>NC_083587.1:60914737-61514737 GCF_027579695.1 Neoarius graeffei
TTGTAATCGTTGTTTGGTGGAACGTAGGATTCGGTGCCATTTAGCTCGATCCAATGCACAAAGTTTCCCCATCGCAATATCATAATCCTGTCCAAGATACAGCTTGTTACCCAGCGTCTCCAGGACATCCAAGACCTCTGGAGCCATGGGCGGGAACCCAGTCTAGCAGGAATTTAGGGACCCTGACATCTGGCATTCGTGCCACATGTCCAAAGTAAAGGAGACAGCAGTAGTTTACACTTATACTGACCACCTTTACCTGTAAAATAAATTCCACACACCACCTCTGAACATAATCCAACTCTTCATTACATGACAGCATTTAACAGACACTCTTATCCAGAGCGACATGCAACATACCCAGAGCAGCCTGAGGGTTAGGTGCCTTACTCAATGGCACTTCAGCCATTCTTGTTCATCCAGGGGATCAAACCAGCAACCTTTTGGTCCCAAAGCTGTTTCTCTAACCATTAGGCCATTGCTTTGCCCAGATTTGGGACCGATGAAGAACTTTTTGGAGATACTGGATATAAAAGATACGTTTGGTGCAAAAACAAGCCAGCCTGCCACTTGTAGAGCATCATGTCCATGGTGGAAGCACGGTGGTGGCAGCATTATACTATAGAGCTGCTTAGCTGAAGGGCACTTAAGCCATTCCTGCTGATCCAGGGAATCAAATTGGCAACCTTTTCACCCCAGAACTGCTTCTGTAACCATTAGGCCATGGCTTCCCCTCGTCAAACACATACTGTACATACAATCTTGCCTGTTTTTCGTAGCCCGAGAGCTTTATTTATTCCTGAAATTTCCACCAAGAGAACACAAAAGGGTCACATTCAGATCATTAATAGGGTTCATATCAAATGAGAAGTCAAATCGGCTAATAATTCTTAGAACTTAATTATAAATATAATGGTTTAATTTCTAATACTGTAAGAAAACGTTATAAACTCATGGACCCCTGTCTATGCTTCATGAGTGTTTGGTCCTGTTCTTATTACATTAAAGCATTGATAAGTAGCTACATCATTAACCTCTCTTTTCTGTCTCTCTTTCGCTTGAAATTAAAAGGACCCTTACCCCCCCCCCCCCCCCCCCCCCAGCTTGTTATATTATCGAGAAATGGCATGTAATATGTAAACTCCTTTGACCTGAAGACTTTGCCATAGTGGAAAAATGTACTGACTGTTCCAAAGTGCTGACACTGGAGACTCCTTTCAGAACTGTTAAATAAACATCTCCAGACAGAAAATGTCACCATATCAATGATTATATATTTAACAGTTATTCTACAAAATCGAGTCGTACATGAGCTGATAGCCGAGTTGTCTATAAGCTGTGTACGATGAGATTGATGGAATAACTGTTTTATTCTATCCACATTCACTGGATTTTGAGAAACAGTGCATTTTTACTTTTTAATTTTTTTTGCAAATTCAATAAATAAAAACTTTATACAAGTTATATATGTTTTCGAGTAGAGTTTTTATTTCGTCCTCGGTTGGTTCAGCAACACATTCCGCTATTTTGTTTTTCTCTACTCACAGTATATGAGCTGATATCCTAGTAATAGAGTAACCAATCAGAGTGCACGGTTGCTCATATTCAAGGAATATGAACAGAATAATTTTGCATATTTATTATTCTTAGATGGGGCGGCACGGTGGTGTAGTGGTTAGCGCTGTCGCCTCACAGCAAGAAGGTCCGGGTTCGAGCCCCGTGGCCGGCGAGGGCCTTTCTGTGCAGAGTTTGCATGTTCTCCCCGTGTCCGCGTGGGTTTCTTCCGGGTGCTCCGGTTTCCCCCACAGTCCAAAGACATGCAGGTTAGGTTAACTGGTGACTCTAAATTGACCGTAGGTGTGAATGTGAGTGTGAATGGTTGTCTGTGTCTATGTGTCAGCCCTGTGATGACCTGGCGACTTGTCCAGGGTGTACCCCGCCTCTCGCCCATAGTCAGCTGGGATAGGCTCCAGCTTGCCTGCGACCCTGTAGAACAGGATAAAGCGGCTAGAGATAATGAGATGAGATTATTCTTAGATGATGTAATTTGTCTGACATACAAGTCCTATTATGATCAAAACAAAAATGTGTATAATAACGCTTATCAAAGCATAAATCCTTCTATCATGAACACTTTCTGGTGATGGAAGCAGCTTTCAAATGAGACTAGTCTCACACTGCTGCGAACAGTGGTTGAAGGAGGGGTAGCAGAAGACGGTCATTTTAGCCGACTTTGGAGCTCTATTTCTGGTCAAAATGACTCAGACGCTGCTACAGAGCTCATTATGTTTCCATATTCGGTCATTTTGGCTTGGATTATTCTATCAAATGTTTGGTGAAGCTGTAGTACATTTAGTTTACAATATTAACCTTTGTTCAGAGCTATTTTTTGATTTATCTTATTTGATACAGACAACAAAAAATGCACACTGTTTTGCATTGTTTACAATTCAGAAATAAAACAGGCATCCAAAATATTATGGAATAAACTCATAACCTGAGTGTATCAGTGTTGTATCATTACACCCCGACTTCTGACCAATCAGAACTGAGAATTCTACAGCTCTGTGGTTTAACGCTGCAGTTCTGCGGGTCTTGATGAAGATATTGTTCCACTATTGAACAGTCCATCCAGTAAAGACCATAACACCTTGCAGAATCCATTTTCGAGTGTCAGTTATAACGTAAAAACTATAATTAACATTCTTGTCTGAGCAGGCTGCCTGTACGGCATGATCTAAAGTGTAAAATCAAAGTAAATGAAATTGTAATTGATGCTCATAAAAGTACGGTCACTTCATCCTAGTCATTTCACAATGACTTGAAAGACAAACCGTAGACTGTGCCGGGTTTCTCTGGGTTTCTCCTTCGCTGAAGTACATCACGCCTTTCATTAGCTTTCACATTGAAATTCATTTGAAGTTCTAATAAACCAAGCATTAATTCAGAGCAAAACGGCATCTGTCACTGTACTTCGTCGAGTGACTTTGTAAATTCTCGTGCCAACTTTCAATTTAGACGCGACAGAATTCTGACCTCGAAATGTTGGATGGAACATATGAATACTTTTATAAACAGATGGATGAGACGTGCTGATGTGGAAAAAAATGAATCTGAAGCTGAAGTGTGAAGAATGAAAGCGAGGACAGCGTTTTCACAGAGAGACAAAAGATTATTTATCTACATTTGACAAGATAAACCTGAGATAAGTTTGATTCATAAATAGCAACAACAATACTGTTTGAATTCTCCATTCCGGTCAAAAGGTGTAGATTTTCTACCACGGGTTTGTACAGGGTGTGTAAAGTATAACATACAGTATACAGTACTGTTTAAAAGTCTTAGGCATTCTATTTTTTTTCATACAAACTTTGTTATAGGTTTCTATTTTATGACTTTATTATCGAGTCAAAACATTGCAAAAACATTTTAGAGTACCAAACGTTCGTTTTTTTCCAGCACAAAATGAAATGTTACAGAAAAAAAAAAAAGGTTTGTAATATATCTGAGCAGCATATTCTATAAGAGAGCACTTTTCAGATTAAAAAAAGAAAACATAATGAAGGCTGCTGGAAAATTTTTTGGTGCAAAATGAAGATGCGAGTGTGACAGTCAAAGTGTCCAGAAGAACTGTGGCTGGTTCTGGAAGATGCTCAGTAAAACCTACAGCTCATTTCCACATAAAACTGCACTCACTGGACCTGAGACTACTATTTTTTTCATTTTTTTTAAAGCAAAGGGTCGTCTCACACCAAATATCGACTTTGTTTCGTTTATTATGGCTCACTGATTCCTGTTTATAGCAGGTTTTTTTTTCAATGTTGAAACATTTCATTTTATTATTTTTTAAGCCGGGCGGCACGGTGGTGTAGTGGTTAGCGCTGTCGCCTCACAGCAAGAAGGTCTGGGTTCGAGCCCCGTGGCCGGCGAGGGCCTTTCTGTGTGGAGTTTGCATGTTCTCCCCGTGTCCGCGTGGGTTTCCTCCGGGTGCTCCGGTTTCCCCCACAGTCCAAAGACATGCAGGTTAGGTTAACTGGTGACTCTAAATTGACCGTAGGTGTGAATGTGAGTGTGAATGGTTGTCTGTGTCTATGTGTCAGCCCTGTGATGACCTGGCGACTTGTCCAGGGTGTACCCCGCCTTTCGCCCGTAGTCAGCTGGGATAGGCTCCAGCTTGCCTGCGACCCTGTAGAACAGGATAAAGTGGCTAGAGATAATGAGATTTTTTAAGCTATTTTTTGTCGACAGCATTTCTTTAAATGTGCCTAAGACTTTTGCACAGGACTGTATATATTACATGACAAGTGTGTAGTAGAAGCTTTTATCCAGAGCGATGTACAACAAGCAGTTGGGGGTCAGGCAGGCTTGTAGTACTTGAGTCCAACTCTTGCCGTAATTTTAAGGACTCCTGACTTGACTCAGACGTGGACTCAGACTCATGCATTAATTGCATTCGGACTCATAAATTGGAGACAAGGACTCGGATTTTTTCTTTATTTTTTGTAACATGCCATCATAATTTGGCATAAGATATTTATATCTACATTAATTTTTATACTAATTTTGTACAAGAGAATGCACATTCAGCTGTTCATACGTCATGTTCAGGAAATAACTAACGTTAATGGCTCTTAAATGCCTGGAGAGACGCCCCTAGGATTGTCTGCTTTGCTTATACAGACTTCTCATGCAGTGGGAAAAAATGCACTGCTGTGTGTTCCATATATAGAAGAACTATCGAGGAGACGACGGGGACGACCTCGAACTTCAATTATCATTTGGCAAGACTCCATCCCAGAGAAGGAAGTGACACGCTGTGTTCATTGCCCTGTTGATAGTGGGCGGGGCTTGCTTGCTGAGCGATGAACTAGCTAGTGTTAACCCTCTCTCATGTTATTTGCCCTGTTGATAGTGGGCGGGGCTTGCTGAGCGATGAACAGGCTTTTTATCTGTAGCCTTTTAACTAATATGGGGCGGTTGAGCAGGAACGCTAGTCCGACACAGTAGCAGAGACGCTTTTACATAAAGGCAGCAACAGACGAATGGTGCCATTGGAGTCTTGTTCTCAGACTCGACTCGAAATTGTCTTTAATGACTTGGGCTTGAACACTGGGGACTCGAGACTGGACTCGGACTCGAGGTTTAGTGACTCAACTACAACACTGGGGTTAGGTGCCTTGCTCAAAGGCACTTCAGCCATTTCTGTTGGTCCAGCAACTCAACCCAGTGACCTTTTGGTCCCAAACCTCCTTCTCTAACCTTTAGGCCATTTTGATTTACTAAAATGGTTTAAATGATTCACTTTGGAGTGGGACCAGTAACTCAGTCATTGTTGGCGAGTCGTTGATGATTTTCCCATGATGGCACATTCTGAAGTGTTTTATTCTTCTTATACCAACACAATTTGGCAGCACTTTCATTTGTTATTTATTAAGGAATGACATATTGCACTTTTGTATAATTTATCGATACATATATTTAAATAAGGGGTGGCACGGTGGTGTAGCAGTTAGCGCTGTCGCCTCACAGCAAGAAGGTCCGGGTTCGAGCCCCGTGGCTGGCGAGGGCCTTTCTGTGTGGAGTTTGCATGTTCTCCCCGTGTCCGCGTGGGTTTCCTCCGGGTGCTCCGGTTTCCCCCACAGTCCAAAGACATGCAGGTTAGGTTAACTGGTGACTCTAAATTGACCGTAGGTGTGAATGTGAGTGTGAATGGTTGTCTGTGTCTATGTGTCAGCCCTGTGATGACCTGGCGACTTGTCCAGGGTGTACCCCGCCTTTCGCCCGTAGTCAGCTGGGATAGGCTCCAGCTTGCCTGCGACCCTGTAGAACAGGATAAAGCGGCTAGAGATAATGAGATATTTAAATAATATTGGCTGACTTTTTTCATGGTATATCAGATATATTGCATTCAGCTAGCATGATATTGAACAAGTCGAGGATGAGTAGCTGAATGGAATATATCTGATAGACCACGAAAAAGAGCCAGCCAATATTATTATTATTATTCTTATTTTTATACAAAGACATTCCTTTCAGGTGTTTAACGCGTCTTTCTCTTTCTCAATTCTCTCAAAATCTTCCATATTTAACGAAGCAAACCTGGTGGCCATGTTTGTTTACAAATCGTCCCAGTCGCTCGTTTGCTAGCGTGGAAGTTTTACATCTCCGATGTGTGACGTCATGTTGTCTTGACGACCATGCAATATCGTTACCCGTATTCAACGCTCATTCTCCACTGGGTAGAGTGACGTACCAGTAATACATGTAGGATAAGTGATATGCTAACAATATCGCATGCTATTGAAACAAATGAATGAAACCCGTGAGAAGGGAATAGAACACGTTTTTATTCCATCGAAAAGTGTATGTATGCATAATAACTCATGATATTGAACATAAATAAATTGTCATATTCAGCGTTTGCTATCACTGACCCCAGTTACAGTTTCACATCATTCCAGCTTCATCAGCGTTCGCGTTGCCCGTTAATTAAGCTGTAAAGACACTGTATTTGAGCTTGATGTGTTGAAGTCCTTTCTCCGCCATTCTGTTTACTCGGGTTGTTTACTGAGGTTACTACGGAGTTCAAATGAGACATGATTCACTCAGATTGATGCAATACATACAAGCGGAGGTGGATTCACTGATTTCTGTGCTGCTGATTTTTATATCTTTATTTCATCTCTGTTTATTTTTTGGAGGTTTTGTTGCCTTTTCTTTCTTTATTTGGTTCGTTATTTGTTTATTGTCCTTCTTGTCCCTTCATTCATTCCTCCACTCGTTGACTGAAGGGCTAAGCATTCCTCCGAGGATGTGCAAGACGCATTTCTAGATGAATGAACTTTGACCTGTGAGTTCACAAAGCTGTGATCCAATAGAAAACCAGAAGCCTCATCTCATGAATCGAATGATATGATATTTAAGGTTATTTGTGTTGAAATATTTTTGTTGCACCTCTGGAGCTTTGTGTTTGCTGTGTTGGAGGGCTTTCAGGAGGAAAGGAAATCATCCAGGAGGACGTTAACTTCGTTCCCACCGTGTGATGTAGGAGCAGTAGGGATGAGATGTAACTTCTCTCGCATGAAGAGATGATGTAAAAACATTTTCGAACACAGAAGGAAGCTGCAGGATGGAGTGGGATGTGTAATTTTCTCGACAGCAGCGATGTGGATATCGATGGAAGGTTTGAGCATCAGACAGTGTTTTGTAGACAGATCAATTCCACCATGTTAGAATTCAGCTTCAGGTCCAACGTTCAGGTGAAGCCTCATGTCAGAGTCTGAATGCGGTTTGGATGAAGGTGGATGTAGAGGCCAAGCTGAGTGATCTGCTGATATTGTGATACTACATGTGTGATATTATATCAGGATACGGTTGTTCCGTGGACTATCATGAGTATTCTTACGCGTCACTGCTTTTCTCTGTTAGTTGAGTGATTGGACAGTTTCTATCTTTTCTATCATTACACGTCTTCTTTTCTCAATCTTCAATAATATAAATAACTCAGAGCATATTATTATTATTATTATTATTATTATTATTATTATTATTATTATTATTTTATATAAAATGGCTTCACAGTTTAAGGAAATGAAATATCACCCTGTATATCACGTGTTAGAAAGAATTAGCATGATCTTTGCCATATTGTGATCTTCGAGGAAAACAAAACATATGATTTCAGTTGTATCAGAGATTTAGAGATCATTACATCTCAACTGTAAAACATTACTAACCCCTTCGCCGACCGTCTTTTGTTTTGTTTTTTCCTCTTTGCTTGTTTGTCCATTTGTTGTCTTGCTTGTCGATTTAATAACAAACTCTAACAATGCTTAACAAACATTATTTCTCCTTTAATTCTCCGAAATAAATCTCCGACAATTTGTGCATTTGTTTGTTTGTTTGCTTGTTTTTTTTGTCTTAATTTAGTTGTTTGTTTGTTGTCTTTCTTGTATATTTCTTTCCTTATTTGTTTGTTTTTTTTGTCTTGTGTATATATGTATGTTATTTATCAAAAATCTAACAGTGCTCACAATGTTTTCTCCTTTTATGTTTGTATTGTTTTTTGTTTGTTTTGTTGGTTGGTGTATTGTCTTTCTTGTCTATGCATTTATTTTTTGATCAATTTATTTATTTTTTGTATCTTCATTTTTTAGTCTGTTTGTTTTAGGATTGTTATCTATCTATCTATCTATCTATCTATCTATCTATCTATCTATCTATCTATCTATCTATCTATCTATCTATCTATCTATCCTCTTTCCTCTTAGTTTGTTGTCGTTCTTGTATATTTCTTTCCTTATTCCTTTGTTTTTGTTGTCTTTCTTGTATATTTATGTGTATTTTAACAAAAATCTAACAATGCTGAAATGTTTTCTCCTTTTATGTTTTATATTTGTATTTTTTTTGCTTTGTCTTTTTGTTTGTTGGTGTATTGTCTTTCTTTCTTTTTCTTTTTATTCATGAACATGTTTGTTTTAAGTTTGTTGTATTTATTTATGTATTTATTTATTGATTGATCAGGACTGCAGCTTGCCACCTCTCTCAGTGAACCGCACCCTGTGATGTTAAGACGTGGGTTAAAGTGCAGTAAAATGTTGACTTTAGAATAATTTCCAGTACTGAAAGCTCCTCCTCATCTTAGAGATCAGCTCTGGGAAAGCAGTCCTCCTCAAATGTTCTCAATAAGCGGAGCTCCTAGATAGAAAATTGGGCCGTGTGTAACCTGAGGAGAGCGAAGAAAACTTTTTTTCTGAGATTTGATTTGATTTGATTGATTGTCAGCTCCAGTGTTGCCTGTGCTGCGGGCTCGGTCTAACGATCGGCCCTCACCCTCGCTTCCGTTTCGCCGTCTTGGATTCTTCTCTGTCTAACGATCGGCCCTCACCCTCACTTCTCTTTCACCATCTCGGATTCTTCTCTGTCTGATGATCTGCCCTCACCCTCGCTTCCATTTCGCCGTCTTGGATTCTTCTCCGTCTGACAATTGGCCCTCACCCTCGCTTCTGTTTCACCTTCTCAGATTCTTCTCAGTCTAACGACCGGCCCTCACCCTCGCTTCTCTTTCACCATATCTGATTCTTCTCGGTCTGACGATCAGCCCTCACCCTCGCTTCTCTTTCGCCATCTCTGATTCTTCTCTGTCTGATGATCTGCCCTCACCCTCGCTTCTGTTTTGCCATCTCGGATTCTTCTTGGTTTGATGATTGGCCCTCACCCTCGCTTCTCTTTTGCCATCTCGGATTCTTCTCGGTCTGACGATCGGCCCTCACCCTCACTTCCATTTCGCCGTCTTGGATTCTTCCCTGTCTGACAATCGGCCCTCACCCTCGCTTCTGTTTCACCTTCTCAGATTCTTCTCGGTCTAACAACCGGCCCTCACCCTCGCTTCTCTTTCACCATATCTGATTCTTCTCGGTCTGACGATCAGCCCTCACTCTCGCTTCTCTTTCGCCGTCTCGGATTCTTCTCTGTCTGACGATCAGCCCTCACCCTCACTTCTCTTTCACCATCTCGGATTCTTCTCTGTCTGACGATCGGCCCTCACCCTCACTTCTCTTTCACCATCTCGGATTCTTCTCTGTCTGATGATCTGCCCTCACCCTTGCTTCTGTTTTGCCATCTCGGATTCTTCTTGGTTTGATGATCGGCCCTCACCCTCGCTTCTCTTTCACCGTCTCAGATTCTTCTCTGTCTGATGATCGTCCCTCACCCTCGCTTCCATTTCGCCGTCTCGGATTCTTCTCTGTCTGATGATCGTCCCTCACCCTCGCTTCCATTTCGCCGTCTCAGATTCTTCTCTCTCTGATGATCGGCCCTCACCCTCACTTCTGTTTCGCCATCTCAGGTTCTTCTTGGTTTGATGATCGGCCCTCACCCTTGCTTCTGTTTCACCGTCTCTGATTCTTCTGTCTGATGATCGGCCCTCACCCTCGCTTCCGTTTCACCATCTCGGATTCTTCTCAGTCTGACAATCGGCCCTCACCCTCGCTTCCTTTTCGCCGTCTCTGATTCTTCTCAGTCTGACGATTGGCCCTCAACCTCACTTCTGTTTCACCATCTCGGATTCTTCTCGGTCTGACGATCCGCCCTCACCCTCGCTTCCGTTTCGCCGTCTCGGATTCTTCTCTGTCTGATGATCGGCCCTCACCCTCGCTTCTTCTCTGTCTGAATAACTGTGTTTATTATTTCCATTAGCAGATGCTTATTTCCCAATTTGCACTAACATCCCTGAACACTCATGGCTGTTTATTCTTTTCTTTTCTTTATTTGTTTTTTACATTGTATCTTCTCTCAAACATGGTGTGAAATGAGCAGTGTCCCAGACATTTCGAGGTAAATGTGTGCTGTTTATTTTTGTCTTTTTTCCTTCTTTAGCTTTGATGGTTCTGATGCAGCTGCTGTGTCAGTGTGTGTTGCTGTGTCGTGATAATCAGCGACTCATTGAGCGTAAATGAAGTGTGTGAAATGGTTGCTCATTTCCTAGTTCGCAGCACTATGTGTGTGTGTGGGTAACTTTTTGAAGACAAAATCAATTATATTGAAACTTTTTTTTTAACACACTTGCAACATGTTGGGGGAATGCAGTTACTGGAAAATAATCAGTGATGGCGTTTCTGACTTCCGTTTTTTTATCTCTTCCCTGAATCGAATGATGTCCATGAGTTGATTGTGGGCTCCTCTGGCTCTTGATTATGAACCCAACAAGTGTGAGGTGACAACACTGTGCTGAGCTTCATTCATCCATGAGAGCAAGTGCACACAATGGGGGGCTTGACCTTTCAGAATAAACATGTTATTGAGAGCGAAAGAGTGTGACGGTGAGATTATTACAGCCATAATGCCAATGAGGTGATCATTGCTTTATCGCTTATGTAATTGCAGGTGGAATTTTTACAGCAAGAAGGCTTTATTTTGGGTACCAGTACTTGAAGATTTCTACCAGGGATGAACCGTTACTATTAGAGCTGGGACTTGAGCTCAGCCAAAACTTTGCCAGACACCAAAACAGCAACAGGGCAAAGCATTTTGTAAGGGATTAGCGGCAGGCTGCCAGGTCGCTCCGTTGTGTGTAGCTGTCGATGTTGATTTTAAAAGTAACTCAGTAAATTACACAGGGAAATGAATACTTAAGTCTGAGTGAAAAATACTGTAGCGAGCGTGCAGCGTGGAAGAAGAGTCTGGAGACAGAAATCTTAGTTTCTCAGTTACTTGCCTGTGCTACTTGGTCTCAATAGCACTGGCTTGATTGCTCTATTAGCATATTAGCATTCGCTAACACTACTGATAAATGCTACACCAGCTGGAAGGTGACTTCACTGCTGCGCTGACGGTGCCAACTTGTGGTTAAGCTCATGTTGGCCTTCGAGAGGTCTAGGGTGATAAGTTTTGGTCCCTCCTGCTATAAATCAAAATCTGATTGGTTAATTAATCCGTCACTTCCTACATAAACATACACCGCCATGGCCTTCTGTCCCGGCAATGAAGTCCTACCTAACCAATGAGTGAGCAGCTCTAAACTCTTCTCAGCCTAGAGACGACAAACAAAATAATCTCATTGGATAACTTGATTTTAATGTTTTCAGGACAGTAACGCTTTCATTTCTGAAGCAACTTTGACAGAAAATGAAGCCAAATTAGAATTAGAGGAGAATAATTAGAATGAAATTATGAAAGAATGAAAGAAATTAAATATAACATTTGAAATGCTGATATGTTTGGGCTTCTCTGAACACCTAGAAGGCCCGGATGGTTCCCCTCTGATTTCTACCCATGGGTGTAAAGAAGTAAGATGATGAAAAACACATGGGGTTGTGCTGTTATCAGGAAATAAGCAACAATGGCATGGTGTTATGAAGTGGAGGTAGTGTTATCACCCCCAGGTTTCCAATAACAGCATGTTTTATTCCACTTATACCACAGCAATTTGCCAATAATAATAATAATAATAATAATAATAATAATAATAATAATAATAATAATAATTGTTGTAATTATTATTATTCAAGTGCCTAATTATTATATTTACTTTTTATCCATTTATAGGTACATTTCAGTTCATGTTCTGAAATGTCCATGAAACAAGTGAGCTCCTGTTCTTATTTACATTACAGCAGCTACAACCCCGATTCCAAAAAAGTTGGGACAAAGTACAAGTTGTAAATAAAAACGGAATGCAATAATTTACAAATCTCAAAAACTGATATTGTATTCACAATAGAACATCGACAACATATCAAATGTCGAAAGTGAGACATTTTGAAATTTCATGCCAAATATTGGCTCATTTGAAATTTCATGACAGCAACACATCTCAAAAAAGTTGGGACAGGGGCAATAAGAGGCTGGAAAAGTTAAAGGTACAAAAAAGGAACAGCTGGAGGATCAAATTGCAACTCATTAGGTCAATTGGCAATAGGTCATTAACATGGCTGGGTATAAAAAGAGCATCTTGGAGTGGCAGCGGCTCTCAGAAGTAAAGATGGGAAGAGGATCACCAATCCCCCTAATTCTGCGCCGACAAATAGTGGAGCAATATCAGAAAGGAGTTCGACAGTGTAAAATTGCAAAGAGTTTGAACATATCATCTACAGTGCATAATATCATCAAAAGATTCAGAGAATCTGGAAGAATCTCTGTGCGTAAGGGTCAAGGCCGGAAAACCATACTGGGTGCCCGTGATCTTCGGGCCCTTAGACGGCACTGCATCACATACAGGCATGCTTCTGTATTGGAAATCACAAAATGGGCTCAGGAATATTTCCAGAGAACATTATCTGTGAACACAATTCACCGTGCCATCCGTCGTTGCCAGCTAAAACTCTATAGTTCAAAGAAGAAGCCGTATCTAAACACGATCCAGAAGCGCAGACGTCTTCTCTGGGCCAAGGCTCATTTAAAATGGACTGTGGCAAAGTGGAAAACTGTTCTGTGGTCAGACGAATCAAAATTTGAAGTTCTTTATGGAAATCAGGGACGCCATGTCATTCGGACTAAAGAGGAGAAGGACGACCCAAGTTGTTATCAGCGCTCAGTTCAGAAGCCTGCATCTCTGATGGTATGGGGTTGCATTAGTGCGTGTGGCATGGGCAGCTTACACATCTGGAAAGACACCATCAATGCTGAAAGGTATATCCAGGTTCTAGAGCAACATATGCTCCCATCCAGACGACGTCTCTTTCAGGGAAGACCTTGCATTTTCCAACATGACAATGCCAAACCACATACTGCATCAATTACAGCATCATGGCTGCGTAGAAGAAGGGTCCGGGTACTGAACTGGGCGCATCATAAAACGGAAGATATGACAAAAAAGACCTAAGACAGTTGAGCAACTAGAATCCTACATTAGACAAGAATGGGTTAACATTCCTATCCCTAAACTTGAGCAACTTGTCTCCTCAGTCCCCAGACGTTTACAGACTGTTGTAAAGAGAAAAGGGGATGTCTCACAGTGGTAAACATGGTCTTGTCCCAACTTTTTTGAGATGTGTTGTTGTCATGAAATTTAAAATCACCTAATTTTTCTCTTTAAATGATACATTTTCTCAGTTTAAACATTTGATATGTCATCTATGTTCTATTCTGAATAAATATGGAATTTTGAAACTTCCACATCATTGCATTCCGTTTTTATTTACAGTTTGTACTTTGTCCCAACTTTTTTGGAATTGGGGTTGTATAAATATTCGTTCCCTCACTCGTTTCACTTGTTGTATTTCTCTCTTTGGAAATCTCATCTCATCTCATTATCTCTAGCCGCTTTATCCTTCTACAGGGTTGCAGGCAAGCTGGAGCCTATCCCAGCTGACTACGGGCGAAAGGCGGGGTACACCCTGGACAAGTCGCCAGGTCATCACAGGGCTGACACATAGACACAGACAACCATTCACACTCACATTCACACCTACGGTCAATTTAGAGTCACCAGTTAACCTAACCTGCATGTCTTTGGACTGTGGGGGAAACCGGAGCACCCGGAGGAAACCCACGCGGACACGGGGAGAACATGCAAACTCCACACAGAAAGGCCCTTGCCGGCCCCGGGGCTCGAACCCAGGACCTTCTTGCTGTGAGGCGACAGCGCTAACCACTACACCACCGTGCCGCCCCCTCTTTGGAAATTAATAAGACAAAAACAAACAAATAAACAAACAAACAAACTCATTAGCTACAAATTAGTATGCATAAACTCCTCAGTTGTGAAGACTTTCCCATGTGTAAAACTTAACTGCGTACAATACACACACAAGGTATGGTTATAAAGGAACAAGAAATAAATGCTATATTGTAGCTGTTGCCATAGAAATGGCATTTTCTATAATTCGTGGCTGCACTATTTTCTGAGAACTAATCACCGCCTTCTGACTAATCAGACGTCACATAGAAGAGCAGTGACATTTCTTAATTCTCGAAAAAAAAGCTGAGTGCAAAAGTTTACACAGCCCTCCTGCCTGTGATGATGTCACTATTGTCTTAAAAATTATCACAAAAAATAGTAATAATTTAATCATTGAAAAGCTGCGGTATGAATAATAACAAGACCATCAATGGTGGCGTAGCTCACTCCGGCCCCGTCTAGTCGATTTATAGTTGTTAGTCGAGGCCCTCTGCCTCCAAAACGGCGAGGAATTGACTGAGGAACTGAGAAAATGTGATTTTTTATTGAACTGCTTGTTAAGGCTTAATTAGTCCATAACGTCATTAATAATTGTAATGAAGCAAATCTGGGTCAAAATTATATGCACCCTAGGTACCCTTACCTTCATGCCAGAAAGAATCAAAATTGGTGAATTATTGAGGGAGAAGAAGCGATTTGTGTGGAAACTGCTCGTTAGGGATTGATGAATTACTCCATATCTTCATTATTAATTGGATTATGCAAATTTGGGTAGAAGCCATATGCACCACAGGCAGACCAACCTTCCTGCCAAAAAGAATAAAAATCGGTGAAGAACTGAGAGAGAAGAAGCAATTTTTGTGAAATGTGGATAACGCCAGACAGATTAGATTAAATTAGATTAGATTAGATTAGATTAGATTAGATTAGATTAGATTAGATTAGATTAGATAGAACTTTATTGATCCCTTTGGGAGGGTTCCCTCAGGGAAATTAACATTCCAGCAGCATCATTACAGGATAAACAGAGAATAGAACATAGAGAAAAAAACTTCTAGATAAATTAAATGATTTACATATACAAATATAAAAAGAATAAAATATGGGGAAGGTGGGCAGAAGGAGAGATATTGCACTTTATATTGCACATTGTCCAGTATTGCTTATTGATAAGCAAGGCTACTGATGAGATAATAATAATAATAATAATAATAATAATAATAATACAACCCCGATTCCAAAAAAGTTGGGACAAAGTACAACTTGTAAATAAAAACGTTATGCAATGATGTGGAAGTTTCAAAATTCCATATTTTATTCAGAATAGAACATAGATGACATATCAAGTGTTTAAACTGAGAAAATGTATCATTTAAAGAGAAAAATTAGGTGATTTTAAATTTCATGACAACAACACATCTAAAAAAAGTTGGGACAAGGCCATGTTTACCACTGTGAGACATCCCCTTTTCTCTTTACAACAGTCTGTAAACGTCTGGGGACTGAGGAGACAAGTTGCTCAAGTTTAGGGATAGGAATGTTAACCCATTCTTGTCTAATGTAGGATTCGAGTTGCTCAACTGTCTTAGGTCTTTTTTGTCGTATCTTCCGTTTTATGATGCGCCAAATGTTTTCTATGGGTGAAAGATCTGGACTGCAGGCTGGCCAGTTCAGTACCCGGACCCTTCTTCTACGCAGCCATAATGCTGTAATTGATGCAGTATGTGGTTTGGCATTGTCATGTTGGAAAATGCAAGGTCTTCCCTGAAAGAGACGTCGTCTGGACGGGAGCATATGTTGCTCTAGAACCTGGATATACCTTTCAGCATTGATGGTGTCTTTCCAGATGTGTAAGCTGCCCATGCCACACGCACTAATGCAACCCCATACCATCAGAGATGCAGACTTCTGAACTGAGCGCTGATAACAACTTGGGTCGTCCTTCTCCTCTTTAGTCTGAATGACACGGCGTCCCTGATTTCCATAAAGAACTTTAATTTTTGATTCGTCTGACCACAGAACAGTTTTCCACTTTGCCACAGTCCATTTTAAATGAGCCTTGGCCCAGAGAAGACGTCTGCGCTTCTGGATCATGTTTAGATACGGCTTCTTCTTTGAACTATAGAGTTTTAGCTGGCAACGGCGGATGGCACGGTGAATTGTGTTCACAGATAATGTTCTCTGGAAATATTCCTGAGCCCATTTTGTGATTTCCAATACAGAAGCATGCCTGTATGTGATGCAGTGCCGTCTAAGGGCCCGAAGATCACGGGCACCCAGTATGGTTTTCCGGCCTTGACTCTTACGCACAGAGATTCTTCCAGATTCTCTGAATCTTTTGATGATATTATGCACTTTAGATGATGATATGTTCAAACTCTTTGCAATTTTACACTGTCGAACTCCTTTCTGATATTGCTCCACTATTTGTCAGTGCAGAATTAGGGGGATTGGTGATCCTCTTCCCATCTTTACTTCTGAGAGCCGCTGCCACTCCAAGATGCTCTTTTTATACCCAGTCATGTTAATGACCTATTGCCAATTGACCTAATGAGTTGCAATTTGGTCCTCCAGCTGTTCCTTTTTTGTACCTTTAACTTTTCCAGCCTCTTATTGCCCCTGTCCCAACTTTTTTGAGATGTGTTGGTGCCATGAAATTTCAAATGAGCCAATATTTGGCATGAAATTTCAAAATGTCTCACTTTCGACATTTGATATGTTGTCTATGCTCTATTGTGAATACAATATCAGTTTTTGAGATTTGTAAATTATTGCATTCCGTTTTTATTTACAATTTGTACCATGTCCCAACTTTTTTGGAATCGGGGTTGTAATAATAATAATAATAATACATAATAATAAACAGTCTAAAAGTTTAACTGTGTGATTGAGTGTATGTAGGAAGCCATGGGTGTCAAAAACAAGTATGCAGTGTGTGTGAGGGCTGAGGAGCCAACACTAGGGTGGACGTGACATTTACTTGTTCCAGTCATCCTCCATTATTGAAGAGTATTTGAATGAGTTTGAGTCCAAACCCCCGAGTTGGCTCTTCAGGGCAGAAATAATTGGAAGCGGTGGGCCTGGAGGAGCGTGCGTCTTCACCCTGTTCAATTATTCACACATAGCCTAATTGAGTTGTTGCGTTTTAAATATTAAATAATAAACGCTGAATGCGGAATGGAAACACGTATGTAAGTAAGTGAAAAATGGAAGACGGCTCGAGTAAATAACAGACCGTGTTCCAGCCTGAAGTGTCCAGCCCTGCAAAGAAGATAAATGCACTGGGAAAGGAAAGTGTGTGTTCGGTTTTAACAAGCTGTAATGCATATGTAGTGTGCTGCAGCATTT
The DNA here is from genome assembly GCF_027579695.1 of Neoarius graeffei. Lineage (NCBI taxonomy): Eukaryota > Metazoa > Chordata > Actinopteri > Siluriformes > Ariidae > Neoarius > Neoarius graeffei. Next base: position 60,932,205 of record NC_083587.1, read on the forward strand.
TTCTTCCAGTTTGTCATGTTTATACTTTAAGCAGTATATTTGCAGGGTGTGATCGTAACCCAAAATGTCTGTGTTTGGCATCCGTCTGTCCAGAGATCTGAGATCATGTTGACGGACGCACTGTTTGATCTCATTACACACCTCTGTGGACCGATGGAGCGCCTCAGGCCCAAATTTAATCTGAGACGCTCATCGTTTATCAAAGCAGCAAAAGGTTTATTCATGACAGTAAAATCACAGGATGTCTGAGCAAGACGGGAAATGTTCTTAATCGGCTGTGATTGCATATTATCAGTCGTCTAACGGTGTCGGATTTAATGTTCCTGAAGATGGACCGGGAGATTTTCCAACGATCTCGCTGATCTTTTACTCAGGCTAATCTGTCCAAAAGGATGATGAGCCGTTGCCATGGTGTGGCGTCCATCATCTGTCCGTCATCCACAATTCAGTTAAATCATATCTCCTCTGTCAGTTCTCCATGGATTTCTGTTCTGATTGTTTTGTTTGAAAGAACTCATCACTCCATACAAAACTTGGTCATTGTTTGTCAAAATCTTTTAGCTAACAAGTTACTAATTAGGGCAAATTAACAAATTATCCAGGCGTCTTACTAGAATTTTATCTCCTCTCTGATTTCTCATTCGATTTTGGTTCTGATCGATGTTTTGGGTCGATCTTCCCATGAGGAACAAAACGTCGTTGTTTGTTTGTTTCCAACTTTTCATTTCCGGTTAAATCGTATCTCCTCCCTCCTTCAGTTCTCAATGGAATTCATCTCATCTCATTATCGCTAGCCGCTTTATCCTGTTCTACAGGGTCGCAGGCAAGCTGGAGCCCATCCCAGCTGACTACGGGCGAAAGGCGGGGTACACCCTGGACAAGCCGCCAGGTCATCACAGGGCTGACACATAGACACAGACAACCATTCACACTCACATTCACACCTACGCTCAATTTAGAGTCACCAGTTAACCTAACCTGCATGTCTTTGGACTGTGGGGGAAACCGGAGCACCTGGAGGAAACCCACGTGGACACGGGGAGAACATGCAAACTCCGCACAGAAAGGCCCTCGCCGGCCCCGGGGCTCGAACCCGGACCTTCTTGCTGTGAGGCGACAGCGCTAACCACTACACCACCGTGTCGCCCTCAATGGATTTCAGTTCTGATTGTTTCGTTTGAAAGACCTTCTGCAAAACACTTGGTCATTGTATTGTAAAATGTTTGCTAACGAACTGCTAATTAAGTCACCTTAATGAGTTTTGGAACTTCTCATTAGAATTGTATCTCCTCTCGCAGTGCTCACCTGATTTCAGTTCTGGGGTGGGTTTCCCAAAAGCATCATAGCACAATGATCATCGTTAAATGGTAGAGCAAGCATCACAATGAACACTCTCTCTCCGAGTTAAGATGCTCTAGCGTTAAGAGGCTTTTGGGAAACCCAGCCCTGATCAATGTTTTGGGGAGATATTCCCTCGAGAAACAAAACTCGGTCGTTGGTTGGTTGATTTTCTTATTGTAAACAATTTGTTTACAACTTTGTTTATTTTCAGTTAAATCGTGTCTCCTCCCTCCCTCAGTTTTCAATGGATTTCAGTCCGGATTGTTTTATTTGAAAGAACTCGACCTTCTGCACAAAACTTGGTCAATGTATTGTCAAATTTTACTAACAAACTGGTCATTCGGTCAACTTAACACATTTTCTTCTGACTAGAATTGTATCTCCTCTCTCATTTATCATGCGAATTCAGTTCTGATGGATGTTTCGGGTCGATCTTCTCTCGGGGAACAAAATGTAGTCCTTTGTTGATTTTCCTGTTGTAAACAATTTGTCGTGGACGTTGGTCCTCTCTCACATTGTCACATTTCAGTTCTGTTTGATATTTTGGTCGTCATGGTTGTTTTGATGGCGGGCCAGATGAGCGAATACGTCCTTGACGTTGTTTTTTTCTCCACATCATTGACTTTTTCTTAAGATTTGCTGGTTAAACTGAAAAGCTGTTCTCATAACAAGCTTCGTAACAAATAAATAAATTATTTTTGAGAATTTGAACTGGAAAAAATCTCAAGCCCCGCCCTGTTATCGTATCCATAACTTCTCCTATTTTTTTCGCTTCTTAGCTCCTCCTACTGAGAAAACTGAGAAAGGATGTAAATAACTGAAAGAAAGACAGGAGGAATGAATGATTTCAACCTAAAAAGCCATCACATCATTCACTGAAGTGTCTCTTTAAAGTGACCATTGTGGCTTCACTGGTTACAGCTGGAAAACATCTGGGTTGTTGTACATGTACTGTATATCACACACCTCCAAAAAAGCAGATGTCGATAACGAAATCCAGTGCAGACTCAACGCAGAAAGTGCAGCATTTGTTCGTCTCAGAACAAGTTTTTGATAATAAAGACCTTTTCATGAGAACCAAGATTAAGGTCTACAAAGCAATAATAATACCCAGTCTATCTTATATGGATCTGAGACCTGGGTAACCTACAGTCATCATCTAAAGAGCCTTGAGCAATATCATCAAGGATGCCTGCGAAAGATCTTCAACATCAAATGGATGGACAGATGCACTAACGACAGTGTCTTAGATGATACTAAAACAACCAGCATAGAAGCTATGATCATCAAAAGTAAATTGCGTTGGGCAGGTCATGAGTATAAGCGTCTGAGCAACGATTGTCTACCAAAGCAGATCTTGTTCTCAGAGCTCAAAGATGGCAAACGATCTCAAGGAGGATGACAAAAGTGCTTCAAAGACAATCTGAAGACTATCAACAGATCTTTCTGGAGATCCATGGTTTGTGAAGGTCATCAGAACTTTGAACAAGAAAGGAAAGACCATTGGGAGCAGCTATGAGCAGCTAGAAAGCAACGTCAGCCATCTACATGATGATTTTGCCTGATCTGTGTGCCTAAAGAGATGCAAGTCATGCATTGGACTGTAGAGCCACGCAAGATCACATCAACCTTGATACACGAACATAGCAAGCAGAGGTCTTAAGGCCTCTTGCGACGAGGCTTTCGCAGACAGCTTTTCGCAGACAGTTGTAATTTATTGTTGAGCGGGGAGTAATAGGCATGTGCGATGTTATTCACTGCCACAACGCAAGGGGGCGCGAAGTCGCAAAATCGCTAGGAGTAGTTGGTGGGTGTGGTTAGTGGAGTGTTTATCCTCCGGTTATTTATAATGACTAGAACTGGAGTCGTATAGATGTACGTACTTCCTCACTTCCTCGATCAACCGCTCTTCGTGCTGCTCCATCTTCGCTCGTGTTTTTAAAAATGGCGGTCGTGAAAACAAACCAAACCGGGAAAGTAGGGAAGCGGAAGTGCGTGTACAGCGGATGTAGAGTGGACCAATCAGAGCCCTCTTGTCTGCGACGCTGTCTGCGAGGCTTCTGCGGTGGTCACAATTTTTGGGAGGTGCGCGCAGAGCGTCTGCGAAGGTGGGGGGGGCTACGCAGACACTGTCTGCGACGCTATCTGCGAGGACTGGGTTGTCAGCATAAATTGGCCTTTACTCTATACTGAGGGATTGCCGAGAGAGAGAGAGAGATATCACACAGTTAAATGTTGACATTTTGCCCAAACACGATTCTACAGCAAGGCAGATTATGAATAGAATAGACTTTCATGAGTTACATGAACAAAATAGAACTCAAATGTCATGAAACACTGGGATGTTACCTGGGCAGCCATCTTTGTTTGGTTCATTTTTTTTTCTTTTGCGCAATTCTGAATTACTTTGCTTTCCAAAACCCTGCCTCCTGTCCTTAACATCATTTTAAACATCATTTTCATGTTAATTTGGTCATTTTTGTACATTCCCACCCTAGCTCATTCTCTATGATCACACAACAGGCAGCAATTGGTGTAAGGGTAGTATCTCACTGGGCTGCAACAGCCCGCGACTAGTTGGAGACACAACAATTGCGATAAAATATGCGTATTAGCGACAATTTTCACTTGGAATCACACTGAATTGATATTCGCATATTTTACCGTAATTGTTGTGTCTCCAACTAGTCGCAGGCTGTCACAGCCCGGCTTTCCCTCGGCAGGCAGGGAAGTAGAGGAAGCCTCACGGAAACTGACTTGAGAAGGGTTTGCGACGGCTTTGCGACACCAGCGATGCCTTTGCGGCTATTTTGAGAGAAATTTTGTCGCACGAATTTTTTGAACATGTTCAAAATTTCAGCGACGAAGGAGCGACACTTTGCAACTCATGCGAGGAAACTGAGAAGCCCCGCGAATGTTTCAAGACACTTTTGAAACTCTCGCGAATGACGTTCACAAGCTGTCGCAGCCCAGTGAGATACTGGCTTAAGGGTGAACTTCGCATGGAGGTGTTTCCTCCAAGAAACATAAATCCAACCATTATTTTAATCTTTTTGTCCTTGTGACATCACAGGGCAGTCGAATGCTCAGTCAGAGGAAAGCACACACTGTCCTAACTATCCTGTTTGTACTGACCACTTCTGTATTTGTCGTTATCCTCAATCCAGTCCAGAAGCTTTTGATTCCTCAGTAGTTCTTCCTCAAAAATGGCGGACTGAAATGGATTTCCAGGTCATGGCCTGGAGGGAGGGATTGAGGAATCAAGGTGGATCAGTTTGTGTTTTCGGAAGCACCAATTGCATTATTACTCTTTCTCTCGTGGGTGTGATTTAGGGATTTGTCCTGGATGGAGTCACATGATAGTGAACCTTTGGACTTTACCTCAGTATAGTGTGCACATTTTGTCAGAATAGTTGGAAATGTGGGTGTGTTTCTGAATCCATATATGGAAACAACGGCAGCTTTGAGTTTTTGAAGCCAGTGTACATTAGTCATCCAGTAGGAAGAAGAAATCATTGGAATTTATATCTTATATACAGAAATGCTCTGAGTCCCATCACGTTACGCTAGTTGATGTTTTTGAAATATCTGTATACAGGATACTACACAGTTGTGCAAAGATATGAAGTTTATATTCGAGTGGTAAATGGATATATTTTTCAACACGAGATGATAAACTTCATATCTTTGTGCCACTGTGTAATGTTCTTTATATTATATAGACACATCCACCAAAAATAAAATAATAATACGCAAGTTAATCAAAATAATTTTAATTTTTAACTGGTACACCATTTTGACAATGCACGTCTAGTCAGTAGGAAAACACTAGAAGAGACATCATCAGAGTGAAATATCAGCAATTATTATACACACAGGACACTTTTTTGATGGAATAAAAACCCTTCTAGCGGGTTTCATTCATTTGGTTTGATAGCATGCAATATTGTTAGCATATCGCTTATCCTACACATATTACGCCACTTTCCCCAATGGAGAATGAGTGTGCAATATTGTAACAGCATTGCACGTTGTCAAGACAACATGATCTCACACATTGGCGCCCATGCAAATATCCAATGACAAAAGTTTTCTGCTGCGTCTGCGCAGAATCATTTATTTGTCGGCAGGGAAAGAGAGAAGACGAGGCTAATCCAGTGCTACTGCTAGGATTAGCTATGCTATAATAAAGCACTAAATGAATAAACTGAAAACTGAAACTAAAGATGCGCTGAACACTTGAAAGGCTACCAAAACTTCATTATATATTCTTCAGGCATATTTGCAAGAGAAAAACATACCAACGGACATCAAAAAACTGGAAAAGAGACATGCCAGAGATGTAAAACTTCCGCGCTAATGAGTGACTGGGACAATTTGTAAATAAACATGGCCACCAGGTTTGCTTTGTTAAGCACGGAAGAGTTTGAGAAAATTTTGGCTGCCAGGTCGCTCTGTTGCGTGTAGCTGTCGATGTTGATTTTAAAAGTAACTCAGTAAATTGCACAGGGAAATGAATACTTAAGTCTGAGTGAAAAATACTGTAGCGAGCGTGCAGCGTGGAAGAAGAGTCTGGAGACAGAAATCTTAGTTTCTTGGTCGTTAGCCTGTGCTACTTGCTCTTGATAGATAGCACTGGCTTGACTGCTTTATTAGCATATTAGCATCCTCTAACATGACTGATGAATGCTACACCGGCTGGAAGGTGACTTCATTGCTGCGCTGACGGCGGTGACTCATGGTTAAGCTCGCATTGGCCTTTGAGTATGCTGATATGAAGAGTGTGTATGTTTAATAATAATAATAATAATAATAATAATATTGGCTGGCTTTTATTTGTGGTATATCAGATACAGTGGGGCAAAAAAGTATTAAGTCAGTCACCAATTGTGCAAGTTCTCCCACTTAAAAAGATGAGAGAGGCCTGTAATTTTCATCATAGGTACACTTCAACTATGAGAGACAAAATGAGGAAAAAAAATCCAGAAAATCACATTGTCTGATTTTTAAAGAATTTATTTGCAAATTATGGTGGAAAATAAGTATTTGGTCAATAACAAAAGTTCATCTCAATACTTTGTTATATACCCTTTGTTGGCAATGACAGAGGTCAAACGTTTTCTGTAAGTCTTCACAAGGTTTTCACACACTGTTGCTGGTATTTTGGCCCATTCCTCCATGCAGATCTCCTCTAGAGCAGTGATGTTTTGGGGCTGTCGCTGGGCAACACGGACTTTCAACTCCCTCCAAAGATTTTCTATGGGGTTGAGATCTGGAGACTGGCTAGGCCACTCCAGGACCTTGAAATGCTTCTTACGAAGCCACTCCTTCGTTGCCCGGGCGGTGTGTTTGGGATCATTGTCATGCTGAAAGACCCAGCCATGTTTCATCTTCAATGCCCTTGCTGATGGAAGGAGGTTTTCACTCAAAATCTCACGATACATGGCCCCATTCATTCTTTCCTTTTCGCGGATCAGTCGTCCTGGCCCCTTTGCAGAAAAACAGCCCCAAAGCATGATGTTTCCACCCCCATGCTTCACAGTAGGTATGGTGTTCTTTGGATGCAACTCAGCATTCTTTCTCCTCCAAACACGACAAGTTGAGTTTTTACCAAAAAGTTCTATTTTGGTTTCATCTGACCATATGACATTCTCCCAATCCTCTTCTGGATCATCCAAATGCTCTCTAGCAAACTTCAGACGGGCCTGGACATGTACTGGCTTAAGCAGGGGGACACGTCTGGCACTGCAGGATTTGAGTCCCTGGCGGCGTAGTGTGTTACTGATGGTAGCCTTTGTTACTTTGGTCCCAGCTCTCTGCAGGTCATTCACTAGGTCCCCCCGTGTGGTTCTGGGATTTTTGCTCACCGTTCTTGTGATCATTTTGACCCCACAGGGTGAGATCTTGCGTGGAGCCCCAGATCGAGGGAGATTATCAGTGGTCTTGTATGTCTTCCATTTTCTAATAATTGCTCCCACAGTTGATTTCTTCACACCAAGCTGCTTACCTATTGCAGATTCAGTCTTCCCAGCCTGGTGCAGGGCTACAATTTTGTTTCTGGTGTCCTTTGACAGCTCTTTGGTCTTGGCCATAGTGGAGTTTGGAGTGTGACTGTTTGAGGTTGTGGACAGGTGTCTTTTATACTGATAACGAGTTCAAACAGGTGCCATTAATACAGGTAACGAGTGGAGGACAGAGGAGCCTCTTAAAGAAGTTACAGGTCTGTGAGAGCCAGAAATCTTGCTTGTTTGTAGGTGACCAAATACTTATTTTACCGAGGAATTTACCAATTAATTCATTAAAAATCCTACAATGTGATTTCCTGGATTCTTTCCCCCCATTCTGTCTCTCATAGTTGAAGTGTACCTATGATGAAAATTACAGGCCTCTCTCATCTTTTTAAGTGGGACAACTTGCATGATTGGTGGCTGACTAAATACTTTTTTGCCCCACTGTATATTCCATTCAGCTACTCGTCTTTGACTTGTTCAGTATCTTGCTAGCTGAATGGAATATATCTGATATACCACTCAACGCCAGTCAATATTATTTAATTATGTCACTCAGATACGAGATGTTTTTCATTTGTGAGTTTTTCAACACGAGAAGATAAACCTCATATCTTCAAGCCAACATGTGATTTTCTTTTAATTATATCAACACATCCACAAACAAAAAGTACCCAAATTTATCAAAACAAAATTTATCATCGATTTCCTCATGAGTGACAGATATCGAGATTTATGTCATGGTTTTGGTTCTCCATATCCCGGATGGAGGGCAGCACAGTGGTGTAGTGGTTAGCGCTGTCGACTCATAGCAAGAAGGTCCGGGTTCAAGCCCCGTGGCTGGCGAGGGCCTTTCTGTGTGGAGTTTGCATGTTCTCCCCGTGTCCGCGTGGGTTTCCTCCGGGTGCTCCGGTTTCCCCCACAATCCAAAGACATGCAGGTTAGGTTAACTGGTGACTCTAAATTGACCGTAGGTGTGAATGGTTATCTGTGTCTGTGTCAGCCCTGTGATGACCTGGCGACTTGTCCAGGGTGTACCCCACCTTTCGCCCGTAGTCAGCTGGGATAGGTTCCAGCTTGCCTGCGACCCTGTAGAACAGGATAAAGTGGCTAGAGATAATGAGATGAGATGAGATATCCCGAATGGAGCTCGTATGAAAAATACCAGTGGCCTATTTCCCAGTAAAACACTCAGGTCCATATAATATATTGAGATAGATGATGGAAATCAAAACATAAATAAACCCATTCAAGATAAAATACTACTGTATGTTGACTGATGTAACATAAGAGTACCACTATAATCATTTCATATTTATTTCCTCATTATAGTCCGCCATCGTACCCAGAACCTGTCACATGATCCATCCCACTTGACCAGAAGCACCTTGTATCCTAGTTATCTCAAACATATTTGACCTGACAGATCTTTCTTTTGAGTTGCTTCAACGACCCTTGTCCTTTTAGCAGTGACTGAAAGAGAGTGATAAACATCTCAACGAAACCTGTTCAGTCCAGAACGAGGTAAAATGAGGTTAATGAAAAGTAACAAACAATATACAGTACTGTACACACCGTGTTAATCAGCCACCCTACGGACGTGATAAGATCATGGCGTGACCTTTTTCTCTGCCTGACTGGCTTCAAAAGGCGAATGGTTCTGCTTTGATCCGTGCTGTTTCATGCCAGGAAGCCCCTGCTGGTTAACTCCCATGCTACAATCGGAGACAATTGACTGTGAGCTTTGAATTAAAACAGCTGGGACTCAGCATGGTGTACGGAAATGTTTAGCTGAACATTATGAAATGCTGTGAATAGGAAGGGAACGGGATATTGTCAGTAGTCTTGCTTTGTTTTGGAAGGAATACAATGACTTGATATTTTCAGGTTTTATTTTGGAGATTCCACAGTATTCCGGGATATCCTTGAGGAATGACGTATGGTAGACAAATCTGAAGAATCAGTGTGCGTTTGGCAAAGTTGTTTCACTTGTACTGAGACATTAGAGAACAGCAGTGTTGATCAGATGTCTCAAATCTGATTGGTTTGTAATGTTCCAAAGATAAAGCTTTATGTTTAGGTTTTCCGCCATAGGAAAGTCTTCAAAATGGAGGATTTTGTACTTTTAAGGTTTCTTAGTGGGGAAGTCATGGCCAAATGGCTAGAAAAACAGCTTTGGGACCAAACGGTCACTGGTTTGATTCTCTGAACTACTGTACCAGGATGGGCTCAAGTGTCCTTGAACAAGGCACCTAACCCCAAACTGCTCTGGCAAGTGTGGTGCCGTACCTTGGGTCTGATTAGCCAAAGAAAAATTGTTGATGCAATTATCAGTACAGGCAAGAACCCAACCATAACATCACAAGGTTTCTTGATTATACAAGGTGTGTCAGAAAAGAAACAGGCCTGGGGTCACAAAAAATTTATGTCAAATCCAAACTACAAGTTTTCCCCTTCGAAATAATCCCCCTCGAGTCTAACGCACTTTCCCATCCTTCTCCGCCACGCCTCCATGCACTCCTGGAAGGATTCTCCTGGGATTCTCTGCAGCTGTGTCATCACGGCCCTCTTGATGGCTTCCACGTCTGGAAAACGGGTCCCCTTGATGACCTCCTTGAGCTTGGGGAAAAGGAAAAAATCACATGGAGCCAGGTCGGGTGAGTAGGGAGGTTGCTCCAGCACAGCGATGTTCTTCTTGGCAAGGAACTGCCAGATGCCCAAGGCATTGTGAGCCGGCGCGTCATCATGGTGAAGCAGCCACGAGTTGTCCTGCCACAACTCTTGCTTTTTCTCGTGCACTGAACAAAGCAAATGCCGCAGGATCTTTTTGTAGACACGCTAGTTGATCGTCTGGCCCTGTGGCAAGAACTCTATGTGGACGATGCCTCTCACATCGAAGAAGCACACTAAGTCCTGTTACTTTTCTGACACACCTCGTATACCAAGCTGGAATTTTGGTTCAATAGAGGAAAAAAAAAACAGAGGCTGGTGAAGGAACAGCAGGTTATCGTGGCTATAATGTAATTGTTGACGTTTTGCTGTGGCGTAAGAGAAATAAATCAAGGTGCTAACAGTAACGCTGCTTCATCGTACCACAAAAATCTTGTTGATTATTCGCCTATAATAGTACGCCACCAAATGTTTCATATACGCTCACCGGCCACTTTATTAGGAACACCCATCTACCCGCACCTGTTGTATGCAGTTCTCTAATCAGCCAATCGCTTGCTCGACAGCAGCATGATGCATCAAATCACGCCAATACAAATCAAGACCTTCAGCTAATTAATGTTCACAATGTTCAAACATCAGAATAGGAAAAAAAATGCGATCTCAAAGTGTGACTTTCTTTCACCGTGGCATAGGTGTTGGTTTGAGCCAGATGAGTATCTTTGGTTTGGGTATTTCAGAAACTGCTGATCTCCTGGGGTTTTCACACACAACAGTCTCTAGAGTTTACTCTCTTGAATGGTGTGGAAAACAAAAAACAAACATCGAGTGAGAGAGTGACAGTTCTGTGGGTGGAAACAAATGCCTTGTTGATAAGAGAGATCAGAGGAAAATGGACAGATTGGTTTGAGCTTATTTGCCAGGAAGGATATAGCAAGAATGCATTAGTAGTTATTGCCCGTGAACTTGCTTTCCTCTGAATGGTGCACTTCACAGGAGCTCGGAATTGGGCAGTGTATCCAAGGAATCAGAGGTCAAACATACAGTGGGGCAAAAAAGTATTTAGTCAGTCACCAATTGTGCAAGTTTTCCCACTTAAAAAGATGAGAGAGGCCTGTAATTTTCATCATAGGTATACGTCAACTATGAGACAAAATGAGGAAAAAAAATCCAGAAAATCACATTGTCTGATTTTTAAAGAATTTATTTGCAAATTATGGTGGAAAATAAGTATTTGGTCAATAACAAAAGTTCATCTCAATACTACCCTTTGTTGGCAATGACAGAGGTCAAACGTTTTCTGTAAGTCTTCACAAGGTTTTCACACACTGTTGCTGGTATTTTGACCCATTCCTCCATGCAGATCTCCTCTAGAGCAGTGATGTTTTGGGGCTGTCGCTGGGCAACACGGACTTTCAACTCCCTCCAAAGATTTTCTATGGGGTTGAGATCTGGAGACTGGCTAGACCACTCCAGGACCTTGAAATGCTTCTTACAAAGCCACTCCTTCATTGCCCGGGCTGGTGTGTTTGGGATCATTGTCATGCTGAAAGACCCAGCCACGTTTCATCTTCAATGCCCTTGCTGATGGAAGGAGGTTTTCACTCAAAATCTCACGATACATGGCCTCATTCATTCTTTCCTTTATACGGATCAGTCGTCCTGGTCCCTTTGCAGAAAAACAGCCCCAAAGCATGATGTTTCCACCCCCATGCTTCACAGTAGGTATGGTGTTCTTTGGATACAACTCAGCATTCTTTCTCCTCCAAACACGACAAGTTGAGTTTTTACCAAAAAAGTTCTATTTTGGTTTCATCTGACCATATGACATTCTCCCAATCCTCTTCTGGATCATCCAAATGCTCTTTAGCAAACTTCAGATGGGCCTGGACATGTACTGGCTTAAAGGAACAGTCCACCGTACTTCCATAATGAAATATGCTCTTATCTGAATTGAGACAAGCTGCTCCGTACCTCTCCGAGCTTTGCGCGACCTCCCAGTCAGTCAGACGCGCTGTCACTCCTGTTAGCAATGTAGCTAGGCTCAGCATGGCCAATGGTATTTTTTGGGGCTGTAGTTAGATGTGACCAAACTCTTCCACGTTTTTCCTGTTTACATAGGTTTATATGACCAGTGATATGAAACAAGTTCAGTTACACAAATTGAGACGTGGCGATTTTCTATGCTATGGAAAGTCTGCACTATAATGACAGGCGTACTAACACGTTCTGCGCGCTTCGACAGCTCATTGATACGGAGCTCAGTTGTCTGTGTCTGTGTCAGCCCTGTGATGACCTGGCGACTTGTCCAGGGTGTACCCCGCCTTTCGCCCGTAGTCAGCTGGGATAGGCTCCAGCTTGCCTGCGACCCTGTAGAACAGGATAAAGCGGCTACAGATAATGAGATGAGAGATGACATAAATGGATGTTGTCTGATAAACTCAAATTGAATACTGAAAAAACAGAATTCTTGCTGATCGGTACTCAACCTCAGTTGGAGAAAGTTACTGTCACAAATCTGTGTATTGGAGAATCTATAATTGACCAATCATCTTCTGCTGTAAAGAACTTGGGAGTTTGGTTTGACTCCCACTTGAACATGCACGAACATATAAAAATAAAAAAAACATGTTGTTCATCGTTTTACCACCTCTACAATATTCGTAGAATCAGAAAGTATTTATGTCGTAATACAACGGAATCGTTAGTTCATGCTTTTATTACAAGTAAATTAGAGTATTGCAATAGCTTATTATCTGGCCTTCCTGATGTACATATTACTAAACTGCAGAGAGTACAAAGTGCTGCGGTCAGGCTTGTCATTGGACTTCCTCATTTTTGCCATATTACACCTGTATTATATGATTTACTCTGGCTGCCAATTAGGTACCTTATTCATTTTAACATCTTATTGTTAACTTTTAAATGTTTACATGGTCTGGCACCACAATATCTATCTGAATTAGTTTCTGTTTCTAAGGCTTCTGGATATAATCTATGTAATCACAAGGGTACTTTGTTAGTTCCAGCCAGTGGAAAGTGGAAAGTAACATTGGGTGATCGGGCTTTTCAGTCTGCCGCCCCTAAGCTTTGGAATGCACTTCCTATAGAAATTAGAAATGAACAATCTTTAGCTAAGTTTAAATTGTATATTAACTTCCTAGGGCTTAGCGGTCACATGCGTGGACAGCACTTTATGGAAATTCAGAACAAGAATCCACATTATGTGGACATACTTTTTCTCTAAAAGTACATCTTATCAAAAGATGATGCTTAGTTTTTATTCTAATCAGGTTCTAATAAGCCCAAATAGCAAAGAGAAATAAAAAATGCATGTTAAAAAAACAGCTTGGGCCTTAGGAGGTTAAGACTAATCTTTTTGAAGTAGCTTATAAACGTGATTAGAATTTTTTTTTTATATGGATATGTATTTTACAAGTTTTTATTTAGTTTTTATCCATTTTTATATATATGTATTTGTTATAGTGAAATTTAATTCTTATTATTTATTTGTTAATCTTAGTTGCATGTGCGCATGTGAGCATATCCACATGAAATATGCACATTATAAATATTAAATTATTATTATTATTATTATTATTATTAAAGGACCTTGCTATCAAGTCGCTGCCGAATGAATCCTGTATTGTTTTTCCCCATGTAAGTATTTTTTTTAAGCTTTTCGTTCGTGTCTTTACAACGAAGCGCTGCAAGTTGAAGTGTAAACAAACAGTTGGCTTGATTCTCACTTGTGTTGGCTCTTATCTCTCAGCTAAATCATTCACAAAGATCATCAGAAACCCCTTTAAAGACCTGGATCTTAGTTAAACAAGATGGAGAAGTGATCACGGCACATTGTACTGTAACTGTACAGCTGGGGAAGAATTTTGTCAAGACCTTCATGCATATGGACTGAGTGAGGAGGAAACAAAGAAACAGCCGGGGACTTTAGTGCTTCGTGTCTAAAAAAAAAAAAGTACCATAAAATAGTGACACATAGCAAGAAAACACTAAGGACATAGCTGAGAGGGAAATACAAACCTTTCACCATGTGATCACTGCAAACTCCAGCGTGCTTCGACTCGGCTCCCTTCAATTTCACTGAGATGTTCAAAAGCCACCTTTCTCAACGTCTTTTTGTGAAATCCTGTGTTCGTTCACCCTTTTTTATGAGTTCACAGGGAACCCTGAAGAAACTTTTATCAGTTTCACGGTTTGATCGATTCAAACAACCTAAAACAATGCAAGCGTAAGGCATTTTTCACGCGAGCAATGTACCTTCTCCGTACAAACACTTTGTCAACTGAGCTTTGGCTGACCACCAGCTAAAGTTTTGAATAACTAATGAGTCGAATCTGATGTTACGTGAAACCCAGCAATAGACTGCTTTCAACTGGATGACATATCTTAATATCATGTAGCAATTTACACGTAGCATCCTGTAAGCTTATATGTTTTCACTTATATGTGTTCTGTCAAAATGACCTAAATCACTCCCCGCGTCTCCTCAGCGACGTAGACTTGGCTCTAGCAGAAGTCTCTGGTGAGGAGTGCTGATTGCAAGGTCCTGTACAAAGGTGAAGAGACAGACAGACCAACAGAGAGACAGACAGCCTTCCTTTAGTAGTATAGATATAATCACTCTTTACAACCGTGGTGAGCAGAAAAGCATCTCAGCATGCAACAGCATGACAGAAGAAAACATTGGGCTCCACTCGTGCAGCCAAGAACAGAAATTTTAGAATCAAGAACAAGTTCCAATTAAAGTGGCCGATGGGTGAGTGTATATCGATGGCACAGAACTTATATCCAGGATGTCTATCAGGTTGATATTCGAAGAAAAATGGTGGCTATCCGAGAAAATTGATCAGATCCTGTAAGAAATGGAAAAGGTTGGAATTGGATTTGGGAACATTTTCTTTCAAACTGGAAGAGTTGATTATTTTTTGTTCGGACTGATTTTTATGATCTATTTTACTTTATACTTGATATTACATTTATCAGTTATTCCATGAAATCGAGTCGTACATGAGCTGATAGCTGACAAGGTGCGTAGCACTGAGTTGTCTATAATCCATGTACACTACCGTTCAAAAGTTTGGGGTCACTTTGAAATGTCCTTATTTTTGAAAGAAAAGCACTGTTCATTTCAATGAAGATCACTTTAAACTAATCAGAAATCCACTCTATACATTGCTAATGTGGTAAATGACTATTCTAGCTGCAAATGTCTGGTTTTTGGTGCAATATCTCCATAGGTGTATAGAGGCCCATTTCCAGCAACTATCACTCCAGTGTTCTAATGGTACAATGTGTTTGCTCATTGCCTCAGAAGGCTAATGGATGATTAGAAAACCCTTGTACAATCATGTTAGCACAGCTGAAAACAGTTGAGCTCTTTAGAGAAGCTATAAAACTGACCTTCCTTTGAGCAGATTGAGTTTCTGGAGCATCACATTTGTGGGGTCGATTAAATGCTCAAAATGGCCAGAAAAATGTCTTGACTATATTTTCTATTCATTTTACAACTTATGGTGGGAAATAAAAGTGTGACTTTTCATGGAAAACACAAAATTGTCTGGGTGACCCCAAACTTTTGAATGGTAGTGTACAAGAAGATTGAGTGGAATAACTGTTTTATTCTATCCACATTCACTGGATTTTGAGAAACAGAGCATTTTTATTTGTATTTTTTTTTTCAAATTCAATCAATGAAAACTTTATAGACCCCTTCGCATGTTTGTGAACAAACCGACCGTTGCCAGGATGCGCGCGCAGCCTGGACTCAGAAACAATGGCGCTGCCCATAGACCGGCATTATGAGCTGTCAGATTATGCAAAACAATTGTCGTTACAAGATCGAGAATGCTACATAAATAAGTTAACTCTAACAAGTGGACATCGCCTACCGGATCCGTATTTAATTAAAGAGTGGACGGACGATGTTAGTAAGTTTTCCTCTGATACCTGAAGGCAGTCGTACTATTTACAAAAAATGTCAAACTAAAAAAAAAAAACTATTTACAAAAGTAGCCTGCCATCAACATTCTGGTTACAGCGAGACTACAACTTGATTAACAATGGGACATTCGTATTATTTTGTTTTAATCAAATTATGCCAGTGATGTGATGGCAATGTGGCTTTAGATACAACAGCAAATACCAACACTAAACAGCAATTTGCAGGAGGGAATGGCATGAAAGGAATGATAGTGTAAAGAGTGCAGCTAAGAGAAATCAGAGCTGCGTAAAAAGCGAGAGGCAGAGAGCAGAAATGAAACTGAACGGGGCGGGAGCCAGGTTAGAGCAGTCAACGTAAGTTGGTATTTAGAGTGAGGGCACACAATTTTACCTTTCCATCCTTGCTTTAAAATTGTGATTTTCGGCGTACACAAATAATGATGGCACAAAATCTGGACTGCTTGAGTCAAGCGAGACCTCTCCTACAAACAAAACTGCATGCAAAGCTAAGTGAAAGGTCCCATGGCATGAAATTTTCACTTTCTGAGGTTTTTTTAACGTTAAAATGAGTTCCTCTGACCTTCTTAAGTCACCCCAGTGGCTAGAAATTTCATAATGTGTAAACCAAACTATGCCCAACATTTGAGAATGGCGCGTCAAAACGGCGCGTTGATAAGCTCTTCCCTTTACTACATCAGCAAGGGAGATGATCCCCACGCCCCCCCTCTGGACTCCCACCCACTGTATGGATTGCCCCGCCAAGTTGTAGTGAGGAGACCATAGAGGACACAACAACATGGCATCACCTAAGCGAGCGAAACATGGAAATTGCGCTGTACATGGATGTGACAACACAGAAAAGAGTCTGTTTTTACTGCCGATGGGAGAGCCCCTGAAGACGCAGTGGCTTAATTTTATTTACTTCAATAATACGCCGTCGAGTCTACCTAAGACGGTGTATGTTTGTCAGAAGCATTTTCCTGAGGAATGTTTCCACAACTTGGGACAGTACAGGGCAGGTTTTGCACATCAACTGTCACTGAAGCCTGGGTCCGTACCAAGCATCCCTGCCGCATCAGCAACAAACACCGAACAAGTAAGTGTATAACTGGTCGTTTTGCCGTGTTTTAAAATCGGTGCGTTAGCCTAGCAATGGCTACATTAGCTGTGCAGCTAACCGCTTCCTGCAGTTAGCCAGGTACTCTGCGCTACAAAACTAAAGAGCATGCAGCATGCTCTGTTAAACTGAGTTTAGTCTGGAAATTGACTGTAACTTATGAGCTTATGTTTGACTATTGCTCCGCAATGCATGTCTTCTGTTGGATAAGCGCTATGTTGCTGTAGTTGCTGCTTCTATCCTCTTTGGTTATGGAGTGCGTGTTCAAGCCTAGGGTATTATACGTTCGTAAACTACCACTCCGAACACTCTCACTCTCTGTTCTCTGCGTCACGTTGAGTTTACGAAAGGAGTCCGAGGGAGAACGGGGTTTTGTCTTAGCAGCGTGGCTACAGGCGCTGATAGCAGCGAGTACGTGTGTGCGCAGCTTGGTCAAGCCCCTCCCCCTCCCCCCATGGCCCACCCCCACCCTCTACCCTTCCCCGCCTCCTGCTTCTCATTAGCAAAACGACGCACTGGGAAAAGCGCTGAAATGGGGCTTTCTCCCAGGAGGCTATATTTACGTGCCGAGGGTTCATTTCAAGAAAGGCTGCGGATATAACATCCGGAAACCTCCACGAGCCCGTTTAAAGCATCAACAAACCACCATGCCATGGGACCTTTAACATGCTAACAATATTCATTACATTGTGTAACTATGACCCAGCTAATCAGACAAACGTTACCAAAGTATTTTGCTACATCAATAAACGAAGACTAGAAAGAATAAAAAAGAAAGATTTAATAAATAGCCTGATCTTACCTGTGATGAAGTGGGCGCTGCAAACCCACGCATTTTTGATGGTGCTTTCATCCCAGTCTACACGTTTGATGGCTTGTAGCCATAGACGTCGGCGATTTTTTTTGGAATGGGTGAGATCCTGCTGGAATTCTGAACATTTTAACCCCATCACTGCTACGATTCTGACACCCGACAACACAACAACTAGGCATCGCTGAGTCTTTTTTGAGTCCAGGCTGCGCGCGCAATTTCCTTTTACGTATGAATGACGTTTACTGCGAAGGGGTCTATACAAAACGTCCAACAAAATCATTTCCGCTTAGAATGTAAAGAAATGGACAAAATGACAGGAGCAATTTGTGAAAAATATAATAATAATAATTCTTGAAAATTTATTTTAAAAAGATGCGTTCTTACCATCAAATACTTTTATTCCATATTTTGCTGCTTTTTTTTTGAGGGGGGGGGGGGGGGGGTGTTTTTGAGTAGAATTTTTATTTCGTCCCCGGTTGGTTTAGCAACACGCGCCGCCATTTCGTTTTTCTCTACTCACGGTATATGAGCTGATAACCTAGTAGTAGAGCAGCCAATCAGAGCATGCGATTGCTCATATCCAGTGAATGTGGAGAGAATAATCAATAAGTGAATTTGTGTGTAAGCTACAGTTTTATAGAATTCATTAGTACTTTTAAAAGAAATAAATAATCAGATGGATATCGATATCATCTGAAAAAGCGCTATCATGCCGTCTCGAGTTTCATTCCTTCCACAACATTACATAGGTATTGCCTTGGAGTTGACTCGATGTTGTTCGAACAAATCTCATGACATCCCCTTTTCGACGTCTGATCCCCTGAGCGTGTGAAACGTGTCAGCTGCATGTGTGCGGTGTAATAAGATGGAGCTCTGCTGCCATCTTTGCCCCTGCTGCTCTCATACTACTACTACTACAAACAAATCAGTCCTGATGGCTCTCCATACACCGGGTACGGCGAGCGCCAGGATTTCAGAATGGAGTGTATCTGTTTTAGCGAATGCAGCAGCTGGGCTCCGTCTCTCGCGAGCGTTCTCTCTTCCCTGAACGAGATTGATGTGTTTAGACACTGATTCATATCCTGACCAACCTGCGTTCTCTCGTCCACTGTGCCCAACGTGCATTCAATACTGTTTCTCTTCACGATTTATGGCGGCCCACTATCAGCCAGCGTGTTGTCAGACCTGGGAACGGCGGCGTGTAATCATGCTGACGGGTGGATAAGACGGCACAATGCATCATGAGAGAGAAGAGAAATAGAAATGGGTCTCATTGATTAAAAAAAATAAATTAATTTAAAAAAATAATAATAATAGTAAATAAATAAAGCTGAGACATGTTCATGCTTTTAGTTCTTTGTGTTGAAGAAGGTCTTTGAATTCTGAACTGTTCCATTATGGTCCATATGCAGAGCTTTTCTTTTTCTTTTTTTTTTCCTTTTAATCCCTACACCATTTTCACCGAGTGCTGGATTAAATAAAATGACGTTATATGTTCGAGTGCAGAAAAGTGCACACTCAGGAGCTCTTAAGTAACAGACTGGCTGCGAAACATAAAGAGGAACAAAAGCCGTAAAAGGTCTGTTTGCTGATGTAGAACCTTATTTTGGATTGAGCAAATTCAAATCATTTCGAGCTCCAGATGTGTTTGCAATCTGCATTTTTTTTTTGCTTTTAATTCATCTTTTATTTTCATATTTGACTTATTCACTTCAAAAGAGAAAAAAGGTAAGGCTGCTGAGGGAACATCTGATTTTTTTTCTATCCGCATTCACTGGATATGAGCAATCACATGCTCTGATTGGCTACTCTACTACTAGGATATCAGCTCATATATTGTGAGTAGAAAAAAAATAGCGGAGTACATCAAGTCAGATATATCACTTTGTTATCAAGTATTTAAAAGAGACAGAAATAGCTAAAAGAATATAGGGTTTTTTTACCCTCCAATATCTCCTGTTTCACACTCCAACCGCCCAAAAAAAATCCTGAAAGAAGGAGAAGAAGGAGGAATGGCGGAGCGTGTTGTTGAGCCAACTAAGGACAAAATAAAAACTCATCTCATCTCATTATCTCTAGCCGCTTTATCCTGTTCTACAGGGTCGCAGGCAAGCTGGAGCCTATCCCAGCTGACTACGGGCGAAAGGCGGGGTACACCCTGGACAAGTCGCCAGGTCATCACAGGGCTGACACATAGACACAGACAACCATTCACACTCACATTCACACCTACGGTCAATTTAGAGTCACCAGTTAACCTAACCTGCATGTCTTTGGACTGTGGGGGAAACCGGAGCACCCGGAGGAAACCCACGCGGACACGGGGAGAACATGCAAACTCCACACAGAAAGGCCCTCGCCGGCCACGGAGCTCGAACCCGGACCTTCTTGCTGTGAGGCGACAGCGCTAACCACTACACCACCGTGCCGCCCGTTATTGTTATTATAGCATTTTTCACAAACTGCTCCTGTCATTTCACCAACGAGCCATGTAGCACTGAGTTGTCTCTAAGCCATGTACGACGAGATTGAGTGGAATAACTGTTTTATTCTATCCACATTCACTGGATTTTGAGAAACAGAGCACTTTTATTTTTAATTTTTGCAAATTTGATAAATAAAAACTTTATACAAAACGTCCAACAAAGTCTTTTTGACTTAAAATGTAGACAAACCAGCGAAATGACAGGAGCAATTTGTGAAAAATACTGTAATAATAATAATTCTTGAAAAAAATAAAAGATGCATTCTTACTATCAAATACTTTTATTCCATATTTTGTTGGAGGTTTTTTTTTTTGTATTTTTGGGGTTTTGTTTTCGAGTAAAGTTTTTATTTCATCCTCGGTTGATTGAGCAACACACTCTGCCATTTTGTTTTTCTCTACTCATGGTATATGAGCTGATATCCTAGTAGCCAATCAGAGCGTGTGATTGCTCATATGCAGTGAATGTGGATAGAATAATGATCTTTATTTGATGCCATAAATTAATAAAATGGACAATACAGAGTGAAGAAAAACATAACATTGGTGTCAAATGAATTCAGTTTATGAATCAAGATTCATTCTGTACGCATGTCAGCTGTGCTCAGGCGATTATAAATCTTTGAAAAGATCAGATTTTTTGACGAATAAAACCAAAAAGGCCAGAAATGGAGAAAATAAGGAGAAAAAATCAATAAGGAGGACAGGGCCAAAAATCACTCCCCTGACTGGGTGCTGATTGCAGAGGAAAGAGCATGCGCACACGTGCACACACACACACACACACACACACACACACACACACACACACACACACACACACACACACACTCTCCATCACATTCGAATTTGTTGGCCTGTTCACTGTCATTTGATGTTGAGACTTTTATCAATGTCTGTGTTTCTGCACCTCAGAGTCCTGTCACTGGGCTTTATGTAGCTGTAAAAATACTACAGGGCTGTCGGGCCAAACCACTTTATAAAACACACTGTCACTGTCATTGTCACTGTCGCTGCCGTGAATTTTACCACCATTCCACACAAGTCAAGCAAAATTACCCAAATATTTGCAAATAACATTATAAATGACAGTGTGATTCCACTAACAAGGGTGATGTTAAATATTCTGAAGAGGAGCAGTAAGAGGGTCCGATTAAAACACACACACACACACACACACACACACACACTACACCAAAGCTTTTATGCTTCTCTAACAAGTGGATGAACAGGAGAATCATGTAACTCAAGCTGAGGTATCAATAAAAGTATCAATTCATAAAAACAAAACAAAAATTTGATGGGCCAAAAGATAAAGGTTTCAGCACCATTATCACATCATCCCCTTTATCATGATACCAACTATTTTATTGCACTTGTATCTGATTCTCTCCAGTGAAATATTATATGATTTAAAAAAAATGATTAAGTCCTCACTATTTAGATGGACAGCTTCAGGGTCCCATCAGGGTCCCATTCAGGGTGTATGCCTGGTGTTCCTGGGATTGGCTTCGGAGCAAACACAAGACTGAGCAAGATAAATGAGTTACTGCAGATGAATGAATGAATGCTCACTATAGCATCAATGCATATGACCACCAACAGAATAATATTTGCATTTAGATAGATAGATGGATGGGGATCCTTTAAGATAGGGATGAATGGACTGGTGGGTACTTGGAAGGATGGATGGATTGAGGTATGGACTGATAGATGGATAGATGGATTGATTGAATGGATGGATGGATGGTATGACTGATAAATGAATGGACCAGTGGATGGGTGGATGGACTAATAGATGAATGGACTGATGGATGGATGCATGGCTGGATGGATTGAGGGATGTGTTTGTATGTGTGGACTGATAGACGAATGGACTGGTGGGTGGGTGGATGAATATATGGATGGATTGGTGGATGGATTAATGGATGGTTGAATGGATGGATGGTAGGACTGATGGATGGATGGATGGATGGATGGATGGATGGATGGTAGAGCTGATAGATGAATGGAGTGGTGGATGGATGGATGGATGGATGGATGGATGGATGGAATAGATGAATGGACTGGTGGATGGAAGGATGGATGGATGGATGGATGGATGGATGGATGGATTAATGGATGGGCTGATGAATGGATGGTTGAATGAATGGATGGATGGTAGGACTGATAGATGAATGGACTGGTGGATGGATGGATGAATGGTAGGACTGATAGATGAATGGAGTGGTGGATAGATGAGTGGACTGGTGGATGGCTGGACTGTTGGATGGTAGGGCTGATAGATGAATGGAGTGATGGATGGATGGATGGATGGATGGATGGATGGATGGATGGATGGATGGATGGACTGGTGGATGTAAGGATGGATGGATTGACTGGTGGAAGGTTGGACTGATAGCTGGATGGACTGGTGGAAGGATGGATGGAATGATGGATTAATGGATAGACTGATGGGTGGTAGGAGTGATAGATGAATGGACTGGTGGATGGATGGATGGTAGGACTGATAGATGAATGGAGTGGTGGATAGATGAGTGAACTGGTGGATGGATGGATGGATGGATGGATGGATGGATGGATGGATGGATGGACTGTTGGATGGTAGGACTGATAGATGAATGGACTGGTGGATGGGTGGATAGATGGATTGATAGATGAATGGACTGGTGGGTACTTGGAAGGATGGATGGATGGATGGATGGATGGATGGATGGATGGATGGATTGAGGCATGATGGATGGATTGAGGGATGGACTGATAGATGGATGGATGGATGGATGGATGGATGGATGGATGATAAATGAATGGACCAGTGGATGGGTGGGTGGACTAATAGATGAATGGACTGATGGATAGATGCATGGCTGGATGGATTGAGGGATGTATGTTTGCATGTATGGACTGATAGATGAATGGACTGGTGGGTGGATGAATATATGGATGGATTGAGGGATGGTGGATGGATTAATGGATGGATGGTAGGACTGATAGATGGATGGATGGATAGATGGTAGAGCTGATAGATGAATGGAGTGGTGGATGGATGGATGGAATAGATGAATGGACTGGTGGATGGAAGGATGGATGGATGGATTGACTGGTGGAAGGATGGACTGATAGCTGGATGGACTGGTGGAAGGATGGATGGACTGATGGATTAATGGATGGGCTGATGGATGGATGGTTGAATGAATGGATGGATGGTAGGACTGGTGGA
Organism: Neoarius graeffei; assembly: GCF_027579695.1. NCBI lineage: Eukaryota > Metazoa > Chordata > Actinopteri > Siluriformes > Ariidae > Neoarius > Neoarius graeffei. Next base: position 60,955,821 of record NC_083587.1, read on the forward strand.
TGGATGGATGAATAGTAGGACTGATAGATGAATGGAGTGGTGGACAGATGAGTGGACTGGTGGATGGATGGACTGTTGGATGGTAGGGCTGATAGATGAATGGAGTGGTGGATGGATGGAATAGATGAATGGACTGGTGGATGTAAGGATGGATGGATTGATTGGTGGAAGGATGGACTGATACCTGGATGGACTGGTGGAAGGATGGATGGACTGATGGATTAATGGATAGACTGATGGGTGGTAGGACTGATAGATAAATGGACTGGTGGATGGATGGATGGATGGATGGATGGATGGAGTGGTGGATGGATGGATGGAATAGATGAATGGACTGGTGGATGGATGGATGGATGGATGGATGGATGGATGGTAGGACTGATAGATGAATGGACTGGTGGATGGATGGATGGATGATAGGACTAATAAATGAATGGAGTGGTGGGTAGATGAATGGAATAGATGAATGGACTGGTGGATGGAAGGATGGATGGATGGACTGGTGGATGGTAGGACTGATTGAATGGATGGACTGGTGGATGGTAGAACTGGTGGACTGGTGAATGGTAGGACTGATAGATGAATGGACTGGTGGTTGGATGGAGTGGATGGATGGACTGGTGGATGGTAGGACTGGTGGATGGATGGATGGATGGATGGATGGATGGATGGATGGATGGATGGAAGAATTAACTGATAGATGGATGGACAGGGATGAATGTATGGGTGGATAAATGGGCTGATAGATGAATGGACTGGTGGATGGATGGATGGATGGATGGATGGATGGACTGGTGGATGGTAGGACTGATAGATAAATGGACTTGTGGATTGATGGATGGACTGATAGATGAATGAACTGAAAAATGAATGGACTGGTGGTTGGATGGACTGATAATTGCACTGATTGATGGTTGGTTGGATGGAAGGATGATGAAAGAAAGCACTAACAGTGCTTTTATCCACACATGAACAGACAAATACTCATAAGAGGCTCATGTTCTGGTCTCATTCAGATGAGAGAAAACAATCTATCATTAATGTCTGATTTGTAGATTCACATTACATTGTTCCTAAACTGTTGGACAAAGATGGGCATCCTGCGATTATTTTTCTTGGAAAAATCCCTGCAATCTGATGGCAGCTATTCGTGAGAAAAATGAGACAGAACACCCTGGATCTTCCGAATGAGAAACCTCAGCGGAGCTCCATACATCTCAATACACATTTATTATTCTGCAAGTGATGGCAATACTGGGCTTTCAGTGATTCCTTTGAACTGTTATTTTTCTATGGCAGAATGATTGTACAGCATACATCATCATGGAAAAAAAAAACACAATAATGTGGTGCCTAAGTTTTAAATCATCGAAAGCCCAATATTGCCATGACATTCATGTCCTTGTAGGTAAACTTCTGACCACAAGTGTAAGTTTATTAAAAATATAGAACATATTAAAGCTGTCCTTGAAGGAATACTGATGCTGTCGTCATTCCTGTATCATCAAATTTGAGTTTATTACCCAAGATTATGTCCAGGTATTTGTAATATTTAACAACTTCCACTGCTTTGCCATGATTTAATGCCCTTCCAGTTTCCAATTGCCTTTGAAAAGTGTATCTTTCATTTTTATGACATTTTCCTGCAGATTAGATTTGCATTTACAGCATTTAGCAGATGGCCCTATCCAGAACGAGTTATAGAAGTGCTTCGTATTCTCTGTGGAAAAAAAAAAAGGAAACAAACAAATTGTCATGGTAGTGCAAGTAGATTTTGAGTGAGGGATTCCATCAAGCTAAAACCCTGTTATGGAGAAAAAAAAAAGCAAATCAAGACTTTATTGTATGTGCAGGTTGATGCTTGTCTCTTGTTTGATGGTGGTTTGAGTTGTTCTTGTGGCTGAAAGGCCACATGGCGTTATTGGAAAATAATCAGCAAAGGGGTGGTGTGATGAACCAGATGTACTCAAAGCAATTTACTAATTTTTATTCATTAAAGTGTGAAACATCATAGGTTTTATCCGTTTGTTAGTTACTTACTATGGAAGGACGATAGCCAAGACTGCAACTGCAAAGTCCAAGACCAAGACTCAAAATCAAAAGTCAAAGTCCCTCCCATGCCAGAACCTGGTCTTCCCAGGCAGTCTCCCATCCTATTACTAACCAGGCCCTTAGGCACATTGGGTGGTGCCAATCTCCGCTTCTATAGCCCTCTGCCTCTCGCAGTGGGGGGCTGGTCCTCTGGTAACCACGAGAGTTTGACTCCCCACTCGCATCTGTATTGCAGCATGCCTTAGGTACCATTGGTAGGTACCATTTTTTATGATGGTCTTTGGTATGACCCAACCGCAAGTAGAACTCGTGATCTCTCGGTCCAGAGGCGGACACGCTAACCACTAGATCAGCTCGCAGTAAGACCAGGACTAGCTGAGATCAACTCAAGACTGGCTCCTAACGCTTCTGTCCACTTGAAAACGATACTTTTTCAAAAACACTCCCTGAGGTGCATAAATTTGAAAACGCCAAGGAAAATGAAGGGTTTCAGAAACTATGATGTATCATATACAGCCATGATACTGTTTTGCTCGAGACACCAAAACAAACATGATGGACGGAATGCAGTCAGTGCTGCTCTGTCTATCAAATTTACTGTACAATATACACTACCGTTCAAAAGTTTGGGGTCACTTTGAAATTATTTTTGAAAGAAAAGCACTGTTCTTTTCAATGAAGATCACTTTAAACTAGTGCTGTCAAAAATGTCGCGTTATTAACGCGTTAACTTGACTCAATTTTAACGGCGATAATTTTTTTATCGCGAGATTAACGCTCTGTGACATGATGTAGGTTTTTCATAAGCTTTTGAAACTGCCAGGAACTTGGAACAAAGACTTTGCAAAAAAAAACGATAGCAGCTAGACCGTAATGCCACGCCCCGCACAGCCAGAGTCCTCTGCCCCCCCCCAAAGAACCAGCGCGGGCAGGGCGCGCTAGTAGAGATGGGATTTATGGCTCTTTGATGGGATCCGCATCTTTGTGATCCGTTCTTTGAAAAGAGCCGTTCAAAAGACTGGCTCATTTGGCTCTTTTTAAATATTCATTCAGTTTTAAGAAGACAGCGTCTAAAGAAGCCAGATTCCTCTGAACTGTAAACTCAATGCTATCCCAGAAATCCTTCCTGTAATATGCAAATTTGGCCGCCTCTGATTGGACAGCGCAACGCATCAACAGGCAGAAAGTGTAAAAGTACAAAATGTGTTAAGTGAGCTGAAACAGTAAAGATCAGATTCAATGCAATATTTATCAACGAACAACTTAAACTTAATATAATAGTGTACTTGATATTATAATCAAGCATGTCAAGCCTACCGTCACTGTGTAACCTATCTCTCTGATTAGAGACTAACTCAAACAGTAGATCATTTCACTCATGGTTCTCTTGATAGCCCCGCGCCGGTGCTCGGCTTAGGTTTCACTTTGCAGTGGCTGTGTCAAGACGTGCTATGCTTTGCAATAAAAAAAAAAAAAAACATTGGTACAAAGCAAGCCCATTCACTTTTTTATGCTGATAAGAGAATTACAATAGTTTTTTATGTGACAAAAATGTGCGATTAAATTGCGATTAATCGCGAGTTAACTATGACTGTCGCGACATTAATCGCGATTAAATATTTTAATCGCTTGACAGCACTACTTTAAACTAATCAGAAATCCACTCTATACATTGCTAATGTGGTAAATGACTATTCTAGCTGCAAATGTGTGGTTTTTGGTGCAATATCTCCATAGGTGTATAGAGGCCCATTTCCAGCAACTCTCACTCCAGTGTTCTAATGGTACAATGTGTTTGCTCATTGCCTCAGAAGGCTAATGGATGATTAGAAAACCCTTGTACAATCATGTTAGCACAGCTGAAAACAGTTGAGCTCTTTAGAGAAGCTATAAAACTGACCTTCCTTTGAGCAGATTGAGTTTCTGGAGCATCACATTTGTGGGGTCGATTAAATGCTCAAAATGGCCAGAAAAATGTCTTGACTACATTTTCTATTCATTTTACAACTTATGGTAGTAAATAAAAGTGTGACTTTTCATGGAAAACACAAAACTGTCTGGGTGACCCCAAACTTTTGAACGGTAGTGTACATGCACTGTTCCAGCACAGAAGACGAGCTTTATATTTGCTGTCCAGAGTTGACTGGAAATGACATCACAACAAACATAAAGGTGTTTCAGCATTTTGGTGTGGATGTAGAACATCTGGAAAATGGTATGAAAATAATAGTGTGTACACAGAAATGTTTGTGTGGAGGTAGCCTTAAAGTGAGACGGCCTTTCAATTTCATAAAATCGGTGAAATTTAGTTCCATCTGAAATGTGGTGATTGTGATATATGTTTATTTCTGTAATATCTCACAAAATATCAGGCCGTTCTGTGGCTGGGAAGTTATTTAATCTGAGGGGATTAAAGCAAATAATGTGCATGAAATCGCTCGCGTCGCGCAGTCAAGCAGACAGAGGAAGTCCGTGTGTGTGTGTGTGCGCATGAGCAGGTTTACCTTTGACCGTGCGCTGCCAGTTACATAATTTTGTCACTAAACAAACAGCTGATTACACCGAGGTGCTCGCTGAGCGCCAATATTTATTAGTTTGGTTTTACATTTCCTTTCCATCATATATAACATAACGTCTTTTCTTCTTGCTTTCCGTTACTGTAGTCGGTCTTTCACGTTTCATTCGCACACTCACATCCTCTATTTTTCTCTCCTGTTTCAAATTTGTATCCCACAATGCCTTGCACGAACGGGAAAGCCCACCACGTGATGCATGACATAGTATCTTGAATTGGGTTGCGGTGAAGCAGGCAAAAATAGCAGAGAATTTAGGGTCATGTGGCCCTAAATTCAATATTTGTTCTATTAGGGGAAAAAAACTAATAAAATTGGAAGTCTGTTATTCAAATTCAATAGCTTTCGGTCCACTGAACAAAAATAATTGGGTGTCGGGGAAAATTCTTTTTATGACCTACATTTGAAAAATCTGAAAAGCAGTCTACCTTTAATGGGGTTAAGCCAATTTGAGCTGGAGGAGCCATGGCCTAATGGTTAAAGGAGCAGCTTTTGGACCAAAAGGTCACTGGTTTGATTCCTTGGACCTGCAGGAATGGCTGAAGTGACCTTCAGCAAGGCACCTAACCCCCCCCAACTTCTCCTCTGGGTATGTTTTAATTTTCTTTAAATAAGAGCATCTGCTAAATGCCATTAATGTAATGAGATAGCAAGAGTCTGAAATCCATTGAATCCTTTTCAAGTCCAAGCCTTTACTACAATTTCATCAATGACCATCAAGACCAAATGTCTGAAATTCTCTTGAGAATTACCAAGAGTCCTTCCGAATCATTCTGGACAATCAATTGGGTTAATGCACAATAATAACACAAACATCATTTCTACTCTCCGTCAAGATCAAACCCATATTTGGCAAGAACCAATGGCCAAGACTGAGACAAGTCAACATAGAAAATGTCTTGAGACTGGACTCGAGCATTACATAGAAAAATGACATCATCTTTGTCATCGTCGGTTGTCCATCACCAGCGATGATGACTGCTTCATTAGGATACACAGAAATGTAGATGGGCCACGAGGCCTGCACCAGACTGACAGAGTCGCCCACAGTGGTAGCACGAATGGCCTGGCCGAGCTGCCACAGAATGTCTGGCCTCGTGAGCTCTCACATATGATTCTCCTCTCCTAATGAAGTGCCTTGCACAATAAGGTAAGACAAATGATGTCATGCCCCCATCGTATTGTCTCTGTGGACCTCTAGACCTGATGCCAAGTGGTGCACAAAAGTGCCACAGACCTGACGGGTATGGAAGTTGCCTCACAGTGACAACTGACTTGCTGAGTGATGCTATCCATTGGCTATTTGAGTGGCTCTTCCGCATGCCATCTGGTGGTGTGTCATTGACCCTGTTGGGTTCATCTGCCACATTGCACCAAAAAGCGCCCTGCTGCCAGCACATTATTTGTGATGTACTATTTAACCCATAGCTGGAACCCAGGCAGGTGCTACTACTCTGGGTCAGAGCAGACCTGGGAGCAATGGTGATTAAGGGATATCTCCACTTTCCCCAATACTCAAGTCTTCCCAGACTTGAGACTCACCACCAGTTGCAGTTTAAAGTCATACCCAGGACTATGAAAAAAAATACGTATTAGTATGAGAGCACTAATCTCCTGTAAACCTGAATTAGCAAGCTATGAAGCTACGGTGTGTTTCAATTTCCATACTTTGGTACTTACACTTGCTGTAAAAGTACGTTTACACTGACAAGTATGGCAACACGCACTCTACTGTTCCCCCTTTTCAACCAACAGGGGACGGGTTCTTGAACCGGTTCCGTTCAGGATTCTTTGGACCTCTGTGCAAAGCGAACCAGCCCACGTTTTCACCAGTTTTGAGTGGAACCATTGTAATCAAGGATGCATCATGAATGAAGCACGTGGCACAATTCACAACAGGAGTACACAGTAGTCGCAAGATGGTGGACGGTACTGATTGCCTCTGAGTTTTGTTCTGTTATTGCAGATATTTGTTTTTGGTCCATTTTTTTTTTCTGAAGCTGTATCCTTTTCTGTTGCATCCTCCATCACTGCTCTCCACTTCCTCTCTAAATTAATGACATGCCCACTGATGCCATTACAGTCCATGCTGGAAAAGCCAGCTATATTTTAGTTCCAGCTGGGAGCCAACTTTTCAGGTTCTGGTCCAATTTATTTTAGATCTAAATGCTCCAAAAGGTTCAAAATTTGGTGTGCGAATAAATCAGAACCCGTTCCCTGTTGGTCGTAAATGGGTATGAGAGTACCAGGATGGCGTCCTGAAAACGATCAGAATCTGACTATTCAGATCACTTCTCACCCTGAATAGTCACCATCTTGGTGACGTAAAGGAAGGGTCAGGATCACTGATTTCACTTTTCAGGCTGTTGGAGGAGGGCATGTCGTCGACGCTGATGGCGACAAAAAAAAAAAAGGCATATATTTTTTGCAGGTGATGCAATAATCACAGTTACAGTAAATGTTGCAATTGTCATTTCCGTAAGTACACAACTTACAATGTTAGATTTGATACAACACAAACAACCCCGATGAAATTCACGTCCGATGCAAATACAACCCCGATTCCAAAAAAGTTGGGACAAAGTACAAATTGTAAATAAAAACGGAATGCAATGATGTGGAAGTTTCAAAATTCCATATTTTATTCAGAATAGAACATAGATGACATATCAAATGTTTAAACTGAGAAAATGTATCATTTAAAGAGAAAAATTAGGTGATTTTAAATTTCATGACAACAACACATCTCAAAAAAGTTGGGACAAGGCCATGTTTCCCACTGTGAGACATCCCCTTTTCTCTTTACAACAGTCTGTAAACGTCTGGGGACTGAGGAGACAAGTTGCTCAAGTTTAGGGATAGGAATGTTAACCCATTCTTGTCTAATGTAGGATTCGAGTTGCTCAACTGTCTTAGGTCTTTTTTGTCGTATCTTCCGTTTTATGATGCGCCAAATGTTTTCTATGGGTGAAAGATCTGGACTGCAGGCTGGCCAGTTCAGTACCCGGACCCTTCTTCTACACAGCCATGATGCTGTAATTGATGCAGTATGTGGTTTGGCATTGTCATGTTGGAAAATGCAAGGTCTTCCCTGAAAGAGACGTCGTCTGGATGGGAGCATATGTTGCTCTAGAACCTGGATATACCTTTCAGCATTGATGGTGTCTTTCCAGATGTGTAAGCTGCCCATGCCACACGCACTAATGCAACCCCATACCATCAGAGATGCAGGCTTCTGAACTGAGCGCTGATAACAACTTGGGTCATCCTTCTCCTCTTTAGTCTGAATGACACGGTGTCCCTGATTTCCATAAAGAACTGCAAATTTTGATTCGTCTGACCACAGAACAGTTTTCCACTTTGCCACAGTTCATTTTAAATGAGCCTTGGCCCAGAGAAGACATCTGCGCTTCTGGATCATGTTTAGATACGGCTTCTTCTTTGAACTATAGAGTTTTAGCTGGCAATGGCGGATGGCACGGTGAATTGTGTTCACAGATAATGTTCTCTGGAGATATTCCTGAGCCCATTTTGTGATTTCCAATACAGAAGCATGCCTGTATGTGATGCAGTGCCGTCTAAGGGCCCGAAGATCACGGGCACCCAGTATGGTTTTCCGGCCTTGACCCTTACGCACAGAGATTCTTCCAGATTCTCTGAATCTTTTGATGATATTATGCACTGTAGATGATGATATGTTCAAACTCTTTGCAATTTTACACTGTCGAACTCCTTTCTGATATTGCTCCACTATTTGTCGGCGCAGAATTGGGGGGATTGGTGATCCTCTTCCCATCTTTACTTCTGAGAGCCGCTGCCACTCCAAGATGCTCTTTTTATACCCAGTCATGTTAATGACCTATTGCCAATTGACCTAATGAGTTGCAATTTGGTCCTCCAGCTGTTCCTTTTTTGTACCTTTAACTTTTCCAGCCTCTTATTGCCCCTGTCCCAACTTTTTTTTAGATGTGTTGCTGTCATGAAATTTTAAATGAGCCAATATTTGGCATGAAATTTCAAAATGTCTCACTTTCGACATTTGATATGTTGTCTATATTCTACTGTGAATACAATATCAGTTTTTGAGATTTGTAAATTATTGCATTCCATTTTTATTTACAATTTGTACTTTGTCCCAACTTTTTTATTAGATTTTATTAGATTTGATTAGAATTTGAACCTGATTTTGGATGTGATGGTTAGGCAAAGACGTCTTCTGCATCTAAAATGCATAGCATAAGTGATAGAGCATAGGTACCTGTCAAGTCTTGTGATGTACTTGTCGAAAGAATTGATCAAACAAGCATTGCTGCAATTAACAACAAGAAACTACGAAGAACACTTAACCTATTCGCTGTACTGCTCTAGAGGATTCACCTAACATTCTTTCCTCACAAGTATTTAAACGTCAGAGTAATTGTTCCTGTCTCACACTCTCCATACTGATGTTCAGGACTGCTAATCAAGGATAAATGCAAATGTCATTGACTAGCACTGTAAAGACTCGGCTTTAAACACCGTCAGATTTTCACACTGGTACAACTGAGCGAAACTGAAGATGAAACTCATTGCTTCTTGATTGCGGGGTGGTTTTTATGGTCAGAAAGGTCGGTCCGTTTGTAAAGCAGCAGCAGCAGAAAAATTCTGAAGCTTAGCTTTTAAAACCCTTTTGGGATTGAGATGTTTTGGCAGTGAAGGTTTTGCGAATGCTCATGCCAGTTCGAGTAATAAAGAGCAAATTATTTGAAATTCAAAATGACTGAATTCTTTAAATGCTCATTTTGTTGGCTTGTGCAGTGTAAAGACTGATTGTCGATGTAGAAACATGTCAGAACATTTGCTCTGTGCATGCGTGCATGCGTACCGTGTGTGTGTGTGTGTGTGTGTGTGTGTGAGAGAGAGAGAGAGAGAGAGAGAGAGGGAGAGAGAGAGAGAAAAGGTTCTCTGTGGGTGGCTGTGAGTCAGCATGGACCTTTTACCCTGAAATCATCCTGTCTTTACTCTCAGAGAATGAGAGAGAGAGAGAGAGAGAGAGAGAGAGCAAAACAGAGAGAGAGAAAAGCACAGAGAGGGGCTGAGAAAGATAGAAAAAGTGAGTGAGGGATAGAAAGAGAGTGAAAGTGAAAGAGTAAGACAGAGAGTGACCGAGAGAGAGAGAGAAAGACAGAGAGAGAGAATGTTGAAGAGAGAGACAGAGATCATGAGTGATCGAGAGAAAGGGATACAGAAAGATAGATGGAAAGAGAGTGAGACAAAGACAGATGGGCAGAAGGAGACAAAGAGAAAGACACTTACAAAGGGAGAGAAAAATATACACAGAGACAGACAGAGAAAGAGACAGAGTGTGGGAGACAGAGTGAGACAAAGATAAACAGAGAGAGAGAGAGAGAGACAGACAGACAGACAGATGGACAGGAAGAAAGAAAGATGGAGACAGAGAGAGAATGTTGAACAGAGAGTGAGACAGATTGTGAGCGATTGACAGAGAGGGATACAGAGAGATAGACAGAAAGAGAATGAGGCAAAGACAGATGGGGAGGAAGACAAAGAGAAAGACAAAGTGAGATAAAAATACACAAAGAGACAAAGTGCGTGAGACAGAGTGAGAGAAAGATAAACAGAGAGAGAGATGGTGAGAGTGACATAAAGAGGAATAGAGAGAGGGAGAATGACAGAAATGCACAGAATGAGAGTGAGACAGACAGACAGGCAGACAGACAGACAGACAGAGAGAGCGAGGAGAAAGAATCTCTTGTCTTCCTGCAGTAAAAGCTAATTACTTCTTAAGGGAAGTGCTGAAGGATAAACAGAGGATCTGGATTGATGCTGCTTGCTGTTGCTGGGCGATTTACTTTACTGTCACTGATAAAAGCCTCTCTCTCTCTCTCTCTCTCTCTCTCTCTCTCTCTCTCTCTCGTTCACCTCTTGCAGGCTGCGAGCTGGAGTTCCCTCCACTGTCCTTTTGCTGAACTGTGAAGGAGAAAAAACTTTTCATTTCCATTCAGATCACAAACCATGAAATGAAGCCCTTAGCATCACCAAGACTCATATGTTTTCTTCGTCTCTTAAACATCTTAAACATGGATGATGCTGACTATGGAAAACAGGAAGATGATAAAATGACTCTTAATGATCTCATGCTCTTTTTTCTCTTTCTTTATCTTTCAGGTTTCATTTACACATGTGGTGGGACGTTAAAAGGAAAAAACGGAACCATCGAAAGCCCTGGATATCCACACGGGTACCCAAACGGAGCGAACTGCACTTGGGTTATTGTAGCTGAGGAAAGGAACAGAATTCACATAGTTTTTCAATCCTTTGCCGTGGAGGAGGAATATGACTTTTTATCTTTATATGATGGGCATCCTCACCCCGCCAACTTTCGAACAAGGTACATGTTTTTTTCTTTAATTTGCTCTTCTTTTATGTCATGCAGACAATTTCAGATACAGTCTGCTTCAAGCTATAAAAATTATACAAAAGTGATGCTATCATGACTCTATGATCACTCTATGATCATTCTATGATCACTCTATGATCACTCTACGATGACTCTGATGACTATGATCACTCTATAATGAATCTAAGATGACTCTATGATGACTCAATGATGACGCTGTGCTCACTCTATGATCACACTGTGATAACTATGATCACTCTATAATGAATCTAAGATGACTGTATGATCACTCTATGATGACTCTATGATCACTCAATGATGATGCTGTGATCACTCTATGATCACTCTGTGATGACTATGATCACTCTATAATGAATCTAAGATGACTCTATGATCACTCAATGATGATGCTGTGATCACTCTATGATCACACTGTGATGACTATGATCACTCTATAATGAATCTAAGATGACTCTATGATCACTCTATGATGACTCTATGATCGCTCAATGATGACGCTGTGATCACTCTATGATCACTCTGTGATGACTATGATCACTCTATAATGAATCTAAGATGACTCTATGATCACTCAATGATGATGCTGTGATCACTCTATGATCACACTGTGATGACTACGATCACTCTATAATGAATCTAAGATGACTCTATGATCACTCTATGATGACTCTATGATCGCTCAATGATGACGCTGTGATCACTCTATGATCACACTGTGATGACTATGATCACTCTATAATGAATCTAAGATGACTCTATGATCACTCAATGATGACGCTGTGATCACTCTATGATCACTCTGTGATGACTATGATCACTCTATAATGAATCTAAGATGACTCTATGATCACTCAATGATGATGCTGTGATCACTCTATGATCACACTGTGATGACTATGATCACTCTATAATGAATCTAAGATGACTCTATGATCACTCAATGATGACGCTGTGATCACTCTATGATCACTCTGTGATGACTATGATCACTCAATGATGATGCTGTGATCACTCTATGATCACACTGTGATGACTATGATCACTCTATAATGAATCTAAGATGACTCTATGATCACTCTATGATGACGCTGTGATCACTCTATGATCACACTGTGATGACTATGATCACTCTATAATGAATCTAAGATAACTATGATCACTCTATAATGGATCTATGATCACTCTATGATGACTCTGTGATCACTCGATGATCACTCCATGATGACTATGATCACTCTATAATGACTCTATGATGACTCTATGATGACTCCGTGATTACTCTATGATGACTCTGTGATCACTCTATGATCACTTTATGATGACTTTATGGTCACTCTATGATCACTCTATGATCACTCTATGATCGCTCTATGATGACTCTGTGATCACTCTATGATGACTCTATGGTCACTCTATGATGACTCTATGATCACTCTATGATCACTCTATGATTGCTCTATGATGACTCTATGATCATTCTGTGATGAATCTATGATGACTCTATGATCACTCCATGATGAATCTATGATGACTCTATTATGGCTATATGATGATCACTCTATGATGACTCTGAGGACTATGATCACTCTATGATGACTCTATGATGACTGATGACTCTATGATCACTCTATGATCACTCCATGATGAATATATGATGACTTTATTATGGCTATATGATGATCACTCTATGATGCCTCAATGATCACTCTATGATGACTCTGAGGACTATGATCACTCTATAATGACTATGATCACTCTATGATGACTATGATCACTCTATGATGACTCTATGATCACTCTGTGATCACTCTATGATCACTCTGTGATCATGATTACTCTATAATGACTCTCTGATGACTATATGATGATGACTCTATGATGACTCTATGATCACTCTATAGTGACTATATGATGACTATATGATCACTATATGATGACTCTATGATCACTCTATGATGAGTCTATGATCAATCTATAATGACTATGATGACCGTATGATCACTCTCTGATCACTTTATGATGAGTCTATGATCATGCTATGATTGCTCTATAATGACTCTATGATCACTCTATGATGACTCTGATGACTATGATCACTCTATGATGACTCTATGATCACTCTGTGATGACTCTATGATCACGCCGTGATTACTCTATGATGGCTTTATGATCACTCTATAATGACTACATGATGACCGTAGAGTGATATACATATATGATCACGCTATGATCACTTGATGATCACTCTAAGGTGACTCTGATGACTCTATGGTCACTCTATGATGACTATGATGACACCATTCCAGCTTATAACGGCACCTTTTCTTCAAGGGTGATGTTCCATGATACATTCCAATATAGCAGCAGCAGCAGCAGCACAAATACTAGTTATTAATAGTCAAATAGAGTTAGAGAAACTTCTATAACTTCTCTATCTTATTAATACACTTTCTATGAAGGCTGTATGTATGTATCTATAATTTTTTATGACTTAACATGCTATAATGTATTCATAATGCATTATTAATGCCATTATAATTATTTATCAAAAAGCATTACAATTTGTAGCACTGCTTATAATACTTGTTATATTTAAAAAATGCATTAAACAGTAAGTAGTAAGTAAAAAGTAGTAAGTAGTCAGATTAAAAAAAAGAAAGCTCATCCTACTGTACTAGTCTATCACTTCTTACACCTCTGCTGTGCTGTGCTCTGCACCACTATAACATGAATATGAGTCATGGAAGCGTCGTGTTACACCGACGATCTTATTACTGCGAGTTCTTCACCGAGCTCATTTGTTCTCCTGTGTATTTTCTCTAACAATGTCACCCAGCTTCCAATTTGGAAAGTTTCCCACATTTCTCTGTGCAAGGAAAGGTCACCAGGTGAACACACACTAATGTGGGTGATGTTTGAAACGATAAACCATTCCCGCGCACTAATTGGTTTCATGCTGGGTTAATTTTTGAGTTGGACCGAGGCGGTTTTCAGAGTCTGTGATGCAACGGCAGGAAGTACGGTACCACCAACATTCTAATCCTTACCCATACCCTCTAATCACATCAATAACACCTTTCCCTCTCGCTTCGAACATCATTCAAACGTAGCCGTTTTCAGACTATATTTAACGTGTAGAAGCGCTAATTATGAGCCAGACCTCTGCGGATGAATATTCAATGTTTACTGAGGTGTAAAATCAGCAGTTGAACCTGCATAATGTATAAAGTGCAGTATCCTTTGAAAGATTTATGCTAGTTGTTTTGCTAATACTTCTTAACAATATCTTTTAGCAGCGCTGCAGTACAAAACACTTGGGGGAAATATAGAGCAAATAAGATTCCTCTCCAAGAATGAAATCATTTGGAAACTGAAAAAAAAAAAAAATCAATCCATTCCTGAAAACAGCAGCATTGCGGCAGAAGCAAATTTCCTTCTAATTAGGGACCAATGTAATTACGGTTAAGCCTTTTACGGCAACAGGACTTTACACCAAGTGTGAGCTGAAAGAGGTCCTGGATGTCCTGTATCACAAGCATTAACAGTCCACTAATGAGGAAGGAAGTCCTGAAGGGAGAGAAGGTCCTGGCAGTAAATCAGCCTGATCAGATCACTCTGTCCACATGTTGGGGCTGTCAGAAAGTAATCGAGTTTCTTTTGGTGCATGTTTGTTCGCAAAAAGTAGTCCATTTTGGTAAAATCCAAGGATGTCATCAATCATTATGGTCACAAAATTATTAGCGATTTCATCAAATTTGAAAGTTAGTTTGTCCAAAATGGCCCTGGTGAGTTTTTATCCCCTGCTGTCTGAAAGGCTGGAAGGGGGATTATGTTGTGGTGATTTCCGTCCGTCCAGCCGTCCATCTCAGGAAGGGTACTCACCTTCTGAAATCAATTCCTCTCACAATTTCTGGGGGAATTTCATGGAACTTGGCAGGCTTCTTTGTTATATGTCGGTAATACACATATTTTAATTTCGTTAAATTCGGTTGCATTTTACCAGCCCTCGAGTAACAAAATTATCTCATCTCATCTCATTACCGCTAGCCGCTTTATCCTGTTCTACAGGGTCGCAGGCAAGCTGGAGCCTATCCCAGCTGACTACGGGCGAAAGGTGGGGTACACCCTGGACAAGTCGCCAGGTCATCACAGGGCTGACACATAGACACAGACAACCATTCACACCTACAGTCAATTTAGAGTCACCAGTTAACCTAACCTGCATGTCTTTGGACTGTGGGGGAAACCGGAGCACCCGGAGGAAACCCACGCGGACACGGGGAGAACATGCAAACTCCGCACAGAAAGGCCCTCGCCGGCCACGGGGCTCGAACCCGGACCTTCTTGCTGTGAGGCGACAGCACTAACCACTACGCCACCATGCTGACAGGATAAAGCGGCTAGAGATAATGAGATGAGATGAGATCATAATAATATCGACTGGCTTTTTTTCATGGTCTATCAGATATATTCCATTCAGCTACTCGTCTTTGACTTGTTCAATATCATACTAGTCGAATGGAATATATCTGATGTACCATGGAAAGAAAGTCAGCCAATATTATTTAAATAGATCTATTTTTATTAGACCTGTACTTATGTGTAGTCATGTAATGATTCATCCGATTCATGATTCAATTCAGTTTGTGACACTGCGTTCATGATTGGATTTTCCAATAATTTTTATTTCTAAAAATGTACTACGAAAAAAAGTGCAGCATTTTGTTTTCCTTTATTATTTATCAACTTAAATACTCATTTTATGAAATAAAAAAGGGTAATTTCTTAATAACCAAAAATAATTATTTACTCACATTTGTAAAGTTTGGTATAAAATATAATAGCCTCTTAATGAGAATATTCCCTTTATTAAAAATGAAAACGATAACAACAAATAGGCCTTTTTTTCTGAATAAACATTTATGAACATTTCTACTCCCTCCTTTTGCTTCTCTTTTCTTTGTCTTTCTTTAGTCTGTAAAAAGAAAGCTCTGATTTCTCATCTCATCTCATTATCTGTAGCCGCTTTATCCTTCTACAGGGTCGCAGGCAAGCTGGAGCCTATCCCAGCTGACTACGGGCGAAAGGCGGGGTACACCCTGGACAAGTCGCCAGGTCATCACAGGGCTGACACATAGACACAGACAACCATTCACACTCACATTCACACCTACGGTCAATTTAGAGTCACCAGTTAACCTAACCTGCATGTCTTTGGACTGTGGGGGAAACCGGAGCACCCGGAGGAAACCCACGCGGACACGGGGAGAACATGCAAACTCCGCACAGAAAGGCCCTCGCCGGCCACAGGGCTCGAACCCGGACCTTCTTGCTGTGAGGTGACAGCGCTAACCACTACACCACCGTGTCGCCGCTCTGATTTCTTGTTAAATCTATTTGTACACAATCACAGCAGCTCTTCACTGTTTCAGATCTGGCGTAGGTTTCCTGGTAATGTTGTCCTTCAGGGCTAAACAGTGAGTTGAGAGACTCTCTTAAGCAACGAACATTGTCTCTGTATGTGGTTTTCCTGAACTCACTCGTGAGAAGGAGTCTAAAGAGCAACAGGACAAAGAGCATCTTTGCAGCGCGTGTCCACGATATAGACATTAGTAGTTGCTAAGTCCAGTCTATGAGGTCACATAGCATTCTTTTTTTTTTAAACCAAAAAACAATTAAATATAAAGTGTTTAACTAATTTAGTGTAACGTGTGTGTGTGTGTGTGTGTGTGTGAGAGAGAGAGAGGTTTTGATCTGTTTCTACCTAAGGAAGTATATATGAGGTCAATTCAACCTCTTTAGGTAGAGACAGATCAAAACCCAACTCTCTCTCTCACACACAGATAAGGAAGAGCATTGCTAACTTGGCATTGTGGATAAGAGCTGAAATAATCCTGACTGTATATTTGAGTAATAGTGAAATGAGCGAGCACGGGGAACACAATTACTTAATTATTTCGTTTATTATTTACTCATTCTTTCGTGTGAACATTTATTCACTGAGGGCGGCACGGTGGTGTAGTGGTTAGCGCTGTCGCCTCACAGCAAGAAGGTCCTGGGTTCGAGCCCCGTGGCCGGCGAGGGCCTTTCTGTGCGGAGTTTGCATGTTCTCCCCGTGTCCGCGTGGGTTTCCTCCGGGTGCTCCGGTTTCCCCCACAGTCCAAAGACATGCAGGTTAGGTTAACTGGTGACTCTAAATTGACCGTAGGTGTGAATGTGAGTGTGAATGGTTGTCTGTGTCTCTGTGTCAGCCCTGTGATGACCTGGCGACTTGTCCAGGGTGTACCCCGCCTTTCACCCGTAGTCAGCTGGGATAGGCTCCAGCTTGCCTGCGACCCTGTAGAAGGATAAAGCGGCTAGAGATAATGAGATGAGATGGAACTTCGGTTCTAGATATTTCACGAAATTTTACATTTCCAACTGCTAATTGCAAGAATATTTCAGAGATAATGAGATAAGATGAGATGAGATGAGATTTATTCACTGAATAAAAAAAAAAAAAACACTCTTGGAATAAAAAACATTGCCCAAAAATGTAAAATAGTTTCAATTATTAATTACCATATTATATATGCAATGGTTAATGACAATACAATATATTAATATGTTTTAATCACTCACCTAATGGAGTTAAATTTGATTAAAATGTAGCGACATCAGTGCGACATTCCGATATCCATACGTAAT
This sequence comes from Neoarius graeffei, assembly GCF_027579695.1. Taxonomy (NCBI): domain Eukaryota; kingdom Metazoa; phylum Chordata; class Actinopteri; order Siluriformes; family Ariidae; genus Neoarius; species Neoarius graeffei. The sequence continues at coordinate 60,973,554 of NC_083587.1, forward strand.
TCCATAACATATTAAAATATATTCATAATGTTTTGCGTATATTTATTTAATGATTAGCTCGATGTACTTGCAGTGTACAAGAAAAATAATTGAACACCATCAGCAGATTCAACACCAGTTCCCCCCGTTGACTGTGAGAGTCTCTTGGCGGCGCAGCGCAGTCTGCGTATTCGGCTGTGAGCGAGTCGCTCTTTGTTTTGAACAAGTGGTCCAGGTCTCTTGTCAATTCTGAGCAAACTAAAGGACTGCTTTGGCTACGATGTTGTTCAGGAAAACCATGTTAGCTTGATGATGGATCTTAGGAGGTAGTTAAAGACACTCTTCACCTTAAGAGGCTTTCAGGAAACCTATCCCTGCTTTTTTTTGTTTTTTTTGTGTGTGTTTTCTCAGTATTAGAGCTGTGTTACTTCCACCTATGGTGAAGACATGTGCATTCTTGCTATTGTATGTTATTGTGCCTCCTGCTGTCTAAAAAGGCAGTTATGGCAATGAAAAACTAAGATCTTATCAATTCAAATCATCATACATTTGTCTCGCGATTTATCATCGCATGATATGTCGTTACATATGATGAATGCAAGTTAGATCAGAATGTGCCAGAACACAACTTTACATCAGTTGATTTGGGTGTTATGTCAACTTGACATGAACATTGGCAAAAAGGCAAAATCTTTATGTAGGTTATGTTTGTAAGTCAGCTCAGAAACGTGTCATAACAGCCTTATGTCATTTTGTTCTTGTGTTATGTGAACTTGACATCAACACTTGCAGCAGAAGCAGAAGCTGATACCCGAGCCCGGAAAGTGTCATGACAACCGTATGTCAGCTGATTCAGGTGTTTTGTCATCGTGACCTGAACATTTGCCAAAGCAGCGATCTGACAGCTGATGCCTGAAGGAATAAGGAAGGAAGGATTTTGTTCTTTAAATGTCACGTTGTGCTGCTTTAGAAACCGGAGGTGTGTGTCTAAAGAGCAGACTGTATTTTACAGATGACAGGAACTTGCGTGTAGGTTCCTCGCTCGTCTAATGGAGACAGAAATAGCACCAGAGCTCCTTTTTAGTGTCTGAGAGTTAAATAACTTTAAAATGAAAGAGCGAGCATGGCTAATCTGTTACTTAAAGTCCCAGCTTGGTAGGACGCACGATTCATCACAACATGCCAGATATTAATGGAAAAATATAGAAGTACAGAGCAGTAAAAAAAAAAAAAAGAAACGAAAAGGAAAGGAAAGGAAAGAAAAGTGCTTTTCCCAGTCCCTCAGATTAGTGTAGTAATGCAATTGACCTTGACTGGTTTGGTGATGATGAAATTGTAGCCAACTTTAAAACGTACACAGGACATTTTTCCAAATGTACGTCATAGATTTAAACGTGCTTTATGAGCCAGGCTTTGCATAAAATCAATATTTTGTCCATATTTCAAAGAAGTGCAGTGCAGTTCATTATTAGATATTCAATTATTGCATTTGTCTCTTCAAGCGCAGGAGAGAACGCCAGCTGCTGTGCTTCTGATCTCACCGAGGTCCGATATCGAGATGCTTCTTGGCTTGAGAAGCCTTTTATTTAAATGGAACGCTTTGTAAAGATTCTAAGCTCTAATAATGCTTTATAAAGCTACAGCAAAGTCAGGTAAATTGCTTGATGGTTGATAGATGGTGTACTGTGCCTGTCACTGCTCATAATTACTTATATTTATTTTTTAAGCATATATTTATATACCAGCAATGTTGAATTATCGATTCTGATTGATCAGAATCACAACAGCAATTCTGGCAGGCGTAGGCGTATCAGACGCTCGCTGACGGTGCTGTGAAAATTGTCCATGCAGACGCTCATCTAAGTTTCCAACTCTGTCATTACTTAACTCTTGAATATTTTCTATCGCAAATACTATCATTAAAAAGCTTATAATCTCTGCTTTCCAAAGAAATGTATCTGGTTAAGATCTGTTCAGTACTTTGGGAGTAACGGCAGGTTGAAGTCGGTACAACAGAGTAAAAACTCTGCTCGCGGGACGTCGGGAAACTGCCGGCGCTGTTCTTTCTGAGTCACGGGAAAGCGGTCAGTCTCTCTCTCTCTTCTGATTAGTTTCCCACTAGATTACTCGTGGATATCAGTCAGATAACTTTCATTTATAGGGATGTTCTCTCGCTCTCACTGTTTCTGATGAAGGATTCAGCAAAATTTTCCATCTGCTGGTTTTGATGTTATGATTCACGGGAGACTATAAAGTGAGTTTTCATAGCTTTACCTACACTACCGTTCAAAAGTTTGGGGTCACCCAGACAATTTTATGTTTTCCATGAAAAGTCACACTTTTATTTACCACCATAAGTTGTAAAATGAATAGAAAATATAGTCGAGACATTTTTCTGGCCATTTTGAGCATTTAATCGACCCCACAAATGTGATGCTCCAGAAACTCAATCTGCTCAAAGGAAGGTCAGTTTTATAGCTTCTCTAAAGAGCTCAACTGTTTTCAGCTGTGCTAATATGATTGTACAAGGGTTTTCTAATCATCCATTAGCCTTCTGAGGCAATGAGCAAATACATTGTACCATTAGAACACTGGAGTGAGAGTTGCTGGAAATGGGCCTCTATACACCTATGGAGATATTGCACCAAAAACCAGACATTTGCAGCTAGAATAGTCATTTACCACATTAGCAATGTATAGAGTGGATTTCTGATTAGTTTAAAGTGATCTTCATTGAAAAGAACAGTGCTTTTCTTTCAAAAATAAGGACATTTCAAAGTGACCCCAAACTTTTGAACGGTAGTGTATTTATATACTGGCAATGTTGAATTATCGATTCTGATTGATCAGAATCACAACAGCAATGCTGGCAGGCGTAGGCGTATGAGACGCTCGCTGACGGTGCTGTGAAAATTGTCCATGCAGACGCTCATCTAAGTTTCCAACTCTGTCATTACTTAACTCTTGAATATTTTCTATCGCAAATACTATCATTAAAAAGCTTATAATCTCTGCTTTCCAAAGAAATGTATCTGGTTAAGATCTGTTCAGTACTTTGGGAGTAACGGCAGGTTGAATTCGGTACAACAGAGTAAAAACTCTGCTCGCGGGACGTCGGGAAACTGCCGGTGCTTTTCTTTCTGAGTCACGGGAAAGCGGTCAGTCTCTCTCTCTCTCTTCTGATCAGTTTCCCACTAGATTACTCGTGGATATCAGTCAGATAACTTTCATTTATAGGGATGTTCTCTCACTCTCACTGTTTCTGATGAAGGATTCAGCAAAATTTTCCATCTGCTGGTTTTGATGTTATGATTCACGGGAGACTTTGAAGTGAGTTTTCATAGCTTTACCTACTTATTTTTTTTTTCAAATCAAACTCATTCATGTAAATAAAAAAAAAAACTATTTTAGAATGTAACTGTAATTGTTTTGATGAAAAATATTGAGATCTTAGTGGTCGGAATTAGATTTTAAAAAATTGTAAGTCAGAAACGCGAGTGTCAATTTCATTTTAGTTAATGTGAATTGTTTATTGGATGTGGATCAGACAGATTTTTAGAGGTTCACCTTGAAAGCTGTGAATATTAATCAAAATAATAATTTATATTCTTTCATATAGGCAAGGCAAGGCAAGTTTATTTATATAGCACATTTCATACACAGTGGCAGTTCAATGTGCTTTACAGAAGTAAAAGCAGAACAGTAAACAATAGAAAATAAAATTACATAAAATAATTGGGGAAGAAAAATAATAAGAATTAAACAATAGTAGAAATTAAATTAATAAAATGAAATAAAGTTAATCAGCCTCGAGATTAATTATTATTATGGGTTTAACTCATAAAGCGCGCTCTTCCCGTGGCTCTTCCACGAGGATCACCAAATAAAATTGTCCCGCAGACAAAATCTACGAGGATCACAGTAACAAAGAATTAAAGTAAAAGTAAAATCATTAAAATCCAAGATTAAAAAGAAATTAAAATAAAGAAAGTAAAAATCATTAAAATCAAAATTAAAAGAAATTATGTTAAAGGAAATTAATTACTTAGGTAAAAATTAATCAAGTGAAAGCATCTGAAAACAGCTTTGTCTTGAGCCTGGATTTAAAACTAACAGCATTTTTGAGATCATCTGGAAGTTGGTTCCAAAGCTTAGCAGCATAGCAACTAAACGCTGCTTCACCACACTTCGTTTTGACAGCTGGTATTACTAGCAAGTTTTTCTCCTGTGATCTTCGAGACCTAGTTGGTGCATATAATTGAAACATATCCAGTAGGTAGCTGGGTCCCATCCCATTTAATGTTTTAAATAGAAGAAGTAGTGCTTTAAAGTCAGTTCTGTAGCTCACTGGGAGCCAGTGCAGAGACCTTAGGATTGGAGTGATATGGACTACCCTTTTTGTTCTTGTAAGAACCCTTGCTGCTGCATTTTGGATTAGTTGAAGCTCTTTGATGGTCTTTTTTGGAAGACCTGTGAAAAGGCTATTGCAATAATCAACCCTACTGGAGATGAAAGCATGGATAAGTTTTTCTAGATCATGTTTTGACATGAGACCCCTGAACACTAGTAAGCCCTATTTTTGAGAAATACAAAGACCTACAGAGTACAGAGGGTATTAGAAATAATACACACTCACTGGCCACTTTAATAGGAACTTGTTCTTGATTCTAAGATTCCTGTTCTTGGCTGCAGGACTGGAACCCAATGTGGTCTTCTGTTCTGCTGTTACATGCTGAGATGCTTTTCTGCTCACCACGGTTGTAAAGAGTGATTATATGAGTTGCTATATGAATTCCTTCCTGACAAAAAAGGTCAAACCAATCTGTCCATTTTCCTCTGGCCTCTCTTATCAACAAGGCATGTGTTTCCACCCACAGAACTGTTACTCACTCAGAAAAAAAAAAAAAAATTTGTTTTTCGCACCATTCTATCTGTGTAAACTCTAGAGACTGTTGTGTGTGAAAACGCCAGGAGATCATCAGTTTCTGAAATACTCAAACCAAAAATACTCATCTGGCTCAAACCAACACCCATACCACAGTGAAAGTCACACTTTGTGTGTGTGTGTGTGTGTGTGTGTGTGTGTGTGTGTGTGTGTGTGTGAATAGAATTATAAGCAGTTATAAGCAATGATTATATAGAAAGTGTATTCATTTTTTTTCTTCTCTTATAGTACATTACCTTCATCCCCAGTGTGCTACGTTCTTGGTAAAAGTTCTCATTCTGACAAATCAAATCCAAGTGACACTTTTCTGGAGCTGACTCGTCTTGAAGTTTTCCCTCCAGAGAAACCAGACCTTGTTCTTTTAAAGCTTGCAGATCAGCGCTTCCCTTAATTAGTCCTACTTTTTGCAATGCAGAAGGGATGCTGGGTCTGATTTCTGGTGCTGAACTGATTTACTTTAATGACGAATGGTGATTGTTCACTAACAGGCTGAAATAATTCACGAATAGGCTAAACTGTTTTGGAAGAATCTAGAAGAAAGGATGACCTTCATCCATGCTGCTACCTTTCTACTTCACTCACTTTATTGCAACTTCAATCTGGTCACCATTTCGCCAGTAAAAGATGAAAAGAAACAATAAGTGTCAAGAAAAGAAAAATATTGCTGGAACGACTCATTCTCATCCACTCCGGCTAATGGATTTGTTCTGAGCCTGTAATGGCTGCACACAATCATTACTAACAACTTGGATTATTTCAAGGCACATCGAGGCCTCAAACTGCTTTACTAAGACGTTCTGGTGAGCAGCTGGAAAGTGAACGTCTTAATCATAGTCATGAGTAAGAAATAAAACACTTAAAGGGCTTACTGCGGGAGGAAAATAATCAACAACAGGATATTAGGAATTAGCTCTGAGTTCTTCTGCGTTCTCGTTTTTTTTCTGTCTGGAAAACACATTTGCTAACATCCTGGAAGGAGGCAAAAAATATTTTTTCTCCATTTCATGACCCAGCATTCCAGAAGAAATCTATCCATCAAAGCAATTCAGACAGATGCTCCTGACACATTGCTTATCCAATAACTCTCTGACATTGCAATTTGTCATCATTTCCTTTTTCCATCCAAAACGGCGTTCCATCCATCAGCATCGCACATCACACACACAGGAGTCCAACCAACCACAAACTGGCGTCAAGCTTCCACTAATGTTTTCCTTTTTTTCTAGAAATGTTTGCTAAATTGATTTCAGAAATGTTTACGCTTGGCTGAATCGCACCTGTATATTACAATAGCACTTTACAATAGCATTATTTATATTACCGCTTTTTGGGTGGTTGATAAAAATAATGAAGTACTCATGCAACATCTTCAAATATGACAAAATAATGCTGCAAGATCTGTTTTAGACCAAATCAAGTACTTTTCTGCCACTCAAGCTCTTAATCAGTTAAAATTGGAACCTCTAGCTATCCGCTGCCCCCATCGGCGCCATTGTGGGAAATAAGGAATGTTCAGCAGACTGCCACAGGACAGACAAGTCTGAAATGTTGTCTGTCTGTCCAGATTTCAGCCTGTCCGAATGATGGGCCAAAGGGCCAGAACAATGAGCCCAGGGGAAGGCGGGCCCCGGAAGCTGAAGGGCTTTAGATCCCTTTTAAATCCCTCACCAAGACTGCTTTCTTCTAGTCTGGCTAACACGACTTCAAAGCTCTGCGAGCATTTGGTCTGGCAAAGATATTCAGCCCAACCGTTTCCCAAAGTGTGTGGTTGACCCGCCTCCCTGAAATGCCTCAGTTTGCTACTGGTCGAAGCCAGAAAAAGCTGTGACGAAGCTTAAACCAATCACATCACTCTTTCCTCTGACGTATGTAACGCGACGGGGCTAACTGGTAGATTAAACTCTTACCGGAGCCGGTCGGGAGCAAGGCGAAAACGTCCTTCCTTTCAATAAATACCTCCAGGGCTGCTCTTTGCTCCGTTTTCAATGGGAACTTGCTCCATGTTCGTAATGTTTCTAGTGAATGAAGCGCTTCCGGCATAGATTCTGTAAACAATCTGTGGCTTCCGGTCGCAGTTCTACTACGTCAGTGCCTTGAACACGCCTCTACCCAGGGCCGTTGGAGATGCTCAAAGTTGATTGACTCCCGATTTTTCGGGAGCTTGGAAGAGCTGTAGATAGCCTGCCTTGCCAGACTAAGCTCGCAACAGGCCCTCGTGTTGCGTCACACTTAGGATGGGCGGGCCCAGGCTAGCTTTCTTCCACCTCTGGAACATTGCCCACCTTCACTCCTTTCTTTCCACTAGTGATGTTCAAACATTGGTCCACTCCTTCATTATATCCTGCTGAGATTATTGTATCTCCCTTCTCATTGGCCTCCCTACTAAATCCCTTCAAAGATTGCAATACATTCAGAACTCTGCAGCGAGACTCATCACCCGTACCAAACCATCTGCTCATATCACCCCCATTCCTTCTCAGCTTCACTGGCTACCTGTTCTGTCCAGAATTAAATATAAAATCATACTACTCACCTTCAAAGCTCTCTATAACCTTGTTCCTTCTTACAACTGTGATCTCCTGACCCCTTATACTCCATCCCGCTCTCTCAGATCCTCTAGCTATAATCTCCTTGCTGCTCATCTCACTAGACTCTCTACCCTGGGTGGCAGGTCCTTCAGTGCCATGGCCCCCAAGCTCTGGAATTTCCTTCCTCAACCCCTCCGTGACTGCTCTTCTCTTTCTGTTTCATGAACATTTCTCCACCAGTGCATAACTCACCACTCTTTAGCAACTCTTTTTTTGTCTGTGTGTGTTTTCTCTGACCTATGTAAAGTGCCCTTGAGTTTGAGAAAGGCACAATATAAATGTTTCTTCTTCTTCTTCTTCTTCTTCTTCTTCTTATTATTATTATTATTATTATTATTAGATGCCTGGAGATGGCTTCTCAGCTCTTTCCAGGCACATTTTTGTGATCTTCAAAGGCCAAATTACGCTAGACATTAGTTGCTTATTACAAAACAAATTGAGTATAATTTACAAGAAAATGTCAGAAGATTCAAGAAAAACATGCTTAAAGTTCCTCCCAAGAAAACAGTAGCACACACAGGTCAGTTCCATGTCTAGAAAAAAGCATGGGGGGACAAGGGTGTTCCAGTTGGTTATAACTTACTGGTACTCATATATAGGTACTATAATAACCTCTGACTGCAAGTTGGCCTAGCGGTTATCATGTCCACCTCTCAATTGGGAGATCATGAGTTCTACTCATGGTCGGGTCATACCAAAGACCATCATAAAAATGGTACCCACTACCGTCTGGCAAGGTACGCTGCAATACAGATCAAACTCTCAATTAAGTCAAACTCTCATGGTTACCAGAGGACTAGCCCCCCACTGTAACCCTAGCTGTATAGGCAAGAGGCCGAGGGCTATCGAAACAGAGATTGGTGCCACACCCATACACCTTAAAGAGCTGGTTACTACTGGGACAGGAGACTGCCTGGGAAGACCAGATTCTGGCACGAGAGGGACTCTGACTTGCCTTTGATAATAACCTATACAACTCATATATAGGTACTATATAATATAGTCCTGGGTATGACTTTACACTGTAACCACTGGTGAGTCTCAGATCTGGGAGAACTTGAGTATTAGGGAAAGAGGAATTACTCCTTAATCACCATTGCTCCCAGGTCCGCTCTGACCCGGAGTGGTAGCACTTGCCTGGGTTCCAGCTATGGGTTAAATAGTACATCACAAATAAGGCGCTGGCAGCAGGGCGCTTTTCGGTGCAATGTGGTAGATGAACCCAACAGGGTCAATGGCACACCACCAGATGGCATGCTGAAGAGCCACTCACATGGCCAACGGATGGCATCACTTGGCAAGTCAGTTGTCACTGCAGGGCAACTTCCATACCCATCTGGTCTGTGGCACTATTGTGCCTGTGCTGGTTCGAAAGGGCTCGGGGAGAGGGAGGTGCTTGTAAATTTTGGCGGGGCTAGGACCATTGGTAGCCGAGTTACGGATTTTTAAAGTTGAGCCTGCGGGGGCCCCTATTTCACAGGTGCGATACGACGTATTCATTCAGTGTAACATTTAGACGAAAATTAGAAGTAGATTAGACCTGTATCTTTACAAATTTTTCATGGACCATCCAGTTTGATGCTTTTGAAATACAGATGGACAAATGTGAAAATTACTGGTCACTGTCCACTGGTCCGGCCTTATTTTCCACACGAAGTTCCCACGCCCTGTTAAAATCCAACAGGACTCGCCCAGCTTGCTTTTTCACTGCATTTGTGTCATGAGGGAAAAAAACCTAAGCTAGGACCTACTATTAAATATAAATTTATCCCATAAACTCTTCAGCTCAATCCCACATAATGATTTATTTTGTTTATTTTTTAAAACCTTATTAATTCAATAAAAAATGGCGGGCATATCTAGGTATCTGCAATATTAAAACTATTTTTTTTTCTGTTGGGGGACCGCTGAGTGTGTGCCCCCCCCCCAATTAAATCTGCACTAGTCTACTACTAGGCTATCAGCACATATACCGTGAGTAGAGAAAAACAAAATGGCAGAGCGTGTTGCTGAACCAATCGAGGACGAAATAAAAACGCTACTCGAAAACAAAATCTCAAAAAATACAAAAAAGCAACAAAATATGGAATAAAAGTATTTGATGGAAAGAACAACTTTTTTTTTCTTTTTCAAGAATTATTATTATCACATTTTTCACAAATTACTCCTGTCATTTCGCTGGTTTGTTTACATTCTAGGCAGAAATGATTTTGTCGGACATTTTATATGAAGGTTTTATGGATTGAATTTGCAGAAAATAAACATAAAAATGCTCTGTTTCTCAAATGTGGATAGAATAAGACAGTTATTCCACTCAATCTCGTCGTACATGGCTTACGGTCATATTATCAGCTCATGTACGACTCAATTTCATGGAGTAACTGTTAAATAATGGGAATGTATGCGACTTCACCATAGGCTGAAGTAACACAGCTCTAATGCCATGAAAACACACTATAAAACAGGCTTAAACGGGAAAAAGCTGACTGTACAAATAGATTCAACCAGAAATCCGAGCTCTCTTGTTACAGACTGCTGAAAGATAAAGAAAAGAGAAGCAAATGGAGGAAGTACAAATGTTCATAAAGGTTTATTAAGAAAAGGCCGATTTGTTGCTGGGTTTTTTTTCACTTTTAGTATAACTGTATATACTGTAAATGCCTTAACAATATCATAGATTTTGATTTTAATTTTACCTGGAACTATAGTATACATAATTATGATCCAAGCTGCAATCAGGATTTACACTTGCCGCGTGAGTGTACTAACAGAGGCAAACAGCATTTTATATTTCATGCGGTCGCTGAATGGAACAGTTTAGATATTACTGTAAGACAGGCATCTAGCCTTCATGATTTCAAATCATTTCTAAGATGAACTTAATTTTTGATTGATTGATTGATTGATTGATTGATTCCAAACAGTAAAGAAGATATAAAAACAAAAATAAAAATTTAAAAAATGCAATAATCAAAACATCATCATAAACAAACAGAATAGCGTAGCCACAAGGCAGTAACATAATAATGTTCAGAAAGGGTTAAGAAGAAGGGTGGCACGGTGATGTATTGGTTAGCGCTGTCGCCTCACAGCAAGAAGGTCCGGGTTCGAGCCCCGTGGCCGGCGAGGGCCTTTCTGTGCGGAGTTTGCATGTTCTCCCCGTGTCCGCGTGGGTTTCCTCCGGGTGCTCCGGTTTCCCCCACAGTCCAAAGACATGCAGGTTAGGTTAACTGGTGACTCTAAATTGACCGTAGGTGTGAATGTGAGTGTGAATGGTTGTCTGTGTCTATGTGTCAGCCCTGTGATGACCTGGCGACTTGTCCAGGGTGTACCCCGCCTTTCGCCCGTAGTCAGCTGGGATAGGCCCAGCTTGCCTGCCACCCTGTAGAACAGGATAAAGCGGCTACAGATAATGAGATGAGATTAGGAAGAAGTAAATAACTTATCAAATCCTAACCCTCTATACCACCGTTAATCAAATGTCACTTTCTGCCAAACAAAAGCAAAAAGAAAATATACCAACATGGTATAATATCGATCAAATTATATATACAGATAATGTTATGCATATATACACACATACAATACATACATTTTTTTCATATGCCTGTATACAGTGGTGCTTGAAAGTTTGTGAACCCTTTTGAATTTTCTATATTTCTGCATAAATATGATCTAAAACATCATCAGATTTTCACACAAGTCTTAAAAGTAGATAAAGAGAACCCAGTTAAACACATGAGACAAAAATATTATACTTGGTCATTTATTTATTGAGAAAAATGATCCAATAATACATATCTGTGAGTGGCAAAAGTATGTGAACCTCTAGGATTAGCAGTTAATTTGAAGGTGAAATTAGAGTCAGGTGTTTTCAATCAATGGGATGACAATCAAGTGTGAGTGGGCACCCTGTTTTAAAGAACAGGGATCTATCAAAGTCTGATCTTCACAACACATGTTTGTGGAAGTGTATCATGGCACGAACAAAGGAGATTTCTGAGGATCTCAGAAAAAGTGTTGTTGATGCTCATCAGGCTGGAAAAGGTTACAAAACCATCTCTAAAGAGTTTGGACTCCACCAATCCACAGTCAGACAGATTGTGTACAAATGGAGGAAATTCAAGACCATTGTTACCCTCCCCAGGAGTGGTCGACCAACAAAGATCACTCCAAGAGCAAGGTGTGTAATAGTCGGTGAGGTCACAAAGGACCCCAGAGTAACTTCTAAGCAACTGAAGGCCTCTCTCACATTGGCTAATGTTAATGTTCATGAGTTCACCATCAGGAGAACACTGAGCAACAATGGTGTGCATGGCAGGGTTGCAAGGAGAAAGCCACTGCTCTCCAAAAAGAACATTGCTGCTCATCTGCAGTTTGCGAAAGATCACATGGACAAGCCGGAAGACTATTGGAAAAATGTTTTGTGGACGGATGAGACCAAAATAGAACTTTTTGGTTTAAATGAGAAGTGTTATGTTTGGAGAAAGGAAAACACCGCATTCCAGCATAAGAACCTTATCCCATCTGTGAAACATGGTGGTGGTAGTATCATGGTTTGGGCCTGTTTAGCTGCATCTGGGCCAGGACGGCTTGCCATCATTGATGGAACAATGAATTCTGAATTATACCAGCGAATTCTAAAGGAAAATGTCAGGACATCTGTCCATGAACTGAATCTCAAGAGAAGGTGGGTCATGCAGCAAGACAACGACCCTAAGCACACAAGTCATTCTACCAAAGAATGGTTAAAGAAGAATAAAGTTAATGTTTTGGAATGGCCAAGTCAAAGTCCTGACCTTAATCCAATCGAAATGTTGTGGAAGGACCTGACGCGAGCAGTTCATGTGAGGAAACCCACCAACATCCCAGAGTTGAAGCTGTTCTGTACGGAGGAAAGGGTTAAAATTCCTCCAAGCCGGTGTGCAGGACTGATCAACAGTTACCGCAAACGTTTAGTTGCAGTCATTGCTGCACAAGGGGGTCACACCAGATACTGAAAGCAAAGGTTCACATACTTTTGCCACTCACAGATATGTAATATTGGATCATTTTCCTCAATAAATAAATGACCAAGTATAATATTTTTGTCTCATTTGTTTAACTGGGTTCTCTTTATCTACTTTTAGGACTTGTGTGAAAATCTGATGATGTTTTAGGTCATATTTATGCAGAAATATAGAAAATTCTAAAGGGTTCACAAACTTTCAAGCACCACTGTATATTACATATATTTTCTATTATTTTAGAAATATTTTGCTCTTAGTTTTTATTTGTATAATTTTTATTCCTACTATTTGTGTATTAGATAGATATGATTATGTATGTGCAGGACCTCTCTGAAGAACACCATGGTGATGAGAGCGTCCTGTACAAACACTGTCATAAATAAATAAATAAATAAATATCCGAAGCCACCCATGCTGCTAACAGTGTTGCAAAGTTGTTAATTGTGTTTAATTTTTTTCCACTCACTGCAAGAATTTATGTGAACATTTGATTAATTGATGGTTCCTGTTGATCCACAATGCCTATTAAATTTAAATGCCAGACTCGAGCAAACAATATCTCACAATATGTCAAAGCGAATCAAGCAAATTAATCACTTCCTGTTGTTTTGTTGGGCGAAAGGGCGACTTTCAGACTTGTGCGAGTTAATTATATGGTCCAGTGCTACTCTTGGGTTTTATTTGAAATGTATGCATGGGTTGTATTGTATTGTGTACGCATCTCTATCATTTGCAAAATTGCAGGTTGCCAGTGGGTCAGAAATGTAAAAAGACAAAAGAGCTCATGTACTGTATGGACAGTAGTCGCTGCAGTAATTCATGTTCAAGTGGATAATGCTTGCAGTGAAATTTTAATTCTTGAACTGCTGAGCTGTGAAATGACAATGACAAGACATATCTTTATAGAGCGAGCAGAACGACGCTCTTCGATTATCATTAAATTAGTTTAAAGCGCTTTATGTGGTGCCAATGTTTATAGTTTAACTGGAGAATTTACAATTTATGAGTCCTTTATGAGACTCTCGATGGCGAGAACATACAAATCTATGTTTTTCTGATTCAGGTAAATTAACATTCAGGCCAAATCAAACCATGCTGTGATATAAAAAAAAATAAATAATAAATCCTCAAAATTATATTTTCAAGATTCCTAATTAAAACTTCATAACTTCGGTTCTCGGGGTGGCACGGTGGTGTAGTGGTTAGCGCTGTCGCCTCACAGCAAGAAGGTCCGGGTTCGAGCCGCGTGGCCGGCGATAATTATCCTGTTCTACAGGGTCGCAGGCAAGCTGGAGCCTATCCCAGCTGACTACGGGCGAAAGGCGGGGTACACCCTGGACAAGTCGCCAGGTCATCACAGGGCTGACACATAGACACAGACAACCATTCACACTCACATTCACACCTACGCTCAATTTAGAGTCACCAGTTAACCTAACCTGCATGTCTTTGGACTGTGGGGGAAACCGGAGCACCCGGAGGAAACCCACGCGGACACGGGGAGAACATGCAAACTCCGCACAGAAAGGCTGCTCTGGTAATATTGCATCCAATTTTGCTGTACACCGTGCAATGACAGTAAAGATATATTCCCATCAATTTTCACACCAAACATTAAACACAACCGATCTCTGACTGGGGTGGGGTCGTTGCCATCAGACTGGGGTGGGTTTCCCAAAAGCCTCTTAATGCTAAGAGCGTCTTAACTACGGTAGGAGAGAGTGTTCTTTGTGATGCTCGTGCTACCATTTAACGATGATCTTTGTGCTACGATGCTTTTGGAAAACTCACCCCTGGCTGCTTTGGGCATTTCAGAAAATCTCATGGGATTTTCACACAACTATCACAGAATGGTGTGCAAAACAAAAAACATCCATCGAGCAGCAGTTCTGTGCTGTTGTTGTTGTTGTTGAGAAAGGTCGGAGGAGAACGACCAACACGTTGAAACATGAAGCAGGTGAGCTGCAAAAAAATTCAGTAGTATACATAGCACCCTCAACAATTATTGGACCCCTTGTAAAGATTAATAAAAAGGGTGAGAAAAAAATCCACTTTTTTGGTGAAATCACTTCATCTCACACTGAAAAAAATGAGAAAAATCAACATTTAAAGCTAGACGGCCTTTCGATTTCATAAAATCGGTGAAATTTATTTCCCTCTGAAATGTGGCCATTGTGATGCATGTTTATATCTGTAATATCTCAAAATATCAGGCCATTCTGTGGCTGGGAAGTTATTTAATTTGAGGGGATTAAAGCAAATAATGTGCATGAAATCGCTCGCTTCGTGCAGTCAAGCAGACAGAGGAAGTCCGTGTGTGTGTGTGTGTGCGTATGCGCAGGTTTACCTTTGAGCGTGCACTGACAGTTCCATCATCCTGTCGCTGAACAAACAGCTGATCACACCGAGGTGCTCGCTGACCACCGATATTTATTAGTTTGGTCCTGCGTTTCCTTTCCTTCGTATATAACATCACGTCTTTTCTTCTCGCTTTCTTTCCGTTACTGTAGTCGGTCTTTCACGTTTCATTCGCACACTCACGTCCTCCATTTTTCTCCCCTGTTTCAAATTTGTATCCCACAATGCCTTGTGTGAACGGGGAAAGCTTACCACCATTTGATGCATGACGTAGTATCTTAAATTGGGTCATGGTGAAGAAGGAAAAAATAGCGGAGAATTTAGGGCCACATGGCCCTAAATTCATTAATTGTTCTGTTTAAAAAAACGAATAAAATTGGAAGTCTGTGATTCGAATTCAGTAGCTTCCGGTCCACTAAACAAAAATAACTGGTTGTCGGGGAAAATTCTGTTTATGACCTACACTTGAAAAATCTGAAAAACAGTCTACCTTTAAATGAAATAAATTTATTCAGAGAAAAACAAATCTCTCATCAACAAGTAATTATTTTCAACAAAAACACGTGTGCCACTATCACTGGCACATATTGGATAAACTGGGAAATGATTAACATACAAATATGATGTCACACAAAGGCCAAATTCCCTCAACATCAACATGGGAAAGAGAAGTGACACAAACCAAATGAAGGAGAAGAAGTGTGTTGACGTTCGTAAATCAGGGAATGGTTATTTAAAAAAAAAAAAAAGCTCCTCGCCTGAAAACATCCATTTCTACTGTTAGGGCAATAATAAAAAAGTGGACACCAACTGGAACTGTTACAAACTCGCCTGGAAGAGGAGCCACGTTTATTTTGCCCCCATGTACAGTGAGGAGGAGGGTAAGAGAGGCAAAAATAAATAAAATAAAAATTCCCCAAGGATCACTGTTAGTGAATTACAAGAAAAATTAAAATCTTGGGGTTTCCGAGTCTCCAAAACCACCATCAGACTCCACCTCCATGCCAACAGATTATTTAGAAAGTTCCAGAAAAAAGCCTTTTCTATCAGTTAACCACAAACCGAAGTTTCTGAATCACTCCTACAACTTTGACGAGAAGCGTGTTCTCTGGTCTGATGGAAGAAAAATGGATATTCTTGGCAATAAACACTTGAAGTGGGTTAGGCGTAAAAAGAAGGACAGCTATAATGAAAAGAACCCAATCCCAACTGTAAAATATGGTGGAGGTTCTGTTCGGGTGACCAGATTTCCCTAGTCTGAAACCGGGACACTTTTGCGGGCGACCATGCTCGTGCACGCACACCTTTTTTTTACGTAAACGTGACACTCAGAGAGGTGCTCTTATCATTTTGTTGAAGCTCACATTTATCAACATCTCACATGAAATAAAGCAAACAGGCATTTTGTTATCTAGTAGCATAGTGGTATACAGATCAGTTAAATTATGGTCAGACAACAGATGTTGTAATGGCTGAGAATAGGCCAGGCTATGTCCATAGGCCAAATTTACACTGATTTATTTCACCTGTTTGTGAGAACACCAAGAAGAATGCATATGCACATGTAGGCTATATCTCTAAAATTGTATGCACTATAGCATGAACTTAAAAAGTAGATATGTGACCTCAACATAGCCTAGGTCAGACTCAACCTTACTAACCATTCCCCACAACTGAATGAATAAAGCAAGAAGATGTGGACAAAAGTGAACACTTTAATGGAAGGTGCAACAAGCTGTTCAACACAGCAATATGGCCAAACTGTCAGAATGGTGTGTTAAACAGAAACAAAAAAGAGACAAGTGATTTGAAAATATACACTCAAATAAAACAGCAATAAAGGAGGAAAGGGGCGACAGCCCGAGGAAAGCCCCCACAGGAGTGCACAGCATTTGCAGCATAGGCTACCCAACTCAGTGCAGGAACAAAGCACAGGAACAAAGCTAAGGCGACTGTCAATCCACCCACCCGAAACAAAATGCATTAGCCCTGCCTCAACCCACCGCTTGTGTTTAGCCGTTTTAATGTGATCCTGTATATCGGCGTTACCACCGTGGGCTACAGAGAAGGAACACTTACAGTGTGTGCAGTCGGCTTCATGCGCATTGTTCTGCACCTCTCGGAGGAAGGGGTAGGTGCCCTGTAAATCTTTGGAAAAGGTACATTTTCTTTTCGGCATAATTGCTGCGGCATTACTGCTGCTAGCTGCTAGACAAAGAACATTCGCACCAGTTAATGTTTATTTTATTGTTGCATGGCAACACGTTCTGTTGTCTGGAATAATGTGGCTAAATAAACACCCATGCCACAGGGCCAGGGGGCAGTAACCAGGAAAGTTTGCGATTCCGGTCAATTCATCAAAATAGTAAATGCAGACATTTCTCCGCTAATGATTCCCACGCTGCTCAGTCGCAAACGTCGCGAGTGGCGAAAACCGGGACATATCCATGTCCCGACAGACTTTTGTCGGGACTCGGGACACACAACCCCAAATCGGGACTGTCCCGGTAAAACCGGGACATCTGGTCACCCTAGGTTCTGTGATGTTTTGAGGCTGTTTTTCCTCCAAAGGCCTGGAAGCCATGGACCCTAATATGGTATCATGGACTCCATGAAATATCAGGACATTTTTAATCAGAATTTGGCTCCTCTGCATTTTAGGAAACTAAAACTGGGTCATCATTGGATCTTCCAGCAGGACATTGATCTGAAGCAGATGTCCAAATCAACACAAAAATGGTTCACTGAGCATAGAGTCAAGCTTCTGCCCCGGCCATCTCAGTCCCTTGAGCTGAACCCCACTGAAAACCTGTAGAGGAGACAGCACAAGAGAGGGTCGAGGACCCTGGATGATCTGGAAAGATTGTGTAAAGAGGAATGGGCTCAGATATCCTGCTCTGTATCTTCAACCTTATAAAACGTTACAGGAGAGACTCAGTGCTGTTCTACTGGCAAGGGGGGTGCCAATAATAGTGGCACATGTGTTTTTTTTTTTTAATTGAAAAAAAATGTTCTTGATGAGGGATTTGTTTTTCTCTGAATAAATTTATTTCAATTAAAAGTTGGATTGTTCTTATTTTTTTCAGTGTGAGATAAAATGAAGCAAATTCACCAAAAGGTGGATGTATATTTTTTTCTAACCCCTTTTTTTTTCTTAATCTTTACAAAGGGTGCTAATAATTATGCAGGACACTGTAGGTGAAATAATTCAGTCACAAGTTCATTTATTATTATTATTATTATTATTAAAACACTTTGAATATCATCTTGCTTCTTTTTTTTTGCATTGTGTGAATCTGTTTAATATCTCTTTTATTTTATTTTATTTTATTTTTTATTTAGCACAATTAAAAAAAACACACACATTAGACAATGATAAACGTAAGCAATATACGCTAGTGCAGGGAGAGACAGAAAGCCCAACAGGCTTATCTGAAGCCTACACCTATAACAAAATCTCATAACATTTTACACAATTTTCCTTTAACATATTGAAAAGAATAAAGATAAATTTCATAATAGAGACGGCAAACCATTAATCACAAAAAATAATCAGAAAAAAATGCATGGATATACGTACATAAACAAATAATATATCAGAAAATCACTCACAAAACAGCAGTTAAAGGATCTTTGAAACATCTTATGAAGGGTTTTTATTCCCCACCACGAAGTGTGCAGACGGATATACGGTAGGAACGGCGTCCGTCCTTCCGTCAGTCCGTTTCAATCTGGACAAGTTTTCTCAGAAACTACATAAGCTGCATCACTGAAACTTTGTGTGCTCATATTACTATTCATGATCTAAGTTGAGTTCGAAAATCATTTATGAGAAATTACTCCTTTCAGAGTTATGGCCCTTGATTTATGTTATTGGACTCTGTAGATGTGGACTCAATCTGGACAAGTTTTCTCAGACACTACACAAGCTACATCAATGAAACTTTGCATGCTTATACCGTACTACTGAAAAGAGCTGCGTAGCATTTCACGAAGGTGTCCTAGCACTTACGACATCATAAGTCAATATGAAGAGTTTGGTTCCAAAATGCGATAAACGCCAAATTTGAAAAATTGAATCTCCCGCCACCAAACCATCAGCAATGATCATATCTTACTTGTACCATATTCAGTTTTCGCCAAAACACAATATCTGCCATTGACTTACACAATGCATTACGGGCTTTCATTCCAAAACGCAACAAGTGCCATCACTGATTTTTCTCACCATTGGCGTGAAGTCTTCTAAGATGGCTGCGCCCATGAAGTAGGAAATCACTTCGTCAATTATCACATTTACTGGACAATTTCACACAGAATTATGAATAAATTCCATAAAACTATCTAAGAAAATAATCTGTCAGGACAGAACATGGTTAAATGCACTTTAAATCGAAAGGGATATGTAGCATTTTGGGGGAAAATGTCGTGGTGTGGATATGTACAAAAAAAAATTACTTGGTTCGGTTAAAAGCAGTTATTAGTTCTGGATTTCATTTTCGAAGTTGATTATCATTAAGGAGTTAGTCAATACATTTTAAAACAGGATACCGTGGTTTTCCTTTTATCACTTCCTGTAATTAGAAAAAGTGATTTTTCTTGAAACAATGGAATTGGATATATAGCATTTTGCAACCAAACTCTTCATATTAAAGCAATGGGCTTATAAGTGCATAAGTGTTAAGACATCATAAAATGCTCCTGGCAGAGGATAGTGATTGCCATGTCTTCTTGTTTTTTTGTTTTTTTTTAAATAGAGAAACAGTTTCTTTTTTCTTTTTTTTTGTGCCAGATGGCAAATGCTGTTCCATCACTCGATACCCCTAAATCTAATAGAAAATCGTCCTTTGCTGGTTAGGAATTTCAGAGGATAAAGCTCTGTAGACTGCCGAGTTAAATAAAAATCTCATCTCATTATCTGTAGCCGCTTTATCCTGTTCTACAGGGTCGCAGGCGAGCTGGAGCCTATCCCAGCTGACTATGGGCGAAAGGCGGGGTACACCCTGGACAAGTCGCCAGGTCATCACAGGGCTGACACATAGACACAGACAACCATTCACACTCACATTCACACCTACGCTCAATTTAGAGTCACCAGTTAACCTAACCTGCATGTCTTTGGACTGTGGGGGAAACCGGAGCACCCGGAGGAAACCCACGCGGACACGGGGAGAACATGCAAACTCCGCACAGAAAGGCCCTCGCCAGCCACGGGGCTCGAACCCAGGACCTTCTTGCTGTGAGGTGACAGCGCTAACCACTACACCACCGTGCCGCCGAGTTAAATAAAAATGAACCTGTGAATTAGCTTTGAAGTAGCTCTTAAACTGCTCAGAAATGTTTCCTTTGCTTGAATGAATCTCATAAATAAAAGCACATATTTGGAAAAGATTGATCTCATAAGCCGTAAGAACCTGCAGAGTTTTTTTTTTTTTAAATAAGGGATTAGATGCAACATATGATTCTGATCGGGTTGCGAATCGAACAAAACATTTCTGGAGGACCAAAGTGTCATAGGGAAAGGACTTGCCCAGACTTTATTACAATAAGAAATATAAGGCTAAATGAAACTGTCGTGTTGCGGCATGGTGGTGTAGTGGTTAGCGCTGTCGCTTCACAGCAAGAAGGTCCGGGTTCGAGCCCCGTGGCCGGCGAGGGCCTTTCTGTGTGGAGTTTGCATGTTCTCCCCGTGTCCACGTGGGTTTCCTCCGGGTGCTCCGGTTTCCCCCACAGTCCAAAGACATGCAGGTTAGGTTAACTGGTGACTCTAAATTGAGCGTAGGTGTGAGTGTGAATGGTTGTCTGTGTCTATGTGTCAGCCCTGTGATGACCTGGCGACTTGTCCAGGGTGTACCCCGCCTTTCGCCCGTAGTCAGCTGGGATAGGCTCCAGCTTGCCTGCGACCCTGTAGAACAGGATAAAGCGGCTAGAGATAATGAGATGAGATTTATTCACTTTTTTTTACTCATCCAGTCTGTTTGTTCTCTCCAACTTACTGTAAGTGCTGTGTCCGAAATCACCCACTACTCACTGTATAGTGGACTATATAATGAGTTCGCCATTTTGTAGTGCTGTCTGAATGTATAGTGAAAATTATTACACCCTATATAGTGGATTCATAGTATCCCACCATGCACCATGAAAAGTAGTGTACAACCAATGGTCACTCATCTCATCTCATCTCATTATCTGCAGCTGCTTTATCCTTCTACAGGGTCGCAGGCAAGCTGGAGCCTATCCCAGCTGACTACAGGCGAAAGGCGGGGTACACCCTGGACAAGTCGCCAGGTCATCACAGGGCTGACACATAGACACAGACAACCATTCACACTCACATTCACACCTACGCTCAATTTAGAGTCACCAGTTAACCTAACCTGCATGTCTTTGGACTGTGGGGGAAACCGGAGCACCCGGAGGAAACCCACGCGGACACGGGGAGAACATGCAAACTCCACACAGAAAGGCCCTCGCCGGCCACGGGGCTCGAACCCAGGACCTTCTTGCTGTGAGGCGACAGCGCTAACCACTACACCACCGTGCCGCCCCAATGGTCACTAACCAAGCAATATATACCATCATGCATTGCAGTTGCACTGAAAGAAAAGCTCTAAAACTGTTTCATAAGGACTATTACGTATTTTAGATTGAGTATTGCAGTAAGTTGTTTTCCTTTACAACAACTGGCACAAGACAAATTTATAAGTTGTGGCGTGAAAATGGTAATAATATTGTAGTGTGTTGGGGTGAACGGATGGAGGAAGAAACATATTATAAACGGACATTCGAGTACAATTAAAAATAGAGCAGTAGCTACAGTTATCGACATCTTGACGATCTTGTGGCCGTTGCAAAAGTAGAAAAGACTTTCAGTATGTAAATTGTACATGAATAATTACTCAAACTTCCACTGGAAAAAAAAAAAGAGTTGATTCCTGGTTACTTAGCGTATCAGATCACATGACGCCGTTCCACTATTATCGACACATTTGTCCAGTTATCGACACAGTTCCACAATTATCGACACCCAGATGATTATTTATAAAAAAAAAAATAATCGGTATGTGGTATTAAGTTAACAAAACATAGTTTTTATTTAAAATCTGTTTTGCATAGACTTATATTTAGCACAAAATATATTTTATATAAATATATGGATGTCGGGGCTCATGTAAATGAGGAAGTAATTCTAATGTTTGTAAACAAATGAACTGATAATGTTTAACCTGCGTCAGAAAATCTTTTTGTTCCACTTTCTAAGTATTTTCGTAGATCACATTTTGTTACTCATTCGTTGTTGTTTGTATTAATTTCTAGTTTTGTAGTTTACCAATAAATGTCAGCAGGCAATTGATATCGTAACCACATGAACATCCAGGTCAAAGGTTGCATGTCATTCCTCGAGCCAAAATATAAAATGTCTACTGATATTGTAATGTGGGGTAGATATTTACAACAAACTGCAAAAAAAAAAGAAAAATATATATATATGAGTGATTCCACGCTTATGGGTACTGAAATGGGGACATGAACTTATTTTTAAAAAAGGTCACAAAACATGTAATCTTTAATGAATGATATGTTAAAAGATAACTTTAATTTTCTGAGATGTAATAAAAACATATTTATATGCCAAAGTCAAGCCCATGAGTTCCAAAATGATGTCTGTTACATTACTTCTGTTACGATTGTCCATCTCGCGTCTGTTACAAATTAATTACAATCTAGCTCTATACCATGTTCATCTTATTGAATGTGTATGTTTATTCTACTACACATGTTTATTAATTATATTTGCTAAAACATCACCTTCCTATGTTTCAAAAAGTAATTCTACATTGTTAAAATTGAGAATATATATGTCCACAACACTTCTGTTACGTTCTGACTTTGGCATATAAATATGTTTTTATTACATCTCAGAAAATTAAAGTTATCTTTTAACATATCATTCATTAAAGATTACATGTTTTGTGACCTGATGGTAAAAAAAAGAAATGGTTTTAGGTGAATTTTTAAAAATAAGTTCATGTCCCCATTTCAGTACCCATAACTGTGGAATCACTCACATATATATATATATATATATATATATATATATATATATATATATATATATATATATATATATATATATAAAAATAATTTTTTTTCCTGAATGGAATAGAAAAATCTGAATATTTCAAGCGTGTAATTTCTTATATGCTAGGAATTTAATTCTGGTCTAATTCTATTTACTGCAATAGGATTCCAAATACTCTATAAACATTCCATTCTGTTATGAATCAGAAAAAAAATTATTCTAAATCACAGCACTTTTATTTTTTTAAAGTACTTCATCTACTTCAACAATGTTACACAAAGCTCGATCCATAACAGTTGTAAATGTCCCTTAATTCCACAGCGTGTCGATAATGGTGGACACCGGTGAAAGTGATCACTATTATCGACACCTCACGTGACTTCTCAAATGCGCTTTTAGATACAAAATGGCGACTGTCAAATGAAAGACTCAGAAACAAAGTAGGTTTCGACAAGGAGATCATAAAATATCGGTGAATTTGAGAAGTAAAAACACGTCCATGATCTTTCCACCTGCGTTGATAACGTCCGGGTTTTCCTCAAATTGCTGATCGTGCTAAAAAAATTCCATCTCAGGTAACGAGCTGTGTCATCAGATGACAAGATCAAAGGGCGAGGCGGGTCTTCCGGTTGATTAATTAACCAATAATCACTGGTGTAACTGAAACTCAACTTTGTAAAATTGTTTTTTATTGGAAAATCTGAAAAGGTGTCGATAATTATGGACTGTCGATAATTGTAGCCACCGCTCTAGTAAGAGAATAGAAAAAAGCTAAAATAGAATAAGACAAATAAAATACAAGAATAAAAGTTAGAGTGTAGAGCGAGGAATTAATCAAAAGCCCCAAATTTGCTTTAATAAAAGGCAGCGGCAAAGAAGAAAGTATTCAGCCTTGATTTCAAAGAACTGAAAGACGCAACAGAGACAGAGTACTTTGTATTTATTAATGTGGGAAATACGCTCAGTATAATATGGATTTATCACAAAAATGCATGCATGTATTCGTTATTTCGAATGAAAACCCACCAGCTGACTGATCTGGCACGTTTTAATTGTGCGACAGTAATGGCGTAAATAACGGCACGGCAGAGTAGTGTCCGAAAGCGTTTTTTTTTTTTCATTTTACCAATGAGCTCACGATATAGTCCTCTATATCGAATTCCCTAGATAGTGAGTAGGAAGTAGTGAATAAGTGAGTGATTTTGGACACAGCAAAACTTTCATCAGCAATAATTCCCAAGAATCTTGTAGCTCAGTGTTTCTGAACCACTGGGCTGCGGTCCATGCGCCATCTACGTAGTGGGCTGCGATTTTTAATTTTTTTTTTCAAATTGAAGTAAATTTTTTACTCGTAGTAGAGTACACTGAAAAAAAATGACTTGTAGAATTTACTTAAAAAAATCCTCTTAACAATTTGCACTCACATTTTTTTAAGTACATTTTAATGCTGTAATATCAAGTACAAGTCACTTGTCAGTATCAAGTAAAATGTACTTACTATTAACCTTAACATTCGTAAAGATATTACGTAAATGTTACTTAAAAAAAGACAACTAATACAAAACAAAAAGAATGTTGGGAGGCACTCAACTGTTAAAGTTAAACTTTAAAACTGTTAAAGCAGGTGACACTGTACAGTAGTTGCCATGGTGATAGCATTTAAGACAGCAATTTCAACTTTAACGCTTGCACTTTGGGGGACAGCTTAATCCCATCCAGTTCTAGGAAAAGTTTCTGAAACACCTCAAAAGTGTAGCGCAGTGCTGGAGGCTATGTAAGGTTGAGGGTATAAATCAGTCCCATAGGCAGTGTGCAAGCTTTAGCAGTGTTGCCGCATCCTTGTAACATCTCCTTGCCTTCAAGAAGGATGGATACATCCACTGGATCCTCTCCGTCAGCACCATGGACAACCAGGATCTTGAGGATGTGTTGAGAGGCATCACTGCGGCATTCCTCCTGCATACAATATACAAGAAAAAAAAAATTCTATTAAAGAACAAAAGAGAATTTCTTCAATCATTTACTTACTTAAGCTTACTACCCCTCCTGGGGCATAGGCCGCCAACGAGAGATCTCCAGGCATCTCAGTCTTGGGCTTTTCACTCCAGTTGGCTCCAGGTGTACCCCTTTCTTATTGGTGCCCTGGCGGAGAGCAGGGTGGTCGACCTTGTCGCTTCCGATTTCCGGCTTTCGCCACACAGCGTCATAACTCTTCTTGACGATCCCCCTCTTCCCAGGACTATGATGTCTTGATTTCCTCTTGGTGTTTTTGTAGCCAGCTTTGCTTAACGGAGTGGAGTAGCTAGCCCCACGCCCAACCCTCCTCTTTTTTCAGCCGGGCTTGGGATGGCAGAGTTCTTCAGTCATTTGTAGTGACTTAATTACCAGAGCTGAATGAACAAATATGGGCTAAAAATGATCAATAAACATGGCTTAGATCATGAGCCCACATTAGTAAAACATTTGTAGAACAAGCGCAAGATGGCTGCACTCCATCTTTTGTGAAGCAAAAGTTGAATATATATTAGTACTGTAGTCTCAATCCTTAAAAACACAATGAACAGTTTCGTACTTTTTCAGATGAGCTCCTAGGTGTTTAAAATATTGCCTCTCAGTGTGAAAGCTATATGAATTACATAGAGGACATGAAAATGAAACAATTTGCCTTGACTCTTCAGTTTGAGTATGATCTCTAGTCAAATGTGTACGAAATGCCCCCCAAATTTTAAATAAACAAGGACAATCTGAGTACAAGCAGGGTAATGATCGGCCTTGACCAGGGCGTAAATGTTTCAGTCTATAATGCTTTAAGAGCTCTAAACGTTTTGATGCCCTGAAGTTGCAATTCTTGCATGACCATCTCATAACATAACAACTTCAACTGTCAACTGCACTGGCTCATCCTAACAGCGAGGTCACCCTGTGCATGAACAGACAATATGTGATATTAAATTACATTAAATATTAAATAATTAAAAAAATACTTTAAGTATGTAAAATTAGGTGGAAAATAAGCATTTTTTTTTTCCCCGATCCGGTTTCCATCAAATCCTGCGCTCTGATTGGCTGGCGAGCGGGTCCGTATCCTATGATACGGACCCCAGTTACGGACCCCGGTTACGGACCTCTGGCGACTCGTTCACAACAACAAACATAGTAGCATTTTTTCTCATCTCATCTCATTATCTGTAGCCGCTTTATCCTTCTACAGGGTCGCAGGCAAGCTGGAGCCTATCCCAGCTGACTACGGGCGAAAGGCGGGGTACACCCTGGACAAGTCGCCAGGTCATCACAGGGCTGACACATAAACACAGACAACCATTCACACTCACATTCACACCTACGGTCAATTTAGAGTCACCAGTTAACCTAACCTGCATGTCTTTGGACTGTGGGGGAAACCGGAGCACCCGGAGGAAACCCACGTGGACACGGGGAGAACATGCAAACTCCACACAGAAAGGCCCTTGCCGGCCATGGGGCTCGAACCCAGGACCTTCTTGCTGTGAGGTGACAGCGCTAACCACTACACCACCGTGCCGCCAGATTTATTAATAAGATTATCAAAAATCTTGTAAATCTTTGCCAGCATTTCTCAGGAGAATAGCATTAATTTTACAGCATGGATAGCGATAATGACAGTCTTCACAGCGAAAGCGAGTTTTTCTACCCTGAGGAAGAAGAAATAAAATAAAACATTTCAGGAGAAAGCTAAAAACCTCTAACTTGATAACACCGAGCAAAAACATGGCTGAATCCTGAATGACTCAATTTTGTATAAATAGGGGACTACATAGGCGGCAAAATGTAGTTTTTTTTTCCTGCCATGGAAGTGCACTTGTATGCCGAGGAGGAAGCCATTTGCATTACAGCCGTGAATGAGGATTCAAAATGGCGGCTCGGCTCGGTTTTCCCTTTTGGGCGCTCTCGTTTTCTGTTAGAATTTGATAAAGAAAATAAATAAATATATTATTTACCAGCTTAACGTCGTTCCGTATGGTGAAATACCGTGACCTCGGCCTTGAATACTGACCTCGGCCAAGAGGGGCTCGCTGAGTACTTTCAAGACCTTGGTCACGGTATTTCACCATACGGACCTCCCAGCTGGTAAATAACATATAGTTCTCATCTCTGAGATGCTGAAAGCACACACACCAGGTGAACAACCTCTCAGAAGCCTCTGAGCTAATTTAGTGCTAACTCTCTGAGTTAACAACATTCATGCAGAACTCCCTTTTAAAAATACACAATTTAAAACCAGCATATTTGTAAGTGTAGGTCGAGTAAAATGAATATCATCCTATGACAATGTAACATTAGGAGCCACTGTTTAATTCGGCACTTTTTTGCAGGTACACTACCGTTCAAAAGTTTGGGGTCACTTTGAAATGTCCTTATTTCTGAAAGAAAAGCACTGTTCTTTTCAATGAAGATCACTTTAAACTAATCAGAAATCCACTCTATACATTGCTAATGTGGTAAATGACTATTCTAGCTGCAAATGTCTGGTTTTTGGTGCAATATCTCCATAGGTGTATAGAGGCCCATTTCCAGCAACTCTCACTCCAGTGTTCTAATGGTACAATGTGTTTGCTCATTGCCTCAGAAGGCTAATGGATGATTAGAAAACCCTTGTACAATCATGTTAGCACAGCTGAAAACAGTTGAGCTCTTTAGAGAAGCTATAAAACTGACCTTCCTTTGAGCAGATTGAGTTTCTGGAGCATCACATTTGTGGGGTCGATTAAATGCTCAAAATGGCCAGAAAAATGTCTTGACTATATTTTCTATTCATTTTACAACTTATGGTGGTAAATAAAAGTGTGACTTTTCATGGAAAACACAAAATTGTCTGGGTGACCCCAAACTTTTGAACGGTAGTGTAAATGTGAACTTATTACAGCGAAAATATAACTTAAACAGCTAACGTTAGCTATCTACTCATAACAAGTTAACATGCGAGTCACCATCAAACATTGCCGCCAAAAGTTTTGGAAAGTTATTTTTTTTCTACTAGACGTAGACTATAAACCCGTACATATAAAAACAACTCGTTATCATTTTGAGTTGATAATTGTAAAGTTAAACGTTATCGTGCTTTTATCCAGATAAACCACAGTTCACTCACCTCAGACGTTCGAAGCTAACGTTTAGACTAGTCTTGCCTGGACCAAAATGGCGATGGCATTAAAAACTAATATTACAGTAGCGAACTACAAACAGTAAGGTATATTGTGCCAAGCAGATGAGAATCAAACTATCAAAATGCACACAAAGTCATATATTATCACAAATATAAAACGGAAAGGCAATACTTACTCTCAACATGACTCGGCAAAATGGCGATTCCGACTCCGTTACAGCCTGGACTTGATTGTGTCAAGAGAAGAAGCCTGTGTCTTGTCTAACAGCGCACGAATTCAAATGCGCTGAATTTTCAGATTAAAAGTTACTTAGTATTTTCAAGTGCTGTGCAGTGACAATACACCTTTTAAACAGTATGAGTAAATTGTTAATAAAACTTACTCGTCCCACTCAGTTAATTAATTACATGATTAAACTGGGTATTTATTGATGTTTTAAGTAGTTCTCACTGAATCTTAATATTACAATGACTACTTTTGAATTAATAGATATTACAACACCCAAAAGTAATTTTTTTTCAGTGCTGGATTGCATCCGACGTCACATCTGCCTCATTAAGCTATGGTCACGCTACAGCTTGCGATGCTTCACAATGGGTTATGGATGAAAATGAGGCGTTCTTGGTGATGATATACTGTACGCGTGAGCTAAAAGTTGTGGTCACACAGCAGGTGAACACTTGAATGTCACGCCTTTGTGCACTTCAGCCTGGAGCTGCTCGAGCGGCCGCGCTCACTCACGGAGTGTGTTGTGTGTGCGTTTGGGACCCAGTCATTATGGGAAACACCTGATACTGATTTGAGTGCAATCAGCACGCACAGATACGGATGCTGTTTTCACAGAGGCTTTGCGAAGTATCATCATTATCATTGTCACATTTGTTTCTAGCCATGTTTATAACGTTGTTTAAATACTCTGCTTTCTGTTTCTGTCACGCCTGCTAATAAATACCGTACTCTTCCTGCACTTAGATCCGTCTACCACCGTCTATCTTGTCATGTCCTGATTCCCAGGTCTTTAACCCAGCCATGTACACTACCGTTCAAAAGTTTGGGGTCACCCAGACAATTTTGTGTTTTCCATGAAAAGTCACACTTTTATTTACCACCATAAGTTGTAAAATGAATAGAAAATATAGTCGAGACATTTTTCTGGCCATTTTGAGCATTTAATCGACCCCACAAATGTGATGCTCCAGAAACTCAATCTGCTCAAAGGAAGGTCAGTTTTATAGCTTCTCTAAAGAGCTCAACTGTTTTCAGCTGTGCTAACATGATTGTACAAGGGTTTTCTAATCATCCATTAGCCTTCTGAGGCAATGAGCAAACACATTGTACCATTAGAACACTGGAGTGAGAGTTGCTGGAAATGGGCCTCTATACACCTATGGAGATATTGCACCAAAAACCAGACATTTGCAGCTAGAATAGTCATTTACCACATTAGCAATGTATAGAGTGGATTTCTGATTAGTTTAAAGTGATCTGCATTGAAAAGAACAGTGCTTTTCTTTCAAAAATAAGGACATTTCAAAGTGACCCCAAACTTTTGAACGGTAGTGTATAAAAAGTTGTTCTCCTCCACGCTCTTCCAGGTTTTCATCTGTGTGTCCGTGTAGAACAATGTCTGCAGCACTAGGTAGTTTGAGATGTCGGGGAACTCAACAGATGGCTAATTTTCCAACTCGTAGGAAAATCTTTCTTTGTTAGAGTGTAAGGATCTAATCCCATTGAGTGGTTTCTATATCCTCTTCTTTTGAGTGAACTTTTTGGCTTTAATACTGCCATGTTTGTGCTGAACACAAACATGGCAGTAAGCTCTTGTGTTAATGGACCAGACTCCACTTTTGGATCATTAATCCTTTTTGACTGAGAATGACTTGCATGCATGGTTCAGCTTCT
Source organism: Neoarius graeffei (assembly GCF_027579695.1). Classification (NCBI taxonomy): domain Eukaryota; kingdom Metazoa; phylum Chordata; class Actinopteri; order Siluriformes; family Ariidae; genus Neoarius; species Neoarius graeffei. The sequence goes on from NC_083587.1 coordinate 61,003,562, forward strand.
GGCACATGCAGTTTTAAATACAATACCTACAATTAAAAACAGTTTGTTTTTGATTGCATTTATTTAATTCCTGGGCTCCCATCTGTAACAGGGAGTGATGTCGCATCCCATTAATTCACTTTGACATCTCGTGCATGAAACATACTTTTCCATCAGTTGTTTTTTATGTTATGAAAAATTTATATTTTCATTTCATTTCAAGTTTCACCTGAACACATGCTGTACATTCCTGTGAAACGTCAAGTCGTGTTCATTTTAATTTCCTCAAGATCATGGGAAGAAGCAAAAAATAATTATCATTCTTTAACGTTTATTTTCAGTGATGTTGACTTGACGAGCTCACTTTGAATGTAGATTATCAAATTATTACAAAGTCCTGCATGTCCTTATGATGTTAGCATGGATGCTAGTAAAGCACATTTTGTGCATTTGAGCATTCTTTACTCAACAAAAAAAGTAGAGAGATCGAGAGAGAGATTGTTGTCTAAGTTGGTTAAATACAAGTAAAAAAAAACATTGATTTTTTTTTTTTAAATGCATCCCAGTTATGGACTCGCCCATAACTGTGTGAGTATAAATTGGACAAAAAGAAGCATTTAATTTCTGAAAACCCATGTATGTGTCATGTAAAGCTGCAGTCATTATAGCCTGAGCTTAATGTCCATAATCCCAACCACATCGTGCGCTAGAGTGCTGAGGAAGCTCATGATGGCCAGAAGAAGTGAGCATGTGAAGAGTCTTATCAGCGTTGGAGAAAATGTGCAGCTGTAAGATTAGGCCCAGTGAAAGCAGTGTGTTATGAGTGTGTATGCACATGTTCTGTGGATATTCATGATGCTTTCATAGCTAAGCTCCAAATCATTCACTATATAACAGATTTCATTTTTATTTATTTCCATCATTCCTGAAAATGTAGTCTATCTCCCCAGATGTGCACTGCATCTGGAATTCGGGTTCAGAAGTTAAAGTGGCTTGCTCAGAATATATTGCAGTACCATCTGGCAAGAGATTTATACCATGTCCGAGAAACGTCTACAATGTTACGTCTTAATAGTTATTTTAGAAGCCAAGAGCATGTTTATTTTATTATAATGCACTTAGGGTCGCATTAAGAGTTGAGCTACTGTACGTGAGGATTCAATACATAAGTTGCACATGTATTGTAAGAGTTATGCATGCAAGGCAGAGTTTGCGTCTACTTTAGAAAAATCTGCCAACCTTGAAGACCTCGACTCCATGCAGGTGATTTGCTTGATCACAATGAAGAGCCCAGAAACTTCACTTACAAACATGTGCGTGACCCGATTCTGAGTACACGTAACTTGTACAGTAACTTGTACATGATGTACAGTCCCGTGCAAAATCCCGTGAGGCCCATGCAGTGAAATGCTGAAATGCAAAGATGCCTTCAAAAATAATGAAATGAAATGTTTCAACATTAGAAAAACACTATAAACAGTAAGCAGTAAGCCATAATAAATGAAATAAAGTCAATATTTGGTGTGAGACAGACATCGGCGTCATCAGACCCATTTTACTGGGGCACATGCCCCAGTATATATCTGCTGGGCCCCAGTAAAATTTCCTGATCACATTTCAGAAACAGTAATGTCTTTGGCACTGTTGAATCACCATATACGACCAATGTGTCCAAATCGCACCCATTCATTTCTATTAAATTGCTGGTGGAATACTCATCACACAGTTAACACACATATATCACATAAAACCACACGACTTGAGCTTCCCAACGGTGCTCCCCACTAGTTGCTGTGATAAACAGTTTGCAATAAAATTAACATCAATGAATTCACATCAAATTTAATCATATTCTGCATACAGCTGTGCATCCATTTCTACACCTGTTCTTGTCGTCACAATACTTCACTAACTCCTGAGTTTACGCGACAAACCATACATCAAAATACACAGCAGTCCCTACCGTTTCCAATGGTATAAAGTATTCATCTGGGCCTTTTGCCTTTCCCAAGTTTTGAAATCACAGCAACAGCAAATTACAGCAACAATTTGTCTCCAACTTCACCAATATAGTTTACATTACTTAGTTATGTCAGTACATGATATATTTTTACAAATTATTGCTAAGACATACCTTGAAGGTGAAGGTGGGACTTCATCAAGGATCTGCTTTGAGTCCTTTCTTGCTTGCCATAGTGATGGACAGCTTGACAGACGAAGTGAGGCAAGAGTCACCATGGAACATGATGTTTGCGGATGATATTGTGATATGTGGTGAAAGTAGAAAGGAAGTTGAGTTGGGTTTGGAGAGATGGAGGTATGCACTGGAACGAAAAGGAATGAAGGTGAGCCGTAGCAAAACAGAATACATGTGCATCAATGAGAATGGGGATGAGAGTGTAGTGAAGATGCAAGGAGTAGACGTAAAGAAAGTTGGTGAATTCAAGTACCTGGGGTCAACTGTGCAGGAAAATGGGGGCTGCGATAGTGAGGTGAGAAAGAGAGTGCAGGCAGGGTGGAGCAGTTGGAGAAGGATTTCGGGAGTCATTTGTGATAGGAAAGTCCCAGCAAAAGTGAGAGGTAAGATGTATAAGACCGTAGTGAGACCAGCTGTGATGTATGGATTGGAGACCGTACCCTTAACAAAGAGACAGGAGGCAAAGTTGGAGGTGGCAGAGTTGAGTATGTTAAGGTTTGCGATGGAAGTGACGAGGTTGGACAGGATAAGGAACGAGCACATCAGAGAGACAGCACATGTGGAGAGCTTGGGAATTAAGCTAAGAGAGATGAGACTGAGATGGTATGGGCACATCCTGAGAAGAGATGCAGAGCATGTTGGAAGGAGACTGTTGAGGATGGAGCTGCCAGGCACACGAAAATGAGGAAGGCCAAAGAGGAGGTACATGGATGTGGTGAGAGAGGACATGAAAGTGGCAGGTGTGGTAGAGAAGGATGCAGAAGACAGGGAGTAATGGAGATGAAAGATCTGCTGTGGTGACCCCTAATCGGGAGCAGCCAAAAGAAGAAGAAGAAGATTGCTAAGACATACCCTGTGTCTGAAATCGCTCCCTGCTCACTATATGGGGCACTATATAATGAGGATGCCATTTTGTATTGCTGTCCGAAACCTTAGTGAGGATTATGTATACCCTATATAGTGCACTCAAAGTATCCCACAATGCATCATGAAAAGCAGTGTACAACAATGGACACTAGTAGTAGTAGTAGTAGACAGTCGTCAGACATGGTCCATGACTTAGAGTATTTGCGAGCACTTTCTTTGGTGACTGACCAGGCCAATTCTTGAGAGGCAGATACGGCCACAGATCTCACAAATAAATGCCGATGATGTTGGTGCCGCCCCGGTATTAGCCTTTCTCCTTGCCCTCTTTGCATCTGCTTCAGCATTAAGCTTGTGCTCTCCTGCTTCGAGTGCCTGATTACACACAGTCCTCCATTCACTTCGATTCACAGCGAAAGATTCCCAAGTTGCAGACGGTAAATCAATTTTGAGCATGTCTCTCTTACAGACATCCTTGAAATGTAACTTAGGTCGGCCGACAGGTCTCAACCCCAGTTCCACCTCCCCGTACAAGAGGTCCTTGGAGATTCGACCTTCTTCCATACGACGAACATGGCCCAGCCACCTCAGTCTGTGATGCCTGAGGAGGGTATATATGGACGGAATGCCTACTCTTTCAAGAACATTGCTGTTGGCACGATAAACAGCAATTTTGGTCTGGGTGCTGAGTTTCTTGTTCTCCCACACTCGAGACTAAAGCTTGGCCATGTTGTTTGCAGCTTTCCCAATTCTTTTTCCAATCTCCACATCAAGAGAGGCATTGTCTGAGATAGTAGAGCCAAGATAGGTAAGCTGTGGGATGGCATCCAAGGTGTAGTCTGTCATGGTGAGGACAGGCGTAGCTTCGGAACCTTGACACATAACTTTTGTCTTCTTCAAGCTGATGCTGAGGCTGAAATCACTGCATGCATTGGAGAACCGGTCAAGAAGGTGCTGAAGGTCTACCTCATTGTGTGCAACAAGGGCAGCATCACCAGCAAAGAGGAAGTCATGAAGGGTTACTTTGCGAACTTTTGTTTTTGCTCAAAGATGTGCAACGTTGAAGAGATTTCCATCAGTTCGAGTACGCAGCAGGATTCCTTCATCACAAGACCTGAATGCATGTTTTAGGAGGACAGAAAGGAAGATGTTGAACACTGTTGGCGCCAGTACACAGCCCTGCTTCACACCATGTTGATATCAAATACCATAGACATGTTGCCATTATATTGTACCATACCCCATGTACCATCATGAAATGATTGAATGAAGCTCAGGAGTTTTGGAGGGCAACTGATCAAAGGTAATATCTGAAAGAGGCCATCTCTACTGACCAGGTCAAAGGCCTTTGTTAGATCGATGAATGCAATGAAAAGTGGCTGTTGTTGTTCTCTGCACTTTTCTTGGAGTTGCCTCAGTGAGAAGATCATATCCACTGTAGAACGTTTGGAGCGGAAACCACATTGGGATTCAGGGTACACCCGCTCAGCAAGCTGTTGTAGGCGATGGAGTGCTACTCGGGCAAACAACTTTCCAGCAATGCATAGTAGAGAGATACCCTGATAGTTATTATGGTCGCTACGGTCACCCTTATTCTTATACAGAGTGGTGATGGTTGAGTCTTTCATCTCCTGTGGAACAGAACCTTGTTCCCAACACTTGTAAAGCAGCTGGTAGAGAGTGTCAAGCAGCTGGCTTCCACCACATTTGAAAACTTCAGCTGGGATGCCGTCCTGTCCAGGAGCCTTGCCAGATGAGGACTCCATGATTGCCTTGGAGAGTTCATCTTTAGTTGGAACATTGTCAAGCTCAAGCATTGTGGGAAGTCTTTCAATCTTATCGAGAGCAGAGGGAGAGACAAAACTTATACCACCATAGAGCTCATTATAGTGCTCTACCCAGCACTCCATCACTTTGGACTGGTCACTGACGATCTCCCCACTTGATGTCTTCAATGGGGCACACTTAGACTGTGTAGGTCCGATTGCTTTCTTGATGCCCTCGAACATGCCTCTGATATTACCATTATCAGTAGCTGATCAGATCTCAGAGCAGAGACCCATCCAGAAGCTGTTGGCACAGTTCTTGCACTCAGCTTTCGTGCATTTTCTGGCCTGGTGGAGAGCATCTAAGGAGCTTGGTGAAGGGTTGAGCTGGTAGTTCTGCATGGCATTCCTCTTTTCCTCAATTATTGGTTGGAGGATGGCAATATTTGCGTTGAACCAATCTTGGCTTTTGGGTTCCTTCTTGCCAAAAGCCTGAAGTGCTGATGCATGAGTCACGTCCCTGATATGTTGCCAGTGATCATGAGTATCAAGTTCCTGACAAGGTTCGAGTTTAACACTCAGAATAGCCTTGAAGAGCGAGAGTCTCTCCTCAATGGCAGTGGCAGCAGTATTAATGCAAGGTTTGGCAGGATGCTTAGTACGATGTAATTTCTTTGGATGCATTTGGACTTTTGAGCAAATGAGGGAATGATCGGTGTTGCAATCAGCACTGTGGTATGTTCTTGTAATGTGAATGTTGTTAAGATGCTCATGACGTATGATAATGAGGTCTAGTTGGTGCCAGCTTTTGGATCTTGGGTGCATCCATGAGACCCTATGTCGCATCTTTGTGGCAAAGAATGTGTTTGTAATACAAAGATACAGGAAGTACAGAGCTCCAACAGACTTTGGCCATTTTCGTTGCATTTGCCAACTCCAAAATGACTTAGGCAAGTGGGCCAAGAGTCATGGTCTTTACCCACTCTAGCATTGAAATCGCCAAGAAGAATCAGAGCTTCATTCTTTGGGATGTCACTGATAGCTTTATCAAGCTGACTGTAGAAGATGTCCTTAGAATCAGGGCTAGAGGTCATGGTTGGGGCATAGGCAGCGAGCAGGTTGGTGGTGCCTAAGTCAGTGTTGAGTCTCATGTGCATGAGGCGCTCCGATTTGATTAAGCCAGGCTCAACCATCTGAATCAGCTTATTGCTTACAGCAAAACCAACTCAGTGCTCTCTCAGTTCGTCCTCACGTTCATCCTCACATTTGCCTTGCCAAAAGAATGTGTACTCCTTCTCCCTGAGACTTCCAGATCCAGCTAGATGGATTTCTTGTAGGGCAGCAATATCGACATTGAGCCTTTCAAGTTCCCTGCTGATGATAGCTGTCTTATGTGGTCCATCCGTATCGCGTATATCCTTAGTTAAGCTGGTCAGCATCATTCTAACATTCCAGCTCCCAAGAATGATAGCCAGCCTTCTTTGGGTAGATACTTGATTCTTAGGTGAGATGTCACAGTCCACTTGTCAGTCTGTTTCCAGGCTTAAGTCCTGCTCACCCTAGCAAGACAGGCGGACGGTGGCAGGAAAGCATCTTATTGACTGGGGGCTGCCCAGTTTAAGTGGGCGGTAGCTATCCAATGGGTCTAAACAGTCCCTCCCACTGTCGGAAGTGACCCCTGGTGTCTGGCTCTACGCCAATTGAGCCATGACTTAGAACCGGTAAACTGCCACTTCCTGGTTGGTTTCTGTGCCAGGCAAAGCCAAACAACACGTTGAAGTTACCTCTCCATGTGCTAGTCTGGGCAATGTATATGGAGAGACTGATTTGCCCATGTCTCAGAGTCCCCCTCTCTGTCTTCCTGATAGAGTCCGAAGGTGAGGCGTAGCCAGTACGTTCGGTACCAGGTCGACTGCAGGAGTTGCCAGACACTGAAAAATTACATCAGGTTGCCTAACGGGGCTCCACTCCGGATTTTATGCTAGGGTTTACTCCCTTAGCCTTTGGCTATCCCTAGCCACCAGCAAGGCAGTGGAACCGTTACCCAGGTCAGGAGGGCTAAGGTGTGCTAAGACTTGCCCAAGGTGTACACCCAGGCTAGTGGAGGGAAGGAGGTGCCTGACAGCTCCTTTCTAGACCAGTTCCAAGCAGGGCCTAGCCACTACCCATAACGATGGACACTAACCAAAGCAATATATCCTATCATGCATTGTGGTCGTGCTGAAAGAAATCAAATTAAAAGTCTCAAATTTGATTTAATAAAAGGCAGTGGCAAAGAAGAAAGTATTCAGCCTTGATTTAAAAACACTGAAAGATGCAGGTACTTCGTATTGATTAATGTGGGAAATACGCTCAGTATAATATGAATTTATCACAAAAAACACATGCCTGTGTTTATTATTTTGAAAACCCACCAGCCAACTGATCTGGCACGTTTTAATTGTGCGACAGTAATGACATAAATACCAGCGCGACAGACTAGTGTCCGAAAGTGTTTTTTCATTTTACCAATGAGGTCACTATATAGTCCTCTATATACAGTAGTAATTCCCGATATAGGGAGTAGTGAACGAGTGAGCAATTTCAGACACAGGGATACAATAGGCTATCCCACTATCATGATATTTATTTTGCCAGATTCCAGACAATCCACACAAGTATGAAAAGATATTTCGGTTGCCATGCTTCCTATAGTGGCATACATTCAAGAACAGGGAAAAGTCATAAATGCCAAATGTTTTTCCTTGATAGAAAAGCCGGCTGTAAATTTGCAAATATATTACCATAACCTAGACTGCCCTGAAAAAACAAAAGAAAACATAGATTATATCATTATAGCTGTAGATGGATGGCCCTTATAATGACCATGAGCTTAAAAGTAAAGACCTTGAAAATAGCCTATGGTTAATTTAGATAGATAATATCAGGAATAGAGTGGATGTTTTTTCAACTTCAAGGTGCATCAATATAGGCAACTTTCTGTCCCTAAATATAAGGCACACATTCTGTGCATCTGTGCACGTCCATGTGAATGTAGGGAACGTGCATGCAGCCAGGTGCATGAAATTGGAGAAGGAAGGGACAGTGAGGATACACAAGTCCACGCAGCAAAAATATATATTTTTAAGTGAAGCCGTATGTCCTATAGCACTAAACATTACTGAATTACCTCTGCAGATGGACATCAGGAAATTCTTCATCCAAAACAGAGGCAGGGAAGCAGTTTTTTTAAAAAATAAATATTCTCATACATTCATTAATGTATCTTTGCATTTTTACCTTTACCAGTGCTTTGTCAGGATGAGTATGGCAGTGCTTATAATAATGAGCAAAGCAATGGAAGCTGGTTAAGCACATAGCCTACAATAGCACATTTCATACACAGCAAGCTTTCAAAAAAAAAAAAAGATATGGGTACTGGGGGGCCTGTGCCCCAGTAGAGCTTTATGTCAAGCAACACCTCTGGAAACAGCCCTTTGCTTAAAAAAAAAATAGTAGTCTTGGGTTCAGTGAGTGCAGTTTTATAAGGAAATGAGCTGAGCATCTTCCAGAACCAGCCACAGTTCTTCTGGACACTTTTTCACACTCACTTGTTCATTTTGCACCAAAATTTTCCAGCAGCCTTCATTATGTTTTCTTTTATAATCTGAAAAGTTCTCTCTTATGCAACATCCTGCTCAAATCCAAGCATGTTTTTCTGTAGCATTTAATTTTGTGCTGAAAAAATCTAAAATGTTTTTGTAATGTTTTGACTTGATAATGTAGAAGTCTCATCTCATCTCATTATCTCTAGCCGCTTTATCCTGTTCTACAGGGTCGCAGGCAAGCTGGAGCCTATCCCAGCTGACTACGGGCGAAAGGCGGGGTACACCCTGGACAAGTTGCCAGGTCATCACAGGGCTGACACATAGACACAGACAACCATTCACACTCACACCTACGGTCAATTTAGAGTCACCAGTTAACCTAACCTGCATGTCTTTGGACTGTGGGGGAAACCGGAGCACCCGGAGGAAACCTACGCGGACACGGGGAGAACATGCAAACTCCACACAGAAAGGCCCTCGCTGGCCATGGGGCTCAAACCTGGACTTTCTTGCTGTGAGGTGACAGCGCTAACCACTACACCACCGTGCCGCCCTAATGTAGAAGTCATAAAATAGAAATCTATCACAAAGTTTGTATGAAAAACAATGGGGGCCTAAGACTTTTGCACAGGACTGGATAGATATTAACAAAACATTTTGTACTTAAGCATCTAATTCTGAATACGCTCATGGAACCAATATCCAAAATCACTCCTGAACTGGTCTACATGCACAAAACCATCCACAGCACTGATAACAAAGTGAAACTGAACATTTTCATGAAATTAACATCAGCTTGTTTTAATATTACAATACAACAGGATACTAAGAGGAATTATTAGCTCGTCCGGCCAACAGGTGATGAGTTTATGCCATCATGTGTCATCCATCGTTCATCTGTCCATCTGGTGTCGTCCTCATTTCACGAAAATCACTTCTTCACCTATTTTTCTTCTTTTTTGGCAGGAAGGTAGGTCTGCCTGGGGTGCATATAGCTTCTACATAATTGCAATTAATAATGAAGATATGGAGTAATTAATCAATCCCTAACGAACAGTTTCCACATAAATCGCTTCTTCTCCCTCAATTCTTCAACGATTTTGATTCTTTCTGGCATGAAGGTAGGGGTACCTAGGGTGCATAGAACTTCTACCCAGATTTGCTGAATTATAATTATTAATGAAGTTATGGACTAATCAAGCCTTAATGAGCAGTTCAACAAAAATCGCTTCTTCTCGGTCAATTCCTCACCATTTTGGATTCTTTCTGGCAAATAGGTCGGTATTCAGAGGGTGGATATGTTGCAGGTTAAATCCAGTCTTAGGTTCAACCTACTGTATATTCAACCTAGGTTCAACTGTCTGAAAAGTTTTTTTTTTTTTTTTTAATATGGGGTGTTATAAAAAAGGGCCTTTTTTGGGGGGGATAATTAAAAAATAATAATAAAAAAAGAAGAAAATGGAAATTGTCATCTTCTCTCACATGCTCTCTCTCTCTCTACCCATTCTCTGGTCCTCATCACTTGGACTCCCTTCCTTTGATGTCATACCTTCTCAACTACCTCTCTACAAATCACAGTGAAATAAAGATATTTTTTTATTGTACTCACCAGGATTTGAACTCACACCATCCAGGTCTATAGTGTTTACCACTACGCTACACAGGTTAACATTGCAAATTCTCCCATACACTAACAAAAAGTTAATCCAAACCCTAAACTAAAACTAACCCAAACCGTAACAAAAAGCTAACTGTCTCAAAACATGGAAAAATCATAAATTTAACCTAGATTGAATGCTGTCTATATATGAGTGATTCCACGCTTATGGGTACTGAAATGGGGACATGAACTTATTTTTAAAAATTCACCTAAAACCATTTCTTTTTTTACCATCAGGTCACAAAACATGTAATCTTTAATGAATGATATGTTAAAAGATAACTTTAATTTTCTGAGATGTAATAAAAACATATTTATATGCCAAAGTCAGAACGTAACAGAAGTGTTGTGGACATATATATTCTCAATTTTAACAATGTAGAATTACTTTTTGAAACATAGGAAGGTGATGTTTTAGCAAATATAATGAATAAACATGTGTAGTAGAATAAACATACACATTCTTTCAATAAGATTAACATGGTATATAGCTAGATTGTAATTAATTTGTAACAGACGCGAGATGGACAATCGTAACAGAGGTAATGGAACAGACATCATTTTGGAACTCATAGGCTTGACTTTGGCATATAAATATGTTTTTATTACATCTCAGAAACTTAAAGTTATCTTTTAACATATCATTCATTAAAGATTACATGTTTTGTGACCTGATGGTAAAAAAAGAAATGGTTTTAGGTGAATTTTTAAAAATAAATTCATGTCCCCATTTCAGTACCCATAAGCGTGGAATCACTCATATTTAACCTCGGTAAAATGTTTTTCACCAGTTCAACCTAGGTTGAATGCAGTTTTAACCTGAGAACGGATTTTACCTGCAACAGATTTTGCTTCTAAGTAAAGCTGCACCATTTGCACCTTTCCAGATCACAGATGAACCCTTGAAGGTTTGAAGGTTCCACCTGAGCAACAGGGCAAAATAAAGTTTGCCGTTTTAATTAGCACGGTGGTGTGGTGGTTAGCACGGTCGCCTCACAGCAAGAAGGTTCCGGGTTCGAACCCAGCGGCCGGTGAGGGCCTTTCTGTGTGGAGTTTGCATGTTTTCCCCATGTCTGCGTGGGTTTCCTCTGGGTGCTCTGGTTTCCCCCACAATCCAAAGACATGCAGTTAGGTTGACGTGGGGTGGCCTTGGCCTGAAGTGCCCTTGAGCAAGGTACCGAACCCCTGACTGCTCCCTGGGCGCTCTGGTGTGGCTGCGTGTTCACTGCTTCAGATGGGTTAAATGCAGAGGATGAATTTCACTGTGCTTGAAGTGTGCATGTGACAAATAAAGGTTTCTTCTTCTTCTATATATAGCTTGCAACATTTATTGCGCAAGGTGGCCCACTTTAGATTGTTCCTTCTGGACTAGACGGGGCAGGAGTGAGCTACGACGTCATTGATGGTCTAATTATTATTATTACCTCCACCACCTTTGTTGGAGGAGGTTATGTTTTCACCTCCATTTGGTTGTTTTTCCCAACCTAACTCAAAAAATAGTGAACAGATTTTGAGGAAAGGTGAACCATGGGTCAAGAAACATTTGATGAGATGTTGATGCAGATCCGAATACGTGGCTTGGCAGAGGTATACACTCTACTGAGTGCCTTTCTAGTTAATAATATAGTTTGGGCAAAACAGAAACGCATTCATCCAGAGATTTTTCTCAGTTATAGTGTGATTTTTTTTGATCACACTCACATAAGAGAAAAAAAAGAGCTTTGTCATGTTTTCATGTGAGGAAAAGAATTGAATCAGTCCACTTTTGCAGTGACTCCAGAATTAGAGTGCATTAGCCATTTGTGGAGGAAGAGGTACAGTATTTTCACACTTCACCAATCCCAGTGTCATATTAATTTGACTGAAAGCCATTCCAGCACATTCCTCTGAAACAACTGAAATATCAGTGTGTATAACCCTAATTCCTCACACATCCCGTCTGCTGTTTGAACTCCAGAGCAGGAGGAGTGTGAGGAGCAAAAAAATCTCATTTTATCTTCTCGTCCCTGCCAGTGATGATAATGATATCCAGCAATTTCAGTCCATCTCCCCTCTCCTTCTCTAATAACACTGAGTAGGAAAAAAAAAAAAAAAACATTAGCAATTTCCCCTGATCTGCAGAATGACTTTGGGTAAAGACTCGGACCCTTACTGGAAAGTTGTGACAGCTTTGTGATATTCATCGCTAGAGTGCAGATCATTTATAGAAGCTGGATGAAAAACAGAAAGTGAGTAGAATCACTTAATCATGTCAGAGTTTTGTGTCAAAGAGACTCATGTCTGTGAAGGTTCTTAGACATCCAGGTCATCGTAAACTGTGGTTGGTAAAGAAGGCAACTGAACTTGCTTGAAATTCTTGAAGACATGATGGTGGCAGCACGGTGGTGTAGTGGTTAGCGCTGTCGCCTCACAGCAAGAAGGTCTGGGTTCGAGCCCCGTGGCCGGCGAGGGCCTTTCTGTGCGGAGTTTGCATGTTCTCCCTGTGTCCGCATGGGTTTCCTCCGGGTGCTCCGGTTTCCCCCACAGTCCAAAGACATGCAGGTTAGGTTAACTGGTGACTCTAAATTGAGCGTAGGTGTGAATGTGAGTGTGAATGGTTGTCTATGTCTATGTGTCAGCCCTGTGATGACCTGGCGACTTGTCCAGGGTGTACCCCACCTTTCACCCGTAGTCAGCTGGGATAGGCTCCAGCTTGCCTGTGACCCTGTAGAACAGGATAAAGTGGCTAGAGATAATGAGATGAGATGAGATGAGATGAGATATTTGATGGTAGAACCCAGGCGTAGGCTTGTGAGGATAATCTTGGCTTGTCGGCATCTTAGGTTATGAGGTTTCTGTAATCTGCAAGTTTTCTGGAAGTCCTCTCATACTTCTGCACCAGTCGAAGGGTTCTCATCCCAAAGGGCGTGGAAATATGTCTGTGAAGGTTCTCAGTCATCCAGGTCATTGTAAACCGTGGTTGGTAAAGAAGGCAACTGGACTTGCTTGAAATTCTTGAAGATGTATTTGACAGTGGAACCCAGGTGTAGGCTTATGAGGATAATCTTGGATTGTCAGCATCTTACGTTGAAATGCAGGTGGTTTCTGTTATCTGCAAGTTTTCTGGAAGTCCTCTCATACTCCTGCACCAGTTGAAGGGTTCTCATCCCAAAGTTCGTGGAAATATGTCTGTGAAGGTTCTCAGTCATCCAGGTCAGAATAAATCATGGTTGGTAAAGAAGGCAACTGGACTTGCTTGAAATTCTTGAAGACATCTTCAAGAATTTCAAGCAAGTCCAGTTGCCTTCTTTACCACCCACGGTCAGAGTGACTCTTATTTACAAACATGTCAAACCAATATCACATTAATTACAGAACAAATCTGGGTCAGAACTCTGCATGTGTTCTATTAACGGACTCTGTTGCATCATTTCAGCCCAGAAAACTTAAACTGAAAGGAATCCAACAGGAGATTAAGCTTCAGTCTGCATAAGTGTTATTAAAACACACACTGCCAGTCAAAAGTTGGACACACCTTGTAATTCAATATTTTTTCTTTATTTTTATGAATTAAAAGTCACCTCATGTCTGAAAGTAATGACAGATGTCATTTCTCCTTACTTAGTTGTTTGGTTCTTGATATAATAGAGTATGGATCACTACAGCTGTGGATGGAATAGGGCTGTTTTATTATCTCTAGCCGCTTTATCCTGTTCTACAGGGTCGCAGGCAAGCTGGAGCCTATCCCAGCTGACTACGGGCGAAAGGCGGGGGACACCCTGGACAAGTCACCAGGTCATCACAGGGCTGACACATAGACATAGACAACCATTCACACTCACATTCACACCTACGCTCAATTTAGAGTCACCAGTTAACCTAACCTGCATGTCTTTGGACTGTGGGGGAAACCGGAGCACCCGGAGGAAACCCACGCGGACACGGGGAGAACATGCAAACTCCACACAGAAAGGCCCTCGCCGGCCCCGGGGCTCGAACCCGGACCTTCTTGCTGTGAGGCGACAGCGCTAACCACTACACCACCGTGCTGCCCCCTGTTGTATTATTTGTATTTTTATTATTTACTATTTTCAGTGTGATGATGTCACACGCATTAAGAAGGCAAGAAACTTGTCCACTAATTAACTTTTGACGAGGCACCTGTTAATTGAAAAGCATTCCAGGTGACGACCTCATGAAGCTGTTTAAGATAATGCCAATTGTGTGCAAAGTGTCGTCAAGGGAAATGCTGGATACGCTGAAGAATTTAAAATATCAAACATATTTTGTTTTTGATACTTCAGAAAAAACAAAACAAAAACCTATGACTCAGTAGGGATGTATAAACTTTTGACTGGTGCTGTGTATTTCTTAAAATAAATCATATATATATATTTTTTTAAACTGCGTTGTCTGGTAACCATAATCCATCCATCCATTATCTGTAACCACTTATCCTGTGCAGGGTCGCAGGCAAGCTGGAGCCTATCCCAGCTGACTACGGGCGAAAGGCGGGGTACACCCTGGACAAGTCGCCAGGTCATCACAGGGCTGACACAGAGAGACAAACAACCATTCACACTCACATTCACACCTACGCTCAATTTAGAGCCACCAATTAGCCTAAACTGCATGTCTTTGGACTGTGGGGGAAACCGGAGCACCCGGAGGAAACCCATGCAGACACAGGGAGAACATGCAAACTCCACACAGAAAGGCCCTCGCTGGCCACGGGGATCGAACCCAGAACCTTCTTCCTGCGAGGTGACATTGCTAACCATAATGGAAAATATTTTTTTTCTTGATGAAGGCTTTGTTTTTCTCTGAATAAATTTATTTCAATCAAAGATTGGATTTTTCTCATTTTTCAGTGTGAGATGTATATAAAACAGTTATTCCATTAACTCGAGTCGTACATGAGCTGATAGCCGATGAGGCGCGTAGCACCGAGTTGTCTATAAGCCATGTACGACGAGATTGAGTGGAATAACTGTTTTATTCTATCCACATTCACCAGATTTTGAGAAACAGAGCATTTTTATTTTCATTTTTTGCAAATTCAATAAATAAAAACTTTATACAAAACGTCCGACAAAATCATTTCCGCTTAGAATGTAAACAAACCAGCGAAATGACAGGAGTAATTTGTGAAAAATGCCATAATAATAATAATAATTATTGAAAAATAAAAAAGATATGTTCTTACCATCAAATACTTTTATTCCATATTTTGTTGCTTGTTTTTTTTTTTGTATTTTTGGGGGTTTTGTTTCCGAGTAGAGGTTTTTATTTCATCCTCGGTTGGTTCAGCAACACGCACTGCCATTTTGTTTTTCTCTGCTCATAGTACAGTCGTGTTCAAAATAATAGCAGTGTGTTTTAAAACGTGAGTAAAGCTCAAAATCCTTATAATAGTTTTTATGTCCATGCATTCGGAACACTGCACATTATATTCTACATCAAAACATGAAGAAAAATGTATGAATATTTTAATTACTTTACAGAAAATGAAGAAAAATGAATATTGGGCTGTTCAAAAAAATAGCAGTGTCTACATTTTTCATTACAAACTCAAATATTTACTGTATAAACTGAAAAAAAAAATCTTTAGGATTTAGCATTCCTGTGAATCACTAAACTAATATTTAGTTGTTTAACCACGGTTTCTGAGAACTTCTGGCACCTGTGAACAGGTATTCCAGCCCAGGATGATTTGACAACATTCCACAATTCCTCTGCATTTCTTGGTTTTGCCTCAGAAACAGCATTTTTGATGTCACTCCACAAGTTTTCTATCGGATTAAGGTCCAGGGATTGGGCTGGCCATTCCATGACTTTCATTTTGTTGGTTTTGAACCCTGATGCTGCTCGCTTACTGGTGTGTTTGGGGTCATTGTCTTGTTGAAACACCCATTTCAAGGGCATTTCCTCTTCAGCATAAGGCGACATGACCTATTCAAGGTGGTGCTTGCACCACCATGCTTCACTGTCTTCAGAGTGTACTGTGGCTTGAATTCAGTGTCTAGGGGTCGTCTGACAAACTGTCTGCGGCCCTTGGACCCAAAAGGGACAATCTTACTTTCATCAGTCCACAAAATGTTTCTCCATTTCTCTTTAGGCCAGTCAATGTGTTCTTTGGCAAACTGTATCCTCTTCAGCACGTCTTTTTTTTTAACAGTGGAACTTTGCGGGGGCTTCTTGCTGATAGATTAGCTTCACACAGGCATCTTCTAATTGTCATAGGTAGCTTCAGACCGTCTTTGATCACATGGAGCTGATCACTGGCTGAGTCTTTGCCATTCTGGCTATTCTTTGATCCATTCGAATGGTAGTCTTCTGTTTTCTTCCACGTCTCTCTGGCTTTGTTGTCCATTTTAAAGCACTGGAGATCATTTTAGCCGAGCAGCCCATCATTTTCTGCACTTCTTTATATGTTTTCCCCTCTCCAATCAATGTTTTAATCAAAGCACGCTGTTCTTCTGAACAATGTCTGGAACGACCCATGTTTCTCAGGTTTTCAGAGAGAAATGGATGTACAACATGTGCTGGCTTCATCCTTAAATTAGGGCCACCTGACTGACATCTGTTTTTTTACAGAATGAATGACCTCACTAATTAAACTCCACACTGCTATTATTTTGAACACGTCCCTTTCACTTAATTATTCAAATACACAGACTCAGGAGCATCCATATCATGAATGTTGGGTCTGTTGGTTTTCTATGACTCTACTACACCTACTGGTAAATTATTTGCCATGTAGTAATATAATTTCTACCAAAAACAGTGATTGATCTGGTTAGTCATGTTGGACTGCTATTATTTTGAACACAACTGTATATGAGCTGATATCCTAGTAGTAGCGTAGCCAATCAGAGTACGTGATTGCTCATATCCAGGGAATGTGAATAGAATGAATGAATGAATGAATGAACACCGATCAGCTATAAAATTAAAACCACTGACAGGTGAAGTGAATAACATTGATTATCTCATTACAATGGCACCTGTCAAGGGGTGGGATATATTAGGCAGCAAGAGAACAGTCAGTTCTCGAAGTTGATGTTTTGGAAGCAGGAAAAATGGGCAAGTGTAAGGATCTGAGCAATTTTGACAAGGGCCAAATTGTGATGGCTAGATGACTGGGTCTGAGCATCTCCAAAATGGCAGGTCTTGTGGGGTGTTCCTGATATGCAGTGGTTAGTACCTACCAAAAGTGGACCAAGGATCCTAAGGACAACCGGTGAACCGGCAACAGGGTCATGGGTGTCGAAGGCTAGCCCATATGGTCCAATCCCACAGAAGAGCTCCTGTAGCACAAACTGCTGAAAAAGTTAATGCTGGATAAAACACAAAGATGCAAAACAGAAACGATTGACTGGAGAGGGAACGACTGTTTGTACTTGCTATAAGTGAAAATAGACAAGCTAACTTGTTTCATGAGTGTTCTACAACATTACATGTAGCTATAAATGGATAAAAAGTGACATACTGTTGTTGTTATTGATTTTAAAATAAAATTCTACTCCTTTTTGTGAATTGCTGTGGTGTAAGGGGAATAAAACACTTGAAAACGTATTGCGTGTGAATAGTGAAACCTTTGGCAACGTGGCTGCCCTCAAAATTCATCACATTCAGGATTGAAATGCAAAATATATTCATGAACTCTTTAGGAGGTCCCATGAAATATCACTGTGCCATATGGAGCTGTTATAATCTCTTATTGCACTGTAAAACACTAACGATGTGATGATTATTATTCAAAATATGTTAAACTACAGATTGCTGTTCATGTTGCTGAGCGTTCTGTTCCATGAATTTGGACATGCTGGTATTTAGCTCGAAGCGTTGTTGTCTGAAATTCGATAAAGTCACGGATTATCACATTACACAAGATGTTTGATCTTGTTTTGTTTTTTTGGATCTCAAATCAAGCGTTCAGAAATAAGGGGTGAGAGCGAGTCTGCTTTTGAAGCTGTAAATTGATTCTTTGCATTTGGTGCGTGGTGATGTGTAAACTGCAGCCATGGCTGATGAATAAACAAGAAAACATGATGCCAAGTTTGTGTGGATGTCTGAATAAGATGTCTCTCTCTCTCTCTCTCTCTCTCTTTCCTTTCTCAGGTTAACAGGATTCCACGTGCCTGCTCCAGTCACAAGCACAGGCTCTGTTTTCTCCTTGCGTCTCACCAGCGACTTCGCTGTGAGCGCCCACGGCTTTAAAATCTATTATGAAGGTGAGGCGCCTTAATTTTTCTCCACTTTCTCCCAGCTCCTGATTTCTTGGGTCGTGAATTAAACTATGCAGAATGTTCTCGGATCAGACCACATGTGCTTCTATAAAAGGGAATTATTGGCAGACGTCATCAAGGCCAAGTTATATGATCAGTATCAGTCTGTTCTGGAACACATCAAGGCTCTGCAGAGTTTATAGGTTTATAGACTTTTTCTGAGGAACTGAATGAAGAGCTTTGCAAATGAATTGAGATCAAAAGGACTCGGGTTTTTTTTTAAGGTGTCCTGATTTGCTCGGAGATGAGTCGAAAATCTTCAGAAGCCTGATCGCTCCACCTGAAAAAGGGAGATAGATCGGTTCATCCGTAATCCGATTTCTTATCATTTTAAGGAATTGTGTGGATGAAATACATCTGAAGTGGTAAATAATTCTGAACTAAAAATAATTCCTAATCATTGTTTTGTAATGAATTGCTATAGAGTGCCTTTTTCTACCGCTCACACCACCTACTCTTCATTAATATTCATCAAGCAATAAATAAATAAATAAATGCTGCGAGAAACTTTTTTTTTGTGCAAGCAGATATTTTGTTTGAAATCAATTGTTCGAAAATTGTTTCTGTTTTCCATCCAAGCCCGGCATATGCTGATTTATTATTTAATGTCGTGAAGTCTCAAGATAAATCTGTTTTCCTGACCTGTGTTTGTTTCTAATGCTGTCCTCAAAGCTGTTTGCTGAACACAAGGAGTTGAAGAGAAAAATGGGTGGTTTGCCAAAAACAAACTTTACTTCAGTCAGAACTATTTACAAGAACGGCTCTCAGCGATTTTTATGGCCAACACATGATTTTTTTTTATTTAATTTATGTATTTTTGCTCCATTTTCTCACATTTCACCAATTTCCAACTT
Source organism: Neoarius graeffei (assembly GCF_027579695.1). NCBI lineage: Eukaryota > Metazoa > Chordata > Actinopteri > Siluriformes > Ariidae > Neoarius > Neoarius graeffei. The sequence goes on from NC_083587.1 coordinate 61,022,739, forward strand.
ATTAGCTGCATGCAACAGGGTGGAGACTGGAGCATGCCAACTAACTGCCCGCTTTCAGCTTGATTACATCAGCTTGGTTTATTGATTGATGGGGAACAATAATAAAATCTAGTTTTGCTTTCTTGGACTCTGGACCATGGTAGGGTTGGACTCCTGACCATGGGAGGTTTGGACTCCTGACCATGGCAGGGCTGGACTCATGACCATGGTAGGGCTGGACTCTTGACCATGAGAAGGTTGGACTCCTGACCATGGTAGGGTTGGACTCCCGACCATGAGAAGGTTGGACTCCTGACCATGGTTGGGCGGGACTCCTGACCATGGGATGGCTGGACTCATGACCATGGTAGGGTTGGATTCCTGACCATGAAAAGGTTGGACTCATGACCATGGTAGGGTGGGACTCCTGACCATGAGAGGGTTGGACTCCTGACCATGAGAGGGTCCTAAGCTATTCCTAACCCATAGGAAGGTTAAAATTTGATTTCACAATATCTCTCAACAATAAGGTAGTTCATTCCACTCCAGAAGAAAGGTTTTGATCTGAACATGAGTTGTAATTTCTCAGAAAATAAAGTACATTATTGTACCTTTAGGGGTACAACGGCTTGTCACTGGGGCAGTACCCTCTAAGGTATTTATTTGTACCCTTTATATATGCTTGGGAAAATGTATTTACCTTTTGGCCCAACCCACAGACCCACCTTGAAGTTGAAATAATGAGCCCTAGGGGTAGATTAGTGTAGATTGTACCTTGGGGGACAGAACTGGACTCCTACTATACCCCTATCTCTGACAGTGTAACCAGTAACCAGTTCAGGTTCTGAAGGACATGGGTGATATACACCCAATAATCAAAGAAAAACTCCCTGAGATGAAGAAACCAGAAGAAACCCATCCTCTTTCGGGTGATACCTGATTGGGGGATTTGTAAATCATTACATTGTACTGGTGTTGTTATGGTTGATGGAAGTAACAGAAAGGGGCAGCCTAGATGGGTGTGGATTAATGACATCACAGAATGGATAGACATGACCAGATGGCAGAGACTGCACAAGTCGAGAACAGTAGAGGGCAGTGGTAAACATCAGAAAATTAAGCACCAACAGGTTTTTTCAAGCCTGTGGACTATTGATGATGATGATGATGATGTTGGACTAGTGTAACTGTTTACAGTGGATAAGGTTCTACTGAGATTGATAGTATGTGGTTTCGGATGCACTCTTTATTCTGATAAATAATGGCACCAAGTCCTAGGGCTGTAGGATTCATGTCTGGTCTCTGGATTTGTCCTGTATTGACTTGGACTTGTCTTGTTCTTGGACATTGGTCTTGATAAATATAGTCTTGGTTTTGATTGAGACTTCGTAAAAACTAAGGCACTTGTGGAAAGTTTGGCAAGAAGTAACTCCTTCTTCTAGAAAACAGCCTAACCATTGGTGCAATCTATGAATGAAGCCAACAAGTTGAAACACAGGCTTAGCTTTGAAAAGGATTTGATAGTTTTCAGTCTCGATCTTGACCCAGGCTTGCTTTTATTGAACCTAGTTCAGACATGGTCTTTGCTCGATCCTGGTCAGTCATGGGCTTGAACTTGACAGTGACAGTCTTGACTACAGTCCAAGTATGGTATGGTACTTTCCCTTGTCACTGAGTTGGTACGATCAAGAGTATACATCCTTAAAAATAATTAAAGGACTACTTATGGACCTTTTAAAGCTTTATTCTAAAAGCTAAGTAAAGTTACACCACTTGCACCTTTCCAGATCACAGATGAACCCTTGAAGGTTTGAAGGTTCCACCTGAGCAACAGGGCAAAATAAAGTTTGGCATTTTAATTAGCACGGTGGTGTAGTGGTTAGCACTGTCACCTCACAGCAAGAAGGTTCTGTGTTTAAGCCCAGTGGCCGACGGGAGCCTTTCTGTGTGGAATTTTGCATGTTGTCTGCATGGGTTTCCTCCAGGTGCTCCGGTTTCCCCCACAGTACAAAGACATGCAGGTTAGGCTAATTGGTGGCTCTAAATTGACCGTAGGTGTGAAAGGTTGTCTGTCTCTATGTGTCAGCCCTGCGATGACCTGGCGATTTGTCCGGTGTACCCCGCCTCTCGCCCATAGTCAGCTGGGATAGGCTCCAGCTTGCCCCGCAGCCCTGCACAGGATAAGCGGTTATGGATAATGGATGGATGGATCTTAATTTCTGAGCATGTGTATGCATTGGATGTTCTGTATGCTGCCATAGACACTAGTGGGCTTTTTCAAATAAATCTCTCATATGATATTGATTAAATATTTTTAAAAATTGAAAATAAAGGTTTTTTTTCCTTTTATATCTCAGCTGAACTGAGAAACCCCAACCCCACTAGGTAGACGATTTCATATTTTCTGATCATCTAAAAACCCAAGAAAACTTACCATAAATGCTGTTTTAAAGGACTCAAAAGAACCTTGAGTGGTTCATCTTTTCCTTGGGTCAGCCCATTGGGTTTCTGAACACACTCACAGAACAATGTTTTCTCATTTAAAGTGAAGTGTAATGGATATTTCACTGTGAGAGACTTTGGCTAAGATGAAGGTTATGATTGGTCATGTCTGCAGGGGCTTATGCATGAGAGGAGAACCCTTACTGCATTCCAAATATCTCTCTCTCTCTCTCTCTCTCTCTCTCTCTCTCTCACACACACACACATTCTCTCTCTCTTACCACCTGCCACCCTCCTGACCCGACCGCAGGACGCCTCCCCCATCTGCTCCATCATTTACACGCTGAATAATTCAGCCTCACCCATCCCTTTCCTCACACTTTTCTAGCTTAATGTTCTTTGGAATTTTATAGGCTTTGGAATATTAATCCTGCACGTTATTACTCACTGGAGGGCACCGGATGTCAGTGCGCTCATGCCTTGCTATCTATCACTGCCATAGAGCAGGACTTCAAATGAAGGAGCGTCCCCATTAAGCGGATCTATTAACGCCTGATTTGGAGAAGGTCTCGTTTAAAGGTGCCGCCTGCAATGACAGCTGTGATCGAACGGTGCTCTATTCTGTTGGTCTTCAGTGAAGATATGGTGAAAAGCCTCCATCTCTTTGAATCCCTTCTGATTTCTGGAATATATTAAAAGAATATGTTAAGGCTCTTTCCTTCAGTCTAAAAAAAACGGGTTTTAATGAGCCAACGTCTTTGACTTAATGAATTCAGTACCTCCTCCAGATTTTTTCATAATCTGAAATATTGAAGCTTGTTCAGTCGTTTCTTGGTATTCCATCCTAGGTGCTGTCGAGGGTGTGTGAGTGCGTCTTTGTGGTCTATTATGTGAGTGTGAGAGAGAAGGATGGAGAAGGCAAAGCAGGCAGGCCAAGCACAGGGGGAAAGAAAACTCATTTTAGCTCTTGTCAGTCCTTCATCACGCAAACAAGCCAAACCATGCTTGACAGTCACTGCATTTGTGTTGATTAATGTGTCTATCGCCATCCGCTACAAATCAGCCTTCTCCGCCTGGGTGTGTCAAGAGTTACACACAGAAACCTGACCTTTTCACGCGCAGGCATGTGGACTTGCTCAATAAGAAAGGGTAACAGGAATTTCATAAATCTCCTGCTCTATTAATAACATGCCTCATACAGGATAATCCATTGCAGGGCATTGCTTTCATGAGCATCGACTTCAGCATGTGCGTAACCTTCCTCTGAATACAAGGAACTTTCCTGGGTTGCTTTTTAAAGTTCACTGGTGATGACAGAAAATGTCTGTTTGCCCAACTAAGTATTTCTGCATGAAAAGGACAGAAAAGATCAGTTGTTGGATATCACAAAAACGATGTGATGAAATTAAAACCGAAGTTACGATTTGAACATATTTCTGACTGCATGAGCAGGAAAATACAGCGGCTAAAGAGGAGTGCTTTTTTTCAGGTTTATTTAATCAAAGAAAGACAGACAGACAGACAGACAGACAGACAGACAGAGGCTTTATTGATCCCACAGGGGAAATTGCATTGTTACAGCAGCCCCACAAAACGCAGGGCACAAAAGAAAATCGATAGAAGACGGAGAGGGAGCAATAAAATTGAAAAGGTATCGAGAGACATATCTGAAACTGTCCCATTTGACACGAAAAACAGTTCAACATGGCAACACGCAAAGTCTACGCATATCCCTGATATGAATGAATGAATCCTTTATTGTCACTAGTCACAAGTACCAGCGAAATTGACCATCAACCCGTCCTTACATACATACAATTGACAGAGGGGGAGTAGACAGGACAGGAAGACAGGGATGAAAAGAAAAAATACAGAATAACATGAGGAGAGGGCGGCACGGTGGTGTAGTGGTTAGCGCTGTCGCCTCACAGCAAGAAGGTCCGGGTTCGAGCCCCATGGCCGGCGAGGGCCTTTCTGTGCGGAGTTTGCATGTTCTTCCCATGTCCGCGTGGGTTTCCTCTGGGTGCTCCAGTTTCCCCCACAGTCCAAAGACATGCAGGTTAGGTTAACTGGTGACTCTAAATTGACCGTAGGTGTGAATGTGAGTGTGAATGGTTGTCTGTGTCTATGTGTCAGCCTTGTGATGACCTGGCGACTTGTCCAGGGTGTACCCCGCCTTTCGCCCGTAGTCATCTGGGATAGGCTCCAGCTTGCCTGCGACCCTGTAGAACAGGATAAAGCGGCTAGAGATAATGAGATGAGATGAATGAGGAGAGGGGAGGAGAAAAAAGCATCCCCCACACTATGCTCCTGTGGGGAGTACAGTGTGGGAACATTAAAAAAACACCTCAGCACATAAGCACAAAATAACACAAGTGCACTTTACAACATGAAAACTCGGGACTTGAGGGGGTGGAGGTAGAGGTAACCCAGCGCAAGCAAGCAGCCGTCCGTTCCTGCAGCCATGACGGCGCTGGTCGCGCACCCGCTTGTCACACTGGGAGTAAAAGCAGCGACTGTGGGAAGTGAGGGAAGGAACGCAAGAGCATCTCACTGCAGTGATCTTCAGGGGGAGTTGTTGTTCCAGCAACGGCCTTGGCCGAGGCCAGTGCTGTCTGAGGGAGCCGAAAGCAGATAAGATTGGGATTGTTTGGTCTTGGGGCAAGTAGACGCATTCTTTTAAACGACTACTCTGTTTGTCCATTCTGGTCTCCGAATCGATCCATTTCCTTTGCAAAGCCAAAAGCTTCTCCATGATGCTATCCATGTTGCGGTTCAAGTTCTGAATAGCCACAGTCTGAGTGCCGACAGCTCTGCCCACCGCTTCAATCATGTCGGGTAGCTTAATGGGGCTTTGGACAGCGGTCACCATTTCCTGATTTCCTCGATAAACCAGGGCAATGCCTAATCATGGTTCTGAATAGGTAGATGTCTTCAATGTCCTCCACAGAAAGAACCACCAGGCACACGACCCGCCGCTTCTCCCACATGTCCATCGTGTAGCCAGCTGTGAACGTTCTGGCAGGACAGGCCGGTTCCCCTGAACCCAGGCTTCTCGTTGAGAAAATTGTGTCAATTTCGTTAAGAGACCAATTTATCAATTCCATGATTTTTAGTTTGGAGAGCAGTGCGGAGAGAGTATCTCAAAAGTATAGACAATAGACAGATGAGACAAGAGGAGCAAAGCAGGGAAGATAAGGGAGAGGAGAGGCAGAGAAATGCGACCGGCTTCCGTGAGAGCATGGAGAGATGCATTCATTTTGAAGGAAAATTGCCCAAAAAGTGAGAAGTCATTGCAAATAAAATTTGCTCAATTAACTGAGCACATAACGATTCACCCAATTCATGATTCAGTTCACAATATTGGGTTCACGATTCAATTTCCCCACAATATTTTTGAAGAAAATTTGATTACCAGAAAAATGTAACATTTATTTTCCTTTTTTTTCAAAATAAATTTTCTTTTTATTCAGGCTTGTAGTACTCGAGTCCTACTTGTGCCCTAATTTTAAGGACTTGTGACTTGACTTGGACTTGAGCACTGATGACTCGGACTTGGACTCGTACATTAACTGCATTCGGACTCATAAACTGGAGATGAGGACTCGGATTTTTTCTTTATTTTTTGTTACATGCCATCATAATTTGTCATAAGATATTTATATCTAAATCAATTTTTCAACTAATTTTGTGCAAGAGAATGCACATTTACCTGTTCATACGTCATGTTCAGGAACAAACTAACATTAATGGTGCTAAAATGCCTGGAGAGACGCCCCTAGGATTGTCCGCTTTGCTGAAACAGACTTCTTGTGCAGAGGGAAAAAATGCACTGCTGTGTGTTCCATATGTAGAAGAACTATCAAGGAGACGACGGGGACAACCTCGAACTTCAATCGTCATTTGGTAAGACTCCACCCAGAGAAGGAAGTGACATGCTATGTTCATTGCTCTGTTGATAGTGGGTGGGGCTTGCTTGCTGAGCGATGAACTAGCTAGTGTTAACCCTCTCTCATGTTATTTGCCCTGTTAATAGTGGGCGGGGCTTGTTGAGTGATGAAAAAGCTTTTTATCTGTAGCCTATTAACTAAAATGGGGCAGTCGAGCAGGAACGTTAGTCCAACACAGTAGCAGAGATGCTTTCATATAAAGGCAGCACCAGCCACCGTCAAATGGTGCCGTTGGAGTCTTGTTCTCGGACTCGACTCGAAATTTTCTTGAATGACTTGGACTTGAACACTGGGGACTCAAGACTGGACTTGGACTCAAGATTTATTGACTTGACTACAACTCTGCTGTTGTTAAATTAGAAAAAAAAAAAAACAACTTTTGTTTCATTTCCTTAATAACCAACAATATTTATTTACTCACAAATTTCAAAGGGTGGAGTAAAATATAATAACAGCCTATTAACTAAAATATTCCTTTTACTAAAAGTGAAAAAAGTTAATAACAACAAATCAGCTTTTTCTTAAGAAACCTTTATGAACAATTGTACTTCCTCCATTTCCTTTTCTTTTATTTATCTTTCAGCAGTCTGTAAAAAGAGAACTTGGATTTCTTGTTGAATTTATTTGTACAGTCGGCTTTTTACCATTTAAACCCTATTTTATGGTGTGTTTTCATAGCATTAGAGTTGCGTTACTTCCGTCTATGGTGAAGTCGCATGCATTCCCGCTATTGTACATTATTGTGTCCTCTGCTGTCTAAACACCACAATTTCATTGAGGAAAAACTAAGAGATTGCGCAGCCTGATAATAATCATGGTTCATTTTTTTTATTTCATCAATTTTTTATTTCATTGATTTGAATAATCATAAATTGTATCATGACTTATTTATGGCATGATATACAAGATTACAAAAAATAGAAAAAAATTACCAAAAAAATGCAAATACAAAAAAATACAAAACAAAACAAAAAAGATACAAAACAAGATTACATGCCTAAAATTAATTGATGTCAGTTTCTAGTGTGACTTTACTTGTTCATTTGTACATTTATTACTCTTAGTCTGGTTTAAATACACTTTATTATATCAGTAGCTTACCACATTTTCTTTTTTATGTTAGCTACTACTAATGAGACCATGAGTTGGCCTAGTGGTTTGCGTGTCTGCTTCTCAACCAGGAGGTTGTGAGTTCTACTTGCGGTCAGGTCATACCAAAGGCCATCATAAAAATGGTACCTATTACTGTCTGGCAAGCCATGCTGCAATATAGATGTGAGTGGGGAAGTCAAACTCTTGTGGTTACCAGAGAATTAGCCCCCCCCCATTGTAACCCTAGCTGTATAGGTGAGGCCGAGGGCCATAGAAGCAGAGATCGGCACCACATCCATACGCCTTAAAGAGTTGGTTAAAGTGCCATTCCACCATTGTATGTATTTTTTTGGCATAAAATACAATATATTTTATGACAACATGACAAGACAGAGAAATCTTTTAGCTTCAAAATGATATATCAAACATAATTTTTTGACAACAAGTATATTAATTTTGCGACCAAAGTCACCTACCCTTTTAATTTCCGCGCGGTAGTGAAACGTGATGTCATCGGCAGGTTTCCCTTCTTGTGTACCACGTCATGTGTGACGTGGCACAGATTATCAGCAATGGCGGATAGAACGCGATTGTCAGCTTCGGAAAAGAAGCGAAGGAAAACAGCAAGTGATGCCCAAAGGAGACGGTCGATGGTGAATATCGGCACAGCAATCGACAAGTGGAAATCGCGTTCTATCCGCCATTGCTGATAATCTGTGCCACGTCACACGTGACGTGGTACACAAGAAGGGGAACCTGCCAATGACATCACATTTCACTACCGCGCGGAAATTAAAAGGGTAGGTGACTTTGGTCGCAAAATTAATATACTTGTCGTTGTCAAAAAATTATTTTTGATATATCATTTTGAAGCTAAAAGATTTCTCTGTCTAGTCATGTTGTCATAAAATATATTGTATTTTATGCCAAAAAAATACATCCAATGGTGGAATGGCACTTTAATACTGGGACAGGAAACTGCCTGGGAAGACCAGAATCTGGTGTGGGAGGGACTTTGACTTTTGACCACGAATGAGTTAGTCAGATCCCATATTACAGTATCAGTCAAAAGTTTGGACACATCTTGTAATTCAGTGGGTTTTTTTCTTTATTTTTATGAATTAAAAGTCACTTCATATCTTAAAGTAATGATGATGTCATTTCTCTTTACTTAGTTATTTGGTTCTTGATATAATTAAAAAGTTAAAGTCCTTCCCACGCCGTGTGGCGTATCGGGCAGCGCCGATCTCCGTTTCCACAGCCCTCGGCCTCTCACCTATTACATAGCTAGGGTTACAGTGGGGGGCGGGTCCTCTGGTAACCACGAGAGTTTAACTCCCCACTTGCATCTGTATTGCATGTGCCTTGCCAGATGGTCGTAGGTACCATTTTTATGATGGTCTTTGGTATGACCTGACCATGAATAGAACTCACGATCGAGAGGCGGACACGCTACCACTAGGCCACTAGCCGGTTCTTGATATAATACAGTATGGATTACTACAGCTGTGGTGTGGAATAGGGTTGTTTTATTATTTGTATTTTTATTATTTACTATTTGATGATCTCAAACGCATTAAGAAGGCAAGAAACTCGTCCACTAATTACCTTTTAATGAGGCACATCTGTTCACTGAAAATCATTCCAGGTGACTACCTCATGAATCTGGTTAAGATAATGCCAACAGTGTACAAAACGTCATCAAGGGAAATGCTGGATAGTTTGAAGAATCAAAAATATCAAACCTATATATTTTTTAAGTTTTTAACACTTTTTAACACTTTATCACATAATTCTATATATGTTCCATATGTTATTTAATAATTTTGACATCTTCAGTATTGTTCAACAATATAGAAAAAAAAAGAAAAAATCTATGAATGTGTTGAGTAGGGGTGTATAAACTTTTGACTTGTACTGTGTATATATATATATATATATATATATATATATATATATATATATATATATATAATCCAGTGTGGCATGATTCTATGTGACATAAGCCTAGTGAACACTGTGATACTAATGAACAGACGATCTGGACATATTTCAAGATGAGTGCAATCTGTGTTGTGCGAAAAAAATTATGTTCGCAGGCAACTCGAGGTGAATGAGGGGAAAAAACAACAACAACACTCTTTTCCAATATGTTGTTCCTGATGATTGATGATGTCACAGCGGGAACCGGTGCTATGAACCAAAGCCAGACTCGGCAGGCGAGAGCGGTTGCAACGGCCTCTTCGTTCGGATTTATTGGAGATCCTTTGGATTCCTCAGATATTAATACATCTGACTGTGATAGTCCTGAAATTGGAGTGTGTGTACATGCTACTGCTATACACGTAGAACCGTATCAGTTCAAACCATCGGAAAGTGAATCCAATAGTAACACGTTGGCCACGGAGGCCTCCACCTTATGAAATAAAGCCATAGAACAAAGCCGTTGAAAGAATAGGATGGAATTGAACTGACAGTCTCATGTGACTCTCATTAAAACAGGATAGGTGTTATAACTTGTGCAACATACATGTACATGTACATGCATGCATTTTCACTGATAAAACGTAAAAGAGGCAGCACGGTGATGTAGTGGTTAGCGCTGTCACCTCACAGCAAGAAGGTTCGGGTTTGAGCCCCGTGGCCCGCGAGGACCTTTCTGTGCGGAGTTTGCATGTTCTCTCTGTGTCCGCGTGGGTTTCCTCCGGGTGCTCTGGTTTCCCCCACAGTCCAAAGACATGCAGGTTAGGTTAACTGGTGACTCTAAATTGACCGTAGGTGTGAATGTGAGTGTGAATGGTTGTCTGTGTCTATGTGTCAGCCCTGTGATGACCTGGCGACTTGTCCAGGGTGTACCCCGCCTTTCGCCCGTAGTCAGCTGGGATAGGCTCCAGCTTGTCTGCGACCCTGTAGAAGGATAAAGCGGCTAGAGATGATGAGATGAAAACGTAAAAGGCTAATTAAATAATCAGATGAACTGAGACAATCACATTCTGAAGCAAATTAAATAATCTTATACCAGTAAGTTAAATACACAATACAAGTTGCATGTATTAATCTAAATGCAGGTAAACAACAAGTGTTGTTGTTGTTTTTGTTGTTATGTAACCAAATGAGAGTCGCATCTTACTCGTCTGCGTTCTCGCTTCTTGAAGGCCAAGCTTGTGGCCGATTGTTTTGAAACAATCTGACTTTCAGGTCTTCGTTCATTCACTTCTTCCACATAAGGGTGAGATATTGCTGCTGAGGCGAGCATATCCAGCGGAAGACAAAAAAAAAGCATATCCAGTGGAGAAATCTGAAGACTGGTCCACTCATTCTCCATTTTCTCCATACTGAGTACTCCGCCATTACTGCTCGGCTCACGCTCCGGGAGAACTGGTGCAACTGAACTTACTTTCCTTTTCTTGTACTTTTCTTTTCCTTTAATTGTTGATACTGCACCCTCTTTCAATACAGGCTTATAGCCAACGCTCCTCAACAGATCAGAGGTCTCGTACAAGTCCTCAGTAAAATGTGCAGAGCAGAGGAGAGACCACTTCGTAGGCGCCCAATGTGCCCATGAATTTCTCATAAAACACGTCCAAATCTTTGCAGTTTGAACATTCTTGGGCCATGAATGCAACGTAAAACCACCTTCTGCCGTGTTGCTGCACCAGTCAGAAACACATCTACGTGGCACGGTGATAAATTAGCTCAAAATGACGGAATGAAGTTGCAGTCAGCTCTGTGTTTTAGTATAGCGCAAATGGCGATGAGATCAATAGACTTCCTGCTGTGACGTCACAGATGTCAAGGTCATTCACTCAGACCGCTACCTATATGAATCACTTTAATCATAAAAATTACTGTATTATATTTGTTGTTAACACTTAAAACTATTCCTGTGCCATTCTTGAGGTCTCAAGGCATTTATAAACAAAAAGTGAGGCAATGGTTCTGCGTATATGCTTTAAAATATATCCTTAAAATAAGGAAATTAATGAAGCTAGGTCACACATTTTATTTAAAATCAGCTGTATAACGTTATGAAGAATGAGACTGGACACTTGTAGCCTAGTGTCTGCTTTTCATCGCCGCTTTTCTGCAGAAACAAAGCTAAATCGTGTGTTCTGTGATTCCTGATTGTTTGTTTTGGAGCTTCTACTTGCCATCTGTGCTCACTAATAAACGTATGATTTGCCTGCACCTGTAATGATATTTATAACTTGGTACCACATCTTTTTCATGGTTCCACAGCAAGAAAATTATGGTATGCTAATACGGTGTATGAAAACTGGAGGGGAGTTTGATGAGCATCGATAAACGAGCTTGCTACACTCCTGTCCACTGTTAATGGCTCTGAAGCACACTTCACCATCTACTTTCAGGAGAATCCACACGAAATTGCTTTTCTCTCCTCAACTGATCCCTTACTGGAGCAGCGGAGTGGCATAACGGAGGATGTCGAGATGAAGTACGGTGACGCAGGAACGCGACAAACACGGCCATGTCAGCACACTTCCATCATCTTTAAAAGGCAGCGAAATTTCGTCGACGTGTGAGAGAATAAATAGATATTCCTCGGAGAGAACCCTGGGCCAACAAGTTCCCTACCTCATCCAGCGACGCACAACAAAAACGAAGGAAACGTGTTGTCAGAATGCACAGGCATTACAAACCGTTCCTGTTATTAATTGCACAACAGGCAAATTTGATTTCAAGCTAACTACTTGGTTGATGCCATGTGCTGTTCAGCTCCAAGTTTCTAATCTCTTCACGCGTCTCTCTGCACAAACACAGAGCTGAGCCAAAAAGTTCATCCCTACTCATATACAACCAGACAAAATATAAATGATCATGTCTCAAAATACAAAACTCAAAAGGCTTTCAGTTCGTACCCCATTCACAAATATGTATCTTAGAGGACGTATTTAATTAAATTAATTAATTTATTAGTTATTTGTATTGTAATTACATATTTTTATATAGAATTAGGAGATATATTAACACTTAAAGTGCTAGAATTCTAATAGCATCAGCAAAATTGATGTGGGTAACAATGGTACAGTAGAGATCAAAAGTCTACACACCCTTGTTAAAACAACACGTTTTTATGATGTCAGGTCTCATCTCATCTCATTATCTCTAGCCACTTTATCCTGTTCTACAGGGTCGCAGGCAAGCTGGAGTCTATCCCAGCTGACTACGGGCGAAAGGCGGGGTTCACCCTGGACAAGTCGCCAGGTCATCACAGGGCTGACACATAGACACAGACAACCATTCACACTCACATTCACACCTACGCTCAATTTAGAGTCACCAGTTAACCTAACCTGCATGTCTTTGGACTGTGGGGGAAACCGGAGCACCCGGAGGAAACCCACGTGAACAACATGCAAACTCTGCACAGAAAGGCCCTCGCTGGCCACGGGGCTCAAACCCGGACCTTCTTGCTGTGAGGCGACAGCGCTAACCACCACACCACCTTGCCACCGTACGCAGAACCTTTATTTTTAAATACGTTTCTGAGTGGATAGTATCTCCATCACTGACTCTTGTATGTTGTATAAATGGGAATTTAAAAATATATATTTTTAAGAGTTAAAATCGACCGCAAAGTTAGCATTCGAGCTGCCCCGCTGACCCAGTCAGCCCTGAATGGGTGACGTCAAACCGGGAACCGGTGCTATAGACCAAAGCCAGACTCGGCAGGCAAGAATGGTTGCAATGGCCTCTTCGTTCAGATTTATTGGAGATCCTTTGGATTCCTCAGATAGTAATACATCTGACTGTGATAGTCCTGAAATTGGAGTGTGTGTACCGTACATGCTACTGCTATACACGTAGAACCGTATCAGTTCAAACCATCAGAAAGTGAATCCGATAGTAACACGTTGGCCATGGAGGCCTCCACCTTACGAAATAAAGCCATAGAACAAAGCTGTCTAAAGAATTGGATGAAATTGAACTGACAGTCTCATGTGACTCTCATTAAAACAGGATGGGTGTTATACGGTAAGTTATGCAACAGACATGTACATGCATGCATTTTCACTGATAAAACGTAAAAGGCTAATTAAATAATCAGATGAACTGAGACAATCACATTCTGAAGCAAATTAAATAATCTTATACCGGTAACTTAAACACACAATACAAGTTACATGTATTAATCTAAATGCAGTGTTGTTGTTGTTGTGATGTAACCAAATGAGAGTCGCATCTTACCCATCTGTGTTCTCGCTTCTTGAAGGCCAATCTTTTGGCCGATTGTTTTGGAGCAATCTGACTTTCAGTTCTTTGTTTATTTGCTTCTTCCACGTAAGGGCGAGATATTGCTGCTGAGGTGAGCATATCCAGCGGAGAAATCTGACGACTGGTCCTCTCGCTCTCCATTTTCTCCATACTGAGTACTCCGCCATTACTGCTCAGCTCACACTCCGGGAGAACTGGTGCAACTGAACTTACTTTATTTTTCTTGTAGTTTTCTTTTTCTTTAATTGTTGATACTGCACCCTCTTTCAATACAGGCTTATAGCCAACGCTCCTCAACAGATCAGAGGTTTTGAATGAGTCTTCAGTGAAATGTGCAGAGCAGAGGAGAGACCACTTTGTAGGTGCCCAATCTGTGAATTTCTCGCAAAACGCATCCAAATCTTTGCAGTTTGAATATTCTTGGGCCATGACTGCAACATAAATCCACCTTCTGTCATGTTGCTGCACCCGCCAGAAACACATCTACGTGGCATGGCGATAAATTCGCTCAAAACGGAGGATCGGAGTTGCAGTCAGCTCTGTGTTTTAGTATCGTGAAAATGGCGATGAGACCGATAGACTTCCTGCTGTGACGTTACGGACGTCAAGGTCATTCACTCAGACCGCTACCTATATAAATCACTTTAATCATAAAAATTACTATATTAGATTTATTGTTAATGCTTAAAACTATTCCTGTGCCATTCTTGAGGTCTCAAGGCATTTATAAACAAAAAGTGAGGCCATGGTTCTGCATATCGCCTTTAATGTGATTTAACAACCAACAAAATTCAAACGAATAATAAATTAGAACATTTTAGTGGAAAAGGAAAAAAAAAAGAAGAAGAAACTTACAAGAACCCGGTTGCATAAGCATGCACTATGATGGTGTATTAGGACTATTGTAGGCTAATAAATAAATGAATAAATAAATGGGCCAAGGAAAGTGGGGGGAGGTTAAAATTCAGAGGGAAAAAAACCCTTCGAATTTCTGAGAATAAAGTAATAAATTTGTGAGAAAGAAAAATGCGGAAACTTTCTCAGAACAAAGTCACAAACTTATGAGGAAAAAAAGTCAACAATTTGCAAGAAAAGAGTCACAGAATGTGAAAAAAATAAATTATGAGAAATAAAACTTGGATTTGGGTGGCACGGTGGTGTAGTGGTTAGCGCTGTCACCTCACAGCAAGAAGGTCTGGCTTCGAGCCCCGTGGCCGGCGAGGGCCTTTCTGTGTGGAGTTTGCATGTTCTCCCCGTGTCCGCGTGGGTTTCCTCCGGGTGCTCCGGTTTCCCCCACAGTCCAAAGACATGCAGGTTAGGTTAACTGGTGACTCTAAATTGACCGTAGGTGTGAATGTAAGTGTGAATGGTTGTCTGTGTCTATGTGTCAGCCCTGTGATGACCTGGCGACTTGTCCAGGGTGTACCCCGCCTTTCGCCCGTAGTCAGCTGGGATAGGCTCCAGCTTGCCTGCGACCCTGTAGAACAGGATAAAGCGGCTAGAGATAATGAGATGAGATGAGATGAAAACTTGGATTTTTAAAAAATTTTGTTACTTGCAAAAATCGGACATTATTTGCAAGTACACTACCGTTCAAAAGTTTGGGGTCACCCAGACAATTTTGTGTTTTCCATGAAAAGTCACACTTTTATTTACCACCATAAGTTGTAAAATGAATAGAAAATATAGTCAAGACATTTTTCTGGCCGTTTTGAGCATTTAATCGAGCCCACAAATGTGATGCTCCAGAAACTCAATCTGCTCAAAGGAAGGTCAGTTTTATAGCTTCTCTAAAGAGCTCAACTGTTTTCAGCTGTGCTAACATGATTGTACAAGGGTTTTCTAATCATCCATTAGCCTTCTGAGGCAATGAGCAAACACATTGTACCATTAGAACACTGGAGTGAGAGTTGCTGGAAATGGGCCTCTATACACCTATGGAGATATTGCACCAAAAACCAGACATTTGCAGCTAGAATAGTCATTTACCACATTAGCAATGTATAGAGTGGATTTCTGATTAGTTTAAAGTGATCTTCATTGAAAAGAACAGTGCTTTTCTTTCAGAAATAAGGAACTTTCAAAGTGACCCCAAACTTTTGAACGGTAGTGTATATTGATCTGTCTGTTTGTCTGTTTGTTTGTTTGTTTGTTTGTTTGTTTGTTGGTGCTCTAGCTTCGTCGTTTCTTGACCAATCTTCACCAAAATGCACAGGACAACTCACTAGGATCACTCAAAGACATCATTAGTTTTTGGTGGGCCAACATTAAAGGTCAAGGTCACCAAGGTCAAATCTTGTAAAAACACCTAATCGGCCATCACTTCCGTTTCTTTATGATTTTCGCAAGTATGATTTGCACTCTGCATGACTTTTTATTTTTGTTTGTTCATTTGTTTGTTTATAAGGAGCCACTTCGACTACAAAGTAACAGCGATTTGGACAGAACATTGAAGAAAAAAAAAGGCACAGATAAACAAAGCTGTGCGTTTTATCCATGCATCTCCCATTGCATCCAGGAAGCACAACAATTACAGTATTTTCAGACCAACTGCGACATGAATGTCAAAATTTGCTCAACACTATGAATGACGCTGTCGAAGTTCTCGGATGCTGTGTGGCGGAGATGAAATAGGCGGCTTCAAGTTCATTTGGAAAGCTTCATCTAGCAAACTGGATGTAAAGTGGCTGCAAAGCAAACACGTCAGCCGGTATTTTTGTTCTGACTGACCAGTTAACCTTATCAAATCTTTTAAATTTGAAGGTAAGAAATTGATCGATGAAGAAACATAATGAACATTTTTGATAAATGTTTGGTAAGGAAATAAATTAATGGCATAAACTCATTCAAAGCCATTTGTGTGTTGTGAAATTTGTGTTGATTCTGAGTGCTGAGATCAATATGTCGTGTATAAGACAAATTTATTTGCCTTGGTCTTTCATTCACATTAATGTTACTTTGTGTTGACATTAAAGTAACTGGGGTCCTGGTCCTGGTTGAAGTTTAGTGGCTAATTACCGTGATTAATCAACTCGATGTTGTTTTGAGCGCATGAATTGCATTCCCATTTAAAAACAAATGTTCTCGAATGTTGCATATAAATAGTGTTACAAACAAGGACACATCATAAATAATCATGAAACTCGCCACCGCAATTTTTAACTTCTCATCCATTGTACTTAGGAACTGTTGCTGCTTGCCACCCAGAGACGCTGGCTCATATAGAAAATGAACGGCTTCCAGTTGCTTTGATGCTCTTCCCACATTTGGTCTGAACATACCATTACATACTTCCCGGCTGCAGTGCATTCTGAGAAATGTAGTTGAAAATCTCTTAGCAGTTTATTCTTTTATATTACACGATCATGGAGGGAAAACTGCATTTCCTATAACTCACAGGCTCAGCCGTGGTATCTGTGGTATTCTTCCTTGCAAAACGAAGCAAGCCTCATTCCCAGCTGAATAGAAGAAGCCTCACAGCATGATGCTGCCACCACCATGCTTCGCCATTGATATGGTGCTATGCAGGTGACATGTCTTGCATTTGCACCAAAATATCTCCAAAAACTTCTTCCTCAGGCACATTTTGCCACATGTGACCAAAACGAGAGCTTCCATCTCGCCACCCTACCCCCCATAGCATGGAAAGGATACAAAAGATTGTTACCACGTGCAGGGATGGACAAGTACTTGCCAGATATTCCTGCAGAATATTGCTGCCTTTTGGCAGCCTTTCTTTTCTTTTTGTCCTTTCATCAGTTTGGGGTCATTTTGTTCTTGGTAATATCTCTCTGGTGCTCCATTTTCTCCACTTGCTAATGATGGCCTTCACAGTAGGGGTGGGTGATCTTTCCAGAAAATCTTAGTGTTAGTCTTATGAAAATGAAATCCCCCTGGAAATTATACTGTATAAAACTAGACATGTTAAATAGTCTCATCTCATTATCTCTAGCCGCTTTATCCTTCTACAGGGTCGCAGGCAAGCTGGAGCCTATCCCAGCTGACTACGGGCGAAAGGCGGGGTACACCCTGGACAAGTTGCCAGGTCATCACAGGGCTGACACATAGACACAGACAACCAGTCACACTCACATTCACATCTACGGTCAATTTAGAGTCACCAGTTAACCTAACCTGCATGTCTTTGGACTGTGGGGGAAACTGGAGCACCCGGAGGAAACCCACGCGGACACGGGGAGAACATGCAAAAACATGCAAGACATGCAGGTTAGGTTAACTGGTGACTCTAAATTGACCGTAGGTGTGAATGTGAGTGTGAATGGTTGTCTGTGTCTATGTGTCAGCCCTGTGATGACCTGGCAACTTGTCCAGGGTGTACCCCGCCTTTCGCCCGTAGTCAGCTGGGATAGGCTCCAGCTTGCCTGCGACCCTGTAGAACAGGATAAAGCGGCTAGAGATAATGAGATGAGATAAAATATGGCAAATAAATAAAATGAAGCATGGATAAAATTAAAGTGACAATTTGATTAGAGTGACATTGTAGTTAAAGTGACATGGTGATATTGTAATATTGCATATCAGGACATGTGATATTGCACTAGAGTATTGTACAGAAGACTTAAGTTATTGTAACTGTCTTAGACTTCTTAGAGTTCAGGAGGAGAATAACACTTGGAACAAAGTGAAGCAAATTCACATAGGTGTCAGATAACGGAATCCAGGGACACATGTCGGCCTGGGGGCATTTTGAGTTATTGACAAATTCAGAAAGTACAGTTTCTAAGCTTTCCAATGATGCCTTCCATGTGGAGATCTGACAATATTTGAAGAATGTGTGGCCTTTTGAAAGTGTATACCTCTTAAAACAGGAAAGGGAGAAAATCGCCCTCAAAGTTTTCCTTCTCAGTTACTCTGGGTGTAGGGCGGGCACATAATGGTGCTCATTTGCATGACATTAAGGAAAGCCCTACCCCCTACTAGCTAGCACGATGCTACTTTCATGTAAACAAAGATCACCGCATCAATTTTCCTTCCATGCAAAGTATGCCCAACACAATTATGAAGTACAAAAATAAGTCCTAAAGTATACTTTAATGTTTTGTGGTTGAAAAATTACTCACACCATAAGAAATAAAGATAGCACAATGATAACACAACTAACACAATGCTAGTTTCATGTAACCAAACCACAACACTCTCCGTTACATGCAAAAATAACCCCACAACCTTAGATTAATAAACTTACCCCATCAGAAAGATCAATGTCGCCTTGCACACATCAATGCCTCCGATGGAATATGTAGTCCTAGAACACTTCCTTTTGGTTGCGTTTTTTTTGCTAGAAATGGTTATCTCCGATGTAACTACCGTGCGTCTGTTTGCTTCGTGGTGTTTCAGCTCCTCTGTGATCTGTTTAGCTTGCTCCATATTCATTCAATAGTGAAATTACGCTACTGTATGCAGCTTAAGTAGCCATGAGCTCAGCTCGTATCATACAGCTGATTGGCGAAAAAAAAAAAAAAAAAGACTTAAATCGTCACGTGAATGGCCCATATGGTAATTTACTCACACCCCCCAGCAGGCTACAGTCCTGACAAAAACGAGACAATTTGCGACAAAAAAGTATGCTTTTCCAACAAAACAATCTATTATCTGAAATATTGATTGCATTCTTCAAGATCTCAACTTGCACATGATGGAAAAAAACGAAAATCACAAATTTCGAAAAAAAAAATGCTTCTTTTGCGATTTTCTCGGATTCGTTTTAGCTGACATGTGTCCCTGGATTTGAGCGACATCTGGTACGTGGAGTTGTTCCTATGATCTGGAAACAGAAGTCAGAAGCGCCGTCCCAAAGAGCTCACCGCCACACAGGAAGTGTCCAGCTCATGTTTAGCCTGTTGCTTGAATTGATTAACGTTCTAAGGTAGTTTCTCATCATCTCTAGCTGCTTTATCCTGTTCTACAGGGTCGCAGGCAAGCTGGAGCCTATCCCAGCTGACTACAGGCAAAAGGCAGGGTACACCCTGGACAAGTCGCCAGGTCATCACAGGGCTGACACATAGACACAGACAACCATTCACGGTCAATTTAGAGTCACCAGTTAACCTAACCTGCATGTCTTTGGACTGTGGGGGAAACCGGAGCACCCGGAGGAAACCCACGCGGACACTGGGAGAACATGCAAACTCCACACAGAAAGGCCCTCGCCAGCCACGGGGCTCGAACCCGGACCTTCTTATTGTGAGGCGACAGCGCTAACCACTACACCACCGTGCCGCCTAAGGTAGTTTCTATGTGGCCAAATATAATACTTAGATAGACGACAGCTAATTACTGATCTAATAGGAAACCAAAACATGCTTATTCACTCTGAGTCACTTCTTCGTCCTTGTTATCATAAAGTTGTCTCGAGAGCTTTACAAAAGAAGGCAGTGGCGCATATGACATCGCACATGCAGCACCGCTGACCAATAAATCTCTGCGATCTAACAATGGCGGACTAGCTTTTAGTGATTTTTGGAACAGAATTCAGATGGAAAAAATTATTTTTTGAACCAACTTTTTATTTATCGGTGAACTTTACAACCTACTTGAGCATGTCACACACAAAACCCGGGATTTTAGAATGTCACGTTCATAAGGCGAGCACTTTAATACAATCTTTTTAGCACAGAATCACAGTCCACGATTTGTAATCCTTCTTTCCGAGTTTGAAATGTACTGTCAAGAACATCCAGATACGGACAAGTTTACAGACGTATTTATTCGCATCATTTAAAACACAATATTGCATTAAAGACACTGTTTTCAAAATGGTCATTAAAAGTTGAGTTAAACTTGACTTTATGTATTAAACAAAGCTGTGATCTCAGCAGTCAATCAATAACACAACCTTTAAATAACAGATTTTTCAAGCACTCAGAACTCAAGGAGAAAAAAATAAATTGTAATCGTCAAATGTAAACTAAAAAGTATGTAGTAAAATGTAAGCAACACAGAAGCGCACTTTTCAAATTCTGACACTTTCACACTTGAACGTTCAAAGAAAAATACACATTCTGACTTTTTTTTTTATTTGTGCTAGCAGTGCTGGCGCAAATTGTTACTCTCACTCGGGATCTTTCTACTTTATTCTTCCTCTTATTATCATTATTCTCCTAACATTTTTTAGAATGCGATTTCTCCCTCAGTTTTCAACCAATCATCACCAAATTTCACATGAAGAATACCTCTTGGCTGAATTATGTTGCTCTGACTTTTGGTGCTGATCTGGATCATTGATCCAGAATGATCCATGAAAAATGGGATTTTTTTCAATCACTTAAAATTCTGTCAATTTTCATGATTTCTTCATTCATTTTGTTCAGGGTGGTGGGGCGCAACTTTTCCTCACTAAGCATCATTCTCTATCTCTTACTGTTCCGGATATACAGTATAGGGTACGGTGACCAGACGTCCCAGTTTGTAACAGCTAGCGCAAATCACTCTGACTTTAGTCACAGTCTCTATATGGCAGGCTTGTAGTACTCAAGTCCAGGACTCAGAATCGAGTCCAACTCATGTCCTAATTTTAAGGACTCGTGACTTGACTCAGACTTGAGCACTGATGACTCGGACTTGGACTCGGACTCGTGCATTAACTGCATTAGGACTCAGAAAATGGAGATGAGGACTTGGATTTTTTCTTTATTTTTTGTAACATGCCATAATAATTTGGCATAAGCTATATCTACATTAATTTTGTACTAATTTCCTGTAAGAGTGTCACACCTGCACGCCTTGGTGCATGCATCAGATAGACTCTCGGGCGCGCTCTGGACAGCGTGCAACGCCAAGTAGACTCTTGTGCACGCGCCATAAATGACTCACATCTGCACAGGATTAAGGTGCAAACAGCATGCCTATATAAAAACACACTTACTTTGCAAAGTATTGAGTTGCGTTGCTGACACATTACCGAGCCTTATTTCTTTGTTTGGGTTCCTGATCCCTGATTTCCTGTTTCTCGTCTTTGATCCTGCCGAGTCTACGATAGCCTGTTTGTGCCTCGCTCGACCTATTGCCTGTTTCACCGTTTTACGATTTTGCCTGCAGCTCTGGATTGTTTACCGTCTTCACTTGTATTAATTAACACATCTTCTGCACTTACATCCGTCTCCCAACCATCTCTGACAGAATACTTCACACTCCCTGATAAAGAGAAGCACATTCACTTGTTCATACGTCATGTTCAGGAACAAACTAATGTTAAT
The DNA here is from genome assembly GCF_027579695.1 of Neoarius graeffei. Lineage (NCBI taxonomy): Eukaryota > Metazoa > Chordata > Actinopteri > Siluriformes > Ariidae > Neoarius > Neoarius graeffei. Next base: position 61,044,655 of record NC_083587.1, read on the forward strand.
GGCGCTAAAACAGCCATCGTCAAATGGTGTGGTTGGAGTCTTGTTCTCGGACTCGACTCGGATCAATAGTGGACTCAACTCAAATTTTTTTAAATGACTTGGACTTGAACACTGGGGATTCGAGACTGGACTCAGACTCGAGGTTTAGTGACTCAACTACAACACTGTTGTATGGTTTTCTTTTTTGTATTCTTTCCTTCATTTTCTATTTAGTTTTGTTGTTGGGTTTCACGTAAACAACAATAAACAAACTGAAAAACTGTGCTTGTAGGGCTGAAAACAGTTAGAGATTTCACATTAATATCTATAATATCATCAAAAGATTCAGAGAACCCAGAGAAATCTCTGCATGTAAGCGGAAAGTCTGAAAACCAACATTGAACATCCATGACCTTTGATTCCTCAGACGAATGTATAAAGGACAATGGGCTTGGGAACACTTCAGAAAACCATTGTCGGTAAATGCAGTTCATCACTGCGGCTCCTATGAAAAGTGAAAGCCAAATATGAGCAACATCCAGAAATGCCAGTGAATTCTCTGGGCCTGCGCTCATCTGGGATGGACTGATGCAAAGTGGAAAAGTGTGCTATGGTCTGAAGAGTCCATATTTCAAATTATTTTTGGAAATCATGGACGTTGTGTCCTCTAAGCTGAAGAGGAAAAGGACCGTCCAGATTGTTACCAGCACAAAGTTCAAAAGCCAGCATCTGTGTTGGTATAGGGGTGTGTTAGTCAGTTTCTTCTTATTATTATTATTTTGGCTGCTCCCGTACATTAAGGATTGTCACGGTGGAGCTGTTCCACATATTTGATTTGGCATAGGTTTTACACCGGATGCCCTTCCTGATGCAACTCTCCCCAATCTATCTGGGCTTGGGACCAGCACTAAGTATGCACTGGCTTGTGCAACCCCAGTGGCTGGGTATTTTTACCTAATCTGCATGTCTTTGACAGTTTCACAGGACCATAAGTCACTTGTCATTGCAAAAAAATTGTCTGTGCTTTATTTGTGCATCAATCTTCCATTGGCATTTGCTATACATCTGGGGAATGGTATTAGAGTGTTAAAAAAATATTTGCAGTTTGGCAGATCATACCATGCTTCTAAAGTGTGCATCGCTGTCTTAAATCCCACATTGTCCCCAACTTTGAACACCACCATATCCTTATCTTGATAAAATGTAACCACCTCTTTCCATCATTTGCTGCTTTTTTTATATCACAGAATGTGTCAGTCAGTGATAACTGTTTGTTTCAAGGACCTCATGAAATACCTCATGTGAGTGAGGTTGTACCGAGTTGAGTGAAAAACTCTTGGCATGTTTCTTCGGATTCCTCCTTTCACTGCCACACTACTGACATTGAGTCCTATTTTTGGCATCAGTTCCTCTTCCACAACGCTGCTAGTTCACATTAAATTGTTTTTCAAATACATCCACCACACAGCCATCGAGTTGGTGATCATTCTGTTGGGTTGTGAATGTAGTGTGAATCTGCAATTACAACCCCGATTCCAAAAAAGTTGGGACAAAGTACAAATTGTAAATGAAAACGGAATGCAATGATGTGGAAGTTTCAAAATTCCATATTTTATTCAGAATAGAACATAGATGACATCAAAAGTTTAAAGTGAGAAAGTGTATCATTTAAAGAGAAAAATTAGGTGATTTTAAATTTCATGACAACAACACATCTCAAAAAAGTTGGGACAAGGCCATGTTTACTACTGTGAGACATCCCCTTTTCTCTTTACAACAGTCTGTAAACGTCTGGGGACTGAGGAGACAAGTTGCTCAAGTTTAGGGATAGGAATGTTAACCCATTCTTGTCTAATGTAGGATTCTAGTTGCTCAACTGTCTTAGGTCTTTTTTGTCGTATCTTCCATTTTATGATGCGCCAAATGTTTTCTATGGGTGAAAGATCTGGACTGCAGGCTGGCCAGTTCAGTACCCGGACCCTTCTTCTACGCAGCCATGATGCTGTAATTGATGCAGTATGTGGTTTGGCATTGTCATGTTGGAAAATGCAAGGTCTTCCCTGAAAGAGACGTCGTCTGGATGGGAGCATATGTTGCTCTAGAACCTGGATATACCTTTCAGCATTGATGGGGTCTTTCCAGATGTGTAAGCTGCCCATGCCACACGCACTAATGCAACCCATACCATCAGAGATGCAGGCTTCTGAACTGAGCGCTGATAACAACTTGGGTCGTCCTTCTCCTCTTTAGTCCGAATGACACAGTGTCCCTGATTTCCATAAAGAACTTCAAAATTTGATTCGTCTGACCACAGAACAGTTTTCCACTTTGCCACAGTCCAATTTAAATGAGCCTTGGCCCAGAGAAGACATCTGCGCTTCTGGATCATGTTTAGATATGGCTTCTTCTTTGAACTATAGAGTTTTAGCTGGCAACGGCGGATGGCACGGTGAATTGTGTTCACAGATAATGTTCTCTGGAAATATTCCTGAGCCCATTTTGTGATTTCCAATACAGAAGCATGCCTGTATGTGATGCAGTGCCATCTAAGGGCCCGAAGATCACGGGCACCCAGTATGGTTTTCCGGCCTTGACCCTTACGCACAGAGATTCTTCCAGATTCTCTGAATCTTTTGATGATATTATGCACTGTAGATGATGATATGTTCAAACTCTTTGCAATTTTACACTGTCGAACTCCTTTCTGATATTGCTCCACTATTTGTCGGCGCAGAATTAGGGGGATTGGTGATCCTCTTCCCATCTTTACTTCTGAGAGCCGCTGCCACTCCAAGATGCTCTTTTTATACCCAGTCATGTTAATGACCTATTGCCAATTGACCTAATGAGTTGCAATTTGGTCCTTCAGCTGTTCCTTTTTTGTACCTTTAACTTTTCCAGCCTCTTATTGCCCCTGTCCCAACTTTTTTGAGATGTGTCGCTGTCATGAAATTTCAAATGAGCCAATATTTGGCATGAAATTTCAAAATGTCTCACTTTCGACATTTGATATGTTATCTATGTTCTATTGTGAATACAATTTCAGTTTTTGAGATTTGTAAATTATTGCATTCTGTTTTTATTTACAATTTGTACTTTGTCCCAACTTTTTTGGAATCGGGGTTGTATTATTGGCCATTGAAGTTTGTTGTGAAGTTTGGAAACATTAGTTCTTGGTCTACTAAAAGTAGATCATGGATGTCTTCAAGATGGATCACGATACAAAATTGACAAATCACCCACCTGTACTTCAGTGCTCCATTGAATGCTTTGGAAATGCTTTTGTAACCCTCTCTTGACTGATATGTTTCGACATTGAGATTCTGTACAATGATACCTTTTGACATTGAGATCCCATAACAGGATGCCATCATATACCTGCTTCACCAAGCCTATTCTCATCTTGATGAGGATGTGGCACTGTGAGAGTCATGTTTTTTACTTGTCCAGAGCTGAAGAGAAGCAGCCCTATAGTATAATGTTGCCACCAGTGTGCTTTACTATGGATATGATGCTCTACAAGTGGCAAGCTGTCTTGTTTTTGCACCAAACGTATCATTTATGTCCAGTATCTCTGGACATAAGTTCTTCATTGGTCCCAAATTTGGTAGAAGCCATGGCTTAATGGTTAGAGAAACAGCTTTGGGACCACAATATTGCTGGTTTGATTCCCTAGACCAGCAAGCATGGCTGAAATGCCCTTGAATAAATCAAATCAAATCAAATCAAGTTTATTTGTACAGCGCTTTTAACAATAAACATTGTCGCAAAGCAGCTTTACAGAATTTGAACGACTTAAAACATGAGCTAATTTTATCCCTAATCTATCCCCAATGAGCAAGCCTGTGGCGACGGTGGCAAGGAAAAACTCCCTCAGACGACATGAGGAAGAAACCTCGAGAGGAACCAGACTCAAAAGGGAACCCATCCTCATTTGGGCAACAACAGACAGCCTGACTATAATATTAACAGTTTTAACAGGTATAACCCTCAACTGTCCTCATGGGGCCGTCCTTCACAGGAGTGGGGCGATAAAACTCCGACCAGACACAGGGCACCAGGATGGATCAAGCAGGTCCGAGGGGCAGAAGAGGCCAGCATCTCAATCCCAGGATAAACATGTAACTCAGAGGGACAGATGGGGGGGGGGGGGGGGGAGAGAGAGAGAGAGAGAGAGAAAACACGTTGTTAGGTATGCCCTAAAAATGACAAGTATTAAATCTGTGTGGTAGGCTCGCAGAGACGAGAGTCTTTACATGAGGCATGACGCACAATGGCATGTTAATATGGTAAAAAATATATCATGACCTGCTCTGGCTATATAAGCACCTAACCTCCAGCTGCACTGGGTATGTTATATGTTGCTCTGGATAAGAGTGTCTGCTAAATGCCATTTATGTAATGTAAATCTGCTGAAAAACAGGACTTTAATCCAGAAAAGTGTTTCATGTTTTTTTTTTTTTAATTCCCAAGCACCTGAGTGGCAAATATTGGGAACTGGAATCACTTGAAAGTAATGTTTTGGCTCCAGATGTCTGATTCTTTCCCATGCTTTTGTTAACATTTTATTCTTTATGGCCTGCACAAGGATTGTCTTTTTGTTATCAGAAGAAAACTTATCCTTCTGTCCAATGGAATGCCTTGAGAGTTGTGGTTTGTTTTTTTTTTTGCCTTAGCCTTTCATTCCTGATCTGCAGTCCAAGAACATGGATTTCAGCTTTTCTTTGCTAACATTCACTCCCAGCGAATATACAGAGCACAGCAATCCAAAGTCAGGAATCAGACCAGAGATAAACAGAGATTGTTGCATTCATACTTGAGGACAGTGTTTGATCACACTTCAGCGCTCACTATCACTTTAGCTGTAGGGTACTTGTGATGGGTTTGTTTGAGTAAAGCAAAGCGCCAGTGTCGAAAGTGATTGTTTGATTGGTGATATTTATGAAAGAAGTCGAGATAATGGGAAATTTCAGCCACTCAATGGACTCCTGTGAACCAGAGCCACAGCTGCAGGGAAATTGTCATTCATCAAAGTCAGATGGATTAATTTGGCGTCACAATAGACTGGTGTATATTTTTCAGAAATAATTGCAATCATCTGTATTATGTTGAAGTACATATACGTGGGTCATTCTAGAATTTGGGGGTACCGGTACATTTCGCATCTCTGAAATAAATCTTTTGTTATTTTCCACAAAAGAAATCTTTATTGAATCAGTTTTGAACAATAATGCAAATTATGACAAACTTTCACTAATAGCGATGCTTGATGTACATTTTAGACTCAATTTATCCATAAAACATTAACTAAATGACCCCCACCCCTCCCCCCCACATTATTGGCTGTCTTCGACTCCTGATTCATCCATTCAGCTCGAATAAACAGGAAGTGATTCAGTCTAACAATCTATTTTTTTTTTTTTTGGGGGGGGGGCTTATTCTATTAACTGTTATAAAATCAATTGCATAGAAAGTCTAGTTTCTGTATTATGTGAAATTTCAGTCATAATTTTTTTTGTCCGTCCCAACATTCTTGTCAACTCTGTTAACTCTGATATGAAACCACATAAAATCCACAAAGACTTTTAATAATAAGCATGCACCGAGTGACGTCACTTCCTCTGGTGGGAAACTTCAGAAAGGCAGCGAGTTAGTTATATTACATTTCTTTGGTCATTAATGTGAACAAACTGTTGGGGATTTTACACCAACATGAGATTAGTTATATGTCAACTCTGTTATTGTGATATCGGAGTGAATCTCTCACTCATAAAAAAAGCACTAATATGATTAAAATCCATAAAATTCCATTTTTATATGTGCCACGTGGGAGCTAGTTTGAGGTTAATATGTGGAGTTAAGACACAAAATGGTGAGAAAATGTCAACTCTGTTATCATCAATTCTGTTAATGGATTGCCCGGTTTAGCGACAACAGAGTTGACAACGACTAACAGAGTCAACACTTGAAACGTACCCGCAATTATAGAATTATAGGGATATAAAACTATCCCTAAATTCATCTCTATTGCAGCAGCAAATATTGGTTTAGTGCTCATCTTTCATTATTGTCCCCACACATCCTGTATAGTGGTTAAACTTTGGTTAAGGTTTGCTTGCCTTTTTTCATTTCCACTCAGCATTCTGTTGCCAACATTAGTTTATTTATTGTGGGGAAGTTCCTTGTATTCAGAAGTGAGTTAAACTGGCACTTTACAACCCCGATTCCAAAAAAGTTGGGACAAAGTACAAATTGTAAATAAAAACGGAATGCAATAATTTACAAATCTCAAACACTGATATTGTATTCACAATAGAACATAGACAACATATCAAATGTCGAAAGTGAGACATTTTGAAATTTCATGCCAAATATTGGCTCATTTGAAATTTCATGACAGCAACACACCTCAAAAAAGTTGGGACAGGGGCAATAAGAGGCTGGAAAAGTTAAAGGTACAAAAAAGAAACAGCTGGAGGACCAAATTGCAACTCATTAGGTCAATTGGCAATAGGTCATTCACATGACTGGGGATAAAAAGAGCATCTTGGAGTGGCAGCAGCTCTCAGAAGTAAAGATGGGAAGAGGATCACCAATCCCCCTAATTCTGCGCCGACAAATAGTGGAGCAATATCAGAAAGGAGTTTGACAGTGTAAAATTGCAAAGAGTTTGAACATATCATCATCTACAGTGCATAATATCATCAAAAGATTCAGAGAATCTGGAAGAATCTCTGTGCGTAAGGGTCAAGGCCGGAAAACCATGCTGGGTGCCCGTGATCTTCGGGCCCTTAGACGGCACTGCATCACATACAGGCATGCTTCTGTATTGGAAATCACAAAATGGGCTCAGGAATATTTCCAGAGAACATTATCTGTGAACACAATTCACCGTGCCATCCGCCGTTGCCAGCTAAAACTCTATAGTTCAAAGAAGAAGCCGTATCTAAACATGATCCAGAAGTGCAGACGTCTTCTCTGGGCCAAGGCTCATTTAAAATGGACTGTGGCAAAGTGGAAAACTGTTCTGTGGTCAGACGAATCAAAATTTGAAGTTCTTTATGGAAATCAGGGACGCCGTGTCATTCGGACTAAAGAGGAGAAGGACGACCCAAGTTGTTATCAGCGCTCAGTTCAGAAGCCTGCATCTCTGATGGTATGGGGTTGCATTAGTGCGTGTGGCATGGGCAGCTTACACATCTGGAAAGACACCATCAATGCTGAAAGGTATATCCAGGTTCTAGAGCAACATATGCTCCCATCCAGACGACGTCTCTTTCAGGGAAGACCTTACATTTTCCAACATGACAATGCCAAACCACATACTGCATCAATTACAGCATCATGGCTGCGTAGAAGAAGGGTCCGGGTACTGAACTGGCCAGCCTGCAGTCCAGATCTTTCACCCATAGAAAACATTTGGCGCATCATAAAACGGAAGATACAACAAAAAAGACCTAAGACAGTTGAGCAACTAGAATCCTACATTAGACAAGAATGGGTTAACATTCCTATCCCTAAACTTGAGCAACTTGTCTCCTCAGTCCCCAGACGTTTACAGACTGTTGTAAAGAGAAAAGGGGATGTCTCACAGTGGTAAACATGGCCTTGTCCCAACTTTTTTGAGATGTGTTGTTGTCATGAAATTTAAAATCACCTAATTTTTCTCTTTAAATGATACATTTTCTCAGTTTAAACATTTGATATGTCATCTATGTTCTATTCTGAATAAAATATGGAATTGTGAAACTTCCACATCATTGCATTCCATTTTTATTTACAATTTGTACTTTGTCCCAACTTTTTGGGAATCGGGGTTGTACCGGTAGTTAATTTCCTGAATCAAATTCACAGAGCTCTATCAGGTTGTGAGTTTAAACCCACACTCATGTAGGCATAAAATTTACACTCTTTACTTATGTATACAAACACACATCCGTCTATTTTTATTCATTTTCATCTCTACCCATTGTGCACTGATTTAAAGATGAGTTCTTTTCTCATGCTGCATTCACATCGATGGATTGCATAAAAGAAATCAAATGAATGAAGAGCCTTATTAGGAAGTGAAATAAACACTTAGCAGCAAACAGCTCTGCTCTGAAAAGAGATGAATCATTTTCTTGTTTTTTTTTTTTATAATTTATTTCTGCCATGTAGAACACGAAGCTTGCAATTTGCTTCTTTAATAATTTAATTTACATTATAGAACATTAATTGAAATCCAGTGGCATTGCCCCGCAGCTTTTGCAAACTGAACAAATGGTAATGGGTTTTCTGAGCCTCGGTTATTCAAATGTATGCAGGATATAGCCTACTGTAATGAAAACAAAGTTTTTGCTGTCATTTTAGAAATAAATGAGGGCATTTTAAGATCAATTTCATGACACCATTATGGTACAATGTCATCATTTCCTGAGGAAAGAAGTGTTAGGAAATGGGCTTTCAATCGAGATGCCTTGTTATTTGTCAAAATTACAAAATGGTCACTGAGTGGCTCCAAGCTTCCAATTCTGGTGTCAGTTTGACCCAAGGGTTTGGAGAGTATTCTTTGGAAGCTTTTGTGCACACACACACACAAATCTACAGCAAGGGTGATGAAGGTGTTGAAACAATGGGATAAGGATTCAGAAATACGTATTGGCAAGACTTCACAAGGGAAGGTGTGAAACAAAGAAATATGACTGCAATTTCAAGAGTTTGAGTCAAGTTAACGTTATAATTTACTAAAGGTAATACACCTGCTGTTTTATGCAGTTCTCTAATCAGCCAATCCCTCAATAGCAGCATGATGCTTCAAATCATGCAGATAGAAATCAAGAGCTTCAGTTAATGTTCACATTGTTCAAACATCAGAATCGGAAAACTTGCGATCTCACAGTGAAGTGTGACTTTCTTTCACTGTGGTATGGGTGTTGGTTTGAGCCAGATGAGTATTTTTGGTGTCAGTATTTCAGAAACTGCTGATCTCCTCCTGGGGTTTCACACACAACAGTCTCTAGAGTTTACACAGAATGGTGCCAAAAACGAAAAACATCATCGAGTGAGTGACAGTTCTGTGGTTGGAAACAAATACCTTGTTGATAATAGAGGGAGGTCAGAGGAAAATCGACAGATTGGTTTTTTGATGATATTATGCACTGTAGATGATGATATGTTCAAACTCTTTGCAATTTTACACTGTCGAACTCCTTTCTGATATTGCTCCACTATTTGTCGGTGCAGAATTAGGGGGATTGGTGATCCTCTTCCCATCTTTACTTCTGAGAGCCACTGCCACTCCAAGATGCTCTTTTTATACCCAGTCATGTTAATGACCTATTGCCAATTGACCTAATGAGTTGCAATTTGGTCCTCCAGCTGTTCCTTTTTTGTACCTTTAACTTTTCCAGCCTCTTATTGCCCCTGTCCCAACTTTTTTGAGATGTGTTGCTGTCATGAAATTTCAAATGAGCCAATATTTGGCATGAAATTTCAAAATGTCTCACTTTCGACATTTGATATGTTGTCTATGTTCTATTGTGAATACAATATCAGTTTTTGAGATTTGTAAATTATTGCATTCTGTTTTTATTTACAATTTGTACTTTGTCCCAACTTTTTTGGAATTGGGGTTGTACTTTCGTTCTGTATTTTTTTTTTTGTATTTTTGGGGTTTTGTTTTCAAGTAGAGTTTTTATTATGTCCTTGATTGGCTCAGCAACATGCTCCACCATTTTGTTTTTCTCTACTCACGGTATATGAGCTGATAGCCTCGTAGTAGAATATGCCATTGCTCATATCCAGTGAACGTGGGTAGAATAAAACCCCATATAGTCATTGTGTGAAAACCAAAGACTGGGCTGAATGGCACAGTGGTGTAGTGGTTAGCACTGTTGCCTCACAGCAAGAAGGTTCTGGGTTCAAGCCCAGTGGCCGACAGGGGTCTTTCTGTGTGGAGTTTGCATGTTCTCCCCGTGTCTGTGTGGGTTTGCTCTGGTTTCCCCCACAGTTCAAAGGTTAGGTTAACATGGGGTGGCCTTAGGCTGAAGGTTGGGTTGACGTGCCCTTGAGCAAGACACCTAATCCACAACTGCTCCCCAGGCACTGTAGCATAGCTGCCCACTGCTCTGGGTATGTGTGAGTGTCCTCATTGCTCACTTGTGTGTGCATGTGTGTGTTCACTGCTTCAGATGGGTTAAATGCAGAGGTTAAATTTCACTGTGCTTGAGTGTACGTATGACAAATAAAGGCTTCTTGGCTTCCTAGAAAACTATGCACTGAATTAACCTCATCCAATGAATGAATGAGGGTGCTGGGGACTGATTAAACCCCCAGATGACATTTGGACACCATTACATTCATGGTATACACACACAATTGATTGTAACGGATGCTTTACCACTTCCTCCTTCTGTTTTAATAAGAAAATCAGAGTTATGGTTTCTTAACCCTGTAATTTTCATGTTGGGTTTTTCTTGGCTTTTTTTTTTGGAGGGGGTGGGTGGGTGGGTGGGTGGGTGGTAGTTGTCCTGTTGTGTTGTTGGACTGCTGGTCCATTTGTGCTCTGAAAAGATTCGTATAATTTTACTGGAGCCTTGTGTTGTGGTCAGTAAACTGAAAATATTTCTGAAGAATCCGAAGACTTCTGAAACCCCTGAGCGAATTTTATGAGACTGAGCTACAACTGGTCTTTTCAATATTAAATGATATGTTGAAGCTCTTCTAATGGTAGACCTGCATTGAAAGAAAATTACTATGTTGTGCTTACATTGTAATCAACATGAATGTGCTCATGCAAAAACAGAAAGAAAGAAAGAAAGAAAGAAAGAAAGAAAGAAAGAAAGAAAGAAAGAAAGAGTCTCACAAACACACAAAGGAAGGTTGAGATAATAAGGATACTTTTGTCAATTAGTTTTATATTTCGTTTACATTTTGCCATCATCACTACCATATTCATCCCTGTCCTATGAGCTTCATGTAATACTGTGCCATCGTCCCATTGGAGGATTTTCGACAAGAATTGTAGGGTCAAGCGTCATTCTGAGATTCAATCAAAAATCTTGGACACTGCCAGAATTTTGTCATCAGCTCTCGTTGGTTACAACGGCATTAAAGTGACCATGACAGTGGTACTGACAACACTCCTCTATGGTGCCGAGACATGGGTCATCCACTGTTGCCACCTACGACTTCTGGAATGCTTCCACCAATGCTGCCTCCGCTCCATCCTCAACATCCACTGGATAAACTTTGTCACCAACATCAAAGTCCTTGAAGAGGCAGAGGTAACTAGCATCGAGGCCATGCTGCTGAGGACACAGCTATGCTGGGCATGTTTCTAGAATGGAGGATCATCGCCTACCCAAGATTGTGCTGTATGGTGAGCTGTCCTCCGGTCACCAAGGCATAGGGGCTCCAAAGAAGTGATACAAAGACAACCTGAAAAGAACACTGAAGGACTGTTGTATCGATCACCGTCAGTGGTCAACCTTGGCTACTGACCGAGTAGCCTGGAGACATATAATTTACCAGGCTACCTCCTCCTTTGAAGAGAGGCGAAGGTCTGAAGCAGCAGATAAACGAAGACGAAGGAAGGACCGTAACACAAAACCAAAGAAACAAACCCTACAGCCCAGACCTTTTCCTGTAACTTCTGCAGCCAGACTTGTCATTCTTACTTTGGGCTGTTGAGCCATCAGAGGAGCTGCAGCAGCCGTGGACAACCCTCCCACTGATCTTCGTTCATCAAAGCCATGCCATGATGATGATGATGATGATGAAACTGACTATGATAATATGCCCACATCATGTTATGTGTTCTAAAACTGCTGATCTCTAGTCGTGATTGAACCATTCTTTTATAATGACTACGACAGCAAAATCAGGCTGAAAAAGCATCCAGTGCAAACCCAGAGTATTTCTAATCCATCTCTGGGGAAAGTAAAGGATTTATGAACTCTTTAATGCATGAATGATGTGAGGGTTTTTTTTTGTATGATTAATGACAAGGTTTATTTAACTTTAGAAAGAAAATGAGGAAAAACAAACAATTAAGATGCAAAATTACCACTTAAAACTTAACATCTGCTGTGACAGGCATCACATTCATATTACCAGACGTTGTGACTTTTAGTTATTGACATGCTATTAACTGGAAAATCAGGGCTGTTCGAGTTATAATTATGACATTGTAATGATGCTTAAGGTGCATTGACCTCGTAATGAGGAGATTTCCGGGAGGAAAATCTTGAAGGCAAGATCTCAAACACCAACCTTCCTTTTTCTTTCCAGAGCTACAGAGCACTTCCTGTGGAAACCCAGGCGTTCCTGCCAAAGGGATTCTGAACGGCACACGGTTTAATGTGGGTGACAGGATCCAATACCGCTGTGTGCCTGGGTACACACTGGATGGTCATGCTCAGCTAACTTGTGTCACCAGCACATCCAACGTAGCTGCATGGGACTTTCCAGTGCCCATCTGCAGAGGTGAGGCTTTGAGGCTTCGTAGCCGTCAGATTTATGTCAAATCATGTTAATCACAATACGTTTTCCATCAAATGTATTGTATATTATGCGACACCTAATACTACATACTTAATAGATAGAGTTGAGGTCAAAAGGTTACATATACGTACACAGAGGTGGACAAAGAACCCAACTTCATTACTAAAGTCAAAGTACAGACCCCACTGGTCAAATGTTACTCTGATACAAGTGAAAGTTGTTCAGTCAAATTTGTAATTAAGTTGAAGTACTGAAGTGCTTGCTTTTAAAAATACTTAAGTATTAAAAGTACATTTTCTGTCAATGCATCGTTGCATTATTGCCACAACGCTTACAAAACCTAATGCCTCTGAAGCAACCAACTGGATTTACTGACTAACTTGTAGAACCTGTAGAATAAACACCTTGTAGAATATGACAAAATGAAACACAACTTACAACCAAGCAGAATCATCAATAAGATGCTAGCTAGTTTTTCCTCTTTGGCTACTGGTAGCTATAGTAATAATGCAAGATCACAAAAGCTACAGTGTTAGCATTACCAAAGACAGAAATGTGAATTCACAAAATGAACGCATGCTGTGCCATCATGGTGGTTTAACACTAAGCTAGCTAGTCAGTGAAACTCCACCTGACACTAACAAACTCTTTTTTTAAACTCGAAATCATATTGGGTAGCTAACGTTACTAGAAAATAAATATTTCTACATTCTGTTAATTTGACAAGATTATGCTAAAACCTACGTATTTCTGAAATGACTTCAGATAAGTTAACGTTATTCATATTAGCATAAATCTGTTTTTACATGCTAGCTAACAGTGTCCAAGTTAACTAGCTATGTGTTAAGGACTCGCAGATAGCTTTTCGCAGACAGTTGTAATTTATCGTTGAGCGGGGAGTAATAGGCGTGCGCGATGTTATTCACCGCCACAACGCAAGGGGGCACGAAGTCGCGAAATCGCTAGGAGTAGTTGGTGGGTGTGGTTAGTGGAGTGTTTATCCTCCGGTTACTTATAATGACTAGAACTGGAGTCATATAGATGTACGTACTTCCTCACTTCCTCGATCAACTGCTCTTCGTGCTGCTCCATCTTCGCTCGTGTTTTTAAAAATGGCGGTCATGAAAACAAACCAAACCGGGAAAGTAGGGAAGCGGAAGTGCGTGTACAGCGGATGTAGAGTGGACCAATCAGAGCCCTCTTGTCTGCGACGCTGTCTGCGAGGCTTCTGCGGGGGTCACAATTTTTGGGAGGTGCGCGCAGAGCGTCTGCAAAGGTGGGGGGGGCTACGCAGATGCTATCTGCGGCGCTGTCTGCGAGGACTGGGTTGTCAGCATAAATTGGCCTTTAACGTTAGCCATGGACAAGGCGATGGCAAATTGGCGGGCAAATCCATAGAAAGTCATTTGACTAACCAGACTGCATAGCTATTGCAATGCTATCGCTAGCTCTAAAAGCATATAAAACTTTATTGCAAGCTTTCTCTTGGAATAAAACGTTTACATTCCTCAATATGCTTCCGCAGGTTGGATGGTAAGTTTTTGTAGGCTGTGATGTGGTTTGTTATCAGCAAACAAAGCAAACATTTAAAACGAACCGAATCTTTAATCCGTTCAGAAAACTGAAACATGGGTTCATGGGCCCTGGGTGCATGTGTTCCCCAGAAGAACTGCCTCCTTCCGTTCTGCCATCAACTGATCATGTTCAAATAATGCTGTGGAGAAATCACTGATCTTGATTTTATACAGTCTGTGGATGTGACTTGACCCGAGTGATTACTGAAAGGCTGTTTCAGTGTCACCTATGGAAAAAAAATTACATTTTAGAAAAGAAAAGAAAAGAAAAAAAAACATCCACGTTTAAAGCTGCTTCATAGTAACAAGTAACGAGGACCTTGATCGAAATGTAGTGGAGTGAAAAGTACGATATTTGTCTTTCAGATGTAGTTATAAGTGTCCAATTTTTTTTTAAATACTCAAGTAAAGTACAGATACTCAAAAAGGCTACTTGAAGCGAGGCGGCCTTTCGAGTTCATAAAATCGGTGAAATTTAGTTCCCTCTGAAATGTGGTCATTGTGATATATGTTTATTTCTGTAACATCTCACAAAATATCAGGCCGTTCTGTGGTTGGGAAGTTATTTAATTTGAAGGGATTAAAGCAAATAATGTGCATGAAATCGCTCGCTTCGTGCAGTCAAGCAGACAGAGGAAGTCCGTGTGTGTGTGCGCATGCGCAGGTTTACCTTTGAGCGTGCACTGACAGTTCCATCATTCTGTCGCTAAGCGAACAGCTGATCACACCGAGGTGCTCGCTGAGCGCCGATATTTATTAGTTTGGTCCTGCGTTTCCTTTCCTTCGTATAGAACATAACGTCTTTTCTTCTTGCTTTCTTTCCGTTACTGTAGTCGGTGTTTCACGTTTCATTCGCACACTCACATCCCCCATTTTTCTCTCCTGTTTCAAATTTGTATCCCACAATGCCTTGCGTGAACAGGGAAAGCCCACCACGTGATGCATGACGTAGTATCTTGTATTGGGTCATGGTGAAGCAGGAAAAAATAGCGGAGAATTTAGAGCCACTTGGAGATAAATTCATTAATTGTTCTATTTAAAGAAAAAAAACCTCATAAAATTGGAAGTCTGTGAATCGAATTCAGTAGCTTTCAGTCCACTGAACAAAAATAATTGGTTGTCGGGGAAAATTCTTTTTTTATGAACTACACTTGAAAAATCTGAAAGGCAGTCTACCTTGAAGTACAGTATTCAAGTAAATGTACTTCATTACTGTCCACCTCTGTATATACATATACCCAAGGCGAAAGATTTTCAAAGGAGAGGCTTTCAGTCTGAAGCATGTAGGTGGTAGCATCATGTTGTACTGGAAAACAGACTGGTGTACCCACTCCAGTAAATAGATGGCATCATAAGGAAGGAGGGTTATAAAGTGATGGGAACGAGAGCATAAGACCATTCTGGATTTATTTTTTGGAGAGCTGTTATTTGGTCAGTGATGAGATCCAGACTTCAGGCATGCTGTGGAGAAACTTGAAGTGATGCCTCAAGGGATAAAGAATCAAGGTAGCTGTTGAAAAGTGTGTCTGTATGTTTTATTAAAAACTTCCAGAATTTTTCCTGTTGAGCGATAGCACTAAGCAGTCTTCTGAGGAAAACTGTGACATGTGTGTGCTCTCTAAGGCTTGTCAGAAAATATTTGAAAAGGTTAAGTCTATTTTGTCTCAGGAGCCAGTGCCCTGGATTTCAGAAAATGTTCAATCTCTGTGTAATATTAGTCTAGAAATTATACACTTCTGACTTTTCTGAAAGTTTTTCAACAAACCCTTGCTCTTTCAGCCATGTGACCTGGTTATACAACACATTTCTATGAAACCCAATGTTCTTGAAGGTACTTGATGGTGGATGTAGTTGAGGAGACCTACATACTTTAGGATGTTGTACCTACTTATTTAATTCATACAGTACTTGGAGGACTTTAGAGCATCTCTGATTCATGGGGATTTAGAAAATTGCTTAGAAGATTCACTGACACACTGAAAAGCTACCAAACGTTTTTCATTTCTGGAGTCATTTCTGGAGTTCTGAGCTCACTGAGCATGAGGGAAAAGGTAACATTGACTTCAAAAAAAGAAAATCTTCTGAACTAGAGGATTTATTGATTCTAAGTTTTATTCCCAATTCCACAAAACAAAGTTTGAAAGAAAAAATAAAGCAAAACAGAAATTATGAACAAATTCTTCTTGATGTTTGCTGATGAGCTGATCAGGGTATTCAAGTGAAGGAGCTAGCCTGAGGTGTTTCCAAAAGATGTAAGCTAAATTTCTGCACACTGACTTTTACCTTAACTCCAAGCCCTAGCCTTGGGGGCATGATTTGAGATAAAGTACACAGGAAGTCGCCTAGACTTAGTTAGCCTTGCTCTTTGGGGGAAGCCATGGCCTAATAGTTGGAAACACAACTTTAGGACCAAAAAGTTGCTGGTTCAATTCCCTAGACCAACAAGAATGGCTGAAGTGTCTTTGAACAAGGCATCTAATCCCAAGCTGCTCTGGGTGTGTTGTACGTCACTCTGGATAAGAGTGTCTGCTAAATGTCTGTAATGTTTGTTATAATGCCAACATGGTGTCTAGTGTACACTTTTTTTGTTTGTTTTTTGCATGAAGCCCATTTGTAGCCTTGACCTTTTATTATCTCAAACATGCTAATTAGCCCAACACTCATTATACTGCATTTGACTTAATTCAGAAGTGGGAAGTCTGAGACTTCATGGATTTGAGCTACGAATTAGGGAGGAAAACACACACACATCTGTCCATGTTTTGTCTCTTGTTTGTAACAAGTTAGCCAGCTAACCATGATTTACATTTACCTCTTCAAATCAGCACACATATTGTTAGCCATTAGCCTTGAGGAACATCCAACCTTTTGTCCAAAATTGTCAATATGGTCAATAGAAATAGTCCAGAATCTTGAAGATTGAATATTCGGGTAGCACTGGACTCCCAAACTGGATCAACCCTGAGTTCTGGATATTATACAATGGATCATATCCATTTCTATATCATATGGACATGAGTGTTTTACTGGGAAATACACCACTCATAATTTTCATACAGGACATGGAGAGCCAAAACCTTGACGTAAATCTCTATCTGTCACTCGTGAGGAAATCGATGATAAATTTGTTTTGATAATTTTGGGTACGGGGCAGCACGGTGGTGTAGTGGTTAGCGCTGTCGCCTCAGAGCAAGAAGGTCCGGGTCCGAGCCCCGTGGCTGGCGAGAGCCTTTCTGTGCGGAGTTTGCATGTTCTCCCTGTGTCCGCGTGGGTTTCCTCCGGGTGCTCCGGTTTCCCCCAGTCCAAAGACATGCAGGTTAGGTTAACTGGTGACTCTAAATTGAGCGTGAGTGTGAATGGTTGTCTGTGTCTATGTGTCAGCCCTGTGATGACCTGGCGACTTGTCCAGGGTGTACCCCGCCTTTCGCCCGTAGTCAGCTGGGATAGGCTCCAGCTTGCCTGCGACCCTGTAGAAGGATAAAGCGGCTAGAGATAATGAGATGAGATGAATTTTGGGTACTTTTTGTTTGTGAATTGCGTCTATATAGTAAAAAGAAAATCACACGCTGGCTTGAAGATATGAAGTTTATCTTCTCGTGTTGAAATGCATCACGTATCTGAGTGACACATATTTAAATAATATTGGCTGGCTTTTCTTCATGGTCTATCAGATATATTCCATTCAGCTAGCATGATACTGAATTAGTCGAAGACGAGTAGCTGAATGGAATATATCTGATAGACCATGAAAAAAAGCCAGCCAATATTATTATTATTATTATTATTATAGAAACACATTCGTTGTGGGTGTTCAACGCATCTTTCTCTTTCAAAATTCTCTCAAAATCTTCAGTATTTAACGAAACCTGGTGGCCATGTTTGTTTACAAATTGTCACAGTTGCTCACTCGCTAGCGCAGAAGTTTTACATCTCCGACGTGTGACGTCATGTTGTCTTGACAACCGTGCAATATCGTATACCATATTCAACACTCATTCTCCATTGGGCAGAGTGACGTAATACACGTAGGATAAGCGATACGCTAATAATATTGCACGCTATCGAATCAAATGAATAAAACCCGCTAGAAGGGAATAGAACACCTGCTTTTATTGCATTGAAAAAGTGCCCTGTATGTATAATACAGTATTGCCCAATATTTAACTTCGATGATGTCACTCCTAGTGTTTTCCTTCTGAAAACACTGGGAGTGTTGTCAAAATGGTGAACCCGTTCAAGATTAAAATACTGTTGATGAGCGTGCGTATTTTTTTTGTGGATGTGTCCATATAATATAAAGAACGTTACACGGTTGTGCGAAGATATGAAGCTTTTTTTCTCGTGATGAAAATATTTTCACTTGTTTGCTTTGGTCACTCATGAATATTTCCACCACTCGAAGATAAATTTCATATCTTCATGAAACCATGTAATGTCCTCTATATTTCCACCTGACGCCCAGTGTTCCAGGGAAAGACTCGACTGCAAACCTGACAACTTATGAAGAAAGGTACAGCTTAACAATGAGTCAGGATTCTAAAACCATATGCTCAAGGTTTTCAATTCATGAAAAAAAAAAACCATCAAACTGACTCTCTGTTGTGGACAGTATTTGATCTGGAGTTCTGCTATGGCTACTGTAGCAAGACACTGTGACCTTGCAAGCAATATAACAAAATGAATAATGTAGGCGTCAACTGAGGAGATGAAGACCTGTGGGAAAAGTCTAGAACAATCATCTGATCTGTAAATTAGCTGTACTTTAAAAAAAAGGCCACATCAACTGGACTACGTATCAGCATCAGCAAAACCAAGATGCTGATAGCGAAGACTAAAAACAGAGAGCCGGTGAAGATAAAAGGAAACATCATAGAGGAAGTCAAGGATTTCACCCACCTTGGCAGCATCATAGACAGCACAGGAGGAAGAGAAAAGAGCCAGAATTGGAAAAGCTAGGACAGCCTTTGTAATGATGGGAAACATCTCGAAGGCATGCAACATCTCGACCTCCACAAAACTGCAGATCTTCAACTCAAACGCAAAATCAGTTTTGTTGTATGGGACATAAACTTGGCAGACAACAAAAACACTCCAAAAGAAGATCCAGGCTTTTTTCAACAGATGCCAATGAAGGATCCGAAGGATATGGTGGCCAGGAAAGATTGCCAGTGAAGAGTTGGTGAGAAGAACAAAAGAAACAAAGAAAGAAAATGGATTGGGGTGGACTGGCCATACCCTACTGAAACCTAGAAACAACATCACAAGACAGGCATTATAGTGGAACCCCCGGGGGAAAAGAAAGACAGGTTGCCCCTGGAATACCTGGAGACGGAACACAACAGCAGAGATTATAAATAGATTAGAGATATTTCTTACCCAGCTGTTAATGGATGTACCAATAGATCCAGCTCTGTATGGAGTAAAAAAGCACTCTATATCTGTCTGTAAGGAAAATAAATAAAAGAATGATAGGTTTGTGTTCCAGGCTGCCCATCATGTGTGGTCCATCTTTTCCTCTCATCCTGGTCTTAAACCATTTTGTAAGTGGTTCAAAGCTCTCATAACAGGTAGACGTTTTTTGATGTCAGTTTCCACACAGAACCAGAACATTCTCTTGATATCTGAGTTTTGCTGGGTTTCACATGACATCACATCCACCTCATTAGTTATTCAGAACTTTAGATCTACCAAAGCTCAGTTGACAGAGTGTTTGTACAGAGAAGGTGCATTGCTCGCATGAAAAATGCCTTACGCTTGCATTGTTTTAGGCTGTTCAAATCGATCAAACCGTGAAACTGAGGGTTCTCCATGAATTAATAAAAAAGGGTGAACGAACACAGGATTTCACAAAAAGACGTCGAGAAAGGTGGCTTTTGAACCTCTCACTGAAATCAAAGGGAGTCGAGTCGAAGCATGCTCGAGTTTGCAGTGATCACTTGGTGAAAGGTTTGTATTTCCTTCTCAGCTCTGCCCTTAGTGTTTTCTTGCTATGTGTCATTATTTTACGGTACTTTTTTTAGTCACGAAGCACTAAAGTCCCCGGCTGTTTCTTTGTTTCCTCCTCACAAAGTCCATATGCATGAAGGTCTTGACAAAATTCTTCCCCAGCTGTACAGTTACAATGCGCCGTGATCACTTCTCCATCTTGTTTAACTAAGATCCAGGTCTTTAACCTCCTAGGGCTTAGCGGTCACATGCGTGGACAGCACTTTATGGAAATTCGGAACAAGAATCCACATATGTGGACATACTTTTTCTCTAAAAGTACATCTTATCAAAAGATGATGCTTAGTTTTTATTCTAATCAGGTTCTAATGAGCCCAAATAGCAAAGAGAAATAAAAAATGCATGTAAAAAAAACAGCTTGGGCCTTAGGAGGTTAAAGGGGTTTCTGATGATCTTTGTGAATGATTTAGCTGAGAGATAAGAGCCAACACAAGTGAGAATCAAGCCAACTGTTGTTTGTTTACAATTCAACTTGCAGCACTTCATTGTAAAGACGTGAATGAAAACCTTAAAAAACATACTTACACGGGGAAAAAACAATACAGGATTCATTCGGCAGCGACGTGATAGCGAGGTCCTTTACCCAGCCACATTAAAAAAAAAAAGTTATAAGCCTCCATACTCTTCCATGCTTTCATGTGTTTTGCGGTGTAGAAGGACGTCTGCAACACCAGATAGTTCGAGATGTCGGGGAACTCGACTGAAGGGTAGTTTTCGAGATCGTATGACAAATCCTTCTTTCCCAGACTGTACGGGTCGATTCCGTTGCACATAGCGATCTTCTGAATATATCTAAAGCGGGGGCGGCACGGTGGTGTAGTGGTTAGCGCTGTCGCCTCATAGCAAGAAGGTCCGGGTTCGAGCCCCGTGGCCAGCGAGGGCCTTTCTGTGCGGAGTTTGCATGTTCTACCCATGTCCGCGTGGGTTTCCTCTGGGTGCTCCGGTTTCCCCCACAGTCCAAAGACATGCAGGTTAGGTTAACTGGTGACTCTAAATTGAGCGTAGGTGTGAATGTGAGTGTGAATGGTTGTCTGTGTCTATGTGTCAGCCCTGTGATGACCTGGCGACTTGTCCAGGGTGTACCCCGCCTTTCGCCCGTAGTCAACTGGGATAGGCTCCAGCTTGCCTGCGACCCTGTAGAACAGGATAAAGCAGCTAGAGATAATGAGATGAGATGAGATATCTAAAGCGAGCAGTGGCTTCTAGATCACGAGCAAACTTTGATAAGTTATTGCTCGTTGTTTGCACTATGGCAGCCGTTTAGATCACCAGCTATTTCACTTCCGGTAAAACCGCTAAGAAAAGTCACATGACTGAAACCCAGCAATATCCGCTGTGTAAACTCACCCCTCTGCCCTCGCCTTACTAAAAGTCCAAAAGCTAGCAGACCAAGAGGAATATCTCTCGAATGTTGAGTTGATCTATGAAAATTGCTGTACTGTGAAATACAAAAATACACATATGTCACAGATGTTCTTCTTGCTGGAGTTCTTTCAGGCTTCACTTGATGCCTTGATGCCTTTCCTGTATGTGTTCACATTTTTCCTGTCAAACTTCTGCACACTGGCTAAATTGTAGCACTGAAGGAGCGTTCATAACACGTTCCCTGAACTAACATTATTTATTATGTTAATTAACATTACAAAACACAGCACTGTTAAATTCAGGATTTTGATCAGTTAGAAAGCATTGATTATTATTTTTTTTTTTAAACAGCAGCTCTGAAAGTAGTTAAGCTGTGATTTACATTGCGAGTTTATCCTAGAACTTTGATGTTGGCTTGACAGAGCTTGTTAAACAATATCTGATGTCATTGCTAGGGTCTTGTTTGGCAGTTGCTATGGTATTCCACATAACTGCTAGGGTATTGCTTGGTGGTTGCTATTCCAGGTGGTTTCTCAGGTATTGGTAGGTGGTTGCTTGCTAGAGTGTTAATACATGGTTGCTAGCAACCCCTCACTCCCCTTGGTCAGGGTTATGACCAAAGCCTGGACTCGGCAGACTGCGTGGAGGAGACCACCACCTGGTGGTTCAACGGGCAGGAAGGCGGACCCAGCAAAGTGTTTGTGGAGCATGATCAGGGCACAGTGCAAGACGTAGAACACTGTTGGCCATCCACTGCATCCTGACCTAGCTCCAGCCATCTTGATTCTGTCTTGCCCCTGGACCCAGTTAGGTCGGGACGGGAGAATGAGGCTGATGGCTGAGCAACAATTATTCTTCACTCTAATCCAAGTCACGCGCATGTCATGACTTCAAATTAGAAATCGATCTCAACTCCTGGGAGTCACTTGCTCAGGATCATCCAGCATGGTGGGCAAAACTCAGCATTGGTGCATGTGCAGCAGAGATGAAACGCATCTCCAAGGCCCAGAAGAAATGAGCTGCACAGAACACTTGAACTATCACCACCCCCACTACAGCACCAACCCAGGTGTGCTCAACATGTGGGCATACCTTCAAAGTCTGGATTGGCCTCATCAGTCACCTCCGGACACCAAATTGAAGTCATGGTCATCTTCCACCCTGAAGGACAAACATCATCAATACATGGTTGCTAGGGTATTGCTAAGTGGTTGCTATGATATCCCAAGTGGCTCATGGGGTGTTCCTAGCTGATTGCTATTATATTCTTGGTGGCTGCAAGGTTGGTGTTTGGCATGCTTGCCAAGTTTGTTCCTAGGTGGTTGCTATGCTATGCTATGCTATCACAGCTGGTTGCTATTTCAGGTGGTTTCTCAGGTATTGGTAGGTGATTGCTTGCTAGGGTGTTAATACATGGTCACTTGGGTATTGCCAAGTGGTTGCTATGATATCCCAAGTGGTTTATGAAGTGTTCCTAGATGGTTACTTTGATATTCTTTGTGGCTGCAAGGTTGGTGGTTGCTAAGGTGTTATTACATGGTTGCTATGCTATTCTGGTGGTTGCTATGATTTTCCAGGCACTATCACACTTTTTTTTTTTCCAAATACTGTTCACAAAATATTCGATCCATCACTAAAATCCACACAAATCAGCAAAAATGAACTGTTGATCATTTCTTGAACTCTAGTCTCCAGGGGTTAATATTGGAATGCACATCAAGTTCAAGTCTGAATTTTGTGAGTTAACAACCACAGATGTGTTCACAAGTGATAATTGTGAGCGTAGTTTTACTCACTGATCATATAAATATTGACTATCACATGTGATTATTGGGTTTATTTGATTTATGATTAAAATGGGGGCGGCATGGTGGTGTAGTGGTTAACGCTGTCACCTCACAGCAAGAAGGTCCGGGTTCGAGCCCCGTGGCCAGCGAGGGCCTTTCTGTGCGGAGTTTGCATGTTCTCCCCGTGTCCGCGTGGGTTTCCTCCGGGTGCTCCGGTTTCCCCCACAGTCCAAAGACATGCAGGTTAGGTTAACTGGTGACTCTAAATTGACCGTAGGTGTGAATGTGAGTGTGAATGGTTGTCTGTGTCTATGTGTCAGCCCTGTGATGACCTGGCGACTTGTCCAGGGTGTACCCCGCCTTTCACCCGTAGTCAGCTGGGATAGGCTCCAGCTCGCCTGCGACCCTGTAGAACAGGATAAAGCGGCTAGAGATAATGAGATAAGATGAGATGATTAAAATGGCAACTGTTAATATATGTTGCAGTTACTATGTTAATGTTTCTCACTGTATTAATATATTAATGCATTATGTAATATCAGATCAGGGAGCCTTAACGTAAAGCACTGCAGATGTGCAGAACCTGTCACGAACAGAAAAATCTGGGCCTTGAAAAAGAGGCTGCTTCAGACACGTGCTCGGAGAGACTGTGTCACGCGTCACTGCAATCCGAAGCCTATGAATATTGAGCAAAACTTCTCCGTATGAAATATTAAGGCTTTGCATGATCTCAGCTCAGCTGTGAGTGTCAGCAAAGCATTTATGCTTGGACATGACAAGTTTCACTTCTCTTGCAGCCGAGTAACATTATCTGTACTCGCCTCCTTGCTCATCTCACGTCCGAGACTAAAAGCACTGAGATCAAACAGAGGATCGCTTAGGAGCTGTTTGTCTCCGAGTAACGTTGAGGCGAACATGAATATTAAAAAAAAAAAAAAATCCAGCATGAAAACGTTATTCAGAATGGCAAGGACATTATCATTTCAAAGGCTTGTTTTTATGGTTGTTAAATTCAGGACCTGCAGGCGGGCTCCGGTTCTGCGTATGTCACCAGCAAGGCTTGTGTTTCAGACGAATAATGTTTAAAATGCTCTGTGTATTGTACGTAAAACTTCAAAAGCACTCTTGCTTAATAGAAGCGAAAATTCAAGTATTTTGCAAGCGAGGCTCGTTGCTTGTTTCATATTTTAATCAGGAGATAAGCTTGCATTGAAAAAGTGTCTTAAACCAACAGGGCTAATCAGGGATCACCGTTTTTCATTCCCGCTCTTTATAACTGTAATGTGATGGAGGAAGAGGCGGAGCTGCTTTCAAAGCCCTGGCAGTTCGGTTTGGCCTAAATTTGGGAGCTGAGTGAAAATTACTGGATGAGGAGTAAAAGATTCCTGATAAACACACTCTCAAGTCTTGAATAATAATAATAATAATAATAATAATAATAATAATAATAATAATAATAATAATAATAAATAGTTAAATATGTAATTAATTCACTTTAAATGTTGTTAATTAACTCTTTTTATGCACATTTATATTACTGATTTTTTCTACTTAGATTTATTTCTATTCCATTTAAATTCTACACTGAATTTTCCTATTTAACTACTGAGACTAAATTTTAAAAAATCAGACACAAATCAGTCATACTTTCATAAACGTAACTTGACATAAATATTATTTATTGAAATTTATCGATATGACTTTTTACTATTAGTGATTTTCTTTTTGATTACCTTTTTAATTTTTTTTTCTTTTTTCTTCCTTTTTCTACATTTTTTCCCCAACTTGGAGTTCAGGGTTTCTATATAGAGTACTGTGATGATGATGATGATGATGATTATTATTATTATTATTATTATTATTATTATTATTATTATTATTATTGTTGAATTGGTAAATAATGAAGTATTTTATTAATTCACTTTAAAAGTTGTAAATTAACTGTATACCCATTTCTATTAATGTTTTTTTTATCTATTTAGATTTATTTCTATTTTTTTAAATTCTACATGGATTTTTTTCTCTTTAAGTACTGAGACTATTTTTTTAAATCAGACAAATAGTCATTCATACATTCATAAATGTGACTTGATGTAAATGTTATTTATTGCACTTTAACTATTTGACTTTTTACTATTGATAATTTTCTTTTGGATGAACTTTTTTTTTTTTTACATATTTTTCCCAACTTTTGCTTCACAGTTTTCTATATGGTGTGCTATTATTATTATTATTATTATTATTATTATTATTATTATTATTATTATTATTATTAATCTACACTGACTACTAAAGTACAAAATAAATGGCATCACTGCAAATGAAAAAAAAATACAATAAATGAAGCTAATGCTGTATAAACGTAACATTCAGACATGCTTCATTTGCAAATAATGTATAATAATAATAATAATAATAATAATAATAATAATAATAATAATAATAATGGTGTGTCACCATTTTAAATAAATAAATCTTGTGTCAGAAGTGTTATCTGAGTTCAAGTTTGTTTTCTTTCTTAATAAGTGATAAAATAAAATTGCTGGACCCCAGAGTTTATAAATGCGTTCTCTGATCACAAACATGTCATGAGTATATCTTTTCTACTTAGTGTTTGATTTGTTTATGAACAGATTAAAGATGATAACTTGCACCCAGTGATGCTGAACTCTCTCATATCACACTCACTGATTTCCCTGAACACGCTTTTCATGATTCTGTGAAATTACAAAGCAGCTCAGTGGTAGATTGTGATTTTTACCTCCGTCGTATCTCCACAATCCGAAGCCCATTGCTTTTGCAATATTGTCGGTTATTGAATGGCTGGAAGTCCCGAGTGCATCTTGTTCAGACATCACTCAGTCCACATTCCATTCAAACTGCATCTGTTTTGCATAATTGACCGAGTGGAGTTTCTGAAAGGGGAGACTTTACTCAGATTTATGTCCTTGCCTTCAGTAATGTATTTGCATTTGGCTTTTTCCATTAATATGATTTTAGTTTATGATCCAGTGTGTGAAGAAAGAATAATTTTAATCAATTTTCTGTGCAGATCTCAGACCTGATGCTTGTGTGATATACTCCGAATGCTAATCTTTGCTAATTTAGCCACATCAAACTGCCTTACAGATGAAGATTTACACTTAGTGAAGATGATTTTGTGCTGTACATTCTGTGGGGGGCGGCACGGTGGTGTAGTGGTTAGCGCTGTCGCCTCACAGCAAGAAGGTCCGGGTTCGAGCCCCGGGGCCGGTGAGGGCCTTTCTGTGCAGAGTTTGCATGTTCTCCCCGTGTCCGCGTGGGTTTCCTCCGGGTGCTCCGGTTTCCCCCACAGTCCAAAGACATGCAGGTTAGGTTAACTGGTGACTCTAAATTGAGCGTAGGTGTGAATGTGAGTGTGAATGGTTGTCTGTGTCTATGTGTCAGCCCTGTGATGACCTGGCGACTTGTCCAGGGTGTACCCCGCCTTTCGCCCGTAGTCAGCTGGGATAGGCTCCAGCTTGCCTGCGACCCTGTAGAACAGGATAAAGCGGCTACAGATAATGAGATGATAATGAGACATTCTGTGGGCGGAGTTACACTGCAGTGTTCCTGCTACAATCATGAAGCTCTTCTTTTCCCGATCACAGTGTATGATTTGTCAATGATTACAATGTTATTACGGTATGACAGAACGTGTTATAGTGATATTTAATGATGCAGAATGTCCTGAACAGCAGCTGACACTGGAGACTCCTTCCATAAATGTTGAATAAACATCTCCTCACCTTACAGCTGGAGCGATTATCAGAGCTGCAAAATAAACAAATCGACACCTTCAGTAGTCCGAATCACGTTTTCAACATTTCCGTGCTATAAACTGAAATGAATCAGTGACAGACAGGAATTTGTGCCTTTCTTTATTAAATGTTGTGTGACTGTTTCCATGCAGATGAAGACACTAATTATCTCTACATTTTTTTTAACCAGCAACTGTTTCGCCAACACATTTAGATCAAACCATATGAACCACAAATTTTCTTCTTTTTATAAGCCCAGAGACTAATAAGTTATTTTAATCTCTTTGTAATGTGTTAATTAGCATGAAAACACACATTCATGGCACAACACACCACTCTGTTTATGAAAGGGCATTTACAAGGCTTCAGGGAGCAAGACTGGGTTCATATACAGGGCATCCACAAACAAGTACTGACACACTAATTAGTTTTTCAGATGAGAATAAAAGGCGACTTTGGAAAACATAATTGATGGAGTTTAAATCCTGTTAGTAAGTACGGAAGCGTATTGGTGCCATGCCAGAAAAAGAAAAACATCAGTATCATGTGACAACGTGAAATGTTTGTGATAACGAGACCATCAATGACGGCGTAGCTCACTCCGGCCCTGTCTAGTCCAGAAGGAACGATCTAAAGTGGGCCACCTTGCGCAATAAATGTTGTAAGCTATAAACACTATATACAAGCTACAGTGGTACTTGAAAGTTTGTGAACCCTTTAGAATTTTCTATATTTCTGCATAAATATGACCTAAAACATCATCAGATTTTCACACAAGTCCTAAAAGTAGATAAAGAGAACCCAGTTAAACAAATGAGACAAAAATATTATACTTGGTCATTTATTTATTGAGGAAAATGATCCAATATTAAATACCTGTGAGTGGCAAAAGTACGTGAACCTTTGCTTTCAGTATCTGGTGTGACCCCCTTGTGCAGCAATAACTGCAACTAAACGTTTGCGGTAACTGTTGATCAGTCCTGCACACTGGCTTGGAGGAATTTTAGCCTGTTCCTCCGTACAGAACAGCTTCAACTCTGGGATGTTGGTGGGTTTCCTCACATGAACTGCTCGCTTCAGGTCCTTCCACAACATTTCCATTGGATTAAGGTCAGGACTTTGACTTGGCCATTCCAAAACATTAACTTTATTCTTCTTTAACCATTCTTTGGTAGAACGACTTGTGTGCTTAGGGTCGTTGTCTTGCTGCATGACCCACCTTCTCTTGAGATTCAGTTCATGGACAGATGTCCTGACATTTTCCTTTAGAATTTGCTGGTATAATTCAGAATTCATTGTTCCATCAATGATGGCAAGCCGTCCTGACCCAGATGCAGCACAACAGGCCCAAACCATGATACTACCACCACCATGTTTCACAGATGGGATAAGGTTCTTATGCTGGAATGCAGTGTTTTCCTTTCTCCAAACATAACACTTCTCATTTAAACCAAAAAGTTCTATTTTGGTCTCATCCGTCCACAAAACATTTTTCCAGTAGCCTTCTGGCTTGTCCACGTGATCTTTAGCAAACTGCAGATGAGCAGCAATGTTCTTTTTGGAGAGCAGTGGCTTTCTCCTTGCAACCCTGCCATGCACACCATTGTTGTTCAGTGTTCTCCTGATGGTGGACTCATGAACATTAACATTAGCCAATGTGAGAAAGGCCTTCAGTTGCTTAGAAGTTACCCTGGGGTCCTTTGTGACCTCACCGACTATTACACGCTTTGCTCTTGGAGTGATCTTTGTTGGTCGACCACTCCTGGGGAGGGTAACAATGGTCTTGAATTTCCTCCATTTGTACACAATCTGCCTGACTGTGGATTGGTGGAGTCCAAACTCTTTAGAGATGGTTTTGTAACCTTTTCCAGCCTGATGAGCATCAACAACGCTTTTTCTGAGGTCCTCAGAAATCTCCTTTGTTCATGCCATGATGCACTTCCACAAACATGTGTTGTGAAGATCAGACATTGATAGATCCCTGTTCTTTAAATAAAACAGGGTGCCCACTCACACCTGATTGTCGTCCCATTGATTGAAAACACCTGACTCTAATTTCACCTTCAAATTAACTGCTAATCCTAGAGGTTCACATACTTTTGCCACTCACAGATATGTAATATTGGATCATTTTCCTCAATAAATAAATGACCAAGTATAATGTTTTTGTCTCATTTGTTTAACTGGGTTCTCTTTATCTACTTTTAGGATTTGTGTGAAAATCTGATGATGTTTTAGGTCATATTTATGCAGAAATATAGAAAATTCTCAAGGGTTCACAAACTTTCAAGCACCACTGTATATATAGAAGCGATATCCACCCTAGGAATACCGACCGATTTGCCAGAAAGAATCCAAAACGGCGAGGAATTGATCAAGAAGAAGCGATTTGTGTTGAACTGCTCATTAAGGCTTAATTAGTCCATAACTTCATTAATAATTGTAATGAAGCAAATCTGGGTAGAAGTTCTATGCACCCTAGGTACCCCTACCTTCATGATAGAAAGAATCGAAATCGGTGAAGAATTGAGGGAGAAGAAGTGATTTGTGTGGAAACTGCTCATTAGGGATTGATTAATTACTCCATATCTTCATTATTAATTGCAATTATGCAAATTTGGGTAGAAGCCATATGCACCCCAGGCAGACCTACCTTCCTGCCAAAAAGAATAAAAATCAATGAAGAGTTGAGAGAAAAGAAGCGACTTACATGAAGTGTGGACGACGTTGGACGGACAACACATGATGGCGGAAACTCATCACCTGTCGGCCAGATGAGCTAATAGGATGTTTTTATCATGTTATTACGACATACAAACATATCAAGTCATAACAATATTAATCTAGCTTATTAGAACATGCAATGTTTTATCTTAGAACAATAAATCATCGTGTTATTTAATGATTATTCACTGAAGGTGAAGTGAATATCGGTGAATAATAAACGAGACAAAGTCAAGGTCACGGCTATTATTCACCAATATGCACTGAGCCTGAAGTGGATAATTGTTTTACTATAAATACCCAGGTGATTATTTTTTTAAAGCATTTATTTCAAACTTCAAAAGCAACATGTAAATGTAATAAAGTCACGGTGCAGACTTGTCACATCTACACCGACTCATAAAATACTTTGTTTTGAAACATTCTCATCTCATCTCATCTCATTATCTGTAGCTGCTTTATCCTGTGCTACAGGGTCGCAGGCAAGCTGGAGCCTATCCCAGCTGACTACGGGCGAAAGGCAGGGTACACCCTGGACAAGTCGCCAGGTCATCACAGGGCTGACACATAGACACAGACAACCATTCACACTCACATTCACACCTACGCTCAATTTAGAGTCACCAGTTAACCTAACCTGCATGTCTTTGGACTGTGGGGGAAACCGGAGCACCCGGAGGAAACCCACGCGGACACGGGGAGAACATGCAAACTCCGCACAGAAAGGCCCTCGCCGGCCACGCAGCTCGAACCCGGACCTTCTTGCTGTGAGGCGACAGCGCTAACCACTACACCACCGTGCCGCCCTGTTTTGAAACAGATAAAATAAATCCCAATTCCACCTTCCCTTTGAATAGTTTTAGACCAAACTTTGTAGCATCTTTAGTGCTTTTAGGAACAGCATTTTCCTTCATCATTTGTAATTCTTCCTCACTTCCGGTGGCAAAGCAATCGGCCGCCATTTTGCCGAGTCACGCGAGGTGAGTATCGAGAAATAGTTTCAATTTCTCGACCAATCAGCACGCATGATTTCCTATAATCACCTGCGTATTTATACTAACACAAGATAAATTATATTTTGTTATAACAAGAAAAGTATGTTGAATTCATGTGAGAAGTTTGTATGTCATAGTAACATGAAAATACTTTGTTAAAAGTAAAAAAAAAGATTTTTTTAATAACAAACTTTTCATGTTATAACAGTGAATCTGTCACCGATTAAATTTTTTGTCTGAGGAAAAAAAAGAGAAAAAAACACAATGTTTAGAGTTCATGTACTAAATGAACTTGTTTTTTTGTTTTTCCAAACTGAAGTGCTAAAAACCAGTTCAGAAAACTTTAGTTAGTTTTGTTTATTATTTTATTTTATTTTATTTTAATAAAGATAAAATAAGGCAGTACGGTAGTGTAGTGGTTAGCGCTGTCACCTCACAGCAAGAAGGTCCGGGTTCGAGCCCCGTGGCCAGCGAGGGCCTTTCTGTGCGGAGTTTGCATGTTCTCCCCGTGTCCGCGTGGGTTTCCTCCGGGTGCTCCGGTTTCCCCCACAGTCCAAAGACATGCAGGTTAGGTTAACTGGTGACTCTAAATTGAGCGTAGGTGTGAATGTGAGTGTGAATGGTTGTCTGTGTCTATGTGTCAGCCCTGTGATGACCTGGCGACTTGTCCAGGGTGTACCCCGCCTTTTGCCCGTAGTCAGCTGGGATAGGATCCAGCTTGCCTGCGACCCTGTAGAACAGGATAAAGCGGCTAAAGATAATGAGATGAGATGAAAGATAAAATAAGGTAAGATAAACTTTATTCATCCCTCGGTGGGGAAATTGACATGTTCCAGCAGCTTACACATAGAAAGAGTCAGGAATAGACAACAACAAAAATTAGAGGGCAATAAAAGTATTAATAAAATAAATAAAGTTTTTTTTTAAAAAAAAGGAAAAACATGGGCCATGTATGTAATATACACAACGAAATAATAATGAAACTTAAACCGAGACGGCCTTTCGATTTCATAAAATCAGTGAAATTTAGTTCCCTCTGAAATGTGGTGATTGTGATATATGTTTATTTCTGTAACATCTCACAGAATATCAGGCCATTCTGTGGCTGGTAAGTTATTTAATTTGAGGGGATTAAAGCAAATGATGTGCATGAAATCGCTCGCTTCGCGCAGTCAAGCAGACAGAGGAAGTCTGTGTGTGTGCGCATGCGCAGGTTTACCTTTGAGCGTGCACTGACAGTTCCATCATTCTGTCACTAAACGAACAGCTGATCGCACCGAGGTGCTCACTGAGCGCCGATATTTATTAGTTTGGTCCTGCGTTTCCTTTCCTTCCTTGGGTTGGAACGGTGGTGTAGTGGTTAGTACGGTCGCCTCACAGCAAGAAGGTTCTGGGTTCTAGCCCAGTGGCCAATGGGGGCCTTTCCGTGTGGAGTTTGCATGTTCTGCCCGTGTCTGCATGGGTTTCCTCCGGGTGCTCCGGCTTCCCCCACAGTCCAAAGACTTGTGGTTAGGTTAACATGGGGTGGCCTTAAGCTGAAGCACCCTTGAGTGACACACCTAACCCCTAACTGCTCCCTGGGCACTTTAGCGGGGCCGCCCACTGATCTGGGTATGTGTGTCTGCTCATTGTGCATGTGTGTGTTTACTGCTTCAAATGGGTTAAATGCAGAGAGGAATTTCACAAGTGTATGTGTGTTAAATAAAGTTCTTCTTTGCAACACAACATCTTTTCTTCTCGCTTTCTTTCCGTTACTGTAGTCAGTCTTTCACATTTCATTCGCACACTCACGTCCTCCATTTTTCTATCCCTCCTGTTTCAAATTTGTATCCCACAATCCCTTGTGAGAACAGGGAAAGCCCACCACTTGATGCATGACGTAGTATCTTGAATTGCGTCATGGTGAAGCAGGAAAAAATAACGGAGAATTTAGGGCCATATGGCCTGAAATTCATTAATTGTTCTATTTTTAAAAAACCTAATAAAATTGGAAGTCTATGATTCGAATTCAGTAGCTTTCGGTCCACTGAACAAAAATAATTGGGTGTCGGGGAAAATTCTTTTGATGACCTACACTTGAAAAATCTGAAAGGCAGTCTAACTTTAAGTAAGAGTGGTACTTCATCTGAAGTAGAAATATTGCAGTCATGAAATACTGGCAACTGAAATACTGTAGGAATAGAAATATTGCACCAGGTAGTGAATGTTATTGCACAGCATAACATAACTAATGAGGATGGAATGTGGGTGAAAAGTAATCAATAAATGACCAAAAAACACAGGCTATGGACATAATTGTCCATAACAATTATGAAAGTGAGACATAAACGAGAAAATACTCGCAATGAAAACGATATTGTACCAAATAGTGATATTGTTGCACAACATAAGTAGATGATGGTGATGAGATCTGAATAAAGTGACATAAAGGTGATAGTAACATTGAGAAACAGTGCTACATTACACCAGGCTGTCATAGGCCAAGTTTACATTAGACTGTATCTGTCTCGTTTTCTTCGTGGATGCACTGTCCGTTTACATTAAAACGCCTGGAAACGCCGGGAAACGGGAATCCGCCAGGGTCCACGTATTCAATCCAGATCGTGTCTGGTCCGGTGCTGTGTAAACATTGAGAATACGCGGATACGCTGTGCTGAGCTCTAGCTGGCGTCGTCATTGGACAACGTCACTGTGACATCCACCTTCCTGATTCGCTGGCGTTGGTCATGTGGCGCGACTGCTGAAAAACGGCGCGGACTTCCGCCTTGTATCACCTTTCATTAAAGAGTATAAAAGTATGAAAATACTGCAAATACTGATGCAAATACTGCCCATTGTGTAGTTATGATTGTCTTTAGGCTTGCCATCCTTCCACTTGCAAGTGGTAAGTGACGCGCATGCCCGACATGCACTGGGATCACACACACAGCGGCTCAGTCCTGAATCACTGCTCGTGCGCTTCACTCGCGTGCTCTGTGAGCTGCGCAGGGCCGGAGTGCGCACCCTCCAGAGGGCACTCGCTGTTCAGGGCGGAGTGATTTGGAGCGCAGGATGCCTGCGGAGCCGAGCGTATCCGTGTATTGGCGTTGCTGTGTGCACGCGAATCGTGTATTGGCGTTGCTGTGTGCACGCTAATCGTTTTAAAAACGTTAATCTGATGATCCGCTGATACGGTCTAATGTAAACCCCACCATAGAAAAGTCTGGTAGCTGTTCCTTCTTGCACTGTGGGTGCAGCAGTCTCATGCTGAAGGACCTGCTCAGAGCACCAACCATCTCGTGTAGGAGGTGAGAGGTGTTATCCATGATTGGCATTAGCTTAGCTAACGTCCCCCTCTCACACACCTCCTCAATGGATTTCAGAGGGCAGTCCAGGACAGAGCTGGTCCTTTTCACCAGCTTGTTAAGCCTTTTCCTGTTCTTCTCAGAGCTTCTACATCCCTAACAGACCACGGCGATGGACTGATAACCGATAGACACATTGGCCCTGAGATTCTTTGCATTCTTAAAACTATGGCTGGACCCAGTTATGCAAATTTTAGTTTATCTACAGTATAATTGCAAGTCAAAGTCAATACAATACAAATCACATTAATATTCATTATGTTATGAATAAATTCTATGCAGCAGGAAGAAAACTAAATCACACACAGTCATTTAAACTGTTCAGTATTCTCTCCTTATCGTTATCTTTCTGAAGGCTTTGGCATCACTCAGAAAGATAATGATAGATAAGGGGCACAAATTGATATTTATGGATCCTAATGTTTCCATAATTGCACTGGATATAAATACAGTGCCTTGCAAAAGTATTCATGCCCCTTGGTGTTTGTCCTGTTTTGTTGCATTACAAGCTGGAATTAAAATTGATTTTTGGAGGGTTAGCACCATTTGATTTACACACCATGCCAACCACTTTAAAGGTGCACATTGTTGTTGTTTTTTTTATTGTGACACAAACAATAATTAAGATGAAAAAACAGAAATCTGGAGTATGCATAGGTATTCATCCCCCACCAAAGTCAATACTTTATAGAGCCACCTTTTGCTACAATTACAGCTGCAAGTCTCTTGGGGTATGTCTCTATTAGCTTAGCACATCTAGCCACTGGGATTTTTGCCCATTCCTCAAGGCAAAACTGTTCCAACCCCTTCAAGTTAGTTTGGTTGCATTGGTGTACAGCAATCTTCAAGTTATGCCACAGATTCTCAATTGGATTGAGGTCTGGGCTTTGACGAGGCCATTCCAAGACATTTAAATGTTTCCCTTTAAACCACTCCAGTGTAGCTTTAGCAGTATGTTTAGGGTCATTCTCCTGCTAGACTGTGATCCTTCGTCCCAATCTCAAACCTCTGGCCGACTCAAACAGGTTTTCCTCCAGAATTGCCCTGTATTTAGTGCCATCCATCCTTCCTTCAGTCCTGACCAGCTTTCCTGTCCCTGCAGATGAAAAACATCCCCACAGCATGATGCTGCCACCACCATGCTTCACTGTAGGAATGGTGTTCTCAGGGTGTTGGGCTTGCGCCACACATGGCATTTCCCATGATGGCCAAAAAGTTCAATTTTTGTCTCATTTGACCAGAGAATCTTCTTCTATGTGTTTGGGGAGGCTGCCACATGCTGTTGGGCAAACTCTAAACGTTATTTTTTTAAGCAATGACTTTTTTCTTGCCACTCTTCCATAAAGCCCCGCCCACTCTGTGGAGTGTATGGTTTAAAGTGGTCCTATGGACAGATACTCCCATCTCCACTGTGGATCTTTGCAGCTCCTTCAGTTTTATCTTTGGTGTCTTTGTTGCATCTCTGATTAATGCCTTCCTTGCCTGGTCTATGAGTTTGGTGGGCGGGGCCTTCTCTTGTCAGGTTTGTAGTGGTGCCATATTCTTTCCTTTTTACTATAATGGATTTAATGGTACTCTGTGGGATATTCAAAGTTTAGGATATTTTTTTATAACCCAACCCTGATCTATACTTCTCCACAACTTTGTCTCTGACCTGTTTGGAGGCTCCTTGGTTCTCATGTTGCTTGCTTAGTAGTGTTGCAGAGTCAGGGTCCTTCCAGAACAGGTTGATTTGTACAGACATCATGCGACAGATCATGTGACACTTTGCTTGCACACAGGTGGCTCTTAATCAACTAATTATGCGACTTATGAAGTGAATTGGTTGGACCAGCTCTTATTTAGGGGTTTCATATGAATACCTATGCACACTCCAGATTTCTGTTTTTTCATCTTAATTATTGTTTGTGTCACAATAAAAAAAACAATGTGCACCTTTAAAGTGGTTGGCATGTTGTGTAAATCAAATGGTGCTAACCCTACAAAAATTCATTTTAATTCCAGCTTGTAATGCAACAAAACAGGACAAACACCAAGGGGGATGAATACTTTTGCAAGGCACTGTACATATGGGTGGCACAGTGGCGTAGTGGTTCTGTCACCTCACAGCAAGTAGGTTTTGGGTTTGAGCCCAGTCGCCGATGGGGGCCTTTCTGTGCGGAGTTTGCATGTTCTCCCCGTGTCCACGTGGGTTTCCTCCGGGTGCTCCGGTTTCCCCCACAGTCCAAAGACATGCAGGTTAGGTTAACTGGCGACTCTAAATTGAGCGTAGGTGTGAATGTGAGTGTGAATGGTTGTGTGTCTATGTATCACCCCGTGATGACCTGGCGACTTGTCCAGAGTGTATCCCGCCTCTCACCCATAGTCAGCTGGGATAGGCTCCAGCTTGCCTGTGACCCTGCACAGGATAAGCGGCTACAGATAATGGATGGATGGATGGATGGATGGATGGATGGATGGACGGATGGATGGATGGATGGATGGATGGAGCAGCCATGGCCTGGAGGTTGGGCCGAAGTGCCCTTGAGCAAGGCATCTAACCGACAACTACTCCCTGGGTGCTGTAGCATAGCTGCCCACTGCTCTGGGTATGTGTGTGTGCTCATTGCTCATGTGTGTGTTCACTGCTTGAGATGGATTAAATGCAGAGGAGGAATTTCACTGTGTGCTTAAGTCTGTGCTTGAGTTTATATCTGACAAATAAAGGCTTATTGGCTTTAACCTTCAGTTTCACCCTTTTCTAAGGTGTATGATAGGGATATGACAGATATGACACCATGTTGTATGGTAGGGGAGATCTGGCTGTTGGGCAGAAATGCAAACGAGACTAGATAGAGACTGTGGCTAAAGTCACAGTGATTTGTGCTAGCTGTTACAAACTGGGACATCTGGTCACTGTACCCTATAGATCCGGAACGGTAAGAGATAGATGCTTAGTGAGGAATAAAGCCCCTTTTTCCTGGATCATTCTGGTTTGCACCAAAAGTCATAGCAACTTAATTCAGGCCAGTGGTATTCTTCATGTGAAATTTAGTGATGATTGTTTGAAAATTGAGGGAGAAATAGCCTCCTGAAAACATTATGATAATAATAAGAATAATGAATGAATGAATGAATGAATGAATGAACCCTTTATTGTCACTAGCCACAAATACCAGCAAAATTGGCCATCAACCTGTCCGTACATATACACATACATACAATTGACAAAGGGGGAGTAGGCAGGACAGGAAGACAGGGATGGAAAGAAAAAATACAGAGTAACATGAGGAGAGGGGAGGAGAAAAAGCAACCCCCACACTTTGCTCCTGTGGGGAGTACAGTGTGGGGACATAAAAAAAAAAAACACCTCAGCACCTAAGCACAAAATAAGTACACTTTACAACATGAAAACTCGGGACTTGGGGGGGCGATCAGGGGAGGCGGGTGGGGGGGAGGGGTGGACGTAACCCAGAGCAAGCAAGCAGCCGTCCGTTCCTGCAGCCATGACAGTGCTGGTCGCGCACCCGCTTGTCACACTGGGGGTAAAAGCGGTGACCGTGGGAAGTGGGAGAAGGAACGCAAGAGTGTCTCACTGCAGTGATCTTCAGGGGGAGTTGTTGTTCCAGCAACGGCCTTGACCGAGGCCAGTGCTGTCTGAGGGAGCCAAAAGCAGATAAGATTGGGGGTCTTGGGGCGAGTAGACGCATTCTTTTACACGACTACTCTGTTTGTCCATTCTGGTCTCTGAATCGATCCATTTTCCTTTGCAAAGCAAAAACCTTCTCCATGGTGTTATCCATGTTGTGGTTCAAGTTCTGAATAGCCACAGTCTGAGTGCTGACAGCTCTGCCCACCACTTCAATCATGTCGGGCAGCTTTATGGGGCTTTGGACAGCTGTCACCGTTTCCTGATTTCCTTGATAAACCAGGGCAATGCCTAATCCAATCAGCAAAAGACCTGTAATCATGGTTCCGAATAGGTAGATGTCTTCAATCAGTGCGTTTACATGCACATAGAGAAAATCGAATTTCTGCCGTAGCTCGACTGAAATCGAAGTTCTAAATGCCATGGAAACACCTTAGCTAGGCTGAAATTGAACCGAACTTGATTTCTCGTAATCGAGCTACACGACTTAGATTATGCAATTTTTGCCGAGCTACTTAGTGCATGTATACCCTATCGAGCTACGTAGTCGAGCTACTTACTTCAGCACTGCCCCTTCCGGAAGTGACGAGTGACGAGACCACAAGCGGGAAACACGACAGCCTCGGTCGGCATGAAAACAGTAGTAGCGAGCAGCAGAAGAGGTCAGAAGGAACAAACGAAGAAGAGAAAATGGCGAGTAGAAACGTGCACTTCTGGAGCAATGAGGAGACAGAGTTCATGCTCATTCAGCTTAAGGAGTTGAATATATTAAAATTCATGGACGGGAGAAAAACGCACAATGGAGAACACGGAACTGATAACTTTGTTTACACTCTTGAATAGCTCTTCTTCATGACGACAACCGGAAGTGTACCAACACGATGGGGCGTGTAGCGCCACCTGTGGCTCGGGTGCACAATGTACCTCACACAATAGCTCGATTTCCTTGTGTGCATGCAGGATTGGATTTCTCTGGCACCCCTGCTGGGACCCTTTGCTCGATTACCGACAGCAGCTCAATTTGGATGTGCATGTAAACGTACTGAGTGTCCTCCACAGAAAGAACCACCAGGCACACAACCTGCCGCTTCTCCCACGCATCCATCGTGTAGCCAGCTGCGAATGTTCTGGCAGGACAGGCCGGTTCCCCTGAACCCAGGCTTCTCGTTGAGAAAATTGTGTCAATTGCGTTGAGAGACCAATTTATCAATTCCATGATGTTTTAGTTTGGAGAGCAGTATGGAGAGAGTCTCTCAAAAGTATAGACGGTAGACAGACAACACGAGAGGAGCAAAGCAGGGAAGATAAGGGAGAGGAGAGGGAGAGAAATGCGACCGCCTTCCGTGAGAGCATGGAGAGAAAAAAAAGGGGATTTCTACTAATAAAGTAGAAAGATCATGAGTGAGAGTAACTATTTGCACCAAATTGTAACAAAATGACCAAATTGGAAAGAAAATGGGTGAAAAAAAGAAAAGAAAATGGTGGCTAAATAAAGTTGCTCGTTAGTTACTTGGTGATCTTCTTCCACTCTTGTAAGTATGAACTCTGATGGCTTTGCAGTGGAGATGATCTATAACCCCTAAAGCTAGTGGCACTGTAGGGCAGTTTTTCACTTCTCGGCCTCATCTCATCTCCTCTAGCCGCTTTATCCTTCTACAGGGTCGCAGGCAAGCTGGAGCCTATCCCAGCTGACTATGGGCGAAAGGCGGGGTACACCCTGGACAAGTCGCCAGGTCATCACAGGGCTGACACATAGACACAGACAACCATTCACACTCACATTCACACCTACGCTCAATTTAGAGTCACCAGTTAACCTAACCTGCATGTCTTTGGACTGTGGGGGAAACCGGAGCACCCGGAGGAAACCCACGCGGACACGGGGAGAACATGCAAACTCCGCACGGAAAGGCCCTCGCCGGCCCCGGGGCTCGAACCCAGGACCTTCTTGCTGTGAGGTGACAGCACTAACCACTAAACCACCGTGCCGCCCCACTTCTCGGTGTATCTATTTAATTTAATTTATTTAGCTTTTGCCATAGGAAGATCTCTCTCTCTCTCTCTCTATATATATATATATATATACATACATACATCATGGCATGGGAAACCACAACAGCTTGCGTCAATTACAGTGGCCCCATTGTACCGAATTTTGCATGTCTTTAAACTGTGGGGGAAACCAGAGCACCCGGAGGAAACCCACGCGGACAACATGCAAACTCCACACAGAAAGGCCCCTGTCGGCCGTGAGGTTCGAACCTGGAACCTTCTTGCTGTGAGGCGACAGTGCTAACCACTACACCACCGTGCCGCCCTGTTCATTATTTGCAGTGCTCGGGTTTGGTTTCAGTGACTCCGCGGCAGTAGCTTTGGCTTTGAAAAATAGCTTTGAAATACAT
Organism: Neoarius graeffei; assembly: GCF_027579695.1. Taxonomy (NCBI): domain Eukaryota; kingdom Metazoa; phylum Chordata; class Actinopteri; order Siluriformes; family Ariidae; genus Neoarius; species Neoarius graeffei. The sequence goes on from NC_083587.1 coordinate 61,084,724, forward strand.
CAAATGGCTTAAATGGCTTTTATCATACTGGAAAAAAAAATGCTGTCTGAGGAGTAACTTAAAGCGAGACGTCCTTTCGATGTCATCAAATTGGTGAAAATTAGTTCCCTCTGAAATTTGATCATTGTGATATATGTTTATTTCTGCAATATCTCACAAAATATCAGGCCATTCTGTGGCTGGGAAGTTATTTAATTTGAAGGGATTAAAGCAAATAATGTGCATGAAATCGCTCGTTTCACGCAGTCAAGCAGACAGAGGAAGTCCGTGTGTGTGTGTGTGCATGCATAGGTTTACCTTTGAGCGTGCACTGACAGTTCCATCATTCTGTCACTAAATGAACAGCTGGTCACACCGAGGTGCTCGCTGAGCGCCAATATTTATTAGTTCGGTCCTGCGTCTCCTTTCCTTTTCCTGTATATAACATAGCGTCTTTTCTTCTCGCTTTCCGTTACTGTAGTCGGTCTTTCACGTTTCATTCGCGCACTCACGTCCTCCATTTTTCTCTCCTGTTTCAAATTTGTATCCCACAATGCCTTGCATGAACGGGGAAAGCCCACCACGTGATGCATGATGTAGTATCTTGAATTGGGTCATGGTGAAGCAGGAAAAAATAGTGGAGAATTTTGGGCCACGTGGCCTTAAAGTCATTAATTGTTCTTTAAAAATAAAATAAAATAAAATTGGAAGTCTGTGATTCGAATTCAGTAGCTTTCGGTCCACTAAACAAAAATAATTGGGTGTCGGGGAAAATTCTTTTTATGACCTACACTTGAAAAATCTGAAAGGCGGTCTAGCTTTAATTATAGTATTTTATAATCAGGGTTTAATCCTTTGATGTTGATCTTTCTGTGTTGGTTCTTCAGCGGAGGACACGTGCGGAGGAACCTTCCGGAGTTCCAGTGGCGTGATTTCCAGCTCGGACTTCAAGAATGACTATAAGAACAATGGAGAGTGTACATGGACCATTGTGGCTGACCCTGGAGACACCATTTCACTCGTCTTCACTGATTTCCAGATGGACAACAAGTTCGACTACTTGGAGGTGGAGGGATCAGAGCCACCGTCAATATGGTGAGAACTCTTGGTTCTTTGTTTTTAAATGATTACTGTTTTTCTCTGGTTTTCACAGTATGATCAGATCTCTTCCTTTGCTGGTATATTTCACTTTTATGGAGCGGATGGAACTTGCTGTGTTTCAGTCGGTGTGCTGCTGTGATAATGTCCTCAGATTCTACTGTTATTCCACTTCAACATGGTAATCAGATGTAAATGGAGATTTTGTGAATAGTTTCGTTAAATTGGCATTATTTTTAAAAAAGAACACAAAAACAAAAAAGAAAGTCTCAACTGTGTTGCTTGATATCTTCAGGGTTCTTAAGGATAAGTGAGGAATGAAACATGTAGAGAAATGAATCAACAACAAGGTGGCGTGATGACGTGGAGTTCCCGTTAACACCTTGAAGTTGATCAATTTCCAATATCATCACATCCTGAAGTGTTTTATTCCTTTTCACACCACAGTAATTTACCTGCATTTACATTTTATTACTTAAAGAAAGATATATCCTACATTTCTTTCTATCCATTATGATTCTATCCACATTCACTGGATATGAGGAAGTGCGTGCTCTGATTGGCTACTCTTCAACTAGGATATCAGCTCATGTACTGTGAGTAGAGAAAAACAAAATGCCAGCTTTGTTACCAAGTATTTAAAAGAAACAGAATTAGCTAAGGGGCGGCACGGTGGTGTAGTGGTTAGCGCTGTCGCCTCACAGCAAAAAGGTCCTGGGTTCAAGCCCCATGGCCGGCGAGGGCCTTTCTGTGTGGAGTTTGCATGTTGTCCGCGTGGGTTTCCTCCGGGTGCTCCAGTTTCCCCCACAGTCCAAAGACATGCAGGTTAGGTTAACTGGTGACTCTAAATTGACCGTAGGTGTGAATGTGAGTGTGAATGGTTGTCTGTGTCTATGTGTCAGCCCTGTGATGACCTGGCGACTTGTCCAGGGTGTACCCTGCCTTTCGCCTGTAGTCAACTGGGATAGGCTCCAGCTTGCCTGCGACCCTGTAGAACAGGATAAAGCGGCTAGAGATAATGAGATGAGATTATTATTATTATTATTATTATTATTATCACATTTTTCACAAATTTCTCCTGTCATTTCGCCAGTTTGTTTACATTTTCAGCGGAAATTACTTTGTCGGATGTTTTGTATAAAGTTTTTATTTCTCAAATTTGCAAAAAATTAAAATTAAAATGCTCTGTTTCTCAAAATCAAGTGAATGTGGATAGAATAAAACAGTTATTCCACTCAATCTCGTCATACTGTACATGGCTTATCAACTCATGTACAACTCGATTTTGTAGAAAAACTGTTAAATAGTAGCCTAGTAAACTAGACCCACCCGCCTAGCGGCCAAAAATATTTTTTGCCTAGCGAATGGGTCTAGCCTCGCACCATATAAACAAAAACACCCCGGGCATCAAATCGTGCCCGCCAATCACAACGCAAGGTTTTTGTTTGGATTCTTTGGGCGGGCTTTTGCAGGAGTGACGACAAAGCTGCGCGATGCTGGAGAAAGCGCAACAGGAAAGATGGCTACGGCTAGTGAACAGCGCTAGTTTGACTCCGCTTTGGAATCAGTTTTAGAAGAATTAGACTTGGAGTTTTCGTTGAAACATGAGCAGGAAGAGGCTCTCCGCTCATTCCTTTTCAAGAAGGACGTTTTCGCTGTTTTGCCGACCGGCTATGGCAAAAGTCTGATCTACCAGCTGGCTCCGCTCGTAGCCAAAAGGATGGGGCTAGTTTGTGCAGTACGAAGAATTAATAAACAGCTTTGAAACATTACTTTTTGATTGTTTTCTTATTTTCCCATTATTTTAAATTTAAGGGAAATTATTTCACCAAACACCACTAAATAAAAACTCTCAAAAACAGTTTAAGCAAACACTTGAAAAACACTTGGAAAAAAAAATGTGTATGTGGTACAGACTCCAAACTTCTTAATATCTAGAACCTGTTTATTAATTAATACGCATTTTGAAAAATTATTTATTTCAAGGCCTCCCCCACTGCTTTCTGTCGCTCTGACTACGTCACAGTCACTGTTGCGCTGATTGGTCAGAGCGTTGGCCTATACGCACAGAGACAGTTTGAAAGACAGCGGTTTGTTCCTCCCACCCGCTTCGGAAATGTCTACGGATCGAGGCCAGACTAAATATTCACATTTAGTCTGGCTTGCCAGGCTAGTTAAATAGTTCAATTTATGTTGGAAAGTTCACCAAACACATTCCTGTTATCCCTTAGTGATAAGTTTACAAGCTTAAAAGATGGTCCAAAAATTGAAAATGGTGTCGTGTTGATTGAATTCTGCATTATATAGATCTGAAATACTGTATGTTTTCCATCTCAGGCTAGTCGAGGGAACGATTTTCACTCTTGCACATAGTTAACATATGCGTAGATGCCAATGTTCCTGTGGTTTTTTGTTTGTTTGTTTTTTGTACACCAATGCATAAGTCTGCATGTGGTTAATAACTGTCCCAGTCTTGTTTGTCACAGCAATATTCTGTACAATTTCCCCCACCAGTGCCTTCATTGATTCAGCTGAACTGTTCCTGAAAGTTACACGATGAAGTAGATGAGTTTTTGTGAAGCCAGAACAAGTTACCTGTCCTACTCTTGCACCAAATCCATTAGTTTTATTGGCGTGACCTTTCTGCAATTCCACCAAACTTGTTACTGCCAAAGGGGCAATAGAATCAGATTGTAAGGTTCAGGTGACTCAGAGTTTCAGGGACAAGGAAAGAGTGGGGAAAAAAATGAAGCAATTCCTCAATTTGGTATGATTGAACCAGATTTATGACCAGAGTGCTGTTGAATGTTCTGATTGGCCAGAAGGTGTTGCTTAATTTTCTATAGCAGTAGTAGCAAGACAGATCACAGGCGCTCGTTTGAATAGGTTAACTCATACATGGACTTGTGTTAGATTATGGTCACACCATAGCTCGCGATGCTTTGTGATGGGTTATTGATGAAAATGAGGTGTTTTGGTGGCAATGAATGGCGATGTGTACTTCATACAGGCGAGCTAAAAGTTGTGGTCACATGACAGGTGAACACTCTTTTGAGGAGACCTGGCATTTTTCCAAGTAGTCATGCTTGATGGTTTTGTACATATCAGTGTCTGGCAGGAGGATGATCGCTGATGCCTTGCTCAATAGATTTCAACAATGCATGACATCAGCACCAACCAATCAGTGATGATCACAAATGCGTCGTCTAACTGTTGCTAAACATTTGCTGATTATTTACAAACCCTTCGCCCAACCAGTTACGAACCTCAGTGAAGGATTGCCGAATGTAAATATACTTTTCAAGTCTTGGCAAAGGTCAGGCTACACCTCACCGCTGTGTCCCAAACACCCCCACGAGCATCAAGGATATGGATTCGAGACAAATACATTTCAAGAGGCTTGGCGAAGGTTCCCCGAGCTTTGGGAAATATTCCCAAACCCATCTGCGAGTATTTGTCACTTCATTTGCCAGTGAAAACATCACCATCAAATTTCAATGCACTCATTGAATATTTTCATGACATTTTTGGCCACTCACAAGGTGGAGACACACCAAAAAAACTTGCAAAGCTCGAACATTTTCCATGCATCGCACAATTGGTGGCGATGCAACTAATTTCTCATCGCCAAATATTCGCAAACCCATCGCAAGCTGTCGTGTGACCAGGGCCTTAGATGTGCCATGTAAATGGATTTAAAAATGCATATGATCGTTGATATGTTGAGATTTGCAGTGAGGAGGTGTTTATTTAGCATTAACATTTATGGAGTAAGGAGTCTCCAGTGTCAGGGACTTGTCAAGTCAAGTCAAGTTTATTTGTATAGCGCTTTTAACAATAAACATTGTCGCAAAGCAGCTTTACAGAATTTGAATGACTTAAAACATGAGCTAATTTTATCCCTAATCTATCCCCAATGAGCAAGCCTGTGGCGACGGTGGCAAGGAAAAACTCCCTCAGATGACACGAGGAAGAAACCTCGAGAGGAACCAGACTCAAAAGGGAACCCATCCTCATTTGGGCAACAACAGACAACATGACTATAACATTAACAGTCCTAACATAAAGTCAGCTTCGTTGATGCAATAAGCCCCCCACTGAAGGAAACCCGAGGGCAAAACCGTTCACGACAACCGCAGCCCCAAAGTCAGCAAGTCAACTGCAGTCCTAAAGTCAGCAAGTCAACTGCAGTCCCCAGCCACAAAAGCACCACTGCAAGAGTCCAGAGCGTCCTCCAGGCACGACCCCCAACTGTTCACATGGGGCCGCCCTCCACAGGAGCAATGTAATGAGACTCCAACCAGACACAGGGCACCAGGATGGATCAGGCAGGTCCGAGGAGCAGAAGAGGTCGGCATCTCGATCCCAGGACCAACATGTAACTCAGAGGGACAGATTGGGGGGGGGGGGGGGGGGGAGAAAACACAGGTTGCTAGGTATGCCCAATGTCACCTGAATAAGTAGGAACAGTATACATATTGCACTGAGTACAAGCAGGGACTCCGGCAACTAACTATGACAGCATAACTAAAAGGGGAGAGCCAGAAGGTAACACAGGCATGAGGGAGCCCCGGGACATAAAGCAGCAGCCACTACACCGTCAACAAACTCGAGTGAGCAAGCGAGTGGGGGACTGACAGCATCCATACATCCCAGACTTGTAACTTCTGACATTTTGAGATTCGCGGATTGTTGGTAACATGATAATCTGCGTTTGTCTTCTTCTTCAAAAGAAAAGAGAGAATGGGGAGGGAATGACTATTTATAGCTGCTATAATGTATGCCATAACAGGAAGCAACTTGTTTAACAGATGCTGTGCAACATTAAATTTAGCTATTTTTTTTTCTTAAAGTATGTTGTTCTTTAATAGGAGGAACAGATCTTTATGCAGAAGACCTATGTCATACAATAGGATTTTATTAAATAGATAAATAAATAAAATAACAATAACAATAAAAAGAACAAAGCCTAATTATTTACTCTGAATGAACTTTTCACCGCACTTTTAAATTCCTTAATAGTTGATAGCGAGGGTGGCACGCTGGTGTAGTGGTTAGCGCTGTTGCCTCACAGCAAGAAGGTCCGGGTTTGAGCCCCGTGGCCGGCGAGGGCCTTTCTGTACGGAGTTTGCATGTTCTCCCCGTGTCCGCGTGGGTTTCCTCCGGGTGCTCCGGTTTCCCCCACAGTCCAAAGACATGCAGGTTAGGTTAACTGGTGACTCTAAATTGACCGTAGGTGTGAATGTGAGTGTGAATGGTTGTCTGTGTCTATGTGTCAGCCCTGTGATGACCTGGCAACTTGTCCAGGGTGTACCCCGCCTTTCGCCCGTAGTCAGCTGGGATAGGCTCCAGCTTGCCTGCGACCCTGTAGAACAGGATAAAGCGGCTACAGATAATGAGATGAGATGAGATGAGATGAGTTGACAGCGATCCGGTGAAGAGTTCCAGCTGTGTAGACACAAGATTTGAGGTCTTAAAAAAAAGTTAAAGTCCTTCCCACGCCCAGTACCTGGTATTCCTTGGCAGTCTCCCACTCAAGTACTAACCAGGCCCAACTCTGATGGTGGCGCATCGGGCGGCACCGATCTCCATTTCCGTAGCCCTCGGCCTCTCGCCTATTACATAGCTAGGGTTACAGTGGGGGGCTAGTCCTCTGGTAACCACGAGAGTTCAACTCCCCATGCACATCTGTATTGCAGCGTGCCTTGCCAGATGGTAGTGGGTACCATTTTTATGATGGTCTTTGGTATGACCCGACCGTGAATAGAACTCACGATCTTCCGATCGAGAGGCGGACACGCAACCACTAGGCCACTAGTCGGTATTTGAGGTCTTAACAGACCCCAAATAAATAAGAAATTAATTAAATAAATTAGAAATTCTTAGCCTTGGCAAATTGCTATGGTATAAGAGGAATAAAAGACCTCAGGCCATGCTGTCGTAGGAAAATAATCAACTTCAGGGTGGAAACAGGAAGTCCGCTTTGCATCAGTTGCATCACAGCACCCCTGAAAAGAGTTTTTGCACAGTGTGACATATATGTGTTTGAAAAATTGACCCAAACACAATATGAGACTTAAAGAGGACACTTGACGCCATCCTTTTCCTTTGTTTCTGGGTCATTTTCGAGGCCTGTGGTCACCTGATTTCAGATCCGCCGACTCATTTTGAGGCAAGTTGTGATGCAAGTAAGTCAAGTTTTCTCTGTTCTCTGCACTTTGACAATGAAAGAGTCCTCGTCTCATGAAACTGAGTGTCCTGTATCTCAGACAGAGTTACACTGTCTCTATTCCAACCAGGCCAATCCATAACTGTTCATAACTACTTGATTTTCCATTCGCTTTTATTCCGTCTTCGACAATAATGCTGTCTCAGAATGTTTCTGGCAATCCACAAGCCTGGAAACAGAGATATTCGGTATGCAGCCCCATTACTGTATGTCGTCTCGCAGATGACGGTTAAAAAAAACAAACGGCTGCGTACATAACACTTATGACAAGATTACTTTGCATATAATCGTTCCACTTCTGTGAGGCAGGAAAACTGGTCCTGCATTGTTGTGTTTAACAAAATAGGCAGCTTTGGAACAAAAGGTACTCGCCAGATGTTCTTCTACGATTTCACATCAGAACATTTTGATTGGTTTGTTTACGAAGCTTGCTGCAATTTGGTCTTGCTTTTGTGACAACGTGCATTCACTTTGTATGTCAAACACGTAACTCGGTAGTGAATTTTGAAACAGCTTTTCATTTTCTCAGCTCTCCTGGTCAGCGTTACAATATTAGAGAGTCTGTATAAAATTACCGCGAGTCACCGGCTCTGTAAAAGCTCACCCACAGTCTATTAATACGGCTTGTCACTGAGCACATTACACAGCTTTGTATAAACTGATAATGAGGCTCAGGCCCAGCTGGCCTGTATTGTGTTTCTGACCCAGGCCTGTGCGCTGAGAATTTTCCGATATATGACTCTGTATCTCATTAGGCTTCTTTTGACGCAACTAACATATTATAGAGTTAGTTCCGCCTTACAGTATATGCTTGTATGGCTAAATACTTAAAGGGCATGATTTCATTTGCTTTGAAGCATCTATTCAAGTTATTATTATTATTATTATTATTATTATTTTAACTCTGTGGTTCGTCAATGGTGATTATATTTTGACAATTTTAAGAGCAGGCCAGCAACCCTTGAAGCATTATGGTGAAAAGGTGCATTTTCCTGCCATTTCACTGTCAAATCCCTGTCCAAATCTTTAAAATGTTTGCACCCAAGATGAAATGGAAAATCTATTGTTTGCAGCTTTTCAGATGAGCCTGAGATTTTGTCCTGCCCCAGGCTCCTCTGCCATTTACATCTCAGTAAATAGCACGGCGATTTATAAAGGTCAGGTTTCACAGCATCGTACCAGATCCTTTTTTAAGATCAACACCACACGTCTACCAAATTCTTCCTCGATTTCTCTGAGATGCATCATTGGGCTGGAATTCACAAAGAAAGAATCAACTCAGGTGTGCATTACGTCCTGTAGCTCAGCATGGGTCATTATGATAAAGCTTAGGGATCTGGCTCCTTGCTAAAGATATGAATAATTGATATAAGCAAAAAATAAGGTGTAGAATCGAGAAGGACTGAGTTCAGGGCAGGAGTGAAGTAGCACTTGAGCACCTTCTCTTCCTTAGTGGTCTATTTGAACCTGTTGGGATTTTTCGAGGTCAAAACAGGGATAGTCTTTTCATTTTCAATGAGATCTGACAGATCTGGTGCTGAACTAACCAACAAATTGGCAAAACCAACAAATCATTTTACGCCCTTAATGGAGATAAGCTCAGTCAATCTTTCACTCCTTGAGTCTTCATAGAATCCATCTAGATATTCCTATTCCGATCTAGCTAGAAAAAAAAGAAACTTTGAAGGCACCAGGTAATTCTTTCAACAATATGGGTTTAAAGGTTCATTCCATTTTGACATGTCCTTCCAAAAAGGAAACGTTGACTACATCAGGTAGATGATTCCAGAATTTGGGCTTTCTTGATGTACCGTATGCCTTCTTCACCACAATAACAAGATAAGGCAAATAGCCCTTCCACTGCCGAGCCATGAATTCTTCACAGATAACTGAGGGTTTCAGGTTGGCATTAGGAAGTCCATATCAATAAGTCAGCAGGTAGCTTTGCTTGGATGTGCTCAGTAAGTGGTGATGTGTGCTTCTAACCTATTTTTTACACTCTGTAGACTCTGTAGTGTTTGTACAAATGGAGGTGGCAGAGTCAGCAGCGCTAAGACTGCCCTGGAGAAGTCTGGGAATTGATTTGTTGATTCACAGGTCCTGATTGCATGGTCAAAAACCATTCACATTTTATCTGTGAAGAACTGATAAGCAGAGAGATGTAGAGACAGACCCAGTTGGCAGTGGTCTGTGGGAGTGCCTTTCCAATAAGTAGAGCAATTTGTGCTTGTCTTTGACTGGTCTTTGTGAAGACGTTTTGGATGAAATTTAAATGTGAGGAAGCATTAAGTGAAAACCCCCTTGATCTGGTGGGCATGGTACCACCTAAGATAAGGGATTCAGAGTTGCAGAGATTATGCAGGAGGAAGTGAGTGGGAAAAGAAGATTAGTTAAATCAAGAAAATACCCTGAGATCAGGCCAATTTGAAAGAATGTAGAACTTTTAAAAGTGAATAAATCTTGCATGTTGACAAAGTTCTAAAATGCCATCTTGGAAAGTGGACTTTATTGAGGTCGAAGATGTCTCATGGTTGTTCTTGAAATCTAATGGTATAAATCATGAAATGGATAAAGTATCTGAAGTAGTATCTTAGTTTAGGTTCATCAGTCTGCTAGTTACGAGATCGTCAATGATCAAATCAAATCAAATCAAGTTTATTTGTACAGCGCTTTTAACAATAAACATTGTCGCAAAGCAGCTTTACAGAATTTGAACGACTTAAAACATGAGCTAATTTTATCCCTAATCTATCCCCAATGAGCAAGCCTGTGGCGACGGTGGCAAGGAAAAACTCCCTCAGACGACATGAGGAAGAAACCTCGAGAGGAACCAGACTCAAAAGGGAACCCATCCTCATTTGGGCAACAACAGACAGCCTGACTATAATATTAACAGTTTTAACAGGTATAACCCTCAACTGTCCTCATGGGGCCGTCCTTCACAGGAGTGGGGCGATAAAACTCCGACCAGACACAGGGCACCAGGATGGATCAAGCAGGTCCGAGGGGCAGAAGAGGCCAGCATCTCAATCCCAGGATCAACATGTAACTCAGAGGGACAGAGGGGGGGGGGGGGGGGGGGGGGGGGGGGAGAGAGAGAGAGAGAAAGAAAACATGTTGTTAGGTATGCCCTAAAAATGACAAGTATTAAATCTGTGTGGTAGGCTCGCAGAGACGAGAGTCTTTACATCAGGCATGACACACAATGGCATGTTAATATGGTAAAAAAAAATATATCATGACTGCTCTGGCTGGATGCTTGATTGGGTGATGGGAGCACACTCCTCACCAATGATGAGATGCAGATGGGACCCTTAGGGCTGGCCAAGACAATTCAGTTACATTTCACCGGGTCTGGGACATGCGACAGAATGTCTGACGGCCGATTCCCTGCAGGCTACGATAGCCAGTCGAGGTCCACACCGTCTCCACCAAAAGATTTCCTGTTGACTCCATGTAACTCAGAGGGACAGATTTGGAGTGGGGGGGGAGAGAAAGAAAACACAGGTGGTTAGGTATGCCCGATGTCACCTGAATAAGTAGGAACAGTATACATATTGCACCGAGTACAAGCAGGGACTCCGGCAACTAACTATGACAGCATAACTAAAAGGAGAGAGCCAGAAGGTAACACAGGCATGAGGGAGCCCCGGGACATAAAGCAGCCAGCCACTGCACCGTCAACAAACTCGAGTGAGCAAGCGAGTGGGGACTGACAGCATCCATACATCCCAGTTTACCAAAACACTCTATGTCTGAGGACCCTCCAGATCTACTCCTTTACCTCATAAACATCATTAATAAAAGGCTTGACTAAACAGATATGTTTTCAGCCTAGACTTAAATGCTGAGACTGTGTCTGATTCCCGAACATTACTTGGAAGGCTGTTCCATAACAGTGGGGCTTTGTAAGAAAAGGCTCTGCCCCCTGATGTAGCCTTCACTATACGAGGTACCAGCAGATAGCCTGCACCTTTTGATCTAAGTAGGCGTGGCGGGTCATAGAGGAGCAGAAGTTCACTCAGGTACTGTGGTGCGAGACCATTTAGTGCTTTAAAGGTCAATAGTAGTATTTTATAATCAATACGAAATTTGATTGGGAGCCAATGCAGTGTGGATAAGACAGGCGTGATGTGGTCATATTTTCTTGTTCTAGTAAGGACTCTTGCTGCGGCATTTTGAACTAACTGGAGCTTGTTTATGCACTTATTGGAACATCCAGACAGTAAGGCATTACAATAATCCAACCTGGAGGTAACGAAAGCATGGACTAGTTTTTCTGCATCATGCAATGACATTAAATTTCTTATCTTTGCAATATTTCTGAGATGAAAGAAAGCTATCCGGGTGATGTTATCAATGTGAGTTTCGAATGAAAGACTGGGGTCAATAATCACTCCGAGGTCTTTTACTGCTGCACGTGAAGAAACAGAAAGGCCATCCAGAGTTACTGTGTAATCAGAAAACTTACTTCTAGCTGTATGTGGTCCTAGCACAAGTACTTCAGTCTTGTCAGAGTTAAGCAGAAGGAAATTTATAAGCATCCAGTGTCTAATGTCCTTCACACATTCCTCAATTCTATTAAGCTGGTGTCTCTCATCAGGTTTTGCAGAGACATACAACTGTGTGTCATCAGCATAACAGTGGAAACTAATACAATGTTTACGAATAATATCGCCCAGAGGTAACATATATAGAGAAAAAAGCAGTGGACCCAAGACAGAACCTTGTGGAACACCAAACTTTACCTCGGTACGTCTAGAAATAACCTTACCTTACCTTACTGTAGCTCACTCAAGCCCTATGATAAATCAAATCTGGGTAGAAGTTCTATGCACCCTAGGTACCCCTACGTTCATTCCAGAAAGAATCAAAATTGGTGAAGAGTTGAGGGAAAAGAAGTGATTTGTGTGGAAACTGCTTGTTAGGGCTTAATTACTCAATATCTTCATTATTAACTGCAATTATGCAAATTTGGGTAGAAGCTATATGCACCCCAGGCAGACCTACCTTCCTGCCAAAAATAATAAAAATTGGTGAAGAATTGAGAGAGAAGTGATTTTCGTGAAATGTGGACAATGACTGATGGACGGCGGACAGACAGACGATGGACGGACAATGGACAACATATGGCATAAACTCATCGCTTGTCGGCCGGATGAGCTGACTAGTCCTTGCATCAATATTGTCTTAAAATTTCTTGCATTTTGACCTGTTGTGACTTTAATATTTGTGACCTTAGTGACCTTGCCTAGATAGTATGAAGTGATGCTCACCCCCAAAAAACTATAAGCATGGTCCATCCCAAGCAAGCAAGTCAGCACAAACCTTTAGGGTAGTGGAGGCTCAGTGGTTAAGGCTTTGGGCTACTAAACAGAAAGTCATGAATTAAGCCCTTGTACATCCAAGCTACCAATGTTGGGCACTTGAACAAGACACCTATCCATCTCTGATCCAGGGGTACTGTATCAAGGCCTTCTGATCAGTAGCCTAAAATATTAACCCCTGCACAACCATTTCTGAAGGATTTATGTCATTACTTGACATGCTTGCTTCCTTGATTGCTTGGGATGACCCATGCCTATAGCTTTGGACTGCTGATCAGAAGGTCATGAAATCAAGCCCCTGTACTGGTTACCAATTTTGGACCCATGAGCAAGGCATTTTACCCATTTCTGCCCACCTCAGCTTCCTTAAATGTTGTCATATGCAAAGAAAAGAATTTCATTTTACTTATGTGACCCTGCAAGCTGGCCTAGTGGTTAGCATGTCCGCCTCTCGACCAGGAAATCTCGAGTTCTACTCATGGTTGGATCATAAAAATGGTACCTACTGCCATCTGGTAAGGCATGCTACAATACAGATGTGAGTGGAAAGTCAAACTCTCATGGTTACCAGAGGACCAGCCCCCCACTGTAATCCTAGCTGTATAATAAATGAGTAGCTGAGGGCTATAGAAGCAGAGATTGGCACTGCCCAATGAATCTTAAGATCCTGGTTAGTACTGGGATGGGAGACTGCCTGGGAAGACCAGGTTCTGGCCCTTGTATATGTGACCATAAAAGACTTCTTCTAATGTAGGATTCTAGGGTATTGCCAATTCATTCTTAAACCAGGTGGAACCTTGTAATACTATACTAAAGGGGACATATTGCCGTATGAAAAACTCACTTTTCAGTGCTTCTGCACATACGTTTGGGGATCCGGAGTATCAGCCAATCCACAAACGCTGAAATATGACAACCCAGTCAGCTTCCTTTGCCCTGCCTATTTTAGAAAACATGAGCTTCCTCAAGCCATTCAGATCTGGCTCTCCTTTCTATGTCACAAGTGGAGCTCATTAGAATTATACCGCCCTCTCATCTAAGTATCTCCACTCATGGCTTGAGAACTGTTTTTGTGAATTAATCTCATCTCATCTCATTATCTTTAGCCGCTTTATCCTGTTCTACAGGGTCGCAGGCAAGCTGGAGCCTATCCCAGCTGACTACGGGCGAAAGGCGGGGTACACTCTGGACAAGTCGCCAGGTCATCACAGGGCTGACACATAGACACAGACAACCATTCACACTCACATTCACACCTACGGTCAATTTAGAGTCACCAGTTAACCTAACCTGCATGTCTTTGGACTGTGGGGGAAACCGGAGCACCCGGAGGAAACCCACGCGGACACTGGGAGAACATGCAAACTCCGCACAGAAAGGCCTTCGCCAGCCACAGGGCTCGAACCCGGACCTTCTTGCTGTGAGGCGACAGCGCTAACCACTACACCACCGTGCCGCCCTTTTGTGAATTAATATTCATGAGAAAAGGGCTACCTGATTGGCTGGGGGGAAAAGAGGGATGGAGTGAGCAGTGGCTCATTATCATTTAAAGGAACTGGCCATTTCTTAAATCGGCCGTTTTGATCAGAGCTGTTTAGACAGAGTGAGAAGGAAGCTGTGGTGCCTGATGGTATGTGGTCCTTGTGGTATTTTAACCAAAGCATGTCACACACCTCAGGGAACTGTGTCAACTTGTGGAAAAAGTGGTATAATATGTCACCTTTAAGGGTTCATTTATCCCCAAAGCAAAAGAAAAAAATGATATCTTGAGTGAAGAACACCACACTGGCTTTCTGAAAAAAGGCCCAAACCCCTGCTGCACTCTTCAGACAGCATCTTTTCTTTGGTAAACGTCCCACTGTCGAAGTGGATAATGTGAGTCCAGGGCGAGATTGCCTTTAATTGCAGCAAGGCAATAAAATGTCCATCTCCAGCTGAAGGCATGAGAGTCAGAGCTGGGTGTGTAAAGCTTGAGCTGTATCTTAATGCATTCTGGTCACGGATTACACACACTGGTATATGGTGAGAGATGTTTCTAGTTAATGCACTTAATAAAAATTGCAGGCCCTAAAAGATTCTTCATAGTCACTATTTTCAAGTTAACGTTCCAGGATTCTGTTTGAATTCTCTTAATGCACTGCAAGCATGTATCATTTCCTTACTTTGTGGTTGCAACTCTTTTTTTATGACTCAATGTCTTCTACCTACACATACTCTCTTAAGCGGTATAGTAGTATGCTAATGTAGACTACTTGTTTCTTCCCCGCAGGTTATCTGGGACAAATATTCCGGTACCAATCGTCAGCAACAAGAACTGGCTCCGGCTCCATTTCGTCACTGATAATAGTCACAGACACAAAGGCTTTACTGCTCAGTATCAAGGTAAATTATATTTTCTTTGGCATTGTACCTTGACAGTATAGCTATTATAGGTCAAAAATCTTTATTATTTGTTCATGCTGATTCTGTTGTATTCTAATGCATTACTGTTTCTGTAGTTAAAACATACACAGGGACATCAACCCTGGCGAAAAAAAAAATCACTTTATTGTATTCAAAGTATATTCATATTTTCAATAGTATTGAAAATGTACTTACACAAATTGTACTTTTTGTAAATATATAAAAAGTATACTAACATCACGCTTTCACACTAACAATTTTAACACACTTTAAAATAATTATACTACATTACACTTTATAGAAATATACTAAAATATACTTTAAGTGAAAGCTATGTGTAATTTCTAAAGTGTACTAATTTTTAAAGGTACTTATAATACAAACAAAGTACTACTGGTAATTAAGCATATATTAGTACATATAAAGTCATATACTTAAAGTATACAAAATATACTTTAAGTTGTTCCACTTTAGCACATAAAAGTACACTAAATACACTTCAAGTTGCACTTTTCTACAATTTAATTACAATTAAAATATATTTAGTACAAAATTAGTTGTTCCAAAATAGCATGCCTCAAGTTAACTAATCATAAACACACTTGAAGTATATTGATGATTAGTGTGGCTTCAAGTACACAAAAATATGCTAAATTTTAGTACACGTAGCACATTTATTTTTCACCAGGGAACACTTTGTTGATCTGATCGCAAGAATATAACTAGTACATGTTTTGTGGCTGCTCATACCATTAACAGAAATTATAGATAGACAAACTGGATATTGGATGGCCAAAAGTATGTGGACATCTAACCATCATCTGGGTCATTCTAGAATTCGGGGTACATTTCACGTCTCCGTAATAAACCTTTTGTTATTTTCCACAAAAGAAATCTTTATTGAATCAGTTTTGAAAAATAATGCAAATTACGACAAACTTTCACCAACAGCAATGCTTGATGTCCATTTTAGACCCAATTTATCCAGAAAACATTAACTAAATGACTCCTCCCACCATACACACACACACACACACATTATTGTTTGTCTTCGATTCCTGATTCATCTTTAATGAACTTTAATGAACAGGAAGTGATTCAGTCTAACAATCTGTTGCATAGAAAGTCTATTTTCTGTATGATGTGAAATTTCAATTTAAAAAAAAATGTGTGTGTATTTTATTATTATTATTTTAAAAATCCGTCCCGATGTCCTTGTTAACTATGTTATAAAACCACATAAAATCCATAAAGACTTTGAATAATACGCATGACACCTGCGCCAAGTGATGTCACTTCCTCTGCCGGGAAACTTCAGAAAGGCGGTGAGGTATGTTATGTTTCTTCTCTCATTAATTTGAACAAAATGTTGAGGATTTTACACCAACAGTAGATTAATTATCCGTCAAATATGTTATTGTGATATTGGAGTGAATCTCTCACTCATTTTTAAAAAAAACAATAATATGATTAAAATCCATAAAATTCAGTTTTTATACGTGCCATGCGGTCACTAGTTTGAGGTTAGCATGTGGAATTAAGACACAAAATGCTGGAAAATGTCAACTCTGTGATCATCAGTTCTGTTAATGGATTGGCCAGTTTAACAATAACAGAGTTGACGGTGACTAACAGAGTCAGCACTTGAAATGTACCCGCAATTATAGAATGGGCAATATACCCATATGTGGTTCTTCCACAAACTGTTGCCACAAAGTTGGAACCACACATTTATCCAGAATGTCTCTGCGTACTGTAGCAGTACAATTTTCCTTCACTGGAACCAAGAGTCCCCAAAAAAATGTTCCAGCATGACAATGGTGATGCACAAAGTGAGCTCCATGAAGACATGGTTTGACAAGGTTGGAGTGGAAGAACTTGAGTATCCCGCACAGAGCCCTGACTTAAACTCAACCCAACTGAACACCTTCAGGATGAATGGGAACGCTAACTTGCCCAACATCAATAATGCTCAAGTGGGTAAATGATTACAAATCCCCACAGCCACACCCCAAAATCTAGTGGAAAACCTTCCCAGAAGAGTAGAGCTTATTATAAGAGCAAAACAGGAATACATCTGGAACACGGGAAGTTCAACAAGCACGTATGAGTAAAAGGTTTTTTTTTTTTTTAGTGTATGGTGTTCTTTAGAAGTAATGCATTTTTTTTATTAAAAAAAATCAGAAAATTTATTTTGTGTGAGAGGAATAAAACGTTACATTACAGGCATTTAGTGGAAGCTCTTATCCAGAGTGACATACAACATACCCCAAGCAGCCTGGGAGTTACAGTGGTGCCTGAAAGTTTGTGAACCCTTTAACATTTTCTATATTTCTGCATAAATATGACCTAAAACATAATCAGATTTTCACACAAGTCCTAAAAGTAGATGAAGAGAACCCAGTTAAACCAATGAGACAAAAATATTAGATTTGGTCATTTATTTATTGAGGAAAATGATCCAAAATTACATATCTGTGAGTGGCAAAAGTATGTGAACCTTTGCTTTCAGTATCCGGTGTGACCCCCTTGTGCAGCAATAACTGCAACTAAACATTTCCGGTAACTGTTGATCAGTCCTGCACACCGGCTTGGAGGAATTTTAGCCCGTTCCTCCGTACAGAACAGCTTCAACTCTGGGATGTTGGTGGGTTTCCTCACATGAACTGCTCGCTTCAGGTCCTTCCACAACATTTCAATTGAATTAAGGTCAGGACTTTGACTTGGCCATTCCAAAACATTAACTTTCTTCTTCTTTAACCATTCTTTGGTAGAACGACTTGTGTGCTTAAGGTCGTTGTCTTGCTGCATGACCCACCTTCTCTTGAGATTCAGTTCATGGACAGATGTCCTGACATTTTCCTTTAGAATTCGCTGGTATAATTCAGAATTCATTGTTCCATCAATGATGGCAAGCCGTCCTGGCCCAGGTGCAGCAAAACAGGCCCAAAACATGATACTACCACCACCATGTTTCACAGAATGGATAAGGTTCTTATGCTGGAATGCAGTGTTTTCCTTTCTCCAAACATAATGCTTCTCATTTAAACCAAAAAGTTCTATTTTGGTCTCATCCATCCACAAAACATTTTTCCAATAGCCTTCTGGCTTGTCCACGTGATCTTTAGCAAACTGCAGACAAGCAGCAATGTTCTTTTTGAGAGCAGTGGCTTTCTCCTTGAAACCCTGCCATGCACACCATTGTTGTTCAGTGTTTTTCTGATGGTGGACTCATGAACATTAACATTAGCCAATGTGAGAGAGGCCTTCAGTTGCTTAGAAGTTAACCTGGGGTCCTTTGTGACCTCGCCGACTATTACACGCCTTGCTCTTGGAGTGATCTTTGTTGGTCGACCACTCCTGGGGAGGGTAATATTGGTCTTGAATTTCCTCCATTTGTACACAATCTGTCTGACTGTGCATTGGTGGAGTCCAAACTCTTTTAGAGATGGTTTTGTAACGTTTTCCAGCCTGATGAGCATCATCAACACTTTTTCTGAGGTCCTCAGAAATCTCCTTTGTTTGTGCCATGATACACTTCCACAAACATGTGTTGTGAAGATCAGACTTTGATAGATCCCTGTTCTTTAAATAAAACAGGGTGCCCACTCACACCTGATTGTCATCCCATTGATTGGAAACACCTGACTCTAATTTCACCTTCAAATTAACTGTTAATACTTAAGGTTCACATACTTTTGCCAGTCACAGATATGTAATATTGGATCATTTTCCTCAATAAATAAATTACCAAGTATAATATTTTTGTCTCATTTGTTTAACTGGGTTCTCTTTATCTACTTTTAGGACTTGTGTGAAAATCTGATGTTGTTTTAGGTCGTATTTATGCAGAAATATAGAAAATTCTAAAGGGTTCACAAACTTTCAACCACCACTGTAGGTGCCTTGCTTAAGGGCACTTCAGCCGTTCCTGCTAGTCCAGGGAATCAAACCAGCGACCTTTTGGTCCCAAGGCTGCTTCTCTAACCATTAGGCCATAGCTTCAAAACACATGTATGGTCTGAAATTGGAAAATAATCTCCCTACACCATTGTGTTCTGTTCCTTAAATTGTGTCTTTCACATTACGAAATGAAATTCAGAACATAATAGTGTGTTGAAAAAGTGATTAACACTGAACTGAACATTCAGCAGATGGTGGTTTTTAGTGTAAAAATCATTACCGGATACAATAATACTTGTAAAACAACCACCATTATGCAGGAATTATTGGCGTAATTACTTGTAATGTGTGGATCTTATTGAAATGAGTTAATCGCAGTCATTTTGGTTTCTGACAGCTGTTTTGAAACTTTTCCATCTTCAGTCTTTCATACGGCATAATAAAAATGTGGTAATAATACAATACAAGGAATGCATTTTAAAAAAGAGATTATTATTATTATTATTATTATTATTATTATTATATGGGAATGTTTTAGGTCTGAACTCAGTAAGGAGAGTCACGTCACTCAGTGATATGTATCATACATCTCTATTTGCTTCCACTTGATTCCTCAGTGATATTGCATCACATTCAGTTCAGACTGAAATTGAGACGGCAAAATCCCCCGGCTCCTGAAAGAAAGATCGTTAGCCCTGTAACATGCTGCTCTCAGTGTCTCAAAAGGAGGATGTCTCTGTCCCGGTACAACCATTTCCTTTCACTCATATTTTCTCAACCCTGTGCCAAATGGAGCTGGAGAAGACTGATCTTGGTATTGTAGCTATTTTCCGAGAGACCTGCCTTGTCCAATTTTCTTCCCCCTTTCTCTTTCTGAACAGTGAAACGGTCTGGAGACTTCAAATCAAGAGGCGTGAAGCTGTTGCCTGGGAAAGACAACACAAGCAAATTTGCTATAAGTAAGTCAGATGTTTCTTGACTGGTTTCAAAAGACTTGCTCATGACCTGTGCTGATTTTGCAAGCTCGTGGAATTGTTTATTCGATACAGCAATGCCAGATCGGCCTTCTAAAGCAGAGTGATCTCAAATTTACGGCTAACATTTCTACAAAATATTAATACTGTGGATCAGTGGAGGGGCGGCACGGTGGTGTAGTGGTTAGCGCTGTCGCCTCACAGCAAGAAGGTCCGGGTTCGAGCCCCGTGGCCGGCGAGGGCCTTTCTGTGCGGAGTTTGCATGTTCTCCCCGTGTCCGCGTGGGTTTCCTCCGGGTGCTCCGGTTTCCCCCACAGTCCAAAGACATGCAGGTTAGGTTAACTGGTGACTCTAAATTGAGCGTAGGTGTGAATGTGAGTGTGAATGGTTGTCTGTGTCTATGTGTCAGCCCTGTGATGACCTGGCGACTTGTCCAGGGTGTACCCCGCCTTTCACCCGTAGTCAGCTGGGATAGGCTCCAGCTTGCCTGCGACCCTGTAGAACAGGATAAAGCGGCTACAGATAATAAGATAAGATGAGATGAGAGATGGATCAGTGGTGGCCCACAGGCTGCATGTAAAGTACAATATACAGGACAGTACAAGATCACCGGGACAAGGAAACCATGCGATGCAATATAACAAAACACGATCAGCCACGTCTATTGTTTCCATTCAGGAACATTTTAACATTTTAACGAAGACCTTTAACCATGACATTTTGTCCCTGATGATAGTGTCACTTCGAGAGCTTGCGTTCTCTCATCTTTATGACAGAAAGTCATTTGTGACTCTCACATTTTCGAGGATAAAATTTTACGCAGTTGTGGACTTTGCAGCAGACGTAGCCGAAACAAATGAACTGTCTTGCTTGTATCGTCTACATGGTTTCAAAAGGCAGCAATGTTGTCTGTAAATTGGATTAATTTAGCATGTAAATTGAGTTACATGCCTGCTTAAGTCATTTTTCTGGGCCCTCATTTAGATTATTACAATTACCTATTTGTAGTTCATTGTCTTCAAGGTTGCCAGATTTTTATTTATTTATTTATTTATTTGAGGAAGAATATCCTAAACAGGGGTTTTCAAATGCAAATGTGCCAACACTTTAAACACGACAACTTGCCTTTACCCCACCTCACAAAAAAAGGGGTTAGAAAATATGGACTGCAGAAAGAAGTCAGGTCAGATTTTCACTGCTGTCAAATGCAATGAGACTTATATAATGACTCCACACTCAGAGGCCAGTATACCGCCAATATATTCCTGAATTAATTTTCCATTTTACAATTAGAACATCAATCAGTGCAAATTAAATTCCATTTAACAAAATGGCCTCCTTGATCCAGCACTTATTATTATTATTATTATTATTATTATTATATATCTTATGGAGATATATTTACAACGCCGATTCCAAAAAAGTTGGGACAAAGTACAAATTGTAAATAAAAACGGAATGCAATGATGTGGAAGTTTCAAAATTCCATATTTTATTCAGAATAGAACATAGATGACATATCAAATGTTTAAACTGAGAAAATGTATCATTTAAAGAGAAAAATTAGGTGATTTTAAATTTCATGACAACAACACATCTCAAAAAAGTTGGGACAAGGCCATGTTTCCCACTGTGAGACATCCCCTTTTCTCTTTACAACAGTCTGTAAACGTCTGGGGACTGAGGAGACAAGTTGCTCAAGTTTAGGGATAGGAATGTTAAGCCATTCTTGTCTAATGTAGGATTCTAGTTGCTCAACTGTCTTAGGTCTTTTTTGTCGTATCTTCCATTTTATGATGCGCCAAATGTTTTCTATGGGTGAAAGATCTGGACTGCAGGCTGGCCAGTTCAGTACCCGGACCCTTCTTCTACGCAGCCAGGATGCTGTAATTGATGCAGTATGTGGTTTGGCATTGTCATGTTGGAAAATGCAAGGTCTTCCCTGAAAGAGACGTCATCTGGATGGGAGCATATGTTGCTCTAGAACCTGGATATACCTTTCAGCATTGATGGTGTCTTTCCAGATGTGTAAGCTGCCCATGCCACACGCACTAATGCAACCCCATACCATCAGAGATGCAGGCTTCTGAACTGAGCGCTGATAACAACTTGGGTCGTCCTTCTCCTCTTTAGTCCGAATGGCACGGCGTCCCTGATTTCCATAAAGAACTTCAAATTTTGATTCGTCTGACCACAGAACAGTTTTCCACTTTGCCACAGTCCATTTTAAATGAGCCTTGGCCCAGAGAAGACGTCTGCGCTTCTGGATCATGTTTAGATGCGGCTTCTTCTTTGAACTATAGAGTTTTAGCTGGCAACGGCGGATGGCACGGTGAATTGTGTTCACAGATAATGTTCTCTGGAAATATTCCTGAGCCCATTTTGTGATTTCCAATACAGAAGCATGCCTGTATGTGATGCAGTGCCGTCTAAGGGCCCGAAGATCACGGGCACCCAGTATGGTTTTCCGGCCTTGACCCTTACGCACAGAGATTCTTCCGGATTCTCTGAATCTTTTGATGATATTATGCACTGTAGATGATGATATGTTCAAACTCTACAATTTTACACTGTCAAACTCCTTTCTGATATTGCCCCACTAGTTGTCGGAGCAGAATTAGGGGGATTGGTGATCCTCTTCCCATCTTTACTTCTGAGAGCCGCTGCCACTCCAAGATGCTCTTTTTATACCCAGTCATGTTAATGACCTATTGCCAATTGACCTAATGAGTTGCAATTTGGTCCTCCAGCTGTTCCTTTTTTGTATCTTTAACTTTTCCAGCCTCTTATTGCCCCGTCCCAACTTTTTTGAGATGTGTTGCTGTCATGAAATTTCAAATGAGCCAATATTTGGCATGAAATTTCAAAATGTCTCACTTTCATCATTTGATATGTTGTCTATGTTCTATTGTGAATAAAATATCAGTTTTTGAGATTTGTAAATTATTGCATTCCTTTTTTATTTACAATTTGTACTTTGTCCCAACTTTTTTGGAATCGGGGTTGTATATATTATACAGACACAAGTGTTTTACTGGGAAATACACCACTCATATTTTTCATACAAGCTCCATCCGGGACACAGAGAACCAAAACCGTGATGTAAATCTCTGTCACTCATGAGGAAATCGATGATAAATTTGTTTTGATAAATTTGGGTACTATTTGTTTGTGAATGCATCGATATAATAAAAAGAAAATCACATGTTGGCTTGAAGATATGAAGTTTATCTTCTCGTGTTGAAAAACATCACGGATCTGAGTGACATATTTAAATAATATTGGCTGGCTTTTTTTCGTGGTCTATCAGATATATTCCATTCAGCTAGCATGATACTGAACGAATCGAAGACGAATAGCTGAATGGAATATATCTGATAGACCATGAAAAAAAGCCAGCCAGTATTATTATTATTATTATTATTATTATTATTATTATACACACACATTCCTTTCGGGTGTTCAGTGTGTCTTTCTTTTTCAAAATTCTCTCAAAATCTTCCGTATTACACAAAGCAAACCTGGCAGCCATGTTTGTTTCCAAATTGTCCCAGTCGCTCACGAGCCTGGAAGTTTTACATCTCTGATGTTTGACGTCATGTTGTCTTGACATCCATGCAATATCGTAAACCATATTCAATGCTCATTCTCCATTGGGTAGAGTGACGTAATACATGTAGGCTAAGTGATATGCTAACAATATCGCATGCTATCAAACCAAATGAATGAAAGCAGCTCGAAGGGAATAGAACACGTTCTTATTCCATCGTAAAAGTGTCCTGTATGTATAATAATTCCCAATATTTCACTCTGATGATGTCACTCCCAGTGTTTTCTCACAGACTAGACACACACTGTCAAAATGGCGAACCAATTAAAATTCTTTTGATTAAAGGGGTACCAAATATAATATATACAGTTGCTGATGTGACAAAGTAACGTATTCTTAAGTATTCTATCAAATTTATATACTAGAAAACAACGAAATATCTTGGTAACTGTAAATATAATAGTTGGTACGCTAAACGGCACAAGAGTCGCCATTTTTAAAAGACCGTGACGTCAGCCCTACCCACTGCACTAGGAGAGAAGCGTGTAATCATGGCGTCGGGCGCATCAAGTGAAAGCGACAGCTCTGTCGAATCATATGAAGAGATCCCGCAAAAGACACGTCTGGAGGATCGTTATGCTTTCCATCGGTCCTGTTATTACACCCGAAAGCAACACACTGTGGCATCGTGTAGCCGATCACTTACAATTCATCCTACTTTCCGATTCACACGTGCTATTCCCAACCTCAATGAGCCAACACAACTGGGCACATACATACGTCATGAGTGTTACGCAGAGAAAATGAACGTGCATTCTGATTGGATAAAATTAATATCATGGCGGGCTGCTCAAACTGCGGAAATAGTTTGCTCGAGCTACTTTCAAAACACTATAACTTTCCAACCTTAGAACAAAAAACTTTTGTAAGTCTTGAATAAGGTTCATTAATGTGTGTTTTATTGTTATATTTACTCTATATATTGCCCTCTGTTCCCCTTTAACTTGCTTTTATTTTTTTTGTAGATGTTTCCATATAATATAAAGAACATTACACAGTGGCACAAAGATATGAAGTTTATTGTCTCATGTTGAAAAATATACATTCACCACTTGAAGATAAACTTCATATCTTCAAGTTAACGTGTAATATACTCTATATATCACACTCCAGTGCTTAATTGTCCACACAATGTAATGACACTAAATCAATAGATCAGTATCTTTAGTATCTTAAAGATACTAAATTAAAGTAATGAAATTATAATATGTGCATTGGAAATATTTTAAATGTAATCGTGCTTTTATTAAGCTATTAGCTATTTCGTATTGTTCATAAACAGTCCAGCTCGGATGTGAATATTTGACGTGGACGAAAGCTCCAACAAACCAACAGCACTTTGAAGCTTGCTATTGTTCCTTTATGGCAATTTTATGGTGATAATTTCACAAAGTACAATCCATGATCCTCATTATTTGGCTCACTCCTTAGCTAATACCTCTTTGGGAGTTGCGTTTCGACTCTGTGAAAGTGCCATTGCTGAATCATTACTTCACTCAGTATTTTGAAAACGCTTTGTTGGAAACCGGAGCCATCATCAGAAGTGAAATGGATTCAGAGTCGTGCCTCGTCGCTGACTTTTGATTTGCTAATGATGCTTTGACAATCACGAATGATATTGTCTGTCTCAGACTGAAGCCTTTAACAATGACTCATGCACACTGCATTTTACAAGCAGCACTTTAAGACCTTTGGAAGGCAATTTTGTTGGTCGAAGCAACTTTCTTACCCCTCTAAAGACCAAGATATGATGATTTCTGCACTGGTGATGGCAAATAACATCATAAACAAAGCAAGTAAAGCTTCTGATCTTGTTTATGCCAGCGTATACCTGTGGATTATTACAATGAGCTTGTCCTTGTTCATAAATCTGAAGCCGAGAAATTGCCATTGTTCATCACTTTGTTATTTTAGGATAATTTAACGTATGTGTTTGTTTTGACACTTTAAAAATGCTTTAAAGAAGTTCAAGTCAGGGGAGGTAATTTATTTTAGGAGCATTTTTTTAATATATATTTCTTGAAAGTCTCTTTAGATCCTGAGAGCAATGCATAAATCGAAGAAAAAAAAATCCCGTCATCTGTGGCAGTCGCAGGGTTGAAAAAAGCCTGTCTAGTCATTTAATTTGGTCTGATTAAAATGATCTGATGGCCTACCTATCTGTGCTCACTCATTGTGCAAGGCTAGGCAGACATGTTGCCAAAGCTAGTGAGCTAGTCAACAGCTACGAGTAAGAATAATAGCCAAATTCATTGCTTACATTCATTATGATAACATTAGGTGTTTTCTTACATTCTCTCTCTCGTGGACTCATCTGCTTGCAGTAATCAGGCGGTGCGCGTTCATGTGTTTTTGAGGAGTGGCTTTGGAGGGAGGAGGTGGGGTTTTTAGGTTAAATACATTAAAATATAACTCGTTCTTTCTCCAAAATGGCCTACTCTGCCTTTAAAACATCAAGCTTGTTGTGCTGGAGGGAAACGAGGGTCTCATCTCATTATCACTAGCCGCTTTATCCTGTTCTACAGGGTCGCAGGCAAGCTGGAGCCTATCCCAGCTGACTACGGGCGAAAGGCGGGGTACACCCTGGACAAGTCGCCAGGTCATCACAGGGCTGACACATAGACACCCATTCACGCTTACGGTCAATTTAGAGTCACCAGTTAACCTAACCTGCATGTCTTTGGACTGTGGAGGAAACCGGAGCACCCGGAGGAAACCCACATGGACACGGGGAGAACATGCAAACTCCACACAGAAAGGCCCTCGCCGGCCACGGGGCTCGAACCCAGACCTTCTTGCTGTGAGGCGACAGCGCTAACCACTACACCACCGTGCCACCCTGGAAACGAGGGTCAGAACATAAATCAAATTAGTCATTTTGAAATAAAAAAAAGAATTGAGAAATAAATTTGCTGCTTTTGAATTAGCATGGACGTGAGTATGTTTCCTTATTCCAAACCAAACACTATTAAAAAAATAATAATAATAATTAAAAAACATTATCTCCTGCCATTGTCTCCCATCAGCTCTAAATTACTCCAAGAGAAGAGGCGAGGAGTAGAGTTACGTGGAGTCTTCTAGAAGATATGAACCATAAGTTCATGTAAAGCTTTTATCCCCTTCGGACATAATGTGTCCGATGGGGTCATGTTTGACTGAAATAGCTACCTTGCTAATTGTTTTTGCTAATCACTGCCAGCAAGTTAGCATTTGCGTAGCCTAATTATCAGGAAAATTACCTTAGTAGTCACGCTGAGTTTATAGTAAACATCGAATGTTTAACATCACTGTAGAAAAAGAGCTATTTAAGTAAAACCTAAAAAAATTTTTTTATTTGTTTGACCACTTTGAAAATGATTGAGAGTCATATTTAGGATCCATGTATAATTTATTTTCAAGCTCAGAACCGTAACCTGTAATTTGCTTTTAAATGCAAAAATCATATCCATAGCAAGTTCAAAACAATGAAAAAATGAGCAAAAACATACCTTTATTATAAACACCACAGACAAAAAAGAATTTTATTTAATGTGACATATACACTGACCGATGGCCGCTTTAATAGGAACTTGTTCTTGATTCTAAGATTCCTGTTCTTGGCTGCAGGAGTGGAACCCAATGTGGTCCAATAAGTATCTACAATGTACACAATGATTACTGTTCTAAAATAAATTGCAAAGAGGAGAACAGAGATTATTTAGTGGATAATGCCCATACTGGGGTGGTACGGTGGTGTAGTGGCTAGCACTGGTGCCTCACGGCAAGAAGGTCCTGGGTTCGAGCCCAGCGGCCGGCGAGGGCCTTTCTGTGTGGAGTTTGCATGTTGTCCGCATGGGTTTCCTCCGGGTGCTCCGGTTTCCCTCACAGTCCAAAGACATGCAGGTTAGGTTAACTGGTGACTCTAAATTGAGCGTAGGTGTGAATGTGAGTGTGAATGGTTGTCTGTGTCTATGTGTCAACCCTGTGATGACCTGGCGACTTGTCCAGGGTGTACCCCGCCTTTCGCCCGTAGTCAGCTGGGATAGGCTCCAGCTTGCCTGCGACGATGGATGGATGGATGGATGGATAATACAATAGTTTTGTCAGCTTCCTGATGCATCCACTGATACAAAGGAAATAGGAAGCATTTACAAACACTTACTTTGAGGTTATCTACAATTCTAACTTCCTGTGTTTGTTTCCAGTATTCGAAAACTCCCGACGTCGATTATAAAACTAAATAATTCTGTCTTAATCCAAATCCAAGTCATTTAATAAACCAGGGAAGCAAATTTACCTCTTTTCCACCTGCACGTTCTCAATTTTGACACTCTGAGCGGGCGTGTCATGTCTTACAATAAAGTATCGAGCACATGGATTTATCTCAAGCCAGCATTGTACCACTTCAGATGCTTAATTACAACAGGATAGAGGTTTTTATTGCCCTGTATTTCACAGTGGCTGCCTCGTACATGCTGAATGATGAATTATGAGGGAATTATTTGCCTCAAAACTGGATCATTCAGTGTCCCAGTACACCAGGAAACACCCCGGTGTTAATCACTAGGCTCCTTAATTTACCACTTCGATATCAACTGCTGCTTTGACAGCAATTAAGGTGTGTTTACTGTCACTTCTTGTGCAAAGTGTTGTCAGTGTGGTGAAAAACGGCTTGAATTTATGGTGACTTCAAAAGAGTTTGTGAGTTTATGGCGACTTAAAACAGAGCTACTGCATCAGACTTTGGAATACTCGATTCTGATTGGCCAGACTCGGACCGTAGTGCTGACTCTAATCGGAAACTCAAGTTAGTATTAATGCTCTTGTTCCGTTTGTGTACAAACAAGTTAATCAGGGTAATTGTTGATATGGTAAAGTTTTCTGGAAGGAAATGTTCGTGATCCATGATCCTTGAGAATCTGATAGTCTTTTATAAACATCAGGAGGAAAAAAAAAGAGAGAAGAGTGAAATAGTGGACCTTAAATGGTTTGCAGTAAAGCCTGCCTTACAGCTTCGTTTCTTCTCCCACAGTGAATGAAGGAGGTGTGAAGCAAGTGTCAAATGACTGCTCAGACCCTGGGGAGCCGGAGAACGGCAGGCGCATTGGCAACGATTTCAGGTAAACCTAGTTGTTTACAGACAAGGAGTTGTTGAGTTCCTGAAAATACAGCACCCTGAAGAATGCACAGTTCTCCTCATTCATTCTCTGGGTTTCTTGTTTGTTTGTTTTTGCTCTTAAATGGAAATATCTCAAAGTATCGGCGCGATGGTTGGGTTCACATGTGACGGCGATCACGTGCTGCAGGGCTCCAAAAGCATCACCTGCCAGAGGGTGGCGGAAGTCCTTGCCGCATGGAGCGACCATCCACCCGTCTGCAAAGGTGAGAGATAAGGGATAGTCCTGGATTTTGAAATATGACGTTATAGCATCCGATTGTTCCTGTCTTATGAAAACACATATGTTATCAAGTACACTGTAAAAAAAAATCCGTTGTTTTTACGGAAAAATACTGGCAGCTGTGGTTGCCAGAATAATCCTGTTAAAAATACAGTGAATTGTAAACAACATTACAGAATAACTTGTACATTTCACTGGGATTCCATGTACAATTAATGATAATTAAATGTAAATTTTACAGGTATTCAATGTACAATAATCAATACATAACTGTTAATTTTACGGATATTCATTGTACAATGATGGTTATAAGCAATGATCTACTAGACAGATTTTTTTGGGGGGCTTTTTTCACCTTTATTGGATAGGACAGTGTAGAGACAGGAAATGAGCTAGAGAGAGAGAGACAGGAAGGGATCAGGAAATGACCTTGGGTCGGAATCGAACCCGGGTCCCCGAATTCATAGCATGGTGCCTTAGTCGACTGAGCCACGACAGTGGGCATTTTTTAAATTTTTTAACAGGGCAATGATGTAATTTAAACTATCACATTCTGTTTTAGTATTACAGTTTGTCTGTGTTTAAACTACAACAATTTGTAAATTATACAAAAAAATATGACCAATTCAACATATTCTTACTGTTAAATTAACGATGGTTAGGAGTTTTACAGTCTCTCTCTGTTTGTGCCATGCCCCAAAGGGCCTAGACGAACCCAAACGTCCAATCTATAATTTTTCCTCGTATGCGAGAAGTGTCCCAGACTGTTCTCGGTGTTGCTTTTGGAAAATTGTCCAGGAAAGTTTTACGTTGTCTGCCCCTTGCGCGTTTTCCCGTGATTTTCCCCGAAAGGGCAAGGTCCTCCAATTGTTGCTTTCGAATCACGTGGCCGACGAAACTGGTCTGTCGGCGTTCGATCGTACGTAGAAGCTGCCGTTCTTGCTGGATCCTGTTGAGTACCTCGTCGTTGGTGACTCGATCGATATAGGAGATTCTCAACATGCGTCTGTAGAGCCACATTTCTGTAGCCTCAATGTTGCGCCGGGTTTCGGCAGTGAAAGTCCATGCCTCGCAGCCATACAAAAGTACTGACCAAACGTAGCATTTAAGAAGACGAACTCTGGTTGGCACTGAAAGTGAGCGATCTGCGAGGATTGGCCGTAGGCGATCGAACGAATCCTTCGCTAGAGTGATACGCCGACGGATTTCCTTCTTGCTTCGACCATCCGAGGTGACTAGAGCACCAAGGTTAATGAATTGGGAGACTTGTTCAATCGGGACAGTGCCAAGTTTGAGCGAGCAGACCGGTTCTGGTGTTGACTTTGAGATGACCATGGTTTTTGTCTTTTTGGCATTGATCGAGAGCCCAAAACGCTCGCTTTCTTCAGCTAGCTTGTCGAAGAGTTATGAGTTTTACAGTATATTGATGTAAATTACACACTGCTTCATTGTTTTTGTATTTACAGTTTTTTTTATGTCATGATTTTACATAAATTCACTGTTAATTCTACGGACATTTTTTACAGTGTACATACTGTATATACACATACTGTATTCTTCGAATGCCTGAATATCCCCAGGTATTCAGTGGAAACTGCTTTTCATTTTGAATACATTATGACGCATTATAAACGCTCTATTCAGGCTCTAAGCAAAACCATGTTCCTGCAGTGATATCGGAAAATGTTACATTAGATTTACATTACAGCATTGGTACCCTCGACATTCTTATGAACGGTTATTACTCGATAATTAATGTCATAGTGTGCTTTATAAAGCATTATGAATGTGACTACAATGCTAAGCATCTACTGTATATACGTATGTCTCTTAAACGATTCGTTACATAAAGCTTTATAAAGCATGAATTCATGTCTACATTTATTCTGTTCACTGATGTTATAATGCACTATAACACTGAGGTACAGTGACTTTGCTATAGCGCATTACATCAGTCTACAGTGTTCTTATGAACAGTTATTACAGTGTGACGGATACTGAGACTGTATACACTGATCAGCTATAACGTTAAAAACACTGACAGGTGAAGTGAATTAATTTTTCTATCCATGTTCACTGGATATGAGCAATCGTGCGCTCTGATTGGCTACTCTACTACTAGGATATCAGCTCATATACCGTGAGTAGAGAAAAACAAAATGGCGGCGCGTGTTGCTGAAGCAACCGAGGACGAAATAAAAACTCTACTCGAAAACAAAACCCTGAAAAATACAAAAAAATAAGCAACAAAATATGGAATGAAAGTATTTGATGTTAAGAACATATCTTTTTGATTTTTCAAGAATTATTATTATTATTATCACATTTTTCACAAATTGCTCCTGTCATTTTGCCAGTTTGTTTATATTCTAAGTGGAAATTATTTTGTCGGAGATTTTGTATAAAGTTTTTATTTATCGAATTTGCAAAAAATAAAATAAAAATGCTCCATTTCTCAAAATCCAGTGAATGTGGATAGAATAAAACAGTTATTCTATGAAATCGAGTCATACATGGCTTGCAGACAATTCGGTGCTACGCGCCTCATCGGCTATCAGCTCATGTACGACTCAATTTCGTGGAATAACTGTTAATTATCTCATTCCAATGGCACTTGTCAAGGGGTGGACTATATTAGGGAGCAAGAGAACAGTCACTTCTTGAAGTTGATGTTTTGTAAGCAGGAAAAATGGGCAAGTGTAATGTAAGGACCTGAGCGACTTTGACACTTTGACAAGGGCCAAATTGTGATAGCTAGATGACTGGGTCTGAGCATCTCGCAAATGGCACATCTTGTGGGGTGCAGTGGTTAGTACCTACCAAAAGTGGACCAAGGATCCAAAGGACAACCGGTGAACCGGCGACAGGGTCATGGGTGTCAAAGGCTCATTGATTCACATGGGGCATGAAGGCTAGCCCGTGTGGTCCAATCCCACAGAAGAGCTACCGTGGCACAAACTGCTGAAAAAGTTAATGCTGGCTAAAACAGAAAGATGTCAACATTAACTTTATCAGCAGTTTGTGCTCCAGTAGCTCTTCTGGATTGAACCTTATGGGCTAGCCTTCATGGCCCATGTGAATCAATGAGCTTTTGACACTCATGATCCTGTCGCCGGTTCACCGGTTGTCCTTTGGATCCTTGGTCCACTTTTGGTAGGTACTAACCACTGCATACCAGGAACACCCTACAAGATGTGTCATTTTGGAGATGCTCAGACCCAGTCATCTAGCCATCACAATTTGGCCCTTATGAACCTCATTCCTTACACTTGCCCATTTTTTTCCCGCCTCCAACACATCAACTTCAAGAACTGACTGTTCTCTCTCTTGCTGCCTAATATATCCCACCCCTTGACAGGTGCCACTGTAATGAGATAATCAATGTTATTCACGTCTTCACCTGTCTGTGTTTATAATGTTATAAGGTGTTATTCATGCTACATGACTTGACATAGTTGAATCTGACTCCATATTACCAGCCACATGTTTCATGGTGTTTGTCATTTTTTTTTTTTTAATCTCAGGGACAGAACGATGTCTTAAAATCTCAGTCAGTGAACCTCACCAGTGCTGCAGTATATTGAAAAAGTGGTGTGTTGTGTTAGTGTGTTACACACCAACATGTGGGCAGAATGGGAGGATAATCTATTTTCGACACATAATACAGTATTATAGCTTCATACTGTATACGCATGAAATATTTTTATCTAGTGCTCTTCATAATGACATGCTCAGCTGCGAGTCAGGCCTTGTTATCTTTCTCGAAGCATTTTCCCTTCATTGTTTTTGATCAAAACTGTGCCATATGTGATACTCGCTAGGGCCATAACCTCTTCGAATCACAAGCCCTTAATACACATATTCATTCCTGCCAAAATAAAAAATTTAAAAAATCTCCTGCATCCTTATGTGTTAACTGTTTGTTTGTTTTTTTTTTTCGTCAGTGAAAACGTGTGGGTCAAACCTCTACGGTCCATCTGGGACTTTTACTTCTCCCAATTTCCCCATCCAGTATGAGAGCAACTCGCAGTGTGTTTGGATAATTACCGCCAGTAACCCAAATAAGGTAATACACTTCACCTGTGATCACCTCACCCCGACCACACACACACACACACCCATAAGGGCACTGACTCTGACACTCAGTGCGTTTACATGCACATAGAGAAAATCGAATTTCTGCCGTAGCTCGACTGAAATCGAAGTTCTAAATGCCATGGAAACACCTTAGCTCGGCTGAAATCGAACTGAACTGGATTTCTCGTAATCGAGCTACGCGACCTAGATTATGCGATTGTAACCGAGCTACTTAGTGCATGTAAACCCTATCGAGCTACGTAGTCGAGCTACTTACTTCAGCACTGCCCCTTCCAGAAGTGACGAGTGACGAGACCACAAGCGGGAAACACGACAGCCTTGGTCGGCATGACAACAGTAGTAGTAGCGAGCAGCAGAAGAGGTCAGGAGGAACAAGGAGAACGAACGAACACGGAACTGATAACTTTGTTTATACTCTTGAATAGCTCTTCTTCATGACAACAACCGGAAGTGTACCAACATGATGGGACGTGTAGCGCCACCTGTGGCTCGGGTGCACAATGTACCTCACACAATAGCTCGATTTCCTTGTGTGCATGTAGGATTGGATTTCTCTGGCACCCCTGCTGGGACCCTTAGCTCGATTACCGACAGTAGCTCGATTTGGATGTGCATGTAAACGCACTGACTGAGTTGATATATGATATTTGAGCTTTGTGGGTAATTGTTTTGGTGGCTTTACCCTTTAATGGCTTGATTCTTCCACATTGAGCACTTGAGTGTTTTTTGTACTGTACTGAAAGGTCAAGGGTCATTTCATCCAACTTACAGAGATGGATGATGGCACAGAAGCATTCGTTAAAAGATTCCTGAGCAGTCAATAAACTTAAACAGGAAGAATTAGATAAAAATGAGATCCTGTAATCAGAATTAAGCTGTTTCTGCTTTGTCGGAACCAAAGGTTTATGTGCTGTACACACACTGACACACAGAGTCTAATGAGACTCACATCTTAATACATATGTATTTCAGGCAGGAAGTCAGTCACAAAAGAATTGGAATGCTCATCAGGTTATGGGTTAACTGAAGGAATTAGCTGCAGCATGGTTTTGTCCAAACGTAGGTGGAGAAGTGCTCATCATGTGGCCTTTCATACATGTCAACCTTTGGTCAATCAAACCTGTATAACCAACCTCCAAAATCCGTATTTCCCTTATAAAATCCGTATAAGATGCAAATTAAAATAACTTACCTAAAATTTGAATGATAATTAACAATGATATATCCCAGTTACTTTTTCATCTCATCTCATTATCTCTAGCCACTTTATCCTGTTCTACAGGGTCGCAGGCAAGCTGGAGCCTATCCCAGCTGACTACGGGCGAAAGGCGGGGTACACCCTGGACAAGTCGCCAGGTCATCACAGGGCTGACACATAGACACAGACAACCATTCACACCTACGGTCAATTTAGAGTCACCAGTTAACCTAACCTGCATGTCTTTGGACTGTGGGGGAAACCGGAGCACCCGGAGGAAACCCACGCGGACACGGGGAGAACATGCAAACTCCACACAGAAAGGCCCTCGCCGGCCACGGGGCTTGAACCCAGACCTTCTTGCTGTGAGGCGACAGCGCTAACCACTACACCACCGTGCCACCCAGTTACTTTTTATTCAATATTAATAACAATAAACCTTCAGAATGAATACAAAGCTCCAATGTTTGACAAAAACACAAAGTGTTATCAGCGAGAGTTACGAAGGAAATACTTCGTTGTTTGGAGACAGGTTTCACCGAGCGGCTATTATGCGCGAGACTTCATATTAGCCACAAAGTCAGGAAAATCTGTTCGTAAAATTACGTTATAATGACCAAATACAATGAAAAGTATTTTTCCAGTCTCACCTGTGAAAGGTAATCCCATGTGATCTCGTTTGGACGGTAAACCTGTTGGTACAGTTAAACGCAGCACATGAATGAGGCATCTTTATTCTCGGGCGAGGATGACATATGATTCTATGCAGAAGCCGGTGTCTATGACTTCACGGTTGGCGGGATTCTCGCAGTGCGGTGTGCGCATGATCAGAAGTGGAACAAAGTCTCGCTACCACAAGATAACGCGCGATTTCAAAAGACTCTTTACTGGCTGTCTGTGGTGTACAGTACGTTTGTAAATGTTATGCGTTCTTTTATCATCGTGGGAATTGATTATAGCTCTAAATAAATATTGAAGTTTTTTTAAAAGAATCCGTATAACTTTATTTATACGCCCATATACTATGTTTATTGAATCAAATCCGTATAAAATACGGACATTCCGTATAGGTTGACATGTATGGCCTTTTGTTATTATTAAAGAAGGAATTCAACATTTGGGGGTGTGCTGTGATAGGAAAACAATCAATACTCCATTTCCATTGTCATGTTGCACAAAATAGAAGCTGTTTTTTGGAGGGGGGTGTTTTGTTTTGTTTTTCAAAAAGTTGACAAAACACAATTGTGAATGGTCTATATTTCCATTGAGTAACGTTATACGATTAAACCCTGTTTTTTTTTCTTGTGATACTCACTCTGGATCTCAGAGACATGATATCTGGCACAGGATTCCGATCGCATCCATCACAATAGCCGTGAATAGCTGTGGTAGTGCTGAATCGAATGTGGAAAAAAAAGTGTTGCTTTGTTGATTCATCTGGAACAAAAAAAAACCTCATGTAAGCGTATAAATTTCTTTCAGAGGGTTTTTTTTTGAAAGTCATATGTATTTTTATCTCCACCAACTTTGTTGGAGGAGGTTATGTTTTCGCCTTCCATCTGTTTGTTTGTTTGCTTGTTTGTTCACAGCATAACTCAAAAAGTAGGGAACAGATTTTGATTAAATTTGGTGGAAAGGTAAGCCATGGGCCAAGGAACAATTCCTTTAATTTGGATATAAATCCGGATATGTATGCGGATCCAAGATCCAGATATACCGGTATGTGCTGATCCAGGATTTTTTTTTTAATCTGTTCCCAACTGTTGTGGTATGTTGTTATGGGACTATATTACCCTTACGCAGAGTGATCTACCGTACACTAGAACAGGGCCGCGTAGTAACACTGTATCTGTAATATGTCAGTCAGTTAGTACCTCAGTAAAGTAACGTCAAACGCATCTCCGAGTCTCCTCATCATTGAATGACTTTATTCACAACAATAACACTTCATGGTGGCAGCGGAAAACAATCGCCTACAACGCCACACAGAACTGCTTTGTGCCGACGGAAGTTTACAGTAAAATTGTCCAGGGATAATTTTTTTCGCCTGACGGGTGAAAAGACTTCGGCGGCTAGCAGGATCAAGCTAGATGGCTAACAGTGGTAACGATTCAAGCTTGAGACCAGAAAGAGGACAAGAATGGCATCGCATCTACCAACGATGAACTGGTCCGACCCGGATCTGAGTGAGGCTATTTCTCTTTTCAAACAGAAAATGTATCTGTATCTAGAGGATGAGGAAATAGTGGATGAAGCTAAAAAAGCAAGGAAAATATGCCGAGGGATCAGAGATGAAGGACTAAAGAGACTGAATGCTAGTGGACTCAGTGAGGAGAATAAGAAGAAACCCGATGAGTTGTGGAGGTTTTTCGAAGGTCAATTGAAATTGAATGTGAACTTTAGAATACACAGACTTCATTTAATGCAGTACAGACAGAGACCCGACGAAAACATTGATGACTTTGTGACTAGAGCCAGAACGTTAGCGCTGAAATGCCAATTCACTGACGCTGAGCTGAACAAACGTCTGATTGAGCTCATAATAGCCAGTACGCCACACGATGCACTGAGGAATGACCTGTACAGTAAACCTCAAGGCTACTCCTTGGCTGAAGTGCTAACAGAAGGGAGGAAATATGAAGCGCTATCGGCAGGCAATGAACAGTTGAACCAGCTGGGTCTGACTACTGCAGAAAAAGTTCACGCCATACACCGAGGACGGACATGTCAGAACTGCGGCAGAAGCCATCAACCGCGTCAGTGCCCTGCCTACAACGACGAGTGCTCTGCGTGCAGCGCCAAGGGACACTGGGCGAGATACTGCAGGAAAAACAACAGACGTCAACAGAAGCCAGACTCCACTCCACGGAGAAGAAGTAAGTCCCGTCCAACACCAAACAAACACTACAAACAACACCAGGCAACCAGGGGAAGATACAAGCCACACCACAGAGCCAGAGTCGATGTAGTTGACTTTGAGGACCAAGAGGACGAATGCATGTACCAGCAACAATTCCACCCCATCACCATCAGTGAAAAATGCATGCACAGCATCAACAGCAACCTGCCTAGAGATGACGCCTGCACAACACTCAACATGAGACCACCCGACGTACCAGGCCATGGACACACACTTCGTCTAAAGATCGACACAGGGGCATCAGGAAACACTCTTCCACTGCGCACATTCAGGCAGATGTATGGAAGCAACACAAGTGCATACAAGCAGCTGAAGAAAAACAACATGAAGCTCTCAGCATACAGCAGACATGAGATACCTTGCTACGGAACCATCAACATCCCGTGCCAGTACAAGGACTCCAGATGGGTAAGCGCCAAGTTCTACGTTGTGGATGTACCAGGGCCAGCTGTAGTTGGACTACCCACAAGTGAACTGCTGAACCTTGTCACCCTGCATGTGGACACTGTAAAGCAAAAGACTGACAACAGCAAGAAAGACAGACAACAGACAAAACACCTGAAAGTAACCACCTGCAGTGATCTCATGAGAGCGTACCCTAACCAATTCGACCAAATAGGAAACTTCAAAGGAACTGCAAAACTCATCCTGAAGCCCGACGCTGAACCATTCATCGACCCACCACGCAAATGCAGCATTCACATCAAAGACAAGCTCCAACGTGAGCTGAATAAGCTTGTTGCACAAGATGTCCTGAGGAAAGTAGAACACCACACCGATTGGTGCTCCAGCCTTGCATACAGCACAAAGAAAGACGGATCCCTATGCATATGCCTTGACCCACAAAAACTAAACGCCAGCCTGAAGAGATGCCCACACAAAATACCTACCGTGGAGGAACTGAATCCCAGATTCACAAATGCAAAGATCTTCAGCAAGCTGGACGCGAAAGCAGGATACTGGTCCATACATCTGGATGAAGAGTCACAAATCCTGACAACGTTCCGCACTCCCTTCGGCAGGTACTGCTGGAAACATCTGCCATTCGGACTGAGTGTGTCTCAGGATCTCTTCCAGGCCAAGATGGACCAAATCCTGGAGGGACTTCAAGGCGTGGCCAGCATCGCCGATGACATCGTCATCTACGGGAAGGACGAAGAGGAGCATGACGGGAACCTGACTGCGCCGATGGAGCGAGCTGCAGAGGCAGGTATGGTGTTCAACAGCGACAAGTGTGTCATCAAACAAAACCACATTTCATTCTTTGGCAACCTGTACACAGACAGTGGCATAAAACCAGACCCTGAAAAAATCAGAGACATTCAGAAAATGCCAACACCACGGAACAAAGACGAACTGCACAGATTCTTGGGAATGTTAACCTACCTTGCCACATACATACCAAAGTTTGCAGAGAAAGCGCACACACTCAGAGGACTGCTGAAAAATGACACCATGTGGATATGGGAAGCCGACCACCAAGAATGCTTCGACGACTTGAAATCTGCCATCACAGAGGACGCATGCCTGAAATACTACGACACCAGCACACCCCTGACACTGGAAGTAGACGCATCACAGAAAGGCCTTGGCATAGCACTGGTGCAGAACAACAGACCCATCGCATTCGGATCAAAGACCCTGACCGACTGCCAATCCAGGTACAGCAACATTGAGCGTGAAATGCTTCCAATTGTTTATGGAATGCAGAGATACCATACTTACCTGTATGGAAAGTCATTCACCATGATTACAGACCATAAGCCACTCATCACCATCTGCTCGAAACCACTGCATGCTGCACCACCCCGACTCCAACGTATGCTGATCAAGACTCAAGGCTACAACTACGAGGTGAAGTACCGACCTGGCACAGAAATGGCCCTGGCAGACACCCTCAGTCGACTCCCAAACCCCGAGAACGACGGTGACATCGAGCTGGATGAGAGGATAGACGGCATCGACACAGAGTTTGAAGATCCAGAGAGGCACACCATCACCATTGTAAACTTTTCACCTGAAAAACAAGACACTCTGTGCAACCAAACTGCTGACGATCCAAAGCTCCGTGCACTGACAGAACTCATTCAGCAGGGATGGCCTGAAAACATCAAGGACTTACCTAAAGATCTACGTCCATACTGGTCCTTCAGAGATGAACTTGCCACGGAGTCAGGAGTCATCTTCAAGGGCAGACAGGTACTCCTCCCCGACACCATGACTGCAGACATTCTCACACAATTACACATAGCACACCAAGGCATAGAAAAAACACGCCGACTGGCCAGAGAAAGTGTCTATTGGATTAAAATGAATGACGACGTCGAAAGAGTTTGCAGATCATGCAGCGTGTGTGCTGAACACCAAGATGCCAACCCAAAACAACCTCTCAAGCCAAACGAGATACCATCCAGACCATGGCAGTCTATAGCCTCTGACCTGTTTGAAATCAATGGATGCCACTATCTATTGACTGTAGACAGATACTCAAAATACCCACTTGTTGACGAAATGCCCACCCTAGTATCCAGCCATGCAGTCACACAAAAGATGCAGTCTTACATGTCTTTATTTGGAAGACCAGACGAAATCCTTACAGACAACAGACCACAGTACATGGGACAGACTTTCCAAGCATTCGTGAAAAGGTGGGGAATCACACACATCACCAGCTCCCCCCACTACCCCAAAAGCAACGAGTTCATTGAAAGGCACATCAGACACATCAAAGGCATCATCAAGAAGACACAGCAAAACAAAAGTGACCTCCACATTGCCTTGCTGCAAGTCAGAGCAACACTCATCAACAGCAAGCTGCCTTCACCTGCAGAACTGCTCTTTGGTAGGCCTGTCACCACCCTACTGCCAAGCCGAGCAGAACCAGGTAAAGAGCAACACCATCAGCACCTGGCCCACAGAGCAGCTGTGATGAAAGAACACCACGACCGCAGCTGCCGCAGAGAACTACCTCCACTCCAGCCTGGACAACACGTGACAGTGTGGAGCAAGGAGAGAAGGACATGGCACCCAGCAGTCATCCAGCAGAAGTGTAAGGAGCCAAGGAGCTACATCATCCAGACACCCAATGGACACATGTTGAGGCACTGCAGGAGCCACCTGCGTGGACCTTACAACCCACACACACACACCACACAGACACAACAACCTACTGTGAGCAGAACACACCTGGCAGTGCCACAAATGCTGGGTGAACACCGAGAGGGTAACAGTGAACAGACAGAGGTTGTCTACACCATCCTGTGAACCTGTAGGCCAACCACCCGACCCCAACAACCCTCAGCCAGTCCGTACACGCTTCGGAAGGGCTGTGGTCAAGCCAGCACACTTCAGGGACTATGTCCAGTAGCAAGTATAATTCACTCTTGCTCACTTTCAGAGACTGAATGTGACTGTTGAAATGTGTTTTCTATATTCTTTTCCTCTTGTCATTTGACAGGGATTGACAGATGTTTACAACTTTGAATTAATCTGTTTACAACTTTGCAGTAATATGTTTACTCACTATTAATATTCTACTATCTTTCTGAATCAGTACTGTGAGAGATATGATAGTCCTTAAATGACTAGGTGATTAAAAAAAAAATGCCTATATAATTTGCCTTTTGCCTACAGTAAAAAATAAGTAATTCTAACATGTGAATGAATGACATGTGAACTGAAATGTTCAGCCTACAGAAGAACAAGTAACTATAACTGAATGATAGTGTTGATGTGAGTTTAAATGAAATATTTAATGGTAACCAAAGCTTAAACTTATGAAGTTAATTTAATGTAGTTCATGGTTATGTTTGCTACACAGCTATGCATCTCCTCTTATTCTAGGATTGTCTTTTAAGCTAAACAGGGGGGATGTTGTGGTATGTTGTTATGGGACTATATTACCCTTACGCGGAGTGATCTACACTAGAACAGGGCTGTGTAGTAACACTGTATCTGTAATATGTCAGTCAGTTAGTACCTCGGTAAAGTAACGTCAAACGCATCTCCGAGTCTCCTCATCATTGAATGACTTTATTCACAACAATAACACTTCACCAACGTAACTCAAAAAGTATTGAATAGATTTGGATGAAATTTGGTGGAAAGGTGAGCCATGGGCCAATGAACAATTCCTTAGATTTTGATGCAAATCTGGATATGTATGCAGACCCAGGATCTAAATATGTATACAGATCCAGGATTTTTTTTTGTCTGTTCCCAATGTAGCTCAAAAAGTAGTGAACAGATTTTGATGAAATTTGGAGGAAAGGTGGGCCGTGGACCAAGGAACAACTTATTAGATTTTGATCCAAATAGTGGCCTGGTGGAGGTATCCATTCTACCGAGAGTCTTTCTATTTTAGTTCGCAATTTCAAATTGTGCATTAAGCAGATTGAAGAAAACACGGCTAATGATAGTTACTAGAGTTAACGTTACCAAGCACAAGGTTGATCATTTTGCCATAACAGCACACCCTGAAAAATTATTCCTCTTTTAACCACAGCAATTTGCTTACAATTACAAATGTGTTATTATTATTATTACCATTATTATTATTTAGCATAAATATCAAGGTGATTATAGGAAATTGTACACACTGATTGGTCGAGAAATTCAAACTATTCCTCGATAATCACCTCGAGCGACTCGGCAAAATGGCAACCAGTCGCTTTGTCACCGTAAGTGAGGAAGAATTACAAATGATGAAAGAAAATGCTTTTCCTAAAAGCACTAAAGATGTTATGAAGTTTGGTCTAAAGCTATTCAAAGGTAAGATGGAATTGGGATTTATTTTATCGATTTCAAAACAAAGTATTTTAAGTGAGTCAGTGTAGATAAGCGACACAAGTCTGAGCTGTGCCATTATTACATTTTCATGCTGCTTTTGAAGATTGAAATAAATTATTTTTTTTATACGATATATATTTTTTTACATAACCACCTGTGTATTCATCCAAAAACAATTATCTGCCTCAGACTCGGTGAATATTGGGTGAATAATAGCCTCAACTTTGACTTCGCCTCGCTTATTATTCACCAATATTCACTTCACCTTCAGCGAATAATGGTTAATTATTAAACAATGACATCATATGTTTTTGTTCTGTGTATATTATGGAATGTTGACAAAAAAAAGTTAATTCCCGTTCTCACTTGCACTACCGTTCAAAAGTTTGGGGTCACCCAGACAATTTTGTGTTTTCCATGAAAAGTCACACTTTTATTTCCCACCATAAGTTGTAAAATGAATAGAAAATATAGTCGAGACATTTTTCTGGCCATTTTGAGCATTTAATCGACCCCACAAATGTGATGCTCCAGAAACTCAATCTGCTCAAAGGAAGGTCAGTTTTATAGCTTCTCTAAAGAGCTCAACTGTTTTCAGCTGTGCTAACATGATTGTACAAGGGTTTTCTAATCATCCATTAGCCTTCTGAGGCAATGAGCAAACACATTGTACCATTAGAACACTGGAGTGAGAGTTGCTGGAAATGGGCCTCTATACACCTATGGAGATATTGCACCAAAAACCAGACATTTGCAGCTAGAATAGTCATTTACCACATTAGCAATGTATAGAGTGCATTTCTGATTAGTTTAAAGTGATCGTCATTGAAAAGAACAGCGCTTTTCTTTCAAAAATAATGACATTTCAAAGCGACCCCAAACTTTTGAACGGTAGTGTACATTATAGCAGAGATAAACATTAATTCCCTCATCAGCGTTTCTTTATTGTGTTTTCGATTGAGGAAAAAAATGACAAAATGT
The DNA here is from genome assembly GCF_027579695.1 of Neoarius graeffei. Classification (NCBI taxonomy): domain Eukaryota; kingdom Metazoa; phylum Chordata; class Actinopteri; order Siluriformes; family Ariidae; genus Neoarius; species Neoarius graeffei. Next base: position 61,127,610 of record NC_083587.1, read on the forward strand.
TGACACTGGAGACTCCTTGCATTAAAGTGAAATAAACAACTTCTCACATATCAACAATTAACAACAGGTTTTTTTTCTTTCTATTTTTTTAAATCAGTCAGTGTGGATCAACTATCATACAAATCCTTATGAATGAGCTGTTACGATAGAAGCTGGTTAACATAAATAAATACGTGCTCTACAACCACATTATTATCCAGACTGCGTGTCCTGAAAATTAATCAACACCTTCTGACCAATCAGAATGCAGAACCCGCCTGCAGAGTGCAGGCAGTTTAAATCCAACTTTGATGTCGTTTTATTCTTCTGCTCTCCATCTAATCGAAATTGTTTGTCGTACCTTTCACAGATAAATGTTCATTCACAATTCATTAGTCCACTTTTTTTTTATTTTTATGATCAACACTTTCTCTTGAACATTTATCCCTAAGGCATATTTGAAGCCCAGACTCGCTGTGTACCTGTGTGCACATATTTGATACATTTTCCCATGACTCTCTCTCCTCACGTCATTAACTATTTCCAAATAGCTGAGTTATAGATTCAATTGCTGCTAAATCTGCGTCCCTGTGGTGCTGTGATGCAAATGGGTCCTAAATGACACAGTGAGGCGATATTGCCTCATTTATCTTCGACAGATGGAATTGCTGAGTTTAAGTTTTATTGCGGTTCTCTGGCGCTCATAATACGAAAGCCGCAGGCATCATGAGTGTGTTATGACATCATTAGCACTATGAAATGATTTTAAGCACGCATAGTGTATAATGTACACATGTATACAGATCTTAGCGCTGGATTAGCATGGACGTTCTTGTCTCGTTTGATTGCACTGGTTTGTATTCGCAACACACTCTTGTTTGCAATTATCCACAAGAGAAGCTACTAATTTGTACCTGATGATAGCTTTAACGTCAGGCAAGGGTTTGTAATGAAGGGTAATTTATCGATAACATATGTTCCACCAAAGTGCCAGCTCTTATTATCACACTTATTATATGTTTAAATCATTCTTATTTGCCGATTATGGCTCCTATGCGAAGGCTGTTAGGGTTATGGAATTGAAACGAGAGGTCATTTTGACAGGAACGTGTTCTGAGACATGTTCTCTGCCTTTCCAGGTGATCCAGATCAACTTTGAAGAGTTTGACTTGGAGCTCGGATACGATACGCTTACGATAGGAGATGGAGGAGAGGTCGGAGACTCCAGAACCATCATCCAAGTGTGAGTTCTGATTGTTAGCTTTCTGGGATTATTGCAAAATTTTCTAAATTCGTTTACTACATGAGTCTCTGGAGCTGTCAATCAGCTTTAGAAAATATTACTAGTGGCAATATTTTTAAAAATGTTAAGCATTTATTTTAACCTTTTTAACACTTGGTGGTTGTGCATAGTTTATAGGAAAATAATTAACAATGTGAATAGAAGTTCCTGTTACTGTGCCAAAGTGGACTATTTTCCCCTAACCGCCCGTCCGCCCAGTGCTTTATTCGTTATTCCACCCAGTGTTGTAGTCGAGTCACTAACACGACATCCACACGACAACGGCAACGAGATTTTATTTAAAAAAATATCGCGTCCACATGGGCAACGGATCAGTAAAATATCAGGTACATATGGCAACGCAATGCTTGCTGAAAACGATGCAATACACATGCCACACCTCTACGTGCGCTGTAAGACGGTCCTATCGGAGACACCAGAACAATAGAAGTAGTAGGACGCATGCGCATAAACCCCTTCTTCTACCCAGCGTGAAGCACTCACTGGAACAAGCACACAACAACAAGAAGAAGATGGCTGCGACTACGTGAGGAAATCGTGCCTTCTGTGTGTACAAATTAGTTTTATTAGTGTGCATAGTTTTATATAACTTAATTTTCTTATTGTGTGTGAACATTTTGAAAAGCATTTTTATATAATTTATATAACTTTTTATATTGTGTGTGAACATTTTGAAAAGCAGTCTTATCCAATAAAAAAAAGAAATTCAAGAAATGGTTCAGTTACTTGTTTATTTAAAAGAAAAGCTGTATACAAAAGTGAATGCAATGCAGTGGTTCATACAAAACAGCGAGAGTGCTGCTTGTTCTAGTCATGTGGTTGTGACGTCATCATAAACAAATCCGTTCTACTCATCCAGACGACTTCACAATGGCGCCGTTGCCAGATTTTTCCACTCTGGAACCCGTTCTCGTTTTGGGGCACCCAAAACGCCGGTGCCGTGTGGACGGCAGGCCGAAACGATAAACAATTTTATCAGATTCACCTGAATCCGTTGCCGTGTGGACAGCCTCTAAACCTCGAGTCTGAGTCCAGTCTCGAGTCCCCACTGTTCAAGTCCAAGTCATTAAAGAAAATTTAGAATCAACTCCGAGTCGAGTCCGAGAACAAGACTCCAATGGCACCATCTGACGGTGGCTGTTGCTGCCTTTATGTGAAAGCGTCTCTGATACTGTGTTGGACTAACGTTCCTGCTCGACTGCCCCGTTTTAGTTAACAGGCTACAGATAAAAAGCTTGTTCATCACTCAGCAAGCCCTGCCCACTATCAACAGGGCAAATAAAATGAGAGAGGGTTAACACTAGCTAGTTCATCATTCAGCAAGCAAGCACCGCCATCAACAGGGCAATGAACATAGCGTGTCACTTCCTTCTCTGGGTGGAGTCTTACCAAATGATGATTGAAGTTCGAGGTCGTCCCCGTCGTCTCCTCGATAGTTCTTCTACATATGGAACACACAGCAGTGCATTTTTTCCCACTGCACGAGAAGTCTGTATAAGCAAAGCGGACAGTCCTAGGGGCGTCTCTCCAGGCATTTTAGCACCATTAATGTTAGTTTGTTCCTGAACACGACGTATGAACAGGTGACTGCGCGTTCTCTTGTACAAAATTAGTGTAAAAATTAATGTAGATATAAATATAAATATTTTAGACCGAATTATCATGGCATGTTACAAAAAATTAAGAAAAAATCCAAGTCCTCATCTCCAATTTACAAGTCCGAATGCAGTTAATACATGAGTCTGAGTCCAAGTCATCAGTGCTCAAGTCCAAGTCAAGTCACAAGTCCATAAAATTAGGGCACGAGTTGGACTCAAGTACTACAAGCCTGTATTCCACAGCAATTTGCCAATGATTACATTTTTATATTAGTTACCTTCACCAACTTTGTTGGAGGAGGTTATATTTTCGCCTATGTTTGTTTGTTTTCCCCAATGTAACTCAAAAAGTAGTGAATAGATTTGGATGAGATTTGGTGGGGAGGTGGGCCACGGGTCAAGGAACAATTGATTAGATTTTGATGCAAATCTGGATATGTATGCAGATGCAGGCTCCAAATATATATGCAGATCCAGGGGTGGGGGGGGTTTTTTGTTTGTTTTTTCCAACATAACTCAAAAACTAGTGAACAGATTTGGATGAAATTTGGTGGACAGCTTTAATATTATCCTAGGTACGTGGCTTGGTGGAGGTATGCACTCTACTCAACCAAGTGCCCTTCTAGACTTTTTGTCCATTTATAGTTACTTAACGTTGTGAAACACCAAGAAACAAGTTCCTACCATCGTTTAAAAGCCATTTCCTTCCAAGCTTTTCTTTTTTCTTTCTGTCTTTATGGAAGTTAATGAGACTATGACAAAGCAATGACACTGGACACTGTGAGACTCCTTCCATGAACATGAAAAAAAAACAGTTAGTGAAAAAATACACACAAGTTTTAAACTGTTTATGTAGCATGACTATGTCGTGTAAGTTGTTACTATAGAAATGACAAGGCATTCATATAAACCTATGATTTGTACAGTGGGGCAAAAAAGTATTTAGTCAGCCACCAATCGTGCAAGTTGTCCCACTTAAAAAGATGAGAGAGGCCTGTAATTTTCATCATAGGCACACTTCAACTGTGAGAGACAGAATGGGGGGAAAGAATGCAGGAAATCACATTGTAGGATTTTTAATGAATTAATTGGTAAATTCCTCGGTAAAATAAGTATTTGGTCACCTACAAACAAGCAAGATTTCTGGCTCTCACAGACCTGTAACAACTTCTTTAAGAGGCTCCTCTGTCCTCCACTCGTTACCTGTATTAATGGCACCTGTTTGAACTCGTTATCAGTATAAAAGACACCTGTCCACAATCTCAAACAGTCACACTCCAAACTCCACTATGGCCAAGACCAAAGAGCTGTCAAAGGACACCAGAAACAAAATTGTAGACCTGCACCAGGCTGGGAAGACTGAATCTGCAATAGGTAAGCAGCTTGGTGTGAAGAAATCAACTGTGGGAGCAATTATTAGAAAATGGAAGACATACAAGACCACTGATAATCTCCCTCGATCTGGGGCTCCACGCAAGATCTCACCCTGTGCGGTCAAAATGATCACAAGAACAGTGAGCAAAAATCCCAGAACCACATGGGGGGACCTAGTGAATGACCTGCAGAGAGCCGGGACCAAAGTGACAAAGGCTACCATCAGTAACACACTACGCCGCCAGGGACTCAAATCCTGCAGTGCCAGACGTGTCCCCCTGCTTAAGCCAGTACATGTCCAGGCCCATCTGAAGTTTGCTAGAGAGCTTTTGGATGATCCAGAAGAGGATTGGGAGAATGTCATATGGTCAGATGAAACCAAAATAGAACTTTTTGGTAAAAACTCAACTTGTCATGTTTGGAGGAGAAAGAATGCTGAGTTGCATCCAAAGAACACCATCCCTACTGTGAAGCATGGGGGTGGAAACATCATGCTTTGGGGCTGTTTTTCTGCAAAGGGACCAGGACGACTGATCCGTGTAAAGGAAAGAATGAATGGGGCCATGTATCGTGAGATTTTGAGTGAAAACCTCCTTCCATCAGCAAGGGCATTGAAGATGAAACGTAGCTGGGTCTTTCAGCATGACAATGATCCCAAACACACCACCCGGGCAACAAAGGAGTGGCTTCGTAAGAAGCATTTCAAAGTCCTGGAGTGGCCTAGCCAGTCTCCAGATCTCAACCCTATAGAAAATCTTTGGAGGGAGTTGAAAGTCCGTGTTGCCCAGCGACAGCCCCAAAACATCACTGCTCTAGAGGAGATCTGCATGGAGGAATGGGCCAAAATACCAGCAACAGTGTGTGAAAACCTTGTGAAGACTTACAGCAAACGTTTGACCTCTGTCATTGCCAATAAAGGGTATATAACAAAGTATTGAGATGAACTTTTGTTATTGACCAAATGCTTATTTTCCACCATAATTTGCAAATAAATTTTTAAAAAATCAGACAATGTGATTTTCTGGATTTTTTTTTCTCATTTTGTCTCTCATAGTTGAAGTGTACCGATGATGAAAATTACAGGCCTCTCTCATCTTTTTAAGTGGGAGAACTTGCACAATTGGTGACTGACTAAATACTTTTTTGCCCCACTGTAGCTCCATTTCTGTCAGAGCTGCTTTTATAGAAATGTAATCCACACCTTCTGGCCAATCAGAATCGAGAATTCAACAGAAATGTGGTATAAGATGCAAGTATCCCATAATGCATCTGTGTATCTCAGCACTTTTTTCTTAAACTTTTTGATTACTGGCGTGTCTCCAAACCAGAATCATGTTTGCACCAATTTTCTTTTGTCCCACAAGGACAAAATCTCATGTCCTGCCAAACCCCATGCGCATAAAGCACACTTCAAATAATTGGCTATGTATAACCATGCGCTTAATGCCAGCGATAAAATAACTACTGTCAATACTGATAGAATGAAATGAAGAGATATTTCCCCCTCCAGCGAAAGACTTTGTTTATATCTTATTTTGTTTTGTATTGTATTCCATTTGCATCAGGCTCCTTGTGAACATCTTTAGAAAAAAAAAAACAGAACAAAAAAAGTCGAACTCTTTCTGTTTCTTTCTGCAGTTTGACTGGCAGCTTCGTGCCTGACCTGATTGTCAGCATGACCCATCAGATGTGGCTCCATTTGCAGTCGGATGAGAGCGTCGGCTCCATTGGCTTCAAAATCAACTACAAAGGTTTGTCCTCATCATCAGCCTCATTGAAAGAAACACTCACCATTGACTCACACATTGATGCATTGTTGTTTAAAAAAAAAAACAGAAATTGACAAGGAGAGCTGCGGTGACCCTGGTATCCCTTTGTACGGCTTCCGAGAGGGAGCGGGTTTCTCCAATGGCGATGTACTACGCTTCGAATGTCAGTTCGGATTTGAGCTCATCGGTGAAAGAACCATTTCCTGCCAGAATAACAATCAGTGGTCCGCCAACATCCCCATCTGTATTTGTAAGTACCAGCCTCTACTTCATGGACGTAATGGATATGCATTGATTGGAGAATCATTTTAGAGGAAATGATATACAGTGGTGCTTGAAAGTTTGTGAACCCTTTAGAATTTTCTATATTTCTGCATAAATATGACCTAAAACATCATCAGATTTTCACACAAGTCCTAAAAGTAGATAAAGAGAACCCAGTTAAACAAATGACACAAAAATATTATACTTGGTCATTTATTTATTGAGGAAAATGATCCAATATTACATATCTGTGAGTGGCAAAAGTATGTGAACCTTTGCTTTCAGTATCTGGTGTGACCCCCTTGTGCAGCAATAACTGCAACTAAACGTTTGCGGTAACTGTTGATCAGTCCTGCACACCGGCTTGGAGGAATTTTAGCCCGTTCCTCCGTACAGAACAGCTTCAACTCTGGGATGTTGGTGGGTTTCCTCACATGAACTGCTCACTTCAGGTCCTTCCACAGCATTTCGATTGGATTAAGGTCAGGGCTTTGACTTGGCCATTCCAAAACATTTACTTTATTCTTCTTTAACCATTCTTTGGTAGAACGACCTGTGTGCTTAGAATTGTTGTCTTGCTGCATGACCCGGCTTATCTTGAGATTCAGTTCATGGACAGATGTCCTGACATTTTCCTTTAGAATTCGCTGGTATAATTCAGAATTCATTGTTCCATCAATGATGGCAAGCCGTCCTGGCCCAGATGCAGCAAAACAGGCCCAAACCATGATACTACCACCACCATGTTTCACAAATGGGATAAGGTTCTTATGCTGGAATGCAGTGTTGTCCTTTCTCCAAACATAACGCTTCTCATTTAAACCAAAAATTCTATTTTGGTCTCATCCGTCCACAAAACATTTTCCAATAGCCTTCTGGCTTGTCCACGTGATCTTTAGCAAACTGCAAACGTGCAGCAATGTTCTGTTTGGAGAGCAGTGGCTTTCTCCTTGCAGCCCTTACATGCACACCATTGTTGTTCAGTGTTCTCCTGATGGTGGACTCATGAACATTAACATTAGCCAATGTGAGAGAGGCCTTCAGTTGCATCGAAGTTACCCTGGGGTCCTTTGTGACCTCGCTGTCTATTACACACCTTGCTCTTGGAGTGATCTTTGTTGGTCGACCGGTCCTAGGGAGGGTAACAATGGGCTTGAATTTTCTCCATTTGTACACAATCTGTCTGACTGTGGATTGGTGGAGTCCAAACTCTTTAGAGATGGTTTTGTAACCTTTTCCAGCCTGATGAGCATCAACAACACTTTTTCTGAGGTCCTCAGAAATCTCCTTTGTTCGTGCCATGATACACTTCCACAAACATGTGTTATGAAGATCAGACTTTGATAGATCCCTGTTCTTTAAATAAAACAGGGTGCCCACTCACACCTGATTGTCATCCCATTGATTGAAAACACCTGACTCTAATTTCACCTTCAAATTAACTGCTAATCCTAGAGGTTCACATACTTTTGCCACTCACAAAGATGTAATATTGGATCATTTTCCTCAATAAATAAATGACCAAGTATAATATTTTTGTCTCATTTGTTTAACTGGGTTCTCTTTATCTACTTTTAGGACTTGTGTGAAAATCTGATGATGTTTTAGGTCATATTTATGCAGAAATATAGAAAATTCTAAAGGGTTCACAAACTTTCAAGCACCACTGTATTCAGGACTGTTCTGTTTTATTCATTTATTCGTAGTTAAATGCTGAAAAACAACACCAGAATTCCCCGATGCAGGTGACACTGCAGCGTCAGTGTACGGAAGTGTGCGGTGTGCACTGTGCCATCCTTGTGATCGTTTACTTGATGATGTTTTCTCACAATAACAAAAAATATATATATATATATATATATATATATATATATATATGACAAAGCTTGTTTTCATGTGATAGTTAATTATTTATTGTCATTGTCAGCATACCTCAAGGTCGAGTATGCTTTCCAAGGTCAAGGCACAGGGTAGCCTGGCAAGCCAGACTAAATGTGAATATTTAGTCTGGTCTCGGTCGTAGACATTTCCGAAGGGTGTGGGAGGAACAACCCGTTGTCTTTCAAACTGTCTCTCTGCGTATAGGCCAACGCTCTGACCAATCAGCGCAACAGTGACTGTCAGAGCGACAGAAAGCAGTGGGGGAGGGTAAACAAACAGCATGTGGAGAGGGACACCATTGGAGCGTCGAGTGTTTTGGTGAAGATTCAGCGATCATGGAGTTTGACTGTTTTTGTCGTTTGTGCCAAAAAGACATGAGAGTATCACTCAGTGTCACTCTAAAATCATGTTTCAACGAAAACTCCAAGTCTAATTCTTCTAAAACTGATTCCAAAGCGGAGTCAAATGAGCGCTGTTCAATAGCCGTAGCCATCTTTCCTGTTGTGCTTTCTCCAGCGTCGCGCAGCCTTGTTGTCACTCCTGCAAAAGCCCGCCCAAAGAATCCAAACAAAAACCTTGCGTTGTGATTGGCGGGCACGATTTGATGCCCGGGGTGTGTTGTTGATATGGTCCGAGGCTAGACCCACTCGTAGGCAAAAATATTTTTGGCCGCTAGGCGGGTGGGTCTAGTTTACTAGGCTAGGCACAGGGTGCTTGAAACGGAGATGACTTGAGAGTCAAACATGCGAGTGAAACAGTTGAGGACAATGAGAGCAGGGGGTAGTAGGAAGCGGTCCAATGCCGGCTGCCCTTTGTTGTTCTCAGACCTTTCGGCGGCGGTGTTTTTCATCAGCAGGATGTCTCTTATCATTTTCAGCCTTGATGGAGCCAGAAAGACAGGACATTCTATAAAGGTTTTCTGCGACCGCTTCCCAGTTCCTCGGGTCGATGTTAAATGCTATCAGAGATCTTTTGATGCTGTCTTCGAAGCACTTTTTGGGCGGCGCCTCTCTTTCTGTGGCCTTCAGTCAGTTCAGAGTCGAGGACTCGCTTGGGGAGTCATTCATTTGGCATCCTTTGGACATGGCCAAGTGACCAAGTTGGTGGTGTTCGATCACCGTCTTGATGGAGGGAAGTCCAGCTCTTTTGATGACTTCTGTGTTTGAATAAATAAATAAATAAATAAATAAATATTTTAACTGAAGTAAAATATTAAAATTTTATATTAATTGTTAAATGAGAAATAATAATTTAAATATATACATTTGAATAAGAAATAACTGTTTATCAATTTTAATTAGTAAATATAAATAATTATTGATTAATTGTTATTAATTATCTATTTTAATTATTGTTTTAATTGATCAAATGATTTTATTATTTATTTAATATTTATTATTTTTATTTTTATTTATTCATTCATTCACAGACCAAATTAATGTGAAATCACGTGGGACGCCTTTAGACGTCCAGGGCTGCACACGTGCCACAATGGTCAGATCAGCGTATGCGTACACCATGCCGAGAGGCATGGGTAATCCGCTGAACCTCGTTCATGATCGGGACTGGGGATTGCACTTAATCCCCATAAACGAGGAATTCCCAGTAAGCGCAGGTCATAATCTCGTGTTGATTGATTAAGTCCCTGCCCTTTGAAGGCCTACACATCACCTGTCGCTACTAATAAATAAAAATACATAAACGTGACCATCAATGACGACGTAGCTCACTCCAGCCCCATCTAGTCCAGAAGGAACAATCTAAAGTGGGCGACCTTGAGCAATAAATGTTGCAAGCAATATACACTATATACAAGCTATATATAGAAGCGATATCCACCCTAGGAATACCGACCTATTTGCCAGAAAGAATCCAAAACGGCGAGGAATTGACCGAGAAGAAGCGATTTGTGTTGAACTGCTCATTAAGGCTTAATTAGTCCATAACTTCATTTATAATTGTAATTTAGAAAATTTGGGTAGAAGCTATATGCACCCTAGGCAGACCTACCTTCCTGCCAAAAAGAATAAAAATCAGTGAAGAATTGAGAGAGAAGAAGCGATTTTCATGAAATGAGGACAACGCCGGACAGACGGAGGACGGACAACACATGATGGCATAAACTCATCACCTGTTGGCCACATGAGGTAATAACAAGGGTGCATAAAAATGAATAAATATTAAGAGTGAACCAGTTATGAAAAAATAATGAACTCATTATCACAAGCAAAAGAGCTTTGTTTTCTTGAGGTAGCGCAATAATTTTCTGGTTAGCACCTGAAACCAGCATGAAAAATATTTATTGCAAGCACGGCCATTCTTGGCTTCTGTATCAGGACAATAATTGTGCAGTAAAAGTCTCTGTGTTACAGTGTTTAAAACACAAAATTGTCTGGGTGACCCCAAACTTTTGAATGGTAGTGTACGTACTTACCAAGCATGTCTTCAGAATCTTCTCTGCTCCATAGTCCGTCAGAAACAAAGGGAGGCCTCGGAGCGCCACAGTCTTTCTGTGCATGGAAATGTCCGATGTCTGAAAAAAAGCACAAAACAAAACCGACAGAAGTAATTCTATTTCATGTCAATAAATAGCCTAACTTAGGCAATCAAAAATAACAGAATTAAAGTCATTTAGAGTGGTAGAATTACTTAAAGTGTGACACCGGCGCTGAAGCAACTAAGGGTCTCTTTCAGCATGTGCAAGAGTCAAACTTTCATTGAAAAGAAAATTACGTCGGTAGCTGGGTTTTTACGTTTGATCGGCAAGCCAAATGGCTTTCAATGAGCGTACCAGTGCCACTAATTTATAATGGACTATAAATATCTTGGTCTAATTATAGACCACAAATTATCATGGGACAGTTGTGCAGATGCAATTTATAAAAAGGGTCAACAGCATTTGTATTTCCTAAGGAAACTTAACTTTTTTAATGTTGACAATACAATTATGACGTTATTTTACAAGTCTTTTATTGAAAGTATTCTTTGCTATGGTATTGTATGCTGGTATGGTCACTCCAAAGTGACGCACAAAAGTAAACTGGGTAAAATCGTTAAAACAAGTGGGAAAATAATGGGGTGTCAGCAAAAAGAGCTTAATAACTTTTACCTGGATAGATTAGCCAAGAAGGCAGGCAAAGTCTGCACTGACATTACCCACCCTCTCTCAGTTAAATTCCAAACACTTCCCTCAGGTCGTAGATACAGATACCCTAACATCAGAACAAATAGAGCAAAGAACTCCTTCATCCCCATGGCAATTAATCAATTGAACAAGATATGGGAGATACATACTTAAAACTACACTCATACTTGTGTTAATGTACAAATGATTTTTTTTTAACATTTCTAGCATTGATTGATGCCTCTGACCAGTGGTCTGTATTTATTTACACGTTTTGCTATTTATTGTGTTGTGATGGGTTTTTTATTGTATGTGTTTTTTGTCACTTTGCTGTGCTGTAAGACAAATTGCCTTTTTTAAGGACATTAAAGCTTTCAAGTCAAGTCAAGTCACTTGGCCAGATGCATCCAAATCACTATTTTTAACACAATTTCTGAAGGAATTGTTTTATCCTTAAAATATTAAACTAGGCCGGCACGGTGGTGTAGTGGTTAGCGCTGTCGCCTCACAGCAAGAAGGTCCTGGGTTCGAGCCCCGGGGCCGGCGAGGGCCTTTCTGTGTGGAGTTTGCATGTTCTCCCCGTGTCCGCGTGGGTTTCCTCCGGGTGCTCCGGTTTCCCCCACAGTCCAAAGACATGCAGATTAGGTTAACTGGTGAGTCTAAATTGACCGTAGGTGTGAGTGTGAATGGTTGTCTGTGTCTATGTGTCAGCCCTGTGATGACCTGGCGACTTGTCCAGGGTGTACCCTGCCTTTCGCCCGTAGTCAGCTGGGATAGGCTCCAGCTTGCCTGCGACCCTGTAGAAGGATAAAGCGGCTAGAGATGATGAGATGAATATTAAACTACTACACAGCGCTTTAGATTTTTGATTTTCACCTCATGCGTAAGCTAGTCTCACATCTACACTGCTACAAGTTCGTACTTTCGAACCACGGCATGTTCAAACCACGGCAGCCAACGGCAGATTTTATCCACTAAACAACGTCAGTTACATAAGAAGTTTGCTTGGTAAGGCGAGGTGTGGTGTGATGGTGTTTAGCATGTGTATGTCCGCGTTTGTTATTTGAATTGACAGGACCAATTTTTAGCTTGCAGTCAAGCTGACTTAACCCTACAGACTAGCACACACACACTTGCTTGCTAACCACCTGTTAGATCATTAGCATGTAATATTATCACTAACAGACAGTGCTTTTAAGTTTACCTGATTCTGTAAACTCAAGCGTGTCAGCTAAAACACACCACAAAAGTTATACGCAATAACAACACACACTTTAACTAATGTGACCTTAGCAATATTATTATATCATTTGCAAGCTATGTCGACTACTAGTGTCGACTGCAAAATTTCACCTGCACCTACAGTATATTGATTTCCTTCCCCTTGAGGAAATGTTAGCTATGTTAGCGGTTAAACGCGGCAAACGTTAGCTGGCTAGCTAGTAAAAACCCCACCTAATAACGGAACATGGTGTTTTTGGGTCAGTCTCATGTTGTTCTTTTTAAATACAGCGGTCTAGGTTTTAATACAGAGATACTAAAAGTTATTACAGAGGTTTCATTTGACAGAACTCGGGTTTAAGGGTTCTCTACCTTGAGCATCGACTGTGAACTTACCGAACACTCGCCTCCAGAAGTGGAATCCAACGGCGCATGCGTCATCTTCTTTCAAAGAAGTTGCCAGAACTTTGCCCCGCAATTAATTAGTACTACAGTAACTTATACATTGTACTTCTCCAAACTTTCCAGCACAAGTTTTCCCAATGTTTTCCCAATAAAACAAGATTGCAAGTTACGACAACTTTCATCTGAAAGACTTCTCATCTCATTATCTCTAGCCGCTTTATCCTTCTACAGGGTCGCAGGCAAGCTGGAGCCTATCCCAGCTGACTACGGCCGAAAGGCGGGGTACACCCTGGACAAGTCGCCAGGTCATCACAGGGCTGACACATAGATGCAGACAACCATTCACACTCACAGTCACGGTCAATTTAGAGTTACCAGTTAACCTAACCTGCATGTCTTTGGACTGTGGGGGAAACCGGAGCACCCGGAGGAAACCCACGCGGACACGGGGAGAACATGCAAACTCCACACAGAAAGGCCCTCGCCGGCCACGGGGCTCGAACCTGTGTCACCTTCTTGCTGTGAGGCGACAGCGCTAACCACTACACCACTGTGCCGCCCACTCTGAAAGACTTATCTTTCTTAATTATTTCTTCAAGTTAAGGCCACTATTTCCCCAAGTTTCATTTTTTACAGTGTACTCTTTGAAGTGATATGAAAGTGGTGTGCAACTCATCAACTGGCGAGTGGCCTAGTGGTTAGTGTGTCTGCCTCTTAATCGGGAGATTGTGAGTTCAACTCACGGTTGGGCCATACCAAAGGCCATCATAAAACTGGTACCTACTGCCATCTGGCAAAGCACACTGCAATATAGATGTGAGTGGGGAGTCAAACTCTTGCGGTTGCCAGAGGACCAGCCCCCCACTGTAACCCTAGATATGTAATAGGCAAGAGGCCAAGGGCTATGGAGATTGGTGCTGCCCTATGCACCACTTGGCGTGGGAAGGGCTTTGGCTTTTGGTATGACTCATCAACTAGTGAGTGTATTGGTGGACTGAGCCATCATGTTCTATGGACCTCTTTCTCTCCACTACGGAAATATGGGGCTTTGTGCTTAGATCTTTGGTGACTTAGCAGTCCAATTCGTGACCGACAGTGTCGTTGGCAGTATGGACAAGCAAAGGTGTCTCCTGGTAGTTGGGCTAGTAGCCGCACCTTGTGAGCTGTACGTCATTCTTGAAGCTTGGTGATCCGTCGATCCTCAAAGTGCTTCGTGCCAGCAAAGCATGTTGCTCGCCATTTGGCTCGATTAAGCGCTTGCTGTTCCCAGCTGTCGATTGAAATGTCATGCACTTTAAGATTAGACTTCAGAACGTCCTTGTACCTCTTTCCCTAAGTGAGTGTATTACTTCACTACTCTATACAACCCCTAACGGATATGAGACACCCATAGTTTTCTGGATAAACATATGGATATGCCCTTCACTGCTCATATAAATCTGGCTATCAGACTCAGGATTGCATCAGACTAATGAGATAAGAGCGTCGCTCCTTTTCGGACCTCTGTTATTTCTTTCATAAAACATAACTGATCTGAGCAGCGTTCAGAAATGTACCACATGCTTTTGTAAACAGCAGTATGTTATTCCAAAGTGAGCAGTAGCAGTGCAATGGAATGTGAGGTGCTCTGAGTACATACTGTGCTTATCCAGGTACAGTAGAGTCTGGCAAGATTTCACAATGAGTCGTGCTTTTTAGGTCTATTCATTACATTTCAGGTTGGAATAGGTTTGCAGAGAATAAATTGATCACATTTCATCATTGATTCACAAACAGCCAGGGTTTGGATCGATGCGTCAGTTTAAAAGGCAAGAATTGAAATGAAATCAATGCAAACAACTGAAACTGTGGCAACAGTCATGGATTAATTATTATTGAAAAAGGAAAGTCAAGTACCATGGAAGAAAAAAAGAGATCTGTATCTTTAAATTAAAGTTTTTAAACTGTGTAAAAAGGCTAACAAGGTGATTTGTCTGTGATGTTGTTAGCTATGTTGATCAGAGATAACGAGATCATCATGTCATACTGTAGTGTCGGAGGTGCAGTGGCATCGTCAAATATTCAATTTGCGCTAGCAGCGATGGCGGAAAGTGTTACTCTCACTCAGGAGCTTTTGACTTTATTCTTAGTAGTAGTAGTATTGGGGGAAGCCATGGCCTAATGGTTAGAGAAACAGCTTTAGGACCAAAAGGTTGCTGGTTTGATTCCCTAGACCAGCAGGACTGGCTTCAGTGCCCTTGAGCAAGGTGCCTAACCTCCAATCATTACAGCAAGAGTGGTGGCATACCTTGTGTCTGATTAGCCAATGAGAAACTGATGATGCAATTATCAGTTTGGGCATTGAACCTGACCAACTGGCTGATTATTATCATAAAATTTTTAGGAGGCTGTTTCTTCCTCAGTTTTCAACCAATCATCACCAAATTTCACATGAAGAATACCTCTGGGCTGAATTATGTTGCTATGACTTTTGGTGCTGATCTGGATCACAGAACCAGAATGATCCATGAAAAACTAATTTTTTTCCTCACTAAGCATCATTCTCTGTCTCTTACTGTTCCAGATCTATAGGGTACAGTGACCAGACGTCCTAGTTTATAAGAGCTAGCGTAAATCACTGTGACTTTAGTCACAGTATCTATCTCATTCTTCTTCTATTATTATTATTATTGTTATTATTATTATCCTAATTTTTTATGCTATTTCTCCCTCAGTTTTCAACCAATCATCACCAAATTTCACATGAAGAATATCTCTGGGCTGAAGTACATTGCTATGACTTTTGATGCTGATCTGGATCACTGATCTGGAATGATCCAAGAAAAACAGGATTTTTTTCAATTACTTATAACTCTGTCAATTTTCATGATTTATTTTTCAATCAGTTTTTTAAATTATTATTTATTTTGTTCAGGGTGGCAGGGCGCAACTTTTTCTCACTAAGTCTCATTCTCTATCTCTTATCGTTCCGGATTGTTAGGGTATGGTGACCAGCCGTCTCAGTTTGTAACAGCTAGTGCAAATCACTGTGACTTTAGTCACAGACTCTATCTTGTGAATCATTGCCTGAATAATTGAAATTCTATTTATTTATTTATTTTGAGGATAACCCCTTGAGATGTGGCATCTCATTTTCAAGGGGGTCTTAATAACAATACAAAAAAAAAAAAGAAAAACAGGACTTAAATACACACACTAAACATATACACATATACACAATAGACATATAGACATATACACATAAACACACTCACACACTTACCAACGTTGCTCTCCAAACTACCCCACTACCCTCACCCAGCATACTACAGTAATGTCATTTATATACGATATCATACGGTATCAGTACAACTAATCCAAGAAAAAGAGAAAAAACAAACAAACAAACAAAAAACATTCAGAAACAGGAGCAGGATGTTTGAAAATGAGTGATTAGAGATGATCTAAAAATGTGAAGGGAAGAAATGGACCTTAGTGTTGAAGGAAGGCTGTTCCAGTCTGAT
The DNA here is from genome assembly GCF_027579695.1 of Neoarius graeffei. NCBI lineage: Eukaryota > Metazoa > Chordata > Actinopteri > Siluriformes > Ariidae > Neoarius > Neoarius graeffei. Next base: position 61,144,031 of record NC_083587.1, read on the forward strand.
GGAGCTTTAAACTTAAATGCACGATGACCAATTTCTTTACGAATTCTGGGTGTAACTAGAAACAAATGGTCAATGTGCCGTAAACTGTAATGAGAGCTTAGAGGAGTTAATAACTGTTTCAAGTAAGGAGGAGCCTTTAAGTGAATACATTTGAAAATTAGGGTTGACCAATGGAGCTGCCTTCTGGTCTTGGGAGCTGGCCAGTCCAAAGTTTCATACATCACACAGTGATGTGTCCTATACGGACATCTAAGTACAAATCTACAGAGACTGTTATATTTGACTGTTATATTTCGCCATTGAGAGGGCGAAGATGTGTTTCAGAGGTGTTGCCATAGACAACATCCGCATAATCAAATATTGGAAGAAGTAACTGGGTTACAATTCTTTTCCTGACTTCTTGTGAAAAGCAGTCTACTGAACGATAAAGAGATTTTAAACAACTAGTTATTTTTTTGGAGATTGCATTAATATGGGGTTTGAAGCATAGCTAAGAGTCAAGCCAGACACCTAAGTATTTAAACTCCTCCACTCTTTCAAGTAATGTTCCGTCAAGAAGAGTAATTGACCAATTAGTTAATGACAGAGAGCCAGGTCGAGTACAAAAAAGCATACTGTACGATTTTTCCTTATTCAGGAGAAGCTTATTTGAAAGAAACTACTGTTGCACTTTGTTGAAGTCTGATTGAAGAGAATACTGAATTTGAGAAATACTGGCACCGGAAGAGTACAATACAGTATCATCGGCATATAAATGAATTTGACTATCAGAGCATATTTGAGGCAAATCATTAATAAAAATTGAAAACAAAAGCGGGCCCAGCGATGAACCTTGAGGAACACCCTTGTCAATTAATTTAAATTTGGATTCACTACCCTGCAAGGAGACACACTGAGTTCTATTATGAAGAAATGAGTTAAAAAATAATAAAGACTTGTTGGAGAGGCCAATAGCATATAACTTATCTAATAAAAGGTAGTGGTCAACCATGTCAAACGCCTTAGAAAGGTCAATAAATATGGCCCCAGTAGTCATGTTGCTGTCTGCTGCTGACATTATATCATTCGATAATTTTAAGAGAGCAGTAGTAGTTGAGTAGCCAGGTCGAAAGCCTGATTGATGTTGCGATAGTATATTCATATACTATCATTTCATATCATATCAAGGCAGATTCAGTGGTATCACCAAATATTGATTATTGACTTCAAGTATTGACTCCTCTAAAGCCTGTAAGACATCCCTTCTATCAAAATTCCAAAGCCTACCTGGAATTTTCTGTTTTCTTCAGTCCCATGTCTGTCCAACTTCACGGCCACCTCAGGGACAGTCCTGTCACCAGATTACCCAGAAGGCTATGGCAACAATTTGAACTGCGTGTGGCTGATCATCGCCGAGCCAGGAAGCCGCATCCAGCTGGCCTTCAACGACTTCGACCTGGAGCCACCCTATGACTTCCTGACAGTGCGGGATGGCGAGTTGCTGGGCCGCTTCACGGGCACTGAGGTGCCGTCACACCTCACCAGCAACTCCAACGTCCTGCAGCTGGAGTTCCAGGCTGACCATTCCATGTCTGGCCGGGGCTTCAACATCTCCTACAGCAGTGAGTAAAGCTGGACAATCACTTCATTCTGCAGCTCTAAATCACAGCATTATCCTTAAAACAACTATTCAGAGAAAGTACAGTTTCAAATAAAGTTCTTTTTTTCAGCATTTTTGCAGGGTATTAGCTTTTTTTTTTAAATCTCTCTTGAGATATTCTCAAGTGCTTACTGGGACATGTGCCATTTTTTTGTCAGGCATAATCAACTTAATCCTATACTGTGTGTGTCATTTTATTTAACACAGATGAGTCTTCCTCAAACATATGGATTTAAATAGAGCACTATAATGGGGATGAAAAAAAGAAAAAAAGTGCAAAGTTGAATTGTCAGCATATTGTAAAAAATATATTCATAAAATGTAAAACGCAGGAATTATGACTTCTAAAACAATCATTTTTCAAAACCTTTTTTTTTTACGTCTTTTCCCCATTTCTTCTCTGGCTCATTCCCGTTCTAGTGGTCCTTGGACAGATCATAAATGCGAAAGTAAAAATTCTAATGTAATATCTACAAGGCTAAAAAAGCAGCAACTAATGTAATTTAGCTCAAAAGTATAACAAACTAATTATGGGCTTAAGTCCAATATTTATGTCGATATTTATGCTTGTGAAGTTCCTTGTATTCAGAATGAGGTTATGTACATACTGACATTGAGGTATAAAAAACAAAAATGTATATATATATTGTATATAAGTGTGTGTGTGTGTGTGTGTGTGTGTGTGTGTGTGTGTGTGTGTGTGTGTGTATTTTTTAAGTGTATGCTTCTGAGGTTGCCAGATATTTTATTAATCCTCTTTGGCACTTTTTTTTTTCTCAAAACATCTACACCACTGCCTTTAAACACAAAACTTGACTTGCCATACAATCAATTAAACAAAATATCAGGGATAGAAAACGCAGACTTAAGAATGAAATAGCTATTTTTCTTTGTTGTCAAATGCAATATAACACAAAGGCAGGAGACAATTCAAAAATTAGAAAAAAGAGCAAACATGATCATAAAATATAGCTGCAATGAGGGGCCCAAGCAGATTTAGGATCTAAAATGGCATGACTAAAACAATCATGGTTTTAGACCAAATATTATAAAAAAAAAAGAGTATAATGACAAAAAGCCAAGTTTATTTTTTTTTCTTATAATAGTTCCCCTGAGTGGTCTAATGGAGCAAATTTTTCCACAATCCCTTTAGGTAGGATCTTGAGTCAGTCCACCAAATTTGGTGCATATACATAAAAGTGTTGCTGAGATATTGTTTCACTTCCTGTTCAGTGGCATCGTTATCATATTTGATTGAATGCCAGCAGCCAAATTGTTTGTCTTGCAAAATTCTTTGAATAACTTTTGGTCAGAACCCTCTGTAGATGAAGCCTGCCAAATTTGGTGGGAATAGGATCGATGATCTAGGAATAGTCAACAAAAGTAAATTTAGGTTTTTCAAAAAATTTGAAATGGTGGAAAATCCAATATGGTGGACTTTAATGGCAATGGGTGTGTTCAAATTGAGATGACCCAAAGATCACAACCCTCGGCTAAAAGGTTTAAAATTTATAAGCAAAATTATTCTATCCACATTCACTGGATATGAGCAATCGTGTGCTCTGATTGGCTACTCTACTACTAGGCTATCAGCTCATATACCGTGAGTAGAGAAAAACAAAATGGCGGAGCATGTTGCTGAACCAACCGAGGACGGAATAAAATCTCTACTTGAAAACAAAACGGCGGCACGGTGGTGTAGTGGTTAGCACTGTCGCCTCACACCAAGAAGGTCCTGGGTTCGAGCCCCGGGGCCGGCGAGGGCCTTTCTGTGCGGAGTTTGCATGTTCTCCCCGTGTCCGCGTGGGTTTCCTCCGGGTGCTCCGGTTTCCCCCACAGTCCAAAGACATGCAGGTTAGGTTAACTGGTGACTCTAAATTGAGCGTAGGTGTGAATGGTTGTCTGTGTCTATGTGTCAGCCCTGTGATGACCTGGCGACTTGTCCAGGGTGTACCCCGCCTTTCGCCTGTAGTCAGCTGGGATAGGCTCCAGCTTGCCTGCGACCCTGTAGAACAGGATAAAGTGGCTACAGATAATGAGATAAATATCTACTGTATAAGGAATCTAGTCTAGCTGTTATAATCACATTGTTCACTGCAAATTGGGTTTCATTTAATAATATGGTTTCTAGTCTTATTATAAAATAGCACTTGATCCAGCACAAGCTGTCATTTTGCATTTAATTTCATGGTTAACACAGCAACAAGATACGAAATCTAAGTTGACAAATCATAATGTGTGCTTTCGGTGTATGCTACATGACGACTGATTTATTAAATTTGCTGAATTTAATAAATTACAACACAACCATCATACTCTTTTGTCTTTTAGCGTTCGGACACAACGAATGTCCCGACCCTGGTGTGCCCATGAACGCAAAGCGCTTTGGGAATAATTTCCAGTTGGGCAGCTCCATATCAGTGGTGTGTGAAGAAGGCTTCATAAAGACCCAAGGCTCAGACACGATTGTGTGTGAGCTGGAGGAAGGCGGAGTCATGTGGAGCGGTTTGATTCCCAAGTGTGAAGGTAAAAAAAAAATGTAAAAAGGTGAACAAATTTGGCACACATTTCAAAATGGAGCTGTGACTAGTTCTGTTCCAATCAGTCATGGTGGAGTAAGCCGCAGAGAAGGCATGTAAATCCGTTGCTCATTAGAAGCTTCAGATTCTCAGTAAATTGTCAGAATGTTCTCGAGTGTAGCTGACGCAGCAGTAATTGGTGAAGGAGAAAAATGCCAAACCTGCAAACGGAAGGTTCTATGAAGGAGATGAAGTCTCATAGATACACACACACACACACTCACTTTGTCTTTGTTCTAAGCTACATACTGTATCGCAATGGCTTTAATGCATTTTTAATGACACACCCTGTCCAGAGCTTCCAGACAAGAGACGTGATTCATTCTCTTTCTCTCTCTCTCTCTCTCTCTCTCGTGTCCAGCTCCATGTGGTGGTCACTTCACAGCCCCGGTGGGGGTGATCCTCTCTCCAGGGTGGCCTGGTTATTATAAAGACTCTCTGAGCTGCGAGTGGGTGATCGAGGCCGAGCCGGGACACTCCATCAAGCTCAGCTTTGACAGGTGAGTCCACAGAGGACAGGGTGCGTCTCAAAGCTCACTCGCACAGCCATACATTCGCTCAGACACTCAGACACTGGCTGTAAATCAGACACAGGAATAAGAGTAAATTGAAGCCGTATTAAAGCCGGGATCAGTATTTACAGCTCCACATATTGGCTTCAACATCTGAGCTGAGACACTTCAGCACCTCTCTCTCTTTCTCAATTTCTCTCTCTCTCTGTCTCTCTCTGGATTTCTCTCTCTCTCTCTCTATCTCTGTGTGTGTGTGTGTGTGTGTGTGTGTGTGTGTGTGTGTGTGTGTGTGTGTCTGTCTCTCTCTGGATCTCTCTCTCTCTCTCTCTCTCTCTGTGTCTCTCTCTCTCCCCCTCTCTCTCTCTCTCTGTCTCTCTTTCTTTCTCTCTCTGTGTGTGTGTGTGTGTGTCTGTCTTTCTCTGGATTTCTCTCTCTTTCTCTCTCTCTCTCTCTCTCTCTGTCTCTGGATTTCTCTTTCTCTCTCTCTCTCTCTGGATTTCTCTCTCTCTCTCTCTCTCTCTCTCTCTCTCTCTGTGTCTATCTCTCTCTGGATCGCTCTCTCTCTGTGTCTCTCTCTGGATTTCTCTCTCTCTCTCTGTCTCTCTCTGGATTTCTCTCTCTCTCTCTCTCTCTCTCTCTCTGTCTCTCTCTCTGGATCTCTCTCTGGATTTCTCTCTCTCTCTCTCTCTCTCTCTCTCTCTGGATTTCTCTCTCTCTCTCTGTGTGTGTGTCTCTCTCTGGATTTCTCTCTCTCTCTCTCTCTCTCTCTCTCTCTCTCTCTCTCTCTCTATCTGTGTGCGTGTCTGTCTCTCTCTGGATTTCTCTCTCTCTCTCTCTCTCCCTCTCTCTCTGTCTCTCTCTCTCTGTGTGTCTCTCTCTGGATTTCTCTCTCTCTCTCTCTCTCTCTCTGAAATACACAGATGAAGGCTCTCTATCTTTACAACACATTTCCATCATATTTGACTCACATTTACTTCCAAATATCTATATTTTAGAGGATGTGATGTGTTTTATAGTGTAGCAACTTTGACATAATTCACAGAAAATACACTTATTTAATTATTACTTAACATCGTCTGTCTTAGAATATGGTCGACATAAGTGTTGGCATCTGTGTACAAGAAACCACAAACTGGTTGTATAAAATAACTAGAAGGGCACTCGGTAGAGTGTATACCTCCACCAAGCAGTGTTGTAGTTGAGTCACTAAACCTCGAGTCTGAGTCCAGTCTCAAATCCCCAGTGTTCAAGTCCAAGTCATTAAAGAAAATTTTGAGTCGAGTCCATTATTGAGTAAAGTCCGAGAACAAGACTCCAACTGCACCATTTGACGGTGGCTGTTGCTGCCTTTATGTGAAAGCAGCTCTGCTATTGTGTTGGACTAACGTTCCTGCTCGACTGCCCCGTTTTAGTTAACAGGCTACAGATAAAAAGCTTGTTCATCGCTCAGCAAGCCCCGCCCACTATCACCAGGGCAAATAACATGAGAGAGGGTTAACACTAGCTAGTTCATCACTCAGCAAGCAAGCCCCGCCCACTATCAACAGAGCAACGGACATAGCGGGTCGCTTCCTTCTCTGGGTGGAGTCTTGCCAAATGACGATTGAAGTTCGAGGTCGTCCCCGTCGTCTCCTCGATAGTTCTTCTACATATGGAACACATAGCAGTGTATATTTTCCCACTACACGAGAAGTCTGTATCAGCAAAGCGGACAATCCTAGTGGCGTCTCTCCAGGCATTTTAGCACCATTAATGTTAGTTTGTTCCTGAACATGACGTATGAACAGGTGAATGTGCATTCTCTTGCACAAAATTAGTATAAAAATTAATGTAGATATAAATATTTTGTGCCAAATTATTAGGGCATGTTACAAAAAATAAAAATAAAATGCAAATCCTCGCCTCCAGTTTACGAGTCCAAATGCAGTTAATGCACGAATCCAAGTTCGAGTCATCAGTGCTCAAGTCCAAGTCAAGTCACGAGTCCTTAAAATTAGGGCACGAGTCAGACTCAAGTACTACAAGCTTGCTGCCAAGCCGCACATTACTGTATCAACATCCAAATCAAATCACGTGACCCTAGGATAATACTAAAGCTGTCCACCAAATTTCATCAAAAGCCTTTCACTCCTTTTTGAGTTACATTGGGAAGAGACAAAAAAAAAATCCTGGATCTGCATACTTATCCAGTTTTGCATCAAAATCTAATAAATTGTTCCTTGGCCCATGGCCTACCTTTCCACCAAATGTGATCAAAATCGGTTCACTACTTTTTGAGCTATGTTGGGAACAAACAAACAAACAGGCAAAAACACAGCCTCTTCCAATCAATCAATCAATCAATCAATCAATCAATCCAACATTCTAATATGTATGCTTTAATTGTTATATATATATATATATATATATATATATATATATATATATATATATATATATATACTCATTTGAAAATGCAAAGGTGCCAATAATTTTGCATATGATCTTTTTTAATATTTTGTGGCCTTCAAGCAATTTGTGGATATGAAATATAAAAAAAAATTGTACGTCTAAAAGGCATAAGGATCAAATCAAGTTGTACAAAAAATATCATACAGAGATTTCAGAATTGACTAAAATTGATGTGTTCTTCTGTTTTATATATATATATATATATATATATATATATATATATCTCATCTCATTATCTCTAGCTGCTTTATCCTGTTCTACAGGGTCGCAGGCAAGCTGGAGCCTATCCCAGCTGACTACGGGCGAAAGGCGGGGTACACCCTGGACAAGTCGCCAGGTCATCACAGGGCTGACACATAGACACAGACAACCATTCACACTCACATTCACACCTACGCTCAATTTAGAGTCACCAGTTAACCTAACCTGCATGTCTTTGGACTGTCGGGGAAACCGGAGCACCCGGAGGAAACCCACGCGGACACGGGGAGAACATGCAAACTCCACACAGAAAGGCCCTCGCCGGCCACGGGGCTCGAACCCGGACCTTCTTGCTGTGAGGTGACAGTGCTAACCACTACGCCGCCCATATATATATATATATATATATATATATATATATATATATATATATATATATACTACTGTTCAAAAGTTTGGGGTCACTTTGAAATGTCCTTATTTTTGAAAGAAAAGCACTGTTCTTTTCAATGCAGATCACTTTAAACTAATCAGAAATCCACTCTATACATTGCTAATGTGGTAAATGACTATTCTAGCTGCAAATGTCTGGTTTTTGGTGCAATATCTCCATAGGTGTATAGAGGCCCATTTCCAGCAACTCTCACTCCAGTGTTCTAATGGTACAATGTGTTTGCTCATTGCCTCAGAAGGCTAATGGATGATTAGAAAACCCTTGTACAATCATGTTAGCACAGCTGAAAACAGTTGAGCTCTTTAGAGAAGCTATAAAACTGACCTTCCTTTGAGCAGATTGAGTTTCTGGAGCATCACATTTGTGGGGTCGATTAAATGCTCAAAATGGCCAGAAAAATGTCTTGACTATATTTTCTATTCATTTTACAACTTATGGTGGGAAATAAAAGTGTGACTTTTCATGGAAAACACAAAATTGTCTGGGTGACTCCAAACTTTTGAACGGTAGTGTGTGTGTATGTGTGTATATATATATATATATATATATATATATAAATAAAACATTGTGAGGAATAAAACACTCTGCGTCATGCTGTTACAGGAAAATAATCAATGAGGAGGCAGTGTAATGAAGTGGAGTTACCGTTCCCACCATAAAGTTGATTATTTTTCTATAACCACATGTCCTGAGGTGTTTTATTCCTTTTATACCACAACAGTTTGGCAATGATTCCATTTTTAAGTTGAAATAATGTCGGAATGGCTGCTGTTATATAAAATTAATCAATGCTTTCTGCTTTCTGACCAGTCAGAATCAAGCACTCGGCAGGGCGGTGTGAGTCAAATACAATGTTCTTTGTCTAAATATTATTTGTTAAAAGAGCCAAGAATCATGAGACAAAAAAAAAGTGTCACAGTTAGCAGGATGTGTTTTGCTAATATTATAAATGTGCTGTTGTGTTTGTGTGTGTCGGAGTTTTAATCCAAATTCTGTTACGGTTCAGTTGGCTTAATTGCATTCGCATTAGCGTTAGCATTAACATGGCGGCCTTTGATGTGGAGGAAGACGAAGAATCGCTTAAGATCTGTAAAACTCTGGAGGCCTGTATATAGCTTCGAGTCATACCAAGCATCTGATTGTTTAGTGGGAGGGTTTAGGAGGTGTTTTTGACATGAGTGATGTCATGATTTTAATCTTTCAGTGTCTGGAAGGCAGTGTAGGAGATATTGGTTTATCCTTGGAGATAAACAGGGGGTGTATACTTATAAATAATACTTGTTCTAGAATTTTCTTTCTTATCGTTCCTTTCAGGTTCCAGACCGAGCTTAATTATGATTTCCTGGAGATCCACGATGGCCCCAACCTGCTCTCGCCACTCATCACCTCTCTGAACGGCACTCAGGTTCCTCACTTCCTGTTCAGCAGTGGCAGCTTCCTGTATCTGCTTTTCACTACAGACAGCAGTCGCTCCAACAGCGGATTCAAGCTCTTTTACGAGAGTGAGTCTGAGTGATTGACGTCCAATCAGATATGTTGATTCATGTCTGATGTCTGCTTTGGTTCGAGCATGAATCAGAGTCTAATCTCACTTCCGTTTTTTTTTTTTAACTAAGTTTTTGTTGATAAATTTGGTGAGAATGGGATCAAATTAGTTTTTTAGACAATCTTTTTTTTTTTTAATATGATTTCCTGTGTATATTCCTTGAGTTCCTTTAAAGGGCTGATGACACGAACATGACTCTGCAGTTTCTTAAATAAACTATACAACATGGCAAACATGTTAGATTTCTGTTATAATTACGTGAAAAGAAGCTGTTGTTACGCGAATATCCAACTTTTAATTGCACATCGCAAGAAAACTGGGTCCGTGGCTCGCGGCCATGCTGTGACGTCAGCGGAAGAACACGCTGCGGTTCACTGGCTGTTCTACTCTGGTTCTACTCAATGGAAATGGCGCATGAAAATGCCGGTGAACTCTCTAGTGCTAGCTCTTCCTCTTCTGGGAGTCTAGAATTGTGTTGATCTCTTCCGAATAGAATCTATGATAGCCTACCCTCTTTACCCTTTGCCTCTCATTGCTAGGCGGCAGTTACATGAAAGCCGCAAGCTTTCACAAGCAAATACATGACTGATATCACGCCGACTTTATGGTTACATTTATGATTATCATGTAGAATCTATAGCTCTACGTACCTTTATCTTATGTCGTTTCACAACACATGTTCTGACAGGAGGACTGTCTTTGGATCCGGCATAGCTACTAGTAGACCCCCTCCGGAATACTGGCAGTGTTGCCAGATTGGGAGGTTTCCCGCCCAGAATGGGCAGTTTCAAGTGCATTTTGGTGGGTTTTGAACATATTTTGGGCTGGAAAACGTCAGCAGTATCTGGCAACAGATACTGCTGATGTTTTCCAGCCCAAAATATGTTCAAAACCCACCAAAATGCACTTGAAACCGCTCAACTGGGCGGGAAACCTCCCAATCTGGCAACACTGTGTAGGCACTGCTGATGGTAGTAACACACGTTTGTGCTGAACTGAACACCCAAGAGATTCTTTTAAGCTGGGAAGGGTGTCAAAACAATCCAAATCGAAGTGTTCAGAGCACAGGACGGATGTTGGTGAGGGCTCCCACTTGTCACGAGTGCGCCTGACTTGCTTCACCCACTTCGCATGCAGCTCGGGATCTCTGGGAAACTTGAATAAACTTGCCCCATCCTTGTGGGTTTTGGAGCAAAAGCCGGCAACACAACACGAAGGCATAATAACTATATATATATAATAATGTATAATAATAATACTAATAATGACAAACTGAACACCTGTCGCATCAACAACAAACTGGTAAGTTAGGAGGAAGGTTCTTTCGCTGACGTCATATAGCTCCTCCTCTTTCGTCTCCTGGGTGCTGCAGCCCCGTCAAATTTGCCCAAATAGCCGCGTTTTTTATCATAACTTGTAAAATAGGCGCCTTCGTGAATTAATATATGGATCATCGGGAATTACTTTTTATGTTATAAAACATCGCCAAAGATGTCAAAATCGTGTCATCAGCACTTTAAGGAAAGGGTGTCACCAGATCTTTAGCGATGGAGTGGCCAGGGTAGGCCCAGTGACGTGTTACGGGATTGGCATAGCAGTCTAAGGCGGGGAATGATACTAATCTATACAAATTAATAGAAAATGACATAATTTAGTGACCTCATCATACATAAATGGCACATCGTGAAGCAAAATTTGTTGGCTACCAGTAGCTAAAAACAAACAAACAAACAAACAAAAAAAAAAACTGAAGTACAACATTATGGCTGAAAAAATAAACAAACAAACAAAATGAATGTTTTGCATCTTTGCTCACTTCATTGTTTTTGTTTGTTTGTTTGCTTGTTTGTGGTCAATGTAACTATTCCACTTCTGTGTTAGCTAGCTAAATGTGTTTACTGTTACAATTCTCAGCGTTCGACAGTGATTAAATGAAATTTCAAAAATGTATTCAACGACTCCTCTTTTTCCAAAAAGCCGTTTGAGGACATTACTATTTTATGCTGCAATTATTTATTCGCACAGTTCATGAAAACTGATAAACAAAGCAAAGAATGCGTCAAAGCGCACTTCAGCTAACAGACAAACAAGCTACTAATTAAATTTCCAGCTTGAATGCTTTGTAAGCTTTGCTGTTTATGATAAAATTACATACAGTACATCAGTGCAATACACGTGCAAAATAATCAATACGTGTATCATATTACATGACTTAAGGACGTCCCAGATCTTTAAATGTGCTCATGTGTACAAGTTAAGGCCCGGTCCCAAAATAACGATAATTATAACTATATAACTATAACTGTAAATAAATCAGTCCCCTGCCGTTTGTGGTCGGTGCTCACACCAGACTGATAACGATCCCTATAGCCCAGGCCTGGGTTTATCCGTATCGCTGAAATTGCTTCTGGAGCCATTTTTCCAGGCCTGGACCTGATCCGATAAAACATCTGACCAATCAGGTCATTGTTTACACCTGATGTTTTCTGAGCACGTGCTGTTTTTCCCCGGCCATCTTTGTACATCCTTGTTGCTTCATGAAGTCATAGAATGCAAATTCACGGAAAATTAAAAAAATATAATACAAAGCATGGATCTTTTGTTCACGGATATGTGATTTTCTGTGAAATATCAAGAATAAATTTATAAAGTAAATATATAAATGCAGGTAAGATATTTTAATTCTGAACTTCGGCGGTCCAAACCTTTAATTGTTTTCGACTTCTTCATTTTTTATCCGTGACGCATCATCTGTATGAAATCTGCACCCGATCTGTAATATACTGAAACATCCGTGACCAATCCATAAACGATTAGCATCCATGATGCTCCGGATTAAAGCGAGACGGCCTTTCGATTTCATAAAATCGGTGAAATTTATTTCCCTCTGAAATGTGGTCATTGTGATATATGTTTATTTCTGTAATATCTCAAAGAAATATATCAGGCCATTCTGTGGCTGGGAAGTTATTTAATTTGAGGGGATTAAAGCAAATAATGTGCATGAAATCGCTCGCTTCACGCAGTCAAGCAGACAGAGGAAGTCCGTGTGTGTGCGCATGCGCAGGTTTACCTTCTTCTTCTTCTTCTTCTTTTGGGTTTTACGGCAGCTGGCATCCACAGTGTTGCGTTACTGCCATCTACAGGTTTCCCTTTGAGCGTGCACTGACAGTTCCATCATTCTGTCGCTAAACGAACAGCTGATCACACCGAGGTGCTCGCTGAGCGCTGATATTTATTAGTTTGGTCCTGCGTTTCCTTTCCTTCGTATATAACATAACATCTTTTCTTCTCGCTTTCTTTCCGTTACTGTAGTCGGTCTTTCATGTTTCATTTGCACACTCACGTCCTCCATTTTTCTCTCCTGTTTCAAATTTGTATCCCACAATGCCTTGCGTGAACAGGGAAAGCCCACCACGTGATGCGTGACGTAGTATCTTGTATTGGGTCATGGTGAAGCAGGAAAAAATAGCAGAGAATTTTGGGCCATGTGGAGATCTCATCTCATCTCATTATCTGTAGCCGCTTTATCCTTCTACAGGGTCGCAGGCAAGCTGGAGCCTATCCCAGCTGACTACGGGCGAAAGGCGGGGTACACCCTGGACAAGTCGCCAGGTCATCACAGGGCTGACACATAGACACAGACAGACAACCATTCATACTCACATTCACACCTACGGTCAATTTAGAGTCACCAGTTAACCTAACCTGCATGTCTTTGGACTGTGGGGGAAACCGGAGCACCCGGAGGAAACCCACACGGACACGGGGAGAACATGCAAACTCCGCACAGAAAGGCCCTCGCCGGCCCTGGGGCTCGAACCCAGGACCTTCTTGCTGTGAGGCGACAGCGCTAACCACCACACCACCGTGCCGCCCCCATGTGGAGATAAATTCATTAATTGTTCTATTTTTAAAAATAACAATAAAATTCGAAGCCTGTGATTCGAATTCAGTAGCTTCCGGTCCACTAAACAAACATAACTGGGTGTCGGGGAAAATTCTTTTTATGACCTACACTTGAAAAATCTGAAAGGCAGTCTAGCTTTAATATCCGTAACCACTCCATATTTTGTATACTTTATTATATTTCCGTAATCCGTGACCTATCCATATTATATCAACCACTGGAGTGTGTGCATGGGTTGTTTTGAAGTCCAAGCTGTACAGTACGACCCGGAATAATGCGCTACTACTTGGAAAAAACTTCCATTACTATTCCTGAGTTGCATGTGTTTATTTCCCTGAGTGTCAGGACCCAGCGATATTATAGTCGGGATTATAATTGTGGTGTTTCTGCTCGAGACTGGAACTAAATTCAGGCAGAGGGAGAGTCAGAGTTGGAGTTATGGGTGTAGTTACAGTTATAGTTGTCGGTGTTGTGGGACCGGGCCTTTAAACTGAAATTCTGGTCGTGAGTGCACACAGCATGGAAGCTTGTGTCATCAGTTTTAAACCTTTCCTTTCTTTATTTTCAAGCCAACAAACTACAACATTGAGCTGCTTTGGTGGAATGACTGTATCAGTCCTAATATAAAGTCCAGTGCCTCTCGTTTTTCTTTCTTTCTCTCCTTTCTTTCCTAAACCTCTTTACTGCATTTCTGTCTCCTTTCCTTCCTCTGTCCGCTCATCGCCCTTTTCCAAATCTTTTCTTTCTTTATTTTTGCTCTCTTTTTTTTCTGAAATCCCTCCATCTCCTGAACTTGTATGTTATCTGTCTCTTGATTGAATTCAGACTTGCTTTATTGGCACAGCTATATTAAGTTACAGTATTGTCCATGTCAGACATCAGTCCATTAATCAGTCCCTGATCTCTTCTGTTTCTCCATTGCCGTTGCTCCAGGCGTCACTCTGGACACGCACTCCTGTCTGGACCCTGGTGTGCCGGTGAACGGAGTACGCTACGGTCACGATTTGTCCATCGGCTCTGTGCTTAAGTTCTCATGTGAGCCAGGCTACCAGCTGAGTCACGACGAGCCACTGGTGTGCGAGAGGAGCCACTGGTGGAGCCACCCCCTCCCAAGCTGCGATGGTACGACCCTATAATTACCCCTGACCACACTAATTACCAATGTTAATTACAGTAAATTGCACCAATCCTCAGTTCTTGGCTATTTTTACTGACCCGGATTCTACCAAAATGTTTTTTTTTTTTTTACCCTTTGATGCAAAACATGGGTCAAAAGTGACCCGGCTGAGTTTTTATCTTCTATATCTTTGCAATAAATTAATTCCATCATTCAGTATTCAAGGTATTCCTCAATTCACTTGTTTTTGATCATCATACATCCTTATTTTATTTTTTCCTTTCTTACTTTTTGAATAAAAACCCTTTTTGTATCACTACCCTTCTAATGCACAACATGGGTCAAAAACGACCTGCGTTCATTTTCCAGGTTATTTCATGTATGGCTGAGTGTTTCTATGATCTACTTTTGAAATAAATTCATTTTGTCATTTACTTTTCCAAATATGCAGTAAATATCTTGTTTTTGTTTAGCACAAATCATCATTTTTATTTTTCCTTTCTTAAGTTATGAACAAGCACAGCTTTTGTAATTCTACATCAAGTTTACACACATGGGTCAGAACCGACCCGCATGCATTTACTCCAGCGTTTGGTGGGAACTGTGAATTGTGCTTGTGTCCGACATTTCACAGCTCAGCACAGCGCCCTTTGCCCATCTCATACATGCAAGGAATGTTTTTCAATTGTTATAACCAGGGCGTAGAACCGGTTCAAGGAACGAAAACGAAAACCGGGAACTTTTTCTATTTCACATGGAACAGAAACGAAACCAGAAACTTTATTATTTTTTATGTTCCGGAACAGAAACGCTTATTAAAAATAATGGTAACCGGTTAATACCGGTTTTTATTTCGTTCCTCAAAGTTTCTGTAGCCTACAAATAAAAAAGTCATTCTTCTCCTGCGCAAGTTTCTATGACCCGCTGGGGTTCACTTCCTGTGTGACGTTCGCTGACTGAATGGAGAGAGCGGGAGGGTGGACTACTACCACGTCTCCACATCTTAAATAAGAGGTAAATATTGCAGTCTGTCGTTATTCAAAAACGTCAATTTCAAACACGATATCAATATATTTGTCCACGTTAATGAGAGGCTCGCGAACATTAAATGACGTTAACCTCTGTTAGCCTATCAATGCATGGGGCCTGACTAGCCTTTGGTAACACACTAAACGAATTATCATTAATTTTTGGCACTTTTTCTGTTTGTGTAGATGGGAAGACATACTGAGAATCCAAATCGCCAACATTTGAAATAATAATTGTTTTGAATTATTTCTTGTCTTATTTAATGAAGGTTGTAATAGAATTAGCCTACATTTGGCTTAAGCTGGATGAGACAGAGACATAATTTTATAGCCATTTGTTAAACAGCTGGCAGGGAACGTAATTAACCGTTCCGGGAACGAAATTTTTTTGTTCTAACCGGTTCGGGAACATCTATTTAATGGTGGAACCCAAAACCGGAAACGTTAAAATTCCGTTTCTGTTCGGAACGAACCAATAGGAAAAAAATTCTGGTTCAGAGCCCTGGTTCTAACAGTACCAAAAAAATGGATTATGTTTAGGTTCCCTTGAGAGTGAGTAGATTACTTGTCAGAAAGTTACAAGTAATTACTATTAGCTACCGAGCTGTCGACATATTCTACTTTAGTTAGCTAATTTTATTGTAGTTGGCTTAGCTAACGACATAGTTAATAAATAAATAAATAAATAAATAACTGGCCCCATTCACTGCTAAAGTAATTACTTGAAACAAATTATTATTATAGTATTAAGACATTTAATTTTAAATCACACTTGGATGACCCATGTGTAGTAATATAAAAAAGTATTTTTGTTCATAAAGTAGGAAAGAAAAAAATTAATGAATGATTTGTGGTAATTAAAAACAAGATATTTAAAGAATACTTGGAATATTCAATCATAAAATAAATTGATTTCAAAATATAGAGCAAAGAAAAACTCAGTCAGCATGAAATAACCTGGAAAATGAATGCGGGTCATTTTTGACCCGTGTTGTGCATTAGAAGGGGTGTGCATATGTTTCGCATCAAAGGGTTAATTAGCCGAATATCCAAGCTCATTAAAAGTGAATCAGCTTTGCATGTCCGTACACACATGAAGACTAACAACTCTCGCTTATTCCTGAAGCAGCCTGTTACACAGGTCTGAGATGTCAGGCTTATTCAGATTTAATGACTTTATATAATTATGTATGAATAAAAAATCAGCAGTAATATTTTGGAGAGGCTGAAATGGCACCAGAGGGCAGGACGCTGCTGCTGGATCACTGAGTGGAGGATTATGCTGTTGCTGTTTTATTGTTATTCGTGCATGGTTTTGTGTGTGTGTGTGTCTGTGTTGTTTATTTAACTTCAGGCCAGGATGGAATATAATGTACATTCAAGAAGATACAATTAAGGGATGAGAATCAACAGCCAGAAACAGATTTGGAGCATTTGCTTGGTAGGAGAAACCAAAATGCGATATGTTAGGAGGTGTAATGCAAGATAGAAGGCACCAAACTTCTCTCAAGTTCAGAACTTTCTAGCAGAGAACTAGACAAGGTTCTGAAATAATCTGGAATTAAGAGAAGAGTTGTGATAGACTTTATTTGTACAACAAGGAGTTTGGAATTAGTGATGCTACAACTTTTTAGCTCATGTGGCCTTAAGGCTGATGAGCTATTGCCATGGTCATGCCATTCTCTTGCACGAAATTAGTATAAAAATTAATGTAGCTATAAATATCTTATGCCAGATTATTATTACACGTTACAAAAAATAAAGAAAAAATCCGAGCCCTCGTCTTCAATGTACGAGTCCCAATGCAGTTAACGCACGAGTCCGAGTCATCAGTGCTCAAGTCCAAGTCAAGTCACGAGTTCTTAAAATTAGGGCACGACTCGGACTCGAGTCCGAGTCCTGGATTCAAGTACGACAAGCCTGATTATAACCATCACTATAAAGTATTGACATTTTCATAAGTAATTATAACAAAGTCTAAAATGACTTATAGTCATGTTATAATGTGCTGTAAATGCATTCAGAGGCCAATATACAAACCTATGTGGCAGATCACAGAATCCAGGGACACGTGTCCGCCCGGGGGCATTCTGAGTTATTGACAGATTCAGAAAGTACAGTTTCTAAGCTTTCCAATGATGCCTTCCATGTGGAGATCTGACAATATTTGAAGAATGTGTGGCCTTTTGAAAGTGTATACTTCTTAAAACAGAAAAGGGAGAAAACCGCCCTCAAAGTTTTCCTTCTCAGTTACTCTGGGTGCAGGGTTGGCACATAATGGTGCTCATTTGCATGACATTAAGGAAAGCCCTACCCCCTACTAGCTAGCACGATGCTACTTTCATGTAAACAAAGATCACCACGTCAATTTTCCTTCCATGCAAAGTATGCCCAACACAATTATGAAGTACAAAAATAAGTCCTAAAGTATACTTTAACGTTTTGTGGTTGAAAAATTACTCACACCGCAAGAAAGAAAGATAGCACGATGATGACACAACTAACACAACGCTAGTTTCATGTACTGTAAAGCCTCGGTCACAACCGGCCGTACAGTACGCGCTCCTACGGCCGGTCTACATGCAAAAAACGCAAGAAACACATGGAGAGGGCGCGTGTGAAAAGCACGAGAGCGCGCATGTGATGTGCTGATTTTCGAGCCGCAGACCGGCCGCAGAGGTTCTTTGTCATGTCAAACAAACTCCACGGGCGCTTACGTTTTTTTCAGGTTGCAAGACAAACTTACGGCCAACGCGCGTCTTTCTCCGTGAACAAAAAAAAAAAAACGCAGCAATTTGGGAAACGCCAAAAATCACACGGCCAACAAATCGTACGTCCAGTTGTGACCTAGGCTTAACCAAACCACAACACTCTCCGTTACATGCAAAAATAACCACACAGCCTTAAGGCCCAGTCACACAGCCAAAACTTATGATTTACGCATGAATTGCGCATAAATTTCGAGTCGTGCGCGATTCATCAGTGCTGTGCGTAATTCATAAGTTTTTTTGACGTGGAGCATCAGTAGTTGTCAGTGGATGTTTGACGAATCGGGTTTGTGCGCGATTCCAGGTTTTGAGCTGCTCAAAAATATTGATCACGCACAAGTATGCGCGATTGTGCGCCGTTTAACGTAATTCGTGCGTCCTTTGCCGTAGTTCTGATGTGGACAATGCGCGACATATGCGTGGACCGTTAGTGGTTGATCGCAAGAAATTTACCGCTACCGCGCACGTCGATGACTTTTCACTGACGAATAACGCACATATCACACATGTCTCGCTGTAGTAACACGTACATTTCACTGATATCCACTGACAATCACTGACAAAAAAGTATTAACGCGTAAAACACTTGATCCATGCGCGCTCTATGTGTCGTTCATCAGTGCTAGTGTGTGGTTCATGCGTGCTTATACGTGGTTCATACGCAGTTTATGCGTGGAGTGTTCGTCAATAAAAACCAGAAATTGTCCCTCTTTTGACCCTATGCGCTGATGTGCGTGATTTGTAAGTGATTGTAAGTGATTTGTACGTAGTTCATGCGCAATTAATCGGTGATTTTCGACCACGCACACCCCCAAAAAATGGTCAATTTCTCCACTGACAATCACGCACAAGCCAACTTTATACGTGATTTATATGTGATTTATGCATGATCGGCTGTGTGACTGGGCCTTTAGATTAATAAACTTACCCCATCAGAAAGAGAAACGGTGCCTTGCACACATCAATGCCTCCGATGGAATGTAATCCTAGAACGGTCCGTGTATCATCCGATCATTCAAGTATTCCATTCAATCTGGAAAACGAGGTTGCGTTTTTTTCTAGAAATGATTATCTCCGATGTAAATACTGTGTGTCTGTTTGCTTCACGGTGTTTGCTCCTCTGCGCTCTGTTTAGTCACTCATTCCATAGTGAAATCACACGCCTGTATGCAGGTTAAGTAGCCACGAGCTCAGCTCATATCATACAGCTGATTCGCGGAAAAAAAAAACAAATGACTTTAAATCATCATGTGAATGGCCCATATGGTAATTTAGCCACACCCCCCAGCAGGCTACAGTCCTGACAAAAACGAGACAATTTGCAACAAAAAATGTATGCTTTTCCAACAAAACAATCTATTATCTGAAATACTGATTGCATTCTTCAAGATCTCAACTTGCACATGATGGAAAAAAAAAACAAAAATCACAAATTTCGAAAAAAAATGCTTCTTTTGCGATTATCTCGGATTCGTTTCGGCCGACACGTATCCCTGGATTTGGTGAGCGGTCACATATGGCTTTCATAGAAAGTGTTCTGGAAACCGTTGGCTGATGTGTGTAGTGCGGCAGGCGGTGGGATCAGGAACGAACCATAGCTGTTGCTATAGTTACCATGAAGCACATGAAGTTTAAGCATAAAATTTTAAATCCCAAATGGAGTCAGTCAGGAGTTTTTTTCGTTCTCTAATTGTTGAATGTACCTGTCCGCGGGGCAACTGTGCATAATAAACAAATCTGCTTGGCACCCAGGCACCTGGGCTACAGGTTTGAATTTCTGTATTTGAACATTGTGTTTTATGAAGCAGCTTCATGTGAAACATAGCTGAAGGGATTTCAGTTCAGCTCAATTATCATTACATAACAAGGTCGGTTATTTATTTATTTATTAAATTCGAGCTTCAGAGCAGGCATCAGAGAGAGAGGTTGTTTTTTTGCTTTGTTTTTTTTTTTTCCCAGTAATGATTTGTGGTTAATGTTCAAAATTGTTTTCTTAACTCTAACTTTTTTCATAAACTTGACGTTTCATTAAAAGTGTGTGATTTAAAACGTGATCAATATTCCAGCCTGGAGAAGAAAGGCTTCATTGTAATTCTAGTGCTGTTTGACTGTGTATTCGTATTCAGAATATGTATGTATGCGTGTGTGTGTGTGTGTGTGTGTGTGTGTGTGTGTGTGTGTGTGTGTTTATATACTACTGAGGACCAAATGTCCCCACAAGGACAGTAAAATCTGACAATTTTGGCCTTGTGGGGGCATTCAGATGGTCCCTACAAGGAAATTGCTGTTGTTGTGGGTTTTTTAAATAAAAATAAGCGAGCCAAAAAGTTTCCTTTTCATTACTAAGTTCAGGGTAAGGGTTAGGTTTAGGTGCAGGTATAGCATTAATTAACTGCAATAATAATTATGTCAGTGGAAGGTCCTCATGAGGATAGTGACAAACGTGTGTGTGTGTGTGTGTGTGTGTGTGTGGTACAGCTCTGTGTGGTGGTGATGTTAAAGGACCCGATGGCATCATTTTGTCTCCTGGGTTCCCGGAGCTTTATCCCAACTCATTAAACTGCACGTGGACAGTGGAGGTCAGCCACGGCAAAGGTAGACGCTCTCTCTCTCTCTCTCTCTCTCTCTCTCTCTCTCTCCTGTTGGTCACTTAAAATAATTAGGATTTAATTTAGCACCTTAACACAAACAAATAAATCACATTGCTTTGCTGGAAATGGCATTAATCTCATCCTCTAACTCTCATCCATCCCCCATGAGTTTCCTGTTGCATACTGAACGATTCGCCGTAATGACTGAATAATATTCCGAACATGATTAATTGACAGCTTCTTTTTTAAAGCTTCTAATTGAATTCTCATTATTTTTGAATCATGTATTCTGTTTTTAATAACTATTACTATTTCCATTATGGGGATTACAATGTGAGTTTTATTAAAGACAGAGAATGAAATGGACGTGAAACACTTCAACAGTGTACTGCGTTCGTTAACAAACCAGGATTAATGTTCCACTGGGAACGTTAACGTGTATTTTAGAGAGACTGATTCCAGCACAAAATGGTGGCTCAGATATCAGAGACTACAGATCAAATATAACGTCTTGTTACGAAGATTTCTTTGGAAAATATATATTTTTTTTAACTGGAAAAGCTTTCATATAAAGAGAGTTGACTGAATTTTATTGTATTTGTATTTTATACTTTATTCTCCTTATTTCATTCGTGAAGAGAAATAAATAATCCCTAGATAAGTTATTTGCTGTCATTCACTGGCAAATTACTACTACTACTACTACTACTACTAATAATAATAATAATAATAATAATAATAATGATCTCATCTCATCTCATTATCTCTAGCCGCTTTTATCCTTCTACAGGGTCGCAGGCAAGCTGGAGCCTATCCCAGCTGACTATGGGCGAAAGGCGGGGTACACCCTGGACAAGTCGCCAGGTCATCACAGGGCTGACACATAGACACAGACAACCATTCACACTCACATTCACACCTACGGTCAATTTAGAGTCACCAGTTAACCTAACCTGCATGTCTTTGGACTGTGGGGGAAACCGGAGCACCCGGAGGAAACCCACGCGGACACGGGGAGAACATGCAAACTCCACACAGAAAGGCCCTCGCCGGCCCCGGGGCTCGAACCCAGGACCTTCTTGCTGTGAGGCGACAGCGCTAACTAATAATAATAATAATAATTAGACCATCAATGACGGCGTAGCTCACTCCGGCCCCGTCTAGTCCAGAAGGAACGATCTAAAGTGGGCCATCTTGCACAATAAATGTTGCAAGCTATAAACACTATATACAAGCTATATATATAGAAGCTACCATATATCCACCCTAGGACTACCAACCTATTTGCCAGAAAGAATCCAAAACAGCGAGGAATTGACCAAGAAGAAGCAATTTTTATTGAACTGCTCATTAAGGATTAATTAGTCCATAACTTCATTAATAATTGTAATGAAGCAAATCTGGGCAGAAGTTCTATGTACCCTAGGTACCCCTACCTTCATGATAGAAAGAATCGAAATCAGTGAAGAATTGAGGGAGAAGAAGTGATTTGTGTGGAAACTGCTCGTTAGGGATTGATGAATTCCTCCATATCTTCATTATTAATTGCAATTATGCAAATTTGGGTAGAAGCCATATGCACCCCAGGCAGACCTACCTTCCTGCCAAAAAGAATAAAAATCGGTGAAGATTTGAGAGAGGAGAAGCAATTTTTGTGAAATGTGGACGACGCCGGACTAATGATGGACAGCACAAGATGGCATAAACTCATCACCTGTAGGACAGATGAGATAATAATAATAATAATAATAATAATAATAATAATACAGGACCAATATGGTTTTCTGTTGTTAGAGTCCATCTGCCTCATGGTGTGACATGTTTAATGCATTCTGAGATGCTTTTCTGCTCACCACGGTTGTAAAGAGTGGTTATTCCAGTTACACACACACACACACACACACACACACACACACACACTATGGCAAGCCAAACAGGAATTACTTCTTGATATACACACAGACACTGTACCAGTCAATTTCTATACCCCTACTCTTTCATAGGTATTTTGTATTTTTACATTATAGAACAATACATTATAGACATCAAAACTATGAACTAACATAGAGAACATATTTGCTATTATGTGGTTAAGAGTTTAAAAAAAAGTGTTTTAAAAAAGTTTGATATTTTAGATTCTTCAGCATATCTATCGTTTCCTTTGATGACACTTTGCACACTATTGGCATTATCTTAACCAGCTTCATGAGGTCGTCACCTGGAACACTTTTCAATTAACAGGTGCCTCGTCAAAAGGTAATTAGTGGACGAGTTTCTTGCCTTCTTAATGCGTTTGAGATCATCAAACAGTAAATAGTAAAAATAATAAAAATACAAATAATAAAACAGCCCTATTCCATCCACAACTGTAGTAACCCATACTGTATTACATCAAGAACCAAATAACTAAGTAAAGAGAAACCACGTCCATCATTACTTTCAGACATGAAGTGACTTTTTTAATTCATAAAACAATGAATTCGAAGGTGTGTCCATCTTTTGACTGGTACTGTATGTGTGTACAAATTATAAATAAAAATGGAATGCAATAATTTACAAATCTCAAAAACTGATATTGTATTCACAATAGAACATAGACAACATATCAAATGTCGAAAGTGAGACATTTTGAAATTTCATGCCAAATATTGGCTCATTTGAAATTTCATGACAGCAACACATCTCAAAAAAGTTGGGACAGGGGCAATAAGAGGCTGGAAAAGTTAAAGGTAAAAAAAAGGAACAGCTGGAGGACCAAATTGCAACTCATTAGGTCAATTGGCAATAGGTCATTAACATGACTGGGTATAAAAAGAGCATCCTGGAGTGGCAGCGGCTCTCAGAAGTAAAGATGGGAAGAGGATCACCAATCCCCCTAATTCTGCACCGACAAATAGTGGAGCAATATCAGAAAGGAGTTTGACAGTGTAAAATTGCAAAGAGTTTGAACATATCATCATCTACAGTGCATAATATCATCAAAAGATTCAGAGAATCTGGAAGAATCTCTGTGCGTAAGGGTCAAGGCCGGAAAACCATACTGGGTGCCCGTGATCTTTGGGCCCTTAGACGGCACTGCATCACATACAGGCATGCTTCTGTATTGGAAATCACAAAATGGGCTCAGGAATATTTCCAGAGAACATTATCTGTGAACACAATTCACCGTGCCATCCACCGTTGCCAGCTAAAACTCTATAGTTCAAAGAAGAAGCCGCATCTAAACATGATCCAGAAGCACAGATGTCTTCTCTGGGCCAAGGCTCATTTAAAATGGACTGTGGCAAAGTGGAAAACTGTTCTGTGGTCAGACGAATCAAAATTTGAAGTTCTTTATGGAAATCAGGGACGCCGTGTCATTCGGACTAAAGAGGAGAAGGACGACCCAAGTTGTTATCAGCGCTCAGTTCAGAAGCCTGCATCTCTGATGGTATGGGGTTGCATTAGTGCATGTGGCATGGGCAGCTTACACATCTGGAAAGACACCATCAATGCTGAAAGGTATATCCAGGTTCTAGAGCAACATATGCTCCCATCCAGATGACGTCTCTTTCAGGGAAGACCTTGTATTTTCCAACATGACAATGCCAAACCACATACTGCATCAATTACAGCATCATGGCTGCGTAGAAGAAGGGTCCGGGTACTGAACTGGCCAGCCTGCAGTCCAGATCTTTCACCCATAGAAAACATTTGGCGCATCATAAAACGGAAGGTACGACAAAAAAGACCTAAGACAGTTGAGCAACTAGAATCCTACATTAGACAAGAATGGGTTAACATTCCTATCCCTAAACTTGAGCAACTTGTCTCCTCAGTCCCCAGACGTTTACAGACTGTTGTAAAGAGAAAAGGGGATGTCTCACAGTGGTAAACATGGCCTTGTCCCAACTTTTTTGAGATGTGTTATTGTCATGAAATTTAAAATCACCTAATTTTTCTCTTTAAATGATACATTTTCTCAGTTTAAACATTTGATATGTCATCCATGTTCTATTCTGAATAAAATATGGAATTTTGAAACTTCCACATCATTGCATTCCGTTTTTATTGACAATTTGTACTTTGTCCCAACTTTTTTGGAATCGGGGTTGTGTGTGTGTATATATATATATATATATATATATATATATATATATATATATATATATATATATATATATATATATATATATATATATATGGAGCTGCATCCAATTATAAGTTTTACTTTAATGCTTCTTTTTTCTCTTAAGAACTTTTTTAAACACTCTTTAAATAAATGTGCCCCAAGAATGCCTTGGAACTGATTTTCTCGTCCCTGCAGCCATGTGAGCTTTTTTTTCCTTTCTTTCTTTCTTTCTTTCTTTCTTGAATTAACTGATGATTTGGCATTCTCTCCTGCTCAGGCGTTCAGTTCACCTTCCATACTTTTCATCTGGAGGATCACCACGATTACCTGCTGGTGACAGAGAACGGCAGCTTCGCTCAGCCCCTGGCACGTCTCACGGGCTCACAGAGGCCCCCGACCCTCAATGCCGGTCTCTATGGCAACTTCCGAGCCCAGCTACGCTTCATCTCTGACTTCTCCATCTCCTTCCACGGCTTCAACATTTCCTTCACTGGTGAGAAAGAGACATACATAATCGAAGTATTATAATAATAATAAATAGATTTTTAAACTGTGTTGATATTTAATAAATAAGATAATTGATATGGTAAAACTTTCTGTCAGGAGATATTGGTTTCGAATTTATGGAAGGAGTCTCCAGTGTCAGAATAAAGACAGGTTGATGGTGAGGGAACATTTGGAGGTCGCTGGTATAACATGATAAGTTATAAACTAAGTTGTTTCATGGACGTTCCATAACCTTAAGGGTAAGTCTAAATGAGCAAAAAGTACCCGTTCTTTCATTTAAAAGAGTAATTGTTGGAAAAGTGTTCTGTAAAATATTTCTCTGAAATAGCTGCTTTAATTTTAACATCATAAAAAGTACATCATTTTGGGTTTTTTTTATTTTAAATGGACAACATCTGAAATCAAAATGCATGCAAAAATAGTTATTATTATTATTATTATTATTATTATTATTAGTCATAGTAGTAGTAGTAATTTATATTTAATTTTATTGGCCAATTCACCTCTTTCCAACATTTTCCATTATTTTTTTCCATAAACGCACAGATTTTCATCCATGACCCTTGCAGTAGAGATGTCATCGATATTTCACGGTTATAACTCATGTACAACATGATTGAGTGTTTTATTCTATCCACATTCACTGGATTTTGAGAGCCGGAAAATTTTTTATTATTTTTTTTTTTTGCAAATTTGATAAATAAAAACTTCATCCAAAACGCCTGACAAAATAATTTCTGCTTAGAATGTAAACAAACCAGCGAAATGACAGGAGCAATTTGTGAAAAATGCGATAATAATAATTCTTGAAAAATAAAAAGGATACGTCCTTACCGTCAAATACTTTTATTCCATATTTTGTTACTTTTAATTTGTATTTTTTGGGGTTTTGTTTTCAAGTAGAGTTTTTCTTTCGTCCTCGGTTGGTTGGTTCAGCAACACATGCTGCCATTTTGTTTTTTCTCTACTCAGTATATGAGCTGATATCCTAGTAGTAGAGTAGCCAGTCAGAGCATGTGATTGCTCATATCCAGTGAATGTGGATAGAATAAATATATACTGTATATCGCATTGGAAAAAGTCTGGAATATTCTTTTAAGGCCCAAGCGTTGACATTTTCAGTCTCTGAATGGAGTGACTCCACTGCTCCCTGGCATGAAAAGGTTTATCTGCGTTATTCCGAGTTTCAGTCACTGCGGGGTTAAACTGGATTTCTTTGCACTCTGCACCCTGGTATCTCTGGCGATAAGGCACCACCACACCGCACTCCTGAACGCATTAATAAAATGCAATCGGTCAGCAGCAGCTTGAGGTCCGTCACGTCTCGGATGCTGATCGGGACCATCAGGACTTATCAGTGACACCGACTGGATTTAACATCCTGGCCCTGGGGTAATAAATCTGAGACGTAACCGTGGACATATATGATGTCAGATCACTGCTTGATCACACTACGGGTTAAACATGCACTGGCTAATAGACTTTTAATGGGGGAAAAAGACAAAACTCACCAAGAGCTACTTCCCTGTAGGGATTAAAAAAAAAAAAAAGCCTCAGAAATTCATGAGCACTTTAAATCCTTAACCCGTGCGCCTACGGTTAAACATCACTCGCTGACAAAAGAGCTCTTTGCTTGAATGAGATGCTTTAAGGTACTTTGACTGTGTACTTTTAAAGGATTCGCACATGTCAGCAGGCAGCCAAGAAGGTGTAACTGATATAGTAGTTTGTAGTCAACTAATATACACTAATTACACATTTGCATTAATGAATAATCATTAGTGTATTAGCACATATACATGGGTCATTCTAGAATTCAGGGTACATTCCGCGTCTCCGAGATAAACCTTTTGTTATTTTCCACAAAATAAATCGTTATTGAATCAGTTTTGAGCAATAATGCAAATTATGACAAACTTTCACCAACAGCGATGCTTGATGTACATTTTAGACCCAATTTATCCATAAAACATGAACTAAATGACTCCCACCCCTCGCCCAACATTACTGGCCGTCTTCGACTCCTGATTCATCCATTCAACTCGAATAAACAGGAAGTGATTCAGTCTAACAATCTGTTTTGGGGGGCTTATTCTATTAACTGTTATTAAATCAGTTGCACAGAAAGTCTATTTTCTGTATGATGTGAAATTTCAGTCATAAAAAATATGTATTTTTTTATCCGTCCCAATGCTCTTGTCAACTCTGTTAATAAAACCACGTAAAATCCACAAAGACTTTGAATAATACGCATGACACCTGCACCGAGTGATGTCACTTCCTCTGGCAGGAAACTTCAGAAAGGCAGCGAGTTAGTGATGTTATGTTTCTTCTCTCATTAATTTGAACAAAATGTTGAGGATTTGACACTAACAGTAGATTAATTATTCGTCAACTCTGTTATTGTGATATCAGAGTGAATCTCTCGTTTTTTTATAAACAATAATATGGTTAAACATAAAATTCTGTTTTCATACATGCCGTGTGGTTGCTAGTTTGAGGTTAATATGTGGAGTTAAGACACAAAATGGTGGGGAAATGTCAACTCTGTGATCATCAATTCTGTTAATGAATTGCCCATTTTAACAATAACAGAGTTGACAGTGACTAACGGAGTCAACACTTGAAATGTACCCGCAATTATAGAATTGGCATATATATATATATATATATATATATATATATATATATATATATATATATACACACTACCGTTCAAAAGTTTGGGGTCACTTTGAAATGTCCTTATTTCTGAAAGAAAAGCACTGTTCTTTTCAATGAAGATCACTTTAAACTAATCAGAAATCCACTCTATACATTGCTAATGTGCTAAATGACTATTCTAGCTGCAAATGTCTGGTTTTTGGTGCAATATCTCCATAGGTGTATAGAGGCCCATTTCCAGCAACTCTCACTCCAGTGTTCTAATGGTACAATGTGTTTGCTCATTGCCTCAGAAGGCTAATGGATGATTAGAAAACCCTTGTACAATCATGTTAGCACAGCTGAAAACAATTGAGCTCTTTAAAGAAGCTATAAAACTGACCTTCCTTTGAGCAGATTGAGTTTCTGGAGCATCACATTTGTGGGGTCGATTAAATGCTCAAAATGGCCAGAAAAATGTCTTGACTATATTTTCTATTCATTTTACAACTTATGGTGGTAAATAAAAGTGTGACTTTTCATGGAAAACACAAAATTGTCTGGGTGACCCCAAACTTTTGAACAGTAGTGTGTATATATATATATATATATATATATATATATATATATATATATATATATATTCCCCAGTCGCCCCTCTTTCAGACAGTATTTTTTTCCCTCAAGCTCGGTTCCTCTACCAGAGGCCTGGGAGTTTGAGGTTCCTGCTTAGTATCTTCGCTGTTCCTGGGACTGTGGATAATATAAATTTAATATAAGGATAAAAAGGATGTTGACCTTTTCCTGCAGATTGGACACTTTGACGCATAAAGCAAGATTTTTTTTTTTTCTGCACCAACGACAACCAAAAAGCAAATTGATCTTTGTAGATTGTGTTTGTCATGCTAACATTTAGCATGCAGGGCTACGCTATGCTTTGCATTGGGAGCTGAAGGAAACTGATGCAGTGGTCAGGGAAAGGCCAGGCTTGGCTTGTTTTTATGATCATCGTGATGATGATTTTTTTTTCCACAAAAAAAAAAACCCTCAGGCGAACTGCAAAGATTTTCAAATGTGTGAAGAATGAACACTCCTGTGGTCTCACAGTGACAGTGTTAACACTCAGCACACAGGCATCCAAATGGTGCAAATTGGTGCAGGTTAGCACACACCGCTCGGTACCATGGAGTGTTGGCGTTGTTATCCTGGTGTTTCATTTGTGCCCATGTTACTTTATGACTCATGGCTGGAAATGCTGCACTCACTTTTTCCTCAAGACTTCATCATGGAAGGTACTGTAGCACAGGAGAGGAGAGTTGGTACAGTTTTAACTTTTTTTTTAGTTTTTTTTTTTTTTCCCCATTTCCAATCTTTCTCCCAAATTTGGTCATCTGCCAAGTTCCACCCACCAGCCAGCTCAACATCTTCCAAATGCGAGTGTGTGGGCTAATTACAACATGTTTCCTCCAAGGCATGTCAAGCCAACCAACTGCATCTTTTTTGAACTGTTGGGTCACAGGGCAGCATAACACACTGGAGGAAAACTCTATTCACCCTTTTCTGCTTATATGAGGTCACAGATGCTTATGATTGGCTAACATCACTGTGATTGACGGGGAGAGAACGTATGCCACGCCCATCCAGACAGCATGGCTGTTTCTGATCTGCATGAATGTAGCATTGGCGATGGCATGGTGGTTAGCACTGTTGCCTCACAGCAAGAGGGTCCTGGGTTCTAGCCCAGCGGCTAGTGAGGGAATTTGGATGTTCTCCCCATGTCTGTGTGGGTTTCCCCTACAGTCCAAAGACATGCAGGTTAGGCTAATTGGTGGCTCTAAATTGACCGTAGGTGTGAATGTGAGTATGAATGGTTGTTTGTCCCTATGTGTCAACCCTGCAATGACCTGGTGCCGTGTCCAGGGTGTACCCTGCCTCCCACCCATAGTTAGCTGGGATAGGCTCCAGCTTGCCTGCGACCCTGTAGAGCAGGATAAGCAGCTACAGATAATGGATGGACTGTAGCATTGCCAGGATTCAGACTCAGGATTCCTTTTCCAGGTCTTCACTTTGATTGTGATGTGCAACTAGATGATTACATGGCATTTAGCAGACCTTCTAATCCAGAGCAACATACCGTACAACAAGTGCAAAAGTCAGGTAGCCAAAGTGCTGAACTTCTAGACAAGGAAATTCTTGTGCCAACTGAACAAGTGACAATACTGAGTGTAATATGCTGTTGAAACACCAATACTCAAACAGCCAAGGAAACAAACCAACCATATAAAATATAACTAAATAGAGAACTCAAAACAGCTAACCCCAGGCTAGACTGTACATAGCCTGGGTTGGTCTAGACCAGGGGTGTCAAACCTGATCCATAAAGGGCCGTGTGGCTGCAGGTTTTCATTCCAGCCATGCAGCAGCACCCTGATTTGGCTTATTCAATCAACTGACACACCCACCCTTTAATCAAGGGTGGGTGTGGCTGCAAGTATTTGACTGTGTGAAGAAAGTTCAGTTGATTGAATGAGCCAAGTCAGGTGTGCTGCTGCATGGCTGGAATGAAAACCTGCAGCCACACGGCCCTTTATGGATCAGGTTTGACACCCCTGGTCTAGACCGAAACGCAGTTACACAGTAGGCAGGGAAGAAGGGGAGAGGTGCAGCCTGAAGAGGTGAGTCTTCAGTCTGTGCTTGAGTCGGCAGTTCTGATTTCAATGGGAAGGTCATTACACTAATGGGAAACCAGGACAGAGAGCAGTCTGAGCAAGCTGGGGAGGATCAGAGAGAAGGAGGGGCCAGACGACCAGTAGTAGTGGAGTGTAGGGATCTGGCTGGCATGTCGAGGCGGATCAGACTCTGGAGGTATCCTGGCCCTAACCCCTTGAGATCCTGGTAAGCTAGCACCAATGTCTTAAATTTGATGTGAGCTGCAATAGGTAGCCAGTGCAGGTCGGCAAACAGAGGGGTGGCATGGAAAGAACAAGGGAGGTTGTAGACCAGGTGAGCTGCAGGGGTCTGATGGCAGAAGCTGGAAGGCCAGCATGATGTTTCAAGTTTTAGTAATAAATGTTTCCTTTAATGTTTGATTACTGGCTTGACTACACCGGCTGTACATTACATTAATGGCATTTACCAGATGCTCTTATCCAGGGCAACATACAGCATACCCAGTGGAGCCTGGGTAGCAAGAGCACTTCAGCTATTCCTGCTGGTTCAGGGAATCAAACTGGCGACCTTTTGGTCCCAAAGCTGCTTCTCTAACCATTAGGCCATGACTTCCCCCATAATTATCACCATAATGATCATCACCATCATAACCACTACCACCATCATGTGTGCATTTTTTAAATGGTCAGTTAATTCTAAGGGTTTTTTTTTTTCGACTAGCTAATGCTCTACCCTTAGCTAACTACACCACTGTGCCGGTGGTGTGGTGGTTAGCACTGTTGCCTCACAGCAAAAAGGTTCTGGGTTTGAGCCTAGCAGCTGGCGAGGGCCTTTCTGTGTGGAGTTTGCATGTTCTCCCCATGTCTGCGTGGGTTTCCTCCGGGTGCTCTGGTTTCCCCCACAGTCCAAAGACATGCAGTTAGGTTAACGTGGGGTGGCCTTGGGCTGAAGTGCCCTTGAGCAAGGTGCTGAACCCCTGACTGCTCCCCGGGTGCTGTAGTGTGGCTGCCCACTGCTCTGGGTAGACTCTAGAGGTATCTGCGTGTGTTCACTGCTTCAGATGGGTTAAATGCAGAGGATGAATTTCACTGTGCTTGAAGTGTGCATGTGACAAATAAAGGTTTCTTCTTTTTCTTTTCTTCTTTTAATTGCAAGTGATTATAGGTTCATCCCACCATCCATCCATCCATCCATCCATCCATCCATCTTCTTTACTTCCTGTCACGGTAATATACTTGTAAGATGAATACTACCAGAACCTATGGATTAAAGCTCTTTTGTGACATTAATTGTGTATTTCTGTGTGTATTTTACCTCAGAGTATGATCTGGAGCCATGCAAGGACCCAGGAGCACCGCGATTCGGTGGCCACAGCAGCAGCAGCTTTGGCGTGGGCGATTTGGTGACGTTTTCGTGCTTGCCCGGTTATCGGCTGCAGGGCCCACAGGGCATCACGTGCCTGGGTGGCGGACGGCGCACATGGAGCGCCCCTCTGCCAAGGTGTGTGGGTACGTGGTGAGCCGCTTTCATTCGCTTAGATGTCTCAAGCTGAAACCGCTTCCTCAGGGTTGCATTGAGGCACGGCGAAGTTTAGACCTTTGGGTACTTTTCCAGAACTCTGTAGGCCTTCTGCTGTTGATTTAGTGTTGGCATGACATATTCGGATGTCTTTACTGTATATCCACTAAGAGCTCCAGGGAGTGAGCTACGAAGCAGAGTTGAAAACTTGCTGTCAAAGTGTCCAGTGCCTGAAATGCAACTCATGAGTGACAAGGTCGTGTCCTGGATTTTTGTACAGGGGATTTGTGACTCCAGTACATCTGTTATTCATGTCAATCATAGACGCTTATTATTATATTCTGTATAGCATGACTTTACGCTATACATTCCTCTGACTTTGTATCGATCTTTGTCTGTCTTTCTCAGCTGAATGTGGATCGACTGTTTCCCAGAACGCTGGAGTCCTCCTGTCCCCGAACTACCCTCTGAATTACGAGAACAACCATGAGTGCATTTATAACATTCAAGTGCAGAAAGGGAAAGGCATCAACATTACGGCAAGCAGCTTCCGTCTGGCTCAAGGTGACGTCTTAAAGGTATGCAAAGCAGCAAGCAAGAAGATCTCTCATGAAGGATGAGGGATGATTAGCGACTGCTTTTTTATGACACTATGCATATGCTAAGTGCTTATTTTGCTTTTCGTTCCTTTATTCAGGACTCGGAGCTATCAGAGCGGAGCATAGCTATTACTAATACTTAAGCAGTTGACACACAGGGTAGAATAATGCATGTTAAAAGTAGGTAGAAGCATTTTACTGAGTGATTTTGATGCATAAAATCCATCCATTATTGGACGTTACTCATCACAGTGTCACCTCAGCCGAGAGTGTGCCAAGTGCATGAATCTGAAGTGTTTTATAGTTTCACACTTTTATTCTGTTTGGGTCAGAAGTGTCCAGTTAGGGGGACATTTAATATGAGGCTAATGTACAGTTCGCACTTAATGAGATGAAATATACGGTAAGACTTCGCAACAAAAGACAAATGTTTGTTGCGACTGTTATGTTTATTTATTTATATTTATTTGTGGTAACGCTTTAATTTTTAATGTTTTATACGGAATATAATTATTTGGTCAAATATATAATTTATTCTAAATATTTTACATCTTAATACATTACATTAATACAAATGTTATACAAATTTTAAATGTTATACCGTATTTAAAAATTACACAAGCACAAATTAATCAGTAATCATTAATTATTAAACTACTTATTCGTAATTTAACTTTTTTATTATTATACTGCAAATATTAAAGCTAGACTGCCTTTCAGATTTTTCAAGTGTAGGTCATAAAAATGTCCCCGAGACCCAATTATTTTTGTTTAGTGGACCGAAAGCTACTGAATTTGAATCACAGGCTTCTAATTGTATTATTGTTTTTTTTTTTAATAGAACATTTAATGAATTTAGGGCCATGTGGCCCACTATTTTTTCCTGCTTCACCATGACCCAATTCAAGATACTACGTCATGAATCACATGGTGGGCTTTCCCTGTTCACACAAGGAATTGTGGGATACAAATTTGAAACAGGAGAGAAAAATGGAGGACGTGAGCGTGCGAATGAAACGTGAAAGACCGACTACAGTAACAGAAAGAAAGCGAGAAGAAAAGACGTTATGTTATATACGAAGGAAAGGCAAAGCAGGACCAAACTAATAAATATCGGCGCTCAGCGAGCACCTCGGTGTGATCAGCTGTTCGTTTAGCGACAGAATGATGGAACTGTCAGTGCACACTCAAAGGTAAACCTGTAGATGGCAGTAATGCAACACTGTGGATGCCAGCTGCTGTAAAACCCAAAAGAAGAAGAAGAAGAACGTAAACCTGCGCATGCGCACACACACGGACTTCCTTTGTCTGCTTGACTGCGCGAAGCGAGCGATTTCATGCACATTATTTGCTTTAATCCCCTCAAATTAAATAACTTCCCAGCCACAGAACGGCCTGATATTTTGTGAGATATTACAGAAATAAACATATATCACAATGACCACATTTCAGCGCGAACTAAATTTCACCGATTTTATGAAATCGAAAGGCCGTCTCGCTTTAAAGTGTTACCACGATATCGATGAAGTTGCACAACCTTCAGTTAGCAACCTTAAAATGAAAACTATATTTTAGCTGATTGTAATTAGTTTATTAATGAACCTTCCTTTAAAGTGTTACTGATATTGTTTCTATGGTTACAATGTGAAGAATTTTATAAAATAAAACAGCTTGCTGTAAGTCATAACAGGAAATCCATTGCGAAGTAATAAGCAGTTCTATTCAATCAACTTAACTGTTTATTTCTCGGGTTTCTCAGGTCTATGACGGACCAGATAACACCGCAGACGTTATCGGAGCGTTCTCCAGTTCCTCCATGTTGGGAGTCACGCTCAGCAGCACCTCCAACCACCTTTGGCTGGAGTTCTTCTCGGATCAGGACGACACCGCAGAGGGCTTCAAACTCAACTACAGCAGTAAGAACTGGACTGAACTGAACAAAGCATCACTGAAAATAAACAGATTTAAGTGAACATGAGATACAGTGGTAATGTCTGTGAGGGGCTTTCACTTCTGTTCTTCTTGGTTTTTCTCAGGTCTTTATACTACATGCTTGAATCTTACATGGTAGTTTGTTGAGATGTATCTATATCCCTTGGTGCAGAGTTTTGTTTCTAGCAAATTCCACATGCTGGTATAGACCCCTTTGCATGTTTGGAAACAAACCGACCGTTGCCAGGATGCGCGCGCAGCCTGGACCCAGAAACAATGGCGCTGCCCATAGACCGGCATTATGAGCTGTCAGATTATGCCAAACAATTGTCGTTACAAGATCGAGAATGCTACATAAATAAGTTAACTCTAACAAGTGGACATCGCCTACCGGATCCACATTTAATTAAAGAGTGGACGGACGATGTTAGTAAGTTCCCTGGTATACAATGGCCAGATATATACTCGTACCTTATTGACAAGACTTCAGTGTACACCCACGAAAAACTTCGTGCCTACAAGTCTTTAGACGCATATGATTATGTTATGTGCGGGCATGTACAACTTGATTAACAATGGGACATTCATATTCATTTTGTTTTAATCAAATTATGCCAGTGATGTGATGGCAATGTGGCTTTAGCTACAACAGCAAATACCAACACTAAACAGCAATTTGCAGGAGGTGATGGCATGAAAGGAATGATAGTGTAAAGAGTGCAGCTAAGAGAAATCAGAGCTGCGTAAAAAGCGAGAGGCAGAGAGCAGAAATGAAACTGAACGGGGCGGGAGCTAGGTTAGAGTAGTCAACGTAAGTTGGCATTTAGAGCGAGGGCACACAATTTTACCTTTCCATCCTTGCTTTAAAATTGTGATTTTCGGCATACACAAATAATGATGGCACAAAATCTGGACTGCTTGAGTCAAGCGAGACCTCTCCTACAAACAAAACTGCATGCAAAGCTAAGTTAACATGCTAACAATATTCATTACATTGTGTAACTATGACCCAGCTAATCAGACAAACGTTACCAAAGTATTTTGCTACATCAATAAACAAAGACTAGAAAGAATAAAAAAGAAAGATTTAATAAATAGCCTGATCTTACCTGTGATGAAGTGGGCGCTGCAAACCCGCGCATTTTTGATGGTGCTTTCATCCCAGTCTACACGTTTGATGGCTTGTAGCCATAGACGTCGGCGATTTTTTTGGAATGGGTGAGATCCTGCTGGAATTCTGAACATTTTAACCCCATCACTGCTACGATTCTGACACCCGACAACACAACAACTAGGCATTTCTGAGTCTTTTTTTGGGTCCAGGCTGCGCGCGCAATTTCCGCTTATGTATGAATGACGTTTACTGCGAAGGGGTCTATAACTTTGTATACTTTTCATTTAAGTCATTTTTTCACTGGAGAAGACACTCACTCTTACTTCCTTATTTGCATTTAGTGCTTGAGTTCCTCCAGAAATCAGTCAAACACTCAAATATATAGTGTATAGGGCGGCACGGTGGTGCAGTGGTTAGCACTTCGACCCTCATGGCAAGAAGGTTCCGGGCTCAAACCTCATGGCTGACAAAGGCCTTTCTGTGTGAAGTTTGCATGTTCTCCCCGTGTCTGCAGGGGGTTCCTTCACCACAGGCCAAAGACATGGAAAGTAGGTCAAGCACCCAGCCACTGGGGTTGCACAAGCCAGTGCATACTTAGTGTCGGTCCCAAACCCAGAAAAATTGGAGAGGGTTGTGTCAGGAAGGGTGTCTGGTGTAAAACTTATGCCAAGTCAAACATGCAGAGCAGATCTGCTGTGGCGACCCCGAACATATGAGAGCCACCAAAAGAAGGTGGCTCAAATATATATATATATATATATATATATATACACTGTATATATGACTTGCAACCACATGATCAAAATGTGCTACATCATGAGCGTCTGCCATGATGGTGAATATACAAAGCAAGTAGGATGGCAGCCGCTGAAAGCGTGTCTCTAAACAGTGCTGAATTTTCTCAGTATTACCACGATTTGAACAGTCGAGCGAAGATTCGATAGAAAGAGAAGATAGATATGTGTGGTTTTGACCCATATTATTTTAAAAAGTCCAACTTTTCTGAAGATAAGGCGCTTCTACCGACCATCAAGTACCCAGATATCGCGTTCTATCTGGTTTGGCTGCTGAAGAATCAAGTCCGACCTTGGATGAAACGTAGCCCATGTTCTGAGTGGGTCCCCAGTCTGGATTGTTTCTATTATATAATTTTGCTGGCGCTCCTAGAAGCGAAATGGTAATACACGTGTTAAAATTATAACAATGACTGAGTGAACCACGACAAGAAAGAACGCTCATTTTATATCAAAATTTTAGCAACATTAAATAAAATTCTTCCATGATATTATCGAGAAAGCTTTTAAATCTCACCTGAGATAAAACGATGACTGCAAACACGAGCTGTTTTGGTTTTATGGTGTATTCACACCTACGTTGTTTGGTCCGGACCAAACGACCAAACGAACCAAATTTCCCTTGGTCCGGACCTTTTGGGTTGGTCTGAATACAAACCACCGAACTCTGGTCCGGACCAAACAAGCGGACCGAGACCGAGCTGCAAGGTCAGACTCGGTCCGGACCAAAGGAACCCTGGTGCAGATCTTTTGGAGGTGTGAAAGCAGACCGGACCTAATCCGACAGTTTTGCTTTTTTGTACCTCGGGAGCTTCCGTCGTTTGTCGAACATTATGGGAAACAGAGTCTTGACACTCCACCGCAAAGTGCAAGCACTGTTTCGGTTGTCAAGGGAACCTTACAACAGTCGTTCAGTCATTCAGACCAGTGGTAGGCTAGACTACAGAGTACAAAAAATGAGTAGGGGGCAAACGTGGGCCGAGGAAGAAATGCGTACCCTTGTGGATATATGGGCAGATGTCCACATATCTGAGCTTTTGGAGAGAACACACAAAAATGCCGACGTGTTTGCTGTATTCAGTGAGAAAATGAAGGAGAAGGGGTTCACGCGCTCCCCAGAACAATGTCGGCTAAAAGTGAAGAAACTCCGTCAGACCTACATTAAAATCAGGGACATTCTTTCAAAAAGTGGCGGTACTAGCGACGCAAAAAAGAAATTCATCTATTGCGTGAAGAGCCAGAACTGTCACAACATGATGTGCGCTCATCAGCGCTATCCTCCGTAGCCGCCATGCCCTTTGTCGTCGTCGTTGATAAATTACTTGTACAACAGCATAGTAATCGCACAATTGTGAAAACAGTAAAAACTGGAAAAAACATATAGCTTTGATGACATTAAAAAGAATAACAGCACGGAAAGCCTCCATGACTACTTTTGAACTTAACGCTTTGTGCGCGTGTCGTCTCTGACCAATAGCTGAACGGCCTCAGGGCGCGTGGCTTTGTTGACAGATTTTGGTCCGCTTACTAAAATGTACAGTGTGAAAGCGAACCGCACCAAAATGAAAAAATAAAAAAAACATTTGGTTCGGACCAAAGCAAGTGAACTATCGAACTATCCTGGTCTGAATACACCTTTAGTCTCAGTTAGATCAGCCCTGCCGATGTTGTTCAGCCGTGCTCGTCTCCTCTCCGGACTAAGCCTCAGAGTTTCCTCGCTCTCTTTCCGAATCACGGATGAAATTCTAAACAATTGGAACATGCCACGGTCACGAGTACTGTTGTGACCACAACCATATACAGCACAAAGATCGCTTAAAGCAGTGGAAAAACAGAGAGTTGCGCACGCGTGATTATGTTTTGTACTGAATGTCGCTTGACCCCGCATTTGTATCTCCACCAACATGGCCGACATCAGGGTTTCTATTTTGCTGATATAGTCTATTATGTGGGCGGCACAATGGTGTAGTGGTTAGCGCTGTCGCCTCACAGCAAGAAGGTCCTGGGTTCGAGCCCCATGGCCGGCGAGGGCCTTTCTGTGCGGAGTTTGCATGTTCTCCCCGTGTCCGCGTGGGTTTCCTCCGGGTGCTCCGGTTTCCCCCACAGTCCAAAGACATGCAGGTTAGGTTAACTGGTGACTCTAAATTGAGCGTAGGTGTGAATGTGAGTGTGAATGGTTGTCTGTGTCTATGTGTCAGCCCTGTGATGACCTGGCGACTTGTCCAGGGTGTACCCCGCCTTTCGCCCGTAGTCAGCTGGGATAGGCTCCAGCTTGCCTGCGACCCTGTAGAACAGGATAAAGCGGCTACAGATAATGAGATGAGATTTAATTAAGTGATTCTTTGGCGTACCACTAGAATGGAGCCCGCGTACCACAGTTTGAGAATCAGTGATAGAACATTTTTCCAAGCCTGTGATTTGCCGCTGTGCTGTTCTCAGAGCTGTGCTTATAGAAATTCAATTAAATCTTTCTGACTAACCAGGATCAGGAATTCAAAAGCACTGGACATGACTTCACCCTTTTGACTAAAACCAAACATTTTCTCTGTATGAAGAGGGGTAATGGGGTTCAGTGAGGTCAGAGACACGAGTCTCTTGATGATTCTTGGTCTGTTTCTCTCTCACTTATTAGTCTCTCCAACACTCCCTCAGTCCTTCACCTCAGTTTTGCATAATGGAAACTATAACCTCAGTTAATTTCCATTTCGAAATTAAGTTATTCATTTCATTATCAACTTGGACATTGTAATATGACTCTTCTGTCTTGCACCTAATTTGCTTTGCCTGGAATTATAGGGCCACCCACAGCATCGGCTGCAGCTTTTACCATATTATTTGATTCTGGTCACTCCCCCAGTTAGAGGGTTTGTTTGTTTGTTTGTTTGTTTGTTTGTTTGTTTGTTTGTTTGGGGCGCGTCTTGTAATGTTCCTGTGTTTCCAGGTGCCTTTGCTTCTCTTCCAGTCTTGTGCTGTCATTGGTGTGTTACCTGATTGTGTTCACCTGTTCTGTGTTAGCTCATTAATTCGGTTGTTGTTGTTGTTGTTGGTACCCTGTGGTACATAGGTACATAAGTATTACCTATGGACCTCTGGTAATTCGCAATCACCCCCGCACCTCTGTGTTATTGTGTGGCGCATTCGGACGGGATAAGCAAAAGCCTGTAATTCACTGAATTTACAGACATTGTGACCGGATGTGTCGTAAGTTCACAGCATCCTGTTTCGTCTTGTAGACAGTAGAGATGGGATTTATGGCTCTTTGATGGGATCCGCATCTTTGTGATCCGTTCTTTGAAAAGAGCCGTTCAAAAGACTGGCTCATTTGACTCTTTTTAAATATTTATTCAGTTTTAAGAAGACAGCGTCTAAAGAAGCCAGATCCCTCTGCTTAGACAGTGACATCAATATTTCTGGACATATCTTTTATATAAAGCAACCTAGACTTACATTATTGTAACCCCTAAACGCTCATAAATAACCAT
Organism: Neoarius graeffei; assembly: GCF_027579695.1. Lineage (NCBI taxonomy): Eukaryota > Metazoa > Chordata > Actinopteri > Siluriformes > Ariidae > Neoarius > Neoarius graeffei. The sequence goes on from NC_083587.1 coordinate 61,184,197, forward strand.
TAAAAAACAATGAGGGCTTCAATGAATGTCCATGCAGAACGGCTTTTCTGTAAAAAAAAAAAAAAAAAGAACCCACTCAAGAACATAGTTACCAAGAACGCAAGAATATTTTATAGAAAAACACTTGTTTTACAAAAATATTTAAGTCTGAGATACAAAATAGATAAAACTACAATAAATATAACACAAGAACTAGTTATCACACAAGAACATTTTAATAGAAAAAAACAAACTTTCTATATTAAAAATATTGAAATTGTAACAAAAATAGATACAACTAAACAGTCAGATAAATAGATAAAGTTATAACAAGAACACAAGATTATTTTAATTGGAAAAAACAAACTATTAATGCAAAAAAATATATTTTTATTAGAAAAATAGATACAACTAGACAAACAGATAAATAAATAAAATACACAAAAATAGAACAAACAAAATGACGATAGAATAAATTAAATGAACGTCCGTGCAAAGTAGTTTTCCCACAATATTATCATTAATATCACACAACAACATTATAAACTATATACAAAACAATTTGAACTATTAGGCAAACAGATAAAACTTGAATAAATAAAAGGCAAATGCTGTTTAGCCTACTTCTTGTTCTTGGGCAAAAGCTTTTTCATCTGAAACACAGTACAGAAAAAGAACGACAGAAAGAACGGCTCCCCCAGCTCGAGACTCGGTTCTCATCGTTCATGCCTAGGAGCCGTTCAAAAGAATCGGTTCGTTCGCGAACGTCACAACACTAGTAGACAGGAGTTCAAAATGCTTATCTGGTTCAAATACGGGATAGGCCTACTACCACTTGCCCCTGAAATGCTGTTTATCAAAATTTCGCCCGTCTCCTCCATTATTCACTCCAGAAAAGTACAAGAGACGCGCGTTTAATAATTACAAACACAGACATGCGCATTCACACGGGACTTGCATTACCACTGGACGTCTGTGTTTTGCCGAAACACAGTAGGTAATTCGCGGCGGAATTATTACTTGGCAAATTACAGACATGGCGCATTCGCACGGGACGAAGAACTCAGACATTCTCTGTAATTATTCCGAATTACCAGAGGTCCACAGGTAATACTTATCCCGTGCGAATAGGGCTTTTGTCTCTTTTCAAAGTCTTGCTATGCCTTTTGTCTGATAAAACCAAGCCTTCTTCTTATTTTTTTTTCTGTTTCTTGGTTTTGATCCTGCTCTTGTTTTCCTTTACCTCCACCAACAGTGTTGGAGGAGGTTATGTTATTGCCTTTGTTTGTTTGTTCGTTTGTTCCCAACATAACTCAAAAAGTAGTGAACGGATTTTGATGAAATTTCGAGGAAAGGCCAAGGAACAATTGATTAGATTTTGATAAAATCCGGATATATATGCGGATCCAGGATGTTATTGTCTTTTCCCAAAGTAACTCAAACGGATTTGGATGAAATTTGGTGTCCAGATTTAGTATTATCGTAAGTTCAAGTGATTTGATTTTCATGTGGAAAATATGTGGCTTGGTGGAGGTATACACTCTAACAAGTGCCCTTCTAGCTGTAGTATGGATGATGCTATATAAAAGATAGACTGCCTTTCAGATTTTTCAAGTGTAGGTCATAAAAATAATTTTCCCGACACCCAATTATTTTTGTTTAGTGGACCAAAAGCTGCTGAATTCAAATCACAGACTTCCAATTTTATTCATTTTTTAATAGAACAATTAATGAATTTATCTCCACGTGGGTGGCACGGTGGTGTAGTGGTTAGCGCTGTTACCTCACAGCAAGAAGGTCCGGGTTCGAGCCCCGGGGCCGGCGAGGGCCTTTCTGTGCGGAGTTTGCATGTTCTCCCCGTGTCCGCGTGGGTTTCCTCCGGGTGCTCTGGTTTCCCCCACAGTCCAAAGACATGCAGGTTAGGTTAACTGGTGACTCTAAATTGAGCGTAGGTGTGAATGTGAGTGTGAATGGTTGTCTGTGTCTATGTGTCAGCCCTGTGATGACCTGGCGACTTGTCCAGGGTGTACCCCGCCTTTCGCCCGTAGTCAGCTGGGATAGGCTCCAGCTTGCCTGCGACCCTGTAGAACAGGATAAAGCGGCTAGAGATAATGAGATGAGATGAGAGGAAAATGGAGGAGGTGAGTGTGTGAATGAAACGTGAAAGAGCGACTACAATAACGGAAAGAAAGCGAGAAGAAAAGACGTTATGTTATATACGAAGGAAAGGAAATGAAGGACCAAACTAATAAATATCGGCGCTCAGCGAGCACCTCGGTGTGATCAGCTGTTCGTTTAGCGACAGAATGATGGAACTGTCAGTGCACGCTCAAAGGTAAACCTGCGCATGCGCACACACACACACACGGACTTCCTCTGTCTGCTCGACTGCACGAAGTGAGCGATTTCATGCACATTATTTGCTTTAATCGCCTCAAATCAAATAACTTCCCAGCCACAGAACAGAACGGCCTGATATTTTGTGAGATATTACAGAAATAAACATATATCACAATGACCACATTTCATCTCCTCTCATCTCATTATCTCTAGCCGCTTTATCCTGTTCTACAGGGTCGCAGGCAAGCTGGAGCCTATCCCAGCTGACTACGGGCGAAAGGCGGGGTACACCCTGGACAAGTCGCCAGGTCATCACAGGGCTGACACATAGACACAGACAACCATTCACACTCACATTCACACCTACGCTCAATTTAGAGTCACCAGTTCACCTAACCTGCATGTCTTTGGACTGTGGGGGAAACCGGAGCACCCGGAGGAAACCCACGCGGACACGGGGAGAACATGCAAACTCCGCACAGAAAGGCCCTCGCCAGCCACGGGGCTCGAACCCGGACCTTCTTGCTGTGAGGCGACAGCGCTAACCACTACACCACCGTGCCGCCCATTTTGATTTCATGCACTTGAATTCGACCTTCATCAACCACGCACTATAGTCAGTATTAAATCACATTCCACTCTCGCTTGTTTTCGATACTGTCTCAGGTGTCACATGTCTCTGCAAAATATCTTTATTTCCTCCGTGGCTTTTAAATCAGGCAGACCCTCATGGTTCATTCTGTCTCGAGCTGATTAGTTTTTTGGAACGGCCCTTTTGATCAAAATACTGATTCGACTGAGGAAATGTGACAAAGTAAGCAAGGATATTGAAACAGAGCCAGGTACACCTGAAAGTTTGAAACACTTGAAAAGTTTGAGCTTGTCACAGTTATTATAGTAGCTGTATGTGAAATTGATTAGATGAAAGAACCTTGATTCAAAACTCTCAAGTGTTGGTACAAGAAGGGAAGTTACATGGTAAGGAATAAGATTAGCCCAACTGGAGATCAAATCTGATCATCACCTGATCATCAATAGCCTGCATGAATCTATAGTTTGTTCTTGGACAAAATCAGCCGAGGCCTCGATCAAAGACAGTCGAATCAACGTTGCTTGCACATTTACAAAACGAAACACCAGAAAGCAGAAATAAGAACTCTGATGATTGATTGCAGTATAATAAAGAACTGGTGGTCGATCTGAAGAGAATCAGGGCTCCGGTGAACCCTGTTAACATCCAAGGGGTCAGTGTGGACGTGGTGGAGGAATATAAGTACCTGGGGGTGTACCTGGATAATAAACTGGACTGGTCCAAAAGCGTGGACACTGTATACAAAAAGGGCCAGAGCCGTCTCTATTTTCTGAGACGGCTGAGGTCCTTCAACATCTGCCGAACGATGCTACGGATGTTCTATGAGTCTGTGGTGGCCAGTGCCATCCTGTACGCTGTTGTCTGCTGGGGCAGTGGCTTGAAGATGAACGACACTAACAGACTCGGTAAGATCATTAGGAAGGCCGGCCATGTTGTAGGCGTGGAACTGGACTCTCTGACAGTGGTGTTGGAGAAGAGGACACTGTCCAAAATAAAACAATCTTAGACTGTCCTTCCCACCCTCTACATGAGGAGCTGATGAGTCACAGGAGCGCGTTCAGTAAACGGCTGATTCTTCCACGCTGCACAACTGAGAGACCCAGGAAATCATTCCTACCGTACCTGCTGCAGTCACGCTGTACAATACCGCTGTATAACTGCGGTACACTGTCTTACCATGTACAGTACCGTTCAAAAGTTTGGGGTCACTTTGAAATGTGCTTATTTTTGAAAGAAAAGCACTGTTCTTTTCAATGAAGATCACTTTAAACTAATCAGAAATCCACTCTATACATTGCTAATGTGGTAAATGACTATTCTAGCTGCAAATGTCTGGTTTTTGGTGCAATATCTCCATAGGTGTATAGAGGCCCATTTCCAGCAACTCTCACTCCAGTGTTCTAATGGTACAATGTGTTTGCTCATTGCCTCAGAAGGCTAATGGATGATTAGAAAACCCTTGTACAATCATGTTAGCACAGCTGAAAACAGTTGAGCTCTTTAGAGAAGCTATAAAACTGACCTTCCTTTGAGCAGATTGAGTTTCTGGAGCATCACATTTGTGGGGTCGATTAAATGCTCAAAATGGCCAGAAAAATGTCTCGACTATATTTTCTATTCATTTTACAACTTATGGTGGTAAATAAAAGTGTGACTTTTCATGGAAAACACAAAATTGTCTGGGTGACCCCAAACTTTTGAACGGTAGTGTATCCTTAACTCAGGTGCAATATATGTATATAGAAATCACCGTATATAAAATCACTTCATTTTGCTTTTGCTTAAAGTGCCATTCCACCATTGGATGTATTCTTTGGCATAAAATACAATATATTTTGACAACATATATAAATGGTATCGCTAGATAGAGAAATCTTTTAGCTTCAAAATGATATATCAAACATAATTTTTTGACAACGACAAGTATATTAATTTTGCGACCAAAGTCACCTACCCTTTTAATTTCCGCATGTGATGTCATCGGCAGGTTCCCTTCTTGTGTACCACGTGACGTGTGACGTGGCACATATTATCAGCAATGGCGGATAGAACGCGATAAAAATACCAATAAATCTAGCTAATACCAATAAATCTAGCTAACTGAAAGATTAACTCAAAATTTTTCGCAATTTTTTTGGCCCCCATATACGAGGAGAAATGACTCTCTCACTTTGGGGGTTTCCTGGTCTAAAAATAGACCGACACGTGGTACGCAAGAAGGGGAACCTGCCGATGACATCATGCTTCACTACCGTGCAGAAATTAAAAGGGTAGGTGACTTTGGTCGCAAAATTAATATACTTGTCGTTGTTAAAAAATTGTGTTTGATATATCATTTTGAAGCTAAAAGATTTCTCCGTCTAGTCATGTTGTCATAAAATATATTGTATTTTATGCCAAAGAATACATCCAATGGTGGAATGGCACTTTAAGTTATTGAACTTATTTAAATTTATTTTATTTTTATTTATTCTTTTTTCAGAAGATTTTATCTTCTATTTTTAGAAGATAAAATTCCCTCCGGGGATTAATAAAGTAATTCTGATTCTGATGTACAGCTCCATTTGCTAAAATGTGTGTAATTAGCATCAGCCAGGTTTTGTCGATGATTTTATCCACCTTTGAAAACCAGGCGTAATTTGCACTGTGTGTGTTTTTAACCCTTTGATGCAAAACATATGCACACCCCTTCTAATGCACAACACGGGTCAAAAATGACCCGCATTCATTTTCCAGGTTATTTCATGCTGACTGAGTTTTTCTTTGCTCTATCTTTTGAAATCAATTTATTTTATGATTGAATATTCCAAGTATTCTTTAAACATCTTGTTTTTAATGACCGCAAATCATTCATTTAATTTTTTTCTTTCCTACTTTATGAACAAAAATACTTTTTATATTACTACACATGGGTCATCCAAGTGTGATTTAAAATTAAATGTCTTAATACTATAATAATAATTTGTTTCAAGTAATTACTTTAGCAGTGAATGGGGCCAGTTATTTATTTATTAACTATGTCGTTAGCTAAGCCAACTACAATAAAATTAGCTAACTAAAGTAGAATATGTCAACAGCTCGGTAGCTAATAGTAATTACTTGTAACTTTCTGACAAGTAATCTACTCACTCTCAAGGGAACCTAAACATAATCCATTTTTTTCTAAGGTAATGTTAGAACAATTGAAAAACATTACTTGCATGTATGAGATGGGCAAAGGGCGCTGTGCTGAGCTGTGAAACGTCTGACACAAGCACAATTCACAGTTCCCACCAAACGCTGGAGTAAATGCATGCGGGTCGGTTCTGACCCATGTGTGTAAACTTGATGTAGAATTACAAAAGCTGTGCTTGTTCATAACTCATTCATTCATTCATTCATTCATTATCTCTAGCCGCTTTATCCTTCTACAGGGTCGCAGGCAAGCTGGAGCCTATCCCAGCTGACTACGGGCGAAAGGCGGGGTACACCCTGGACAAGTCGCCAGGTCATCACAGGGCTGACACATAGACACAGACAACCATTCACACTCACATTCACACCTACGGTCAATTTAGAGTCACCAGTTAACCTAACCTGCATGTCTTTGGACTGTGGGGGAAACCGGAGCACCCGGAGGAAACCCACGCGGACACGGGGAGAACATGCAAACTCCACACAGAAAGGCCCTCGCCGGCCCCGGGGCTCGAACCCGGACCTTCTTGCTGTGAGGCGACAGTGCTAACCACTACACCACCGTGCTGCCCTTTACTGCATATTTGGAAAAGTAAATGACAAAATGAATTTATTTCAAAAGTATATCATAGAAACACTCAGCCGTACATGAAATAACCTGGAAAATGAACGCAGGTCGTTTTTGACCCATGTTGTGCATTAGAAGGGTACTGATACAAAAAGGGTTTTTATTCAAAAAGTAAGAAAGGAAAAAATAAAATAAGGATGTGTGATGATCAAAAACAAGTTCATTGAGGAATACCTTGAATACTGAATGATGGAATTAATTTATTGCAAAGATATAGAAGATAAAAACTCAGCCGGGTCACTTTTGACCCATGTTTTGCATCAAAGGGTTAATGGAATAGCACACTGTTACAGCTGTGGTGTGCACGCGTTTCTCTACTTGTGTTTCTACCCAGGTACCACCGTCCTCTTTCGTTACCACAAAAGCAGGTGATTGAACGCACTGTTTTTTTTTTTTTAATTTGCCTGTAAGGACTGCATGGGGTTAAAAGACCGGCCCAAACCGAACAAGAGCTTACAGTTTATCTGTGTGGTGTATTGTGTTGGTGGTCTTGTATATTGTTGACTGTGTACAGTGCGCTGGCAGTATTTTTGCTGTGTGTTATTCTGGCTGTGTAGTGTGTGTGTGTGGAGCGTTTACAGTGTGTGCTGGGGTCGGCATTGCTCCCAGTTGAGAGAGTGTTTATTTGTTTGTCTGGCAGGTTTTCTTTAGTTTCGGTTCTTTTTAGTTTTCGGCTGGTGTTCTGGCAACTTTTCTTTTGATGCATAAAATAAACCTTTCAGTTTATAGATCTACTTACTTGTTTGCAATTCATTTTATTCTGTAGTTTAAACTGTATTATGTTCTCTACAACTCCTAAACCTTTGATTTTGGGAGACGTAACATGTTTGTGGGCTCGTCTGGGATTTGAACCCAGGACTGCTCGCGCTCCAAGTGAGAATCAAACCCCTCGACGTAACATATGCATGGGAGACGTAGCATACACACTGGCTATTCTGTAGTACTGCATTAAATGACTCGGGTTGATTCTGATCAACGCGCTTTCTTTGAAACCATTTCGGAACCTTGGTGTGAGGCAAACCGCATGTTCTCGCACTTCCATTGGTGTATCCATTGGTTTGCTTTTGTCATGCAGATCTGGCAACCCTGATCATCACACATACATTACATTGCATTACAACGAGCCAAAATACAACCAATAAAACACAATGTTTTTGGCATGTCTTGCTTCTTAAATGTTACAGAAGCCAAATTTTTTATACTTGCAGCTCATTCTGTCCACTTTTAGTCAGGGAATCAAAGGGCATATTATCTATACCAATATCCTCAACACAGCTTGTGTGTTCTAATCTTATAAAACATTTCCCGAAGCGTTTCTCCACAATGCAGAAATCGTCCTCATCATCGGCTGTCCATCGCTAGCGATGATGACTGCTTCATTAGGATGCGCAGAAACGGAGATGGGCCACGAGGCCCGCACCAGAGCTCCTTTCCTTTTGAAGCGCCTTGCACAGTAAAGGCCAATTTATGCTGACAACGCAGTCCTCGCAGACGGTGTCGCAGATAGCGTCTGCGTAGCCCCCCCACCTTCGCAGACGCTCTGTGCGCACCTCCCAAAAATTGTGACCACCGCAGAAGCCTCGCAGACAGCGTCGCAGACAAGAGGGCTCTGATTGGTCCACTCTACATCTGCTGTACACGCACTTCCGCTTCCCTACTTTCCCGGTTTGGTTTGTTTTCACGACCGCCATTTTTAAAAACACGAGCTAAGATGGAGCAGCACGAAAAGCAGTTGATCGAGGAAGTGAGGAAGTACGTACATCTATACGACTCCAGTTCTAGTCATTATAAGTAACCGGAGGATAAACACTCCACTAACCACACCCACCAACTACTCCTAGCGATTTCGCGACTTCGCACCCCCTTGCGTTGTAGCGGTGAATAACATCGCACACGCCTATTACTCCCCGCTCAACGATAAATTACAACTGTCTGCGAAAAGCTGTCTGCGAAAGCCTTGTCGCAAGAGCATGCAGAGGCCTTAAGGTAAAACAAACGATGTCATGCCCCCATCGTGTTGTCTCTCTGGACCTCCAGACCTGATGCCAAGTGATGCACAGAAGTGCCACAGACCTGACGGGCATGGAAGTTACCCTGCAGTGACAACTGACTTGCTGAGTGATGCCATCCATTGGCCATTTGAGTGGCTCTTCCACATGCCATCTGGTGGTGTGCCATTGACCCTGTTGGGTTCATCTGCTACATTGCACCAAAACATGCCCTGTTGCCAGCGCCTTATTGGAGATGTACTATTTAACCCATAGCTGGAACCCAGGCAAGTGTTACCACTCTGGGTCAGAGCAGACCTGGGAGCAATGGTGATTAAAGGGTAACTCCACTTTCCCCAATACTCAAGTCCTCCCAGACTTGAGACTCACCACCAGTTGCAGTTTAAAGTCATACCCAAGACTAAGAATGACAATATAATTCTTTATGGATAGAAATATAGACTAGAATAGGATAGAGTAAGATAACTTAGGAGAGAATAGAATAGACTATAACAAATTAGTATATATTAAGATAGAAGATAGAAAATAGAAATGATGCAGAAGTAGATTTATATCTATAAACCAAACATGCTGCACGATTCCCTCGATTTCTCTCCAGATATAACACCATAATGAGCAGTCATAACAGCACACCATTCCCATTCCCATTTCGACAACGGCTGTTGAAATACTTTGAGTGCTGAATTTCTCTGTTTAATTCTATTACCATGTGGTAGAATGTGTGAGCTCCATTACAGCGTGTCTCTGCAATAGTTTTCCTCTGGGACCTCAGCTCCTGATGGGCCTGGTGGAGCTCATCTCACTCACTCACTCACTCTCACCGTTCCTAATGAGTTAATTAGGCATGTTGTTCACTCGTTAAGCTCTGATTAACTCATAATGGTTTGACTGATATTATTTGTGTCCCGATTTATTACAGCGACTTGTACAAAGGACATCCTGTTTGATTGTAATTTTTAAAGGGATCCTCCAGCGGATTGGTTTTCAAACTTATTTTATGTTAAATTAGTCATAGATTTAAAAAAAATCAAACTTTAATTTTCGGAGACCAAATAGGTTTTGAGAAAAAATGCATTTTTTTTAGAATACCGGATGGGCTTCCTGTGGTAGTGTCAGTGACGGTGTTGAAAACACAAGCTCAGAACAGCTTCCAAACATGGCTGCTCCAGACTACAACACCCAAGAGTCACAGCACCCTCTGTCACCTGATTACTAATGGTACCTGTCTCTCGTTCTTCAGCAATCACCTCGCCTACTTAAAGGGCATATTCTGGACCAATTTCGTGTTTTTTATATGAAAGTCTGTCCCTTTACACACTCATCCAGAAGGGTAATTTTGCACAAGGCCGTCTGTCTACAGCAGAAAAAAATAAAATAACAAAACGCGTCTGGAAAAATCCCAAGGGAGTCTGGAGCCAGATTCGTGACGTTACCTGCGGAAGCGCCAGCAGGCTGTGTGAGCTTTGCACGGTTTCAGTGCACAGCCTGTGTAGACCAAGCGCTCCCATTTCTCTCTCATTGTCCGGTCTTTTGGGAAACGATGAGTACTAATCCCATCAAGATTGGTGTTGCTACACCCTCCTACGATACATCTGTTAACCATTTTAATAATTACGCGATAACGTTGAAGAAATTTGCAGAAAACCACCAGGTCGTTTTCTCATAAACAAACCAGCGCTGACGTAGGATTCAGAAGGAGGCGTCCCGCACGCGATGTCACGAAAATCAATGTTCGCCAGGAAATCCAAATGCCAAGTTTTTTCAGAGGCGGAACAATTCGCCTCAAATGACTTGATTTCAATTGAATTTTTCTGGTATTGCACAAGGTAAAAAAATTGCAGAGAATGCAGAATGTGACAGACCAAAGTTTAATATAAAATAGGAGAATTACATTGATCTCGCTCCTGAATTTACCCGTGATATGCACTTTAAGCCCAGGTCTCACACACTCACGTCGCGAAGTATCGTTGAGTGTTTCCGTGCCTAACTTTACCGAGCTGTTTACTTTCCGCCTGACTTCCCGTGTTTAGACCGTTATCTATGTTCAGCCCCTGACCTCGCTCTATTGTTTTCTCTGCGTTATCCTGTTTGCCGATCGACCGACCCTTGCCTGTTACTCTGATTACGATTCCTGCTCTTCGTTTTGGCTCAGTCTGCAGTTTGCTTCTCCCCTGCGCCTGCATCCATAAGTGCCTGCACCCTGACAGGTAGTGACGTCTGCGATGACGTCAGGTAGCAGTGCAACAGCTTGCAACAGCTTCAGTTGCTTCAGTGTGTTTGTTGTACAAAATCTCTACTACGTTTGCGTTTTAGTCTGGCTTTACCACTCCAATTCAAACCAGAATATCATGAAGATGAAATAGTCAATTACGAGTGATTCCAGCAGAGAAAATAATGCCGAAACAGCGCTCAGCTCCAAAGGTAGAGTGTCCAAAGAAGTTTCATCATGGTGTTGTTGGGGCCAGCAAATGTTCTGAGTAATTCTCTTATCTAGAGGATCGTAGAACGTACCTGAAGATCAAGCGAATGCTCCATCTCTTGATCTGTCAGTGATTGTTCTTCAACGTCATTGTTTTCTTTGTCACCTGTAATTTCTTTCAGTATATGCTGAAGAACCTACGCCACAAAAGCAAGCAAAGAGAGTCCCATATACGTTTTCGTACATTGGGGGAGTGCCTGTTAGAGAGCGCACTTGTCCTGGGCCATCGGCATAGTGAGGTAGGGTGGCCAGTTCCTTTCCTCGCCGCCTTTACTTCCCCAGTGTTTCCACCAGGTCCCCATTCACTGCTGGGTGGACAGGGAGCGAGCCCCAGATCCCCGTCGAGCCGAGGCTCGAACCAGGGACCGTTCGCTTAGCGGTCAAGCGCTCTAACCACTTGGCCACCTGCGCTCCACCTACGACACATCGGAATACCAATTACAGTTCACCAGGTCAGACACCGATAATATACTACAAAGAATCACGGTAGAACAAAGACGAAACTAACCTCTCGGTGTTGTTGTCTCTCTGGATGTTCAAAGCTGCATCAGCGGACTTTTCAAGTTGAATGATGGGCAGATATGGTAGGCACGGCACCAAATTTTAGCTTTCTTTTAATTCTAGAAGTCCACATTAATCTTGCTTTTAATTCCGTCGATTCATCGAAACAGGATGATTCAAAATGTTCAGAGCATAAATCGGGCACCACAGGCAGGTTGAGGTCTTCTGATGGCGTGAATCCATTTCTTGCAAATAATTGGGCGATTCTGGCCAGGTAAATGGTGAAAAGATATCTTCTCGTCTTCTTTTTCACATCACTGTAGCATTTATATGCTACACAATGAGGCATACCTGTCTAAAAACTGATGAATTAGCAAAACTATGATGTAATCAGGGGCAGCACGGTGGTGTAGTGGTTAGCGCTGTCGCCTCACAGCAAGAAGGTCCGGGTTCGAGCCCCGTGGCCGGCGAGGGCCTTTCTGTGTGGAGTTTGCATGTTCTCCCCGTGTCCGCGTGGGTTTCCTCCGGGTGCTCCGGTTTCCCCCACAGTCCAAAGACATGCAGGTTAGGTTAACTGGTGACTCTAAATTGACCGTAGGTGTGAATGTGAGTGTGAATGGTTGTCTGTGTCTATGTGTCAGCCCTGTGATGACCTGGCGACTTGTCCAGGGTGTACCCCGCCTTTCGCCCGTAGTCAGCTGGGATAGGCTCCAGCTTGCCTGCGACCCTGTAGGACAGGATAAAGCGGCTAGAGATAATGAATGAGATGAGATCTCCATGGTGAAAGGAATAAACTTACAAAAAAAAAAAACCCTTTTCATCCTTACTAAGCCTTTATTCCTTTAACCATTGGAATAACCTTGACTTTCTCACTCAAATTTCCTACAACATTTCCATTTACGCCTTGGATACAAGTCAGGCACAGACTTAATTCAACACAAGCAGGAACTGTCATGAACAATTAGGGCCAATTCACAGCGGACATGTTTCTGAAGCATTTTTAGGCACATAATTGATGCATTTAGAACAACCAGGCTGCCTGGCTGCCTTTTAAGCAGTGTTTTAATCCACAGTGACATGTAAAATGCCAGACCACACAGCGTTCTGCAACATTTAGTTTTTTTCCACTTGTAAGTGCATGTATAAGTAAACCACAATGAAAACTCACACACATCCACTTTTCATATGCTGTGAAGTATATTTGCAGCCATAATCTGCGACCGTGTCATTTTTACGCAGCATGAAGTTGCATAGCAAATTGTTTTACTATAATGGTGCTCATGGGTAGCCAGAAAATTATGCATATGCTGTTTATTCATTCTCATGTTGTCACAATTTTACATGAACCGCGTTTAATTAGAGCTCAGCTTTCCTCTCAGGTTAGACCTCAATGTACATTTTGTAAATAAATTGTGGACAAGAAACTCTTATATTCACAGAATCTGACTGACATTCAATAGCAGGCGATCAACAACAGACTTTTTCCTGCGAGCACACCATCTTGTTACTCACCAAGCGCTTCACAAAATAAAAATAAAAAAAACAACTATTGAATAGCATTTAATCGTGGCAGTCTGTGATTTTTTTTTTCCCAATCCAGTGACTATGCTGCTCCAAAAACCTGTTTCATAATTCAGATCCCAGATTGCACCCTTTAAAGCGAGACGGCCTTTCGATTTCATAAAATCAGTGAAATTTAGTTCCATCTGAAATTTGGTTGTTGTGATATATGTTTATCTCTGCAATATCTCACAAAATATCAGACTGCCTTTCAGATTTTTCAAGTGTAGGTCGTAAAAGGAAATTTCCCCGACACCCAATTATTTTTGTTTAGTGGACCGAAAGCTACTGAATTCAAATCACAGACTTCCAATTTTATTATTTTTTTAACAGAACTATGAATGAATTTATCTCCACGTGGCCCTCAACTCTGTTATTTTTTCCTGCTTCACCATGACGCAATACAAGATACTACGTCATGCATGACGTGGTGGGCTTTCCCCGTTCACGCAAAGCATTGTGGGATACAAATTTGAAACAGGAGAGAAAAATGGAGGATGTGAGTGTGTGAATGAAACGTGAAAGAACGACTACAGTAACGGAAAGAAAGCGAGAAGAAAAGACGTTATGTTATATACGAAGGAAAGGAAACGCAGGACCAAACTAATAAATATCGGCACTCAGCGAGCACCTCGGTGTGATCAGCTGTTCGTTTAGCGACAGAATGTTGGAACTGTCAGTGCACGCGCAAAGGTAAACCTGCGCATGCGCACACACACGGGCTTCCTCTGTCTGCTTGACTGCGCGAAGCGAGCGATTTCATGCACATTATTTGCTTTAATCCCCTCAAATTAAGTAACTTCCCAACCACAGAATGGCCTGATATTTTGTGAGATATTACAGAAATAAACATATCACAATGACCACATTTCAGAGCGAACTAAATTTCACCGATTTTATGAAATCAAACGGCCGTCTCGCTTTAAGATTCTGAAGCTTGTTGCCAGAAAAGCGTACAAAATCCATCAGATGTATTGTATCCCTTGGTTGAAGTATCTGACGCTGAGACTATAGCTAGATAGCTGTCCCCATCCCCATCATGTCATTGCTGTACATATTGCTATTAATTCTGTTGCTAGAATTAGCCATGGTTGTGAGCCTGAAGAATAAAAGCAAGCAAGGTCTAAGGTGATAGACAGCCATGGTCATCTAGCTTTTCTTTCTTTTTTTCTTTCAAGTACAAATGAAGACACGGGCTCTTTATTTTCACCATAAAGACATCCACATTGGACATTTTCACAATTAGCTCTGCATAGATTTTTTTTTCTTCCCCCTATTGAGTTACTTGCTGCTTCTTCATCACATCTTCATTGGCGCATGAGCTATGTGAAGCTTCAAACAGTTTGTCTGCTCCAGTTGTCGTAATGCTGTCTTGGGAAGTCTCAAAACTTAAATTCTCCCAAGCAAAAATGATTCAAAGTCAAAGAGGTTGCAGAAAAGTTGAGACTTTTATTAAATCAATTAATAAAGGCTGAGTTCGGTCTGCAGAGTGAACCATGTCAAAATCACAAAGTTCTCATTTTATGGGCAGCACAGTGGTGTAGTGGTTAGCACGGCTGCCTCGCAGCAAGAAGGTTCTGGGTTCGAACGCAGCAGCCGGCAAGGGCCTTTCTGTGTCAAGTTTGCATGTTCTGCGTGGGTTTCCTCCAGGTGCTCTGGTTTCCCCCACAATCCAAAGACATGCGGTTAGGTTGATGTGGGGTGGCCTTGGGCTGAGGTGCCCTTGAGCAAGGTACCGAACCCCTGACTGCTCCTTGGCTGTGGCTGCCCACTGCTCTGAGTGTGTGCGTGTGTTCACTGCTTCAGATGGGTTAAATGCAGAGGATGAATTTCACTGTGCTTGAAGTGTGCATGTGACGAATAAAGGTTTCTTCTATTTATCTAAAAAAAAAAGTCTAAAGTCCTTCCCGCACCATATGGCACCACCGATCTCTGTTTCTGTAGCCCTTGGCCTCTCGTCTATTACACAGCTAGGGTTACAGTGGGGGGGCGGGTCCTCTGGTAACCGCAAGAGTGTGACTCTCCACTCACATCTGTATTGCAGCATGCCTTGCCAGGTTGCAGTAGGTACCATTTTTCTGATGGTCTTTCGTCTGACCTGACCGCAAGTAGAACTTGCGATCTGCCAATTGAGAGGCGGACATGCTAACCACTAGGCCAACTCACGGTATTTTATATCTCATTTTATACTGTCTCAAAAAACCCACAGTGTATACAAATAATTTCATTGGTTAACATGTCAGGTGGGCGGCACGGTGGTGTAGTGGTTAGCGCTGTCGCCTCACAGCAAGAAGGTCCGGGTTCGATTCCCGTGGCCAGCGAGGGCCTTTCTGTGCAGATTTTGCATGTTGTCCGCGTGGGTTTCCTCCGGGTGCTCCGGTTTCCCCCACAGTCCAAAGACATGCAGGTTAGGCTAACTGGTGACTCTAAATTGACCGTAGGTGTGAGTGTGAATGGTTGTCTGTGTCTATGTGTCAGCCCTGTGATGACCTGGAGACTTGTCCAGGGTGTACCCCGCCTTTCCCCCATAGTCAGCTGGGATAGGCTCCAGCTTGCCTGCGACCCTGTAGAACAGGATAAAGCAGCTACAGATAATGAGATGAGATGAGAACATGTCAGGTCATACCACTTCAATATATTCTCTACTGGGCAGAATATCTCACGCTTCTCATAATTTGTATCAACCGAGCCACATTTTCCAGTATGAACGGTCAATTCAGGAAGAATCAAAACATATGATAAGTGATACAGCATTCAGAGTGTACATGATTACATGATTCAAAATGACTAAAGACAAATCAGCTTAAAGATTGATACAGGCTGCAGGTGCAAATGAGCGCAACACTTGATCGGGTATGATCGTGGCCTTGGCCAGTCTACCACAACACAGGATTAAAAAAAATGACACATATTGCAGCTGTAGAATTTGTGTTGTAACAATACCTGATTCAGAATAACTTGATAAAATGTATTACATTAGCATGCAAAACACTCCAGAATGAACAATTGCTTAATTCAACATGGTCTTGGCGCACTCATTACAACATATGATAACGCTGCAGGCACTGGAATTAGAATAATACACTTTTTGAATAGACTTGTTATTTAGCAGTAAACAGCCTTTCAGTAAACCCAATCTCAAGGTCTTTACTGTATTTTACTGTAATTATGATCATTCATAAATTAATTTATTACCTCGCCTGGGACGGAGTCCACCAGGGGGCAAGGTATTATTTTCAGGGGGCTTTCTTTGTTTGTTTGTTTCTTTCTTTTTTTTGTTAATGATATTATGGGAGGGGCGGCACGGTGGTGTAGTGGTTAGCGCTGTCGCCTCACAGCAAGAAGGTCCGGGTTCAAGCCCCGTGGCCGGCGAGGGCCTTTCTGTGCGGAGTTTGCATGTTCTCCCCGTGTCTGCATGGGTTTCCTCCGGGTGCTCCGGTTTCCCCCACAGTCCAAAGACATGCAGGTTAGGTTAACTGGTGACTCTAAATTGAGCGTAGGTGTGAATGTGAGTGTGAATGGTTGTCTGTGTGTCAGCCCTGTGATGACCTGGCGACTTGTCCAGGGTGTACCCCGCCTTTCGCCCGTAGTCAGCTGGGATAGGCTCCAGCTTGCCTGCGACCCTGTAGAAGGATAAAGCGGCTAGAGATAATGAGAGAGAGAGAGATATTACAGGAAAACAGCTGGACCAATCTTCATGAAACTGTCAGGATAGATGGGCATTGGTCTCAAATAGAATCTCCAACATTTTGGGGGTCATCCAGTCAAGGTTTTTGTGGCTACTGCTTCGTATAGAGGTGGTAGCCACTATGCTGTAAGAATGTAACAATCACGCAGTACGGTGTGTTCCGATTGGCTGAGAGCATTACAGTGTGTTCTAATTGGCTGAGAACAGCAGAGAATCAGAACCATGTTTATTGACCAAGTATGTTCACACACTGTTAGGGTTTTGCTGGGATTCGAACCTGGTTCACTGGTGTGATAATCCAGCAAACCCCCACTAGGCCACCAGGGGGATGACTCAAGTGCAGAGGCGTGAGGCGGAAGTAGAAAAGTATCAAAAACAGTTTATTTACACTATGTACAATCCAAGGGAAAAAACAAAAAGAATAATCCAAAGCTCAGAAGATAAACAAAAATAAAATATCCCAAGGTTCAAAGTCCACAATCCAAATAAGAAAAAAGGCAAAAACTCAAATGCTCAGAAGATCAGAAAGGTCAAAAACAAAATCCACAAAGTCCAAAAGAAAGAAGGAAAAACCAAGAATACAAAGACACAGGCAGGGTACATGGGACAGAGGAAACTAGCACTAACAGCATAACATAGGAAAAAGACTCCGTGACAAGGGAACAAACAGAGGGGTATTTATACACACACTAATTAAGGACAGGGCGGGGCAGGAAACAGGCAATAAGACAAACACAAAACACAGAACACAGTGGCGACCTCTAGAGGCCAAAACAAACATGACCAAACAAAGGAAATAACAGCGGCCTCTAGAGGCCAAAACAGTCCCAGTCCTAACACACACAAGGTCAAAATCAAGGTCAAGGTCACCAAAAAGGTCAGAATCATTTTTTTCGCGATATCTTTCTTCATATTCATCATAAGTGCTACTGGGCGAGGCTTGTTTTGCCTGGCAACACTTGTTATTACTTTTAATCAAATCAACTTCATTTACTTTTTACTGAAAATCAACATGACTGGATGGCGGCACGGTGGTGTAGTGGTTAGCTCTGTCACCTCACAGCAAGAAGGTCCTGGGTTTGAGCCCAGCGGCCAACAGGGGCCTTTCTGTGCGGAGTTTGCATGTTCTCCCCGTGTCTGCGTGGGTTTTCTCCAGGTGCTCTGGAGGACATACAAGTTAGGCTCATTGGTGGCTCTAAATTGACTGTAGGTGTGAGTGTGAATGGTTATGTGTCAGCCCTACCGGTACGATGACCTGGTGACTAGTCCAGGGTGTACCCCACCTCTCGCCCATGGTCAGCTGGGATAGGCTCCAGCTTGCCCGTGGCCCTGCACAGGATAAGCGGCTACAGATAATGGATGGATGGATAGATGGTTGGATCAACATGACTGGCTTTGAATCAATATATAATCAGCATAAGATGAAATCAGTGTATGTGTGTGATTACATATAAATCAAAATACAATCATCATAAACCAAATTATTGTTTATATGATGACATCAAGGCATGTGTTCATAGTTACAGTTAGGATATAAAATCACCACAATGCAGGTATCTATTCTTACCAACACTTATCACCAAGCTTGCTGGCTTTCTTTCTTTTTTTTATTTTGCTTTAGATTAATTTAGAAGTCAAATCCATATCTGTTTGATATGATGCGTCACATCTCTTTTCATCCAATATCTTTCTACAAGATGCTATTGAGACTGTGCAATTTTGTTGGAACTATGTCAATTATTTCTGATAAAAGGATACCCTTTTTTTCCACAGCAGCCTAACAGTTATTTGCTGTCTTCGACATTTGACCATGGCTCTGAAGTCATGCATTTCAGCACACTCGAGATGATATAATGGTCCCCCGGTGCCTTTGACAACAGTTCTTGCTGTAAAAGTTTGCTTGAAGAATAAACTCAAATCCTTCAAAGCTGTTTGTTAAAACTCAAAGGGGGCACATCCATGGCACACTTTTCTTCTAACCGTAGAGCAGCCACCTGGGTATCACTGTTCCAAATTTCAGTGCACACCTCTCCTGCATATGTCTGCATATCATTTTCCATCTCCAAAGGCATCCACGAGAGGCTGTAAGCACCTCCATTAGAATTCCCAGAACTGTATGGTGAACCAAAGGTTTTCTAGTACTCATCTGTGTGCAATTACATTCAGGTTGTCGGTATTTGTGTGTATAGAGTGTATATGTGAGGGAATTATTGAATTTAGAAACATGAAGCCTTTTACATATGGCTAAAAACAAAACATCAACTCCATGGAGTGGTACTTCTCAGGAGCTCAATCATTCTTGCAGCATCTGATAAAATATTGCCCCTAAACTTCACAAAACACAATAAAAGGGTTACATTACATTACATGGCATATAGAAGATGCTCTTATCCAGAGCGACATATCATGAGTGCAAAAGCCAGGTACATGAAGTGTTGAACTTCTAGACAAGAAAGTTCTAGTGCCAACTGAACAAGTGACAGCAATACCTAGTGTAATATACTGTTGAAATACCAGTACTCAAACAGCCAAGGAAACAAATCAACCATATAAAGTACAACTAAATAGAGAACTCAAAACAGCTAGGGTTGATGAGGTTGGGTTAGACCAAAACACAGTGGATAAGGAAGAAGGGGAGAGGTGCAGCCTGAAGAGGTGAGTCTTCAGTCTGCGCTTGAAGGTGGTCAGGGAGTCGGCAGTTCTGACCTCAATGGGAAGGTTATTCCACCAGCGGGGAACCAGGACAGACAGTAGTCTTGAGTGGGTTGGGCAGGAGCGGAGGGGAGGAGGAGGGGCCAGGTGACCAGTAGTAACGGCACGTAGAGATCTAGCTGGCATGATCAGACTCTGGAGGTATGCTGGCCCTAACCCCTTGAGAGCCTGGTAAGCTAGCACCAATATCTTAAATTTGATGCAAACTGCGATAGATAGCCAGTGAAGGGCAGCAAGCAGAGGGGTGAAATGGGAAGAACGAGGGAGGTTCCAGACCAGGCGAACTGTAGTGTTCTGGATGAGCTGCAGAACGCTCATCCAATGAGCATTCCCACCCCTTGCCTGGTGTCTGATGGCAGAAGCTGGAAGGCCAGCAAGGAGAGAGTTGCAGTAGTCCAAGCGGGAGAGGATCAGCACTTGGGCCAGGAGCTGAGTGGAGTAGGTAGTAAGAAAAGGTAGGATCCTTCAGATGTTGTAGAGGAGGAAGCTACACCTCCAGGTCACTGCAGCGATGTTTACTGAGGAGGAGAGTTTGTCACCAAACATGACCCCTAGGTTATTTGCTCTGGGTGAAGGAGACCTAGAGATGTTCCCCAGGGAGATAACAATGTCCAGGGGTGGAGAGGATGGAGCAGGAATGTAGATTACTTCTGTCTTGCCTGGGTTGAGCTTCAGCAGATGGTTGTCTACATTTTTGGTATACTGCCAAGAATACCAGTGAATTCCAACATTTTTATTTACCAAGAGTTACCAGCCCTCTGCCCTTTAAGAGCTATACATGTACTGTAATGGCAGTAATATCCATCCATGAATATATCCTATTTTCCTTCTTAAACATCAGGATAATCTAACATTGGCTTTCTGATAAATGGTCATCCAGTTACCTGAACTGGAGAAGGTGGTCTTAATTCTTTTTTGTTCCTAGTCTTCTTTTTTTCCTGTTTTAATCTTCAGGAAGGCATGAAGAGGCTTTGCTATGGGGGAAAATTTTTGGTATACTGCCAATAATACCACTGAATTACAACCCCGATTTCAAAAAAAGTTGGGACAAAGTACAAATTGTAAATAAAAACGGAATGCAATGATGTGGAAGTTTCAGAATTCCATATTTTAGTCAGAATAGAACATAGATGACATATCAAATGTTTAAAGTGAGAAAATGTATCATTTAAAGAGAAAAATTATGTGATTTTAAATTTCATGACAACAACACATCTCAAAAAAGTTGTGACAAGGCCATGTTTACCACTGTGAGACATCCCCTTTTCTCTTTACAACAGTCTGTAAACGTCTGGGGACTGAGGAGACAAGTTGCTCAAGTTTAGGGATAGGAATGTTAACCCATTCTTGTCTAATGTAGGATTCTAGTTGCTCAACTGTCTTAGGTCTTTTTTGTCGTATCTTCCATTTTATGATGCGCCAAATGTTTTCTATGGGTGAAAGATCTGGACTGCAGGCTGGCCAGTTCAGTACCCGGACCCTTCTTCTATGCAGCCATGATGCTGTAATTGATGCAGTACCGGTATGTGGTTTGGCATTGTCATGTTGGAAAATGCAAGGTCTTCCCTGAAAGGGACATCATCTGGATGGCAGCATATGTTGCTCTAGAACCTGGATAAACCTTTCAGCATTGATGGTGTCTTTCCAGATGTGTAAGCTGCCCATGCCACATGCACTAATGCAACCCCATACCATCAGAGATGCAGGCTTCTGAACTGAGCGCTGATAACAACTTGGGTCGTCCTTCTCCTCTTTAGTCCGAATGACACGGCGTCCCTGATTTCCATAAAGAACTTCAAATTTTGATTCGTCTGACCACAGAACAGTTTTCCACTTTGCCACAGTCCATTTTAAATGAGCCTTGGCCCAGAGAAGACGTCTGCGCTTCTGGATCATGTTTAGATACAGCTTCTTCTTTGAACCATAGAGTTTTAGCTGGCAACGGCGGATGGCACGGTGAATTGTGTTCACAGATGATGTTCTCTGGAAATATTCCTGAGCCCATTTTGTGATTTCCAATACAGAAGCATGCCTGTATGTGATGCAGTGCCGTCTAAGGGCCCGAAGATCACGGGCACCCAGTATGGTTTTCCGGCCTTGACCCTTACGCACAGAGATTCTTCCAGATTCTCTGAATCTTTTGATGATATTATGCACTGTAGATGATGATATGTTCAAACTCTTTGCAATTTTACACTGTCGAACTCCTTTCTGATATTGCTCCACTATTTGTCAGTGCAGAATTAGGGGGATTGGTGATCCTCTTCCCATCTTTACTTCTGAGAGCCGCTGCCACTCCAAGATGCTCTTTTTATACCCAGTCATGTTAATGACCTATTGCCAATTGACCTAATGAGTTGCAATTTGGTCCTCCAGCTGTTCCTTTTTTGTACCTTTAACTTTTCCAGCCTCTTATTGCCCCTGTCCCAACTTTTTTGAGATGTGTTGCTGTCATGAAATTTCAAATGAGCCAATATTTGGCATGAAATTTCAAAATGTCTCACTTTCAACATTTGATATGTTGTCTATGTTCTATTGTGAATACAATATCAGTTTTTGAGATTTGTAAATTATTGCATTCCGTTTTTATTTACAGTTTGTACTTTGTCCCAACTTTTTTGGAATCGGGGTTTGTACAACATTATTATTTACTAAGAGTTACAAGCCCTTTGGCCTTTAAGGGCTATACATATACTGTAATGGCAGTAATATCCATCCATGAATAGATCCTATTTTCCTTCTTTCATCTTCAGTAAGCAATTTATCCTAGTTTGGGTCGCCTTATCCTGGATCCTGAGGTGTAAATACAGCATATCCAGGGCATCACTGGACCATGCATGCAGACATTCTCACACATACAGTACACACACACTCATTCAAAGCACAATTTATGACAAAGCTCCACCGAGCATTCCTTTATCCCCATTTGAACCTTAACTTTTTGCTGCTATCAAACTCATTCATACAGATGCCAGGGTATTATGTACTGAACTGGAAATTCAAAACAAACTACAGTGCAATGGGGGGGGGGGGGGGAATAGCTTGCTGTGCCTTTGCATAAACTGTCACAATTATTTTATCACTATTTGGCTTTCAGAAATTGATATGCAGTCATAAAATTAGCAGTAAATAGTATGCTGTATTATTCATCATTCCAGGGATGTTACACCACAAACCAGGCAGACAATTAAACAAACATGAAATTTAAGACTATTATTTGGATTGTACATATTGTCACAAGGTGCATTGTATTCAGTCAGTGACTTAAAGAGTAGGAAGTGGTATCTCAATGGTTTAGGCTTTGGGTTACTGATCAGAAAGTTGGGGGTTCAAGCCCCTGCACTACCAAGCTTCACTGTTGGACCCTTGAGCAAGGACCTTATCCATTTCTGCTCCAGGGTTTCCCTAGACTCTCATCCCAATGGAATAAAATAATTTTTCAGTAATGTATACATGGCAAATGAAGGTTCCCTCCCTTTAAACTCGTATCAAGTCCTTGGGTGAACCAGTTTTTTTTTTTTGGTCTTTTTGGCAGAGAAACGGCGGTCGAAAAGTAGGTTTAATTTTAATGTAAAAGTAGATTTAATTTTAATGTAAGTTTAATTTTAAATATAATTTTAGATTTAATTTTAAATATCCTACTGGATTTTATCCCAGGCGGCACGGTGGTGTAGTGGTTAGCGCTGTCGCCTCACAGCAAGAAGGTCCTGGGTTCGAGCCCCGGGGCCGGCGAGGGCCTTTCTGTGTGGAGTTTGCATGTTCTCCCCGTGTCCGCGTGGGTTTCCTCCGGGTGCTCCGGTTTCCCCCACAGTCCAAAGACATGCAGGTTAGGTTAACTGGTGACTCTAAATTGACCGTAGGTGTGAATGTGAGTGTGAATGGTTGTCTGTGTCTATGTGTCAGCCCTGTGATGACCTGGCGACTTGTCCAGGGTGTACCCCGCCTTTCGCCCGTAGTCAGCTGGGATAGGCTCCAGCTTGCCTGCAACCCTGTAGAAGGATAAAGCGGCTAGAGATAATGAGATGGGAGATGAGATTTTATCCCATATGCTCTTACAGGACTATATATTTATACTATAATCCTATAGGATAAAATCCTATAGAATAATATCCATACAATCCTATCGGACTGATTCCAAAACCAAATAGATTTTCTAATTCTAATTTTCTTTCGGAATCCTAAGGGACTTTTTGAATAGGGTAAGAATTAAGAGAGTCCTACTGGTAATTCTTATTGAAATGAAAGATAATCTTTTAAGAATGTTAAGTATAATGTAAGATCTAATAGAAAATATACATTTCCAATAGGACTGTGAAAATTCAAATAGAAAATATATATTTTTCAATAGGATTGTAAAAATTCTTATAGAACCAAACATATTTCCAATAAAATGGATAGATTATCTTATAGGATTTTATTTATTTATTTATTTATTTATTTATTTTTTTGGGTGGGAATCCTAAAGGATTGTATTGGAAATGTGAAAATCCGAAAGGACTTTTTGACTAGGGATCAAAACTATGAAATAACATCTGGAACATATATGGGATTTTGTTCAAAAAACAAAATATGTTCCATATTTTAGATTCTTCAGCGTATCCAGTGTTTACCTTGATGATGCTTTGCACGCTACTGGCATTATCTTAACCAGCTTCATGAGGTCGTCACCTGGAATGCTTTTCAATTAACAGGTGCCTCGTCAAAAGTTCATTAGTGGATGCATTTCTTGCCTTCTTAATGCGTTGGACATCAGTAAACAGTAAATAATCTCATCTCATTATCTCTAGCCACTTTATCCTTCTACAGGGTCGCAGGCAAGCTGGAACCTATCCCAGCTGACTACGGGCGAAAGGCGGGGTACACCCTGGACAAGTCGCCAGGTCATCACAGGGCTGACACATAGACAACCATTCACACTCACATTCACACCTACGTTCAATTTAGAGCCACCAGTTAACCTAACCTGCATGTCTTTGGACTGTGGGGGAAACCGGAGCACCCGGAGGAAACCCACGCGGACACGGGGAGAACATGCAAACTCCACACAGAAAGGCCCTCGCCGGCCACGGGGCTCGAACCCGGACCTTCTTGCTGTGAGGCGACAGCGCTAACCACTACACCACCGTGCCACCCTATGATAATCTCAAAATAGTAAATACATTGTGTTATTTAGCTAACTTTCTATTCGCCTGCTTCATTTTCATTCACTGGATATACATCTGTATATAAATAATTTTCCAGTAAATGTGTCATTCATTTCCTTATTTTTTTCTCATTAGCTTATCCGGCTGACAGGTGATGCCATCATGTGTTGTCTGTCATCTGTCATCCACATTTCACGAAAATCGCTTCTTCTCTCTCAGTTATTCACTGATTTTTATTCTTTTTGGCAGGAAGGTAGGTCTGCCTGGGGTGCATATAATGTCTACCAAAATTTGGGACTGTGGGGGAAACCGGAGCACCCGGAGGAAACCCACGCGGACACGGGGAGAACATGCAAACTCCACACAGAAAGGCCCTCGCCGGCCACGGGGCTCGAACCCAGGACCTTCTTGCTGTGAGGCGACAGCGCTAACCACTACACCACCGTGCCGCCCACAGTAAATAATAAAAATACAAATAATAAAATAGCCCTATTCCATCCACAGCTGTAGTAATCCATATTATATCGAGAACCGCTCAACTAAGTAAAGAGAAACGACATCATTACTTTAAGACATGAAGTGACTTTTAATTCATAAAAATAAAGAAAAAACATTGAATTAGAAGACGTGTCCAAACTTTTGACTGGTACTGTATATACATTTATCTCACTCACATATAGTCCTTCGAAGTCCTTTTTTCAATCTGATCATATACACACCCCAACTCCCTGAGTAACTGTTACGACTTCTATGGATGTACTCTGTCAGATACAACTGCATAAATTACAACAGCAGAGTCCTATAGCTCTGTCTCACTTCCATAGTGTTTATTTGTTTGTTTGTTTGTTTGTTTGTTTTTAATCTTCTGAGGGTGCTTTATTTTTGTCCTTAGCTCCAAAAGCCATTTTAGGGCTGCCAAGGCTGCCTGATTTATTTCTACCCAAACTGCATCAGCTGGATATATGGATACATTTACTCTAAGTATGTGGTTTAATACTGTGTGTCATTAGGATAACAACATTTGACAAGGTTTAAAAGATTCTGCAGAATAATTCTGCGTAGTATTCATCAGAGTCAATCATGTCCATGGATGGCACGGTGGTGTAGTGGTTAGCACAGTTGCCTCATAGGAAGAAGATTCCGGGTTCAAACTTAGCGGCTGGCGAGGGCCTTTCTGTATGAAGTTTGTATGTTCTCCCCATGTCTGTGTGGGTTTCCTCTGGGTGTTCCGGTTTCCCCCAAAGACATGCAGTTAGGTTGATGTGGGGAGGCCTTGGGCTGAGATACCCTTGAGCAAGGTACTGAACCCCTGACTACTCCCTGTGTGTGGCTGCCCATTGTTCTGGGTGTGTGTTCACTGCTTCAGATGGGTTAAATACAGAGGATGAATTTCACTGTGCTTGAAGTATGCATGTGACAAATAAAGGTTTCTTCTTTTTGTTTTGATAAGTCATTTGTGTTTGGTTTGCTGTCCAATGAGTTAATAAAGCTCAATCTTCTGACAGTGAAGCAGGGGTGTGAGCTCCTGAGTGGGCTCTCGCTTATGGCTTCCAAGCCCTCCCTGGTGCTCCCTGGTTAAACACTGGGGGCACTTTTGTTTGGGACAGCGACCTACTCTGGGGACAGTAGCAGGTGGGGAGATTAACTGGGGTGGTACATCTGTCAAAGCGTAACGCAGGTGTCCTAAGGCAAGCTCAGGGAGGACAGAAACCTTCCATGGAGCAGAAGGGCAAAAGCTCGCTTGATCTTGAGTTTCAGTATGAGTACAGACCATGAAAGCAGTATCTTTCACTACAGTGGTGCTTGAAAGTTTGTGAACCCTTTAGAATTTTCTATATTTCTGCATAAATATGACCTAAAACATCATCAGATTTTCACACAAGTCCTAAAAGTAGATAAAGAGAACCCAGATAAACAAATGAGACAAAAATATTATACTTGGTCATTTATTTATTGAGGAAAATGATCCAGTATTACATATCTGTGAGTGGCAAAAGTATGTGAACCTCTAGGATTAGCAGTTAATTTGAAGGTGAAATTAGAGTCAGGTGTTTCCAATCAATGGGATGACAATCAGGTGTGAGTGGGCACCCTGTTTTATTTAAAGAACAGGGATCTATCAAAGTCTGATCTTCACAACACGTTTGTGGAAGTGTATCATGGCACGAACAAAGGAGATTTCTGAGGACCTCAGAAAAGGCATTGCTGTTGCTCATCAGGCTGGAAAAGGTTACAGAACCATCTCTAAAGAGTTTGGACTCCACCAATCCACAGTCAGACAGATTGTATACAAATGGAGGAAATTCAACACCATTGTTACCCTCCCCAGGAGTGGTCGACCAACAAAGATCACTCTAAGAGCAAGGCGTGTAATAGTCGGCAAGGTCACTAAGGACCCCAGGGTAACTTCTAAGCAACTGAAGGCCTCTCTCACATTGGCTAATGTTAATGTTCATGAGTCTACCATCAGGAGAACACTGAACAACAATGGTGTGCATGGCAGGGTTGCAAGGAGAAAGCCACTGCTCTCCAAAAAGAACACTGCTGCTCATCTGCAGTTTGCTAAAGATCACGTGGACAAGCCAGAAGGCTATTGGAAAAAATGTTTTGTGGACAGATGAGACCAAAATAGAACTTTTTGGTTTAAATGAGAAGCGTTATGTTTGGAGAAGGAAAAGACTGCATTCCAGCATAAGAACCTTATCTCAACTGTGAAACATGGTGGTGGTAGTATCATGGTTTGGGCCTGTTTTGCTGCATCTGGGCCAGGACGGCTTGCCATCATTGATGGAACAATGAATTCTGAATTATACCAGCCAATTCTAAAGGAAAATGTCAGGACATCTGTCCATGAACTGAATCTCAAGAGAAGGTGGGTCATGCAGCAAAACAACGACCCTAAGCACACAAGTCATTCTACCAAAGAATGGTTAAAGAAGAATAAAGTTAATGTTTTGGAATGGCCAAGTTAAAGTCCTGACCTTAATCCAATGGAAATGTTGTGGAAGGACCTGAAGCGAGCAGTTCATGTGAGGAAACCCATCAGCATCCCAGAGTTGAAGCTGTTCTGTATGGAGGAACGGGCTAAAATTCCTCCAAGCCGGTGTGCAGGACTGATCAACAGTTACCGGAAATGTTTACTTGCAGTCATTGCTGCACAAGGGGGTCACACCAGATACTGAAAGCAAAGGTTCACATACTTTTGCCACTCACAGATATGTAATATTGGATCATTTTCCTCAATAAATAAATGACCAAGTATAATATTTTTGTCTCCTTTGTTTACCTGGGTTCTCTTTATCTACTTTTAGGACTTGTGTGAAAATCTGATGATGTTTTAGGTCATATTTATGCAGAAATATAGAAAATTCTAAAGGGTTCACAAACTTTCAAGCACCACTGTATATCTTAACTTTATTCAGCACTGTGCTTTGAATTGCCTCAAATAATATCTCGATTTCCTTGCATTACAAAACACTACAGTAGCCCCTGCTGCAACTCTAGGTGGAAAATGATATACTACACATTTTAATATAAATTCAGTCAAATTATATCCAACAATGGATTCTCCTGGAGAAGCAATTTGAAATTTATAACCCGAGCATATAATCCTTTCAGTTCTCTGTACCTTTTATTTCTCTCCCATTACTGTCAATAGAAGAGTCAAGGAAATCTATGTATCCTTGGTTTTTTTTTTTTCCCAATGTCTTTTCTTTAACTACTTCACCACAGGAGTTCAAAAGACTTCTTTGGCTTTCTGCTCCCTGGGTCATAACAAGTATCACACTTGCGATGTCTGTGGTAAATGCCATTGACCCTCTGTCACCTTAGCAGAGGCAGTAGAATTGTGCTGCTGGATTTCTATTGGCACATTATACACCTTTGGTCCTTTGTTGTCCAGTTTGGCCTTCCAGATCATTTAACATCACCAGTATTATCAAGAACTACTTCTGTATCAATTCAAGACTTCAGTTTGAGAGAAAATGTTTGTGTTATGAGTATACTGTTGGTAGAGATCATCCTTTTTAGAACTATCTTTCAAAATTGGTTGGTCAAGTTTCATTTCTGGCATGACTTGTTGGACTGATGACTTTTACTGTTGCCTTAATGAGTTCTTGTTGGTTTTCTCTCAAGTGAAAACATCCCATACAGGACATACAGTGCTCAGCGTAAATGAGTGCACCCCCTTTGAAAAGTAACATTTTAAACAATATCTCAATGAACACAAACAATTTCCAAAATGTTGACAAGACAAAGTTTAATATAACATCTGTTTAACTTATAACGGGAAAGTACGGTTAATAATATAACTTAGATTACACATTTTTTTCAGTTTTACTCAAATTAGGGTGGTGCAAAAATGAGTACACCCCACAACAAAAACTACTACATCTAGTACTTTGTATGGCCTCCATGATTTTTAATGACGGCACCAAGTCTTCTAGGCATGGAATGAACAAGTTGGTGACATTTTGCAACATCAATCTTTTTCCATTCTTCAACAACGACCTCTTTTAGTGACTGGATGCTGGATGGAGAGTGATGCTCAACTTGTCTCTTCAGAATTCCCCAAAGAAAATAATTTATTTACACCACAAAGGTGAAGGTTACAAGAAGATCAGCAAAGCTTTACTTATCAGTCAGAATACTGTAGCAAAAGTGGTACAAAAATTTAAGAAAGATGGAACTGCAACCATCTCACAGAGACGTCCAGGTCGTCCATGGAAGTTAACACCTCGACAGGAGCGTCTTCTGATGAGAAGGGTTGAAGAAAATCGGCATGCAAGTTCACTGCAGTTATCTAAAGAAGTAGAAAGCCAAACTGGGGTGACTATTTCCCGTGACACAATACGGCGTACACTGCAGAGGAATGGCATGCATGGATGCCGTCCACAAAAGAAGCCTCTCCAAAAGCCCAGGCACAAAAAAGCCCGCCTAGAGTTTGCCAGGGCCCATGCTGACAAAGATGAAGACTACTGGGACTCTATACTCTGGAGTGATGAGACCAAGATAAATGTTTTTGGAACTGATGGCTTCAAAACTGTATGGCGTCGCAAAGGTGAGGAATACAACGAAAAATGCCTGGTGCTTACAGTGAAACATGGTGGTGGCAGTGTCCTTATGTGGGGCTGCATGAGTGCTGCTGGTGTCGGGGAGCTGCATTTCATTGATGGCATCATGAATTCACAGATGTATTGCTCTATACTGAAAGAGAAGATGCTACCATCACTCCGTGTCCTTGGTCGTCGTGCACTTTTCCATCATGACTAAACACACATCTAAGGCCACTGTTGGATTTCTGAAGAAGAACAGGGTGAAAGTGATTCAGTGGCCGAGTATGTCTCCTGATCTGAACCCAATCGAACACCTATGGGGAATTCTGAAGAGACAAGTTGAGCATCACTCTCCATCCAGCATCCAGTCACTAAAAGAGGTCATTGTTGAAGAATGGAAAAAGATTGATGTTGCAAAATGTCGCCAACTTGTTCATTCCATGCCTAGAAGACTTGGTGCTGTCATTAAAAATCATGGAGGCCATACAAAGTACTAGATGTAGTAGTTTTTGTTGTGGGGTGTACTCATTTTTGCACCACCCTAATTTGAGTAAAACTGAAAAATGTGTAATCTAAGTTATATTATTAACCTTACTTTTCCCGTTATAAGTTAAACAGATGTTATATTAAACTTTGTCTTGTCAACATTTTGGAAATTGTTTGTGTTCTTTGAGATATTGTTTAAAATGTTACTTTTCAAAGGGGGTGTACTCATTTACGCTCAGCACTGTATGTCCTTGATCTCTTGTTTGGCAAGTGATCCCAAAAGCTGTATGGATTGTTACTTCACAAATTATTATTATTATTATTATTATTATGTATTTTAAAGATGTTAGCAGGACTATGTGCCATTGTCTTTCAAAGATAAAAAGATTACACTGTTTTGACATCCACATCAGATTATTTGCTGTAAACAAATGTCTTACAGTGCATTACTTTTTAAAGGTAGACTGCCTTTCAGATTTTTCAAGTGTAGGTCGTAAAAAGAAATTTTCCCGACACCCAATTATTTTTGTTTAGTGGATCGAAAGCTACTGAATTCGAATCACAGACTTCCAATTTTATTAGTTTTTTTCTTTTCTAATAGAACAATTAATGAATTTAGAGCCACATGGCCCTAAGTTCTCGGCTATTTTTTCCTGCTTCACCATGACCCAATTCAAGATACTACCTGTACATCATGCATCACGTGGTGGGCTTTCCCCATTCGCGGGGAATACAAATTTGAAACAGGAGAGAAAAATGGAGGACGTGAGTGTGCGAATGAAATGTGAAAGACCGACTACAGTAACGGAAAGTGAGAAGAAAAGACGTTATGTTGTGAAGGAAAGGAAACGCAGGACCAAACTAATAAATATCGGAGGTGAGCGAGCGCCTCGGTGTGATCAGCTGTTTGTTTAGCGACAGAATGATGTAACAATCAGTACACGGTCAAAGATACGTAAACCTGTGCCTGCGCACTTGGACTTCCTCTGTCTGCTTGACTGCACGAAACGAGCAATTTCATGCACATTATTTGCTCGGGAATCCGCTCAAATTAAATAACTTCCTCGCCACAGAATGACCTGATATGTTGTGAGATATTACAGAAATAAACATATATCACAATAACCAAATTTCAGATGGAACTAAATTTCACCGATTTTATGAAATCGAAAGGCCGTCTCGCTTTAATTTTGTGGAACTAAGCGCAATAGCACCACCAGTGGTGGTAAGAAAAATACATACAATAGTGTGGTGAAGCAAGAAGCAAGGCTGGGTCTGATTTCTTTCTTGTCCAGACAGTAGATTCATGCAACCTCAGTATAATAAATGCAAACAAGTGGGATTTTTTTTTTTTATCCAATCATTCTTTGTTCCATGAAATGCATTTTTAGGAAAAATAGATAGACTAAGCACAAATTGTCCAATCAAAGTACAGTTACCCAAAGGGAAAACTCTAAGTTTATTGTTTTTGCTTTGTGAGAAAGGGGAACGATCGATGGAGCATGTTTCAACCCTAACGGTTTCATTATGGATTGATAAATAGCAGATTTCTGTCAGTATTTTTTAGCAAATGCAACATACATTTTTTTTTTTTGTAGCCTGCAATTCAGGAGCATCTTTTGGGGGCACGGTTATACAGTGGTTATCACTGTCGCCTCACAGCAAGAAGATTCTGGGTTCGAACCTCACAGTCAATGGGACCTTTCTGTGCGGAGTTTGCATGCTCTTCCCGTGTCTGCAGGGGTTTCCTCTGACTGTTCAAAGACATGCAGATTAGGCAAAAAAAACCCAGCCATTGGGGTTGCACAAGCCAGTGCATACTTAGTGCTGGTCCCAAACCCAGATAGATTGGGGAGGGTTGCATCAGGAAGGGCATCCAGTGTAAAACCTATGCCAAATCAAATATGTGGAACAGAGCCGCTGTGGTGCCCCTTAATGGGAGCAGCCAAAAGAAGGGGCATCTTTTATAGCACTTGAATGAACAGTGCGACAAGTTTTGATCCCCAGGAATTGGCATCACAGATAGCCAGTTATGCAAAAGTGCTGTGCGACTTGTTAATACATTGGTCTTGAAAACAAATGTGCTGTTCACAGCACTGAGACCTACACCATGAAGTTATGAATTTGTCATTTAAGCCACCAATGGATGAAAACAATGCATTAGCATCTAATTCATTGCGAAGATTTTATTCTGATCCATAGTCCTACTCTGTAAGAATTGTACTCATTTTAGTAATCTTGTTTGGACTCCAATCCCTGCTTCTTGTGTATCTTGTTATACGATGTGCTCTGATTCAACACTGGCACTGCCATCCTCGTTGTTGGCTCCTGAATATCTGTTACACACATAAAGAATGAAGCCATCCAGAGCTTGCAAGGTGACTAATACTTTATATTTACATGCAGTTCTGAGTGTTAGGGATTTGTGAATCAATAGTGATATATAATTACTCCTCATCTTGACATTTTCTTTGAAGAATTGAGCCTAATCCTGATAAACATCTCTTGATCTCTGATTGAATACTGAAGCAAACAAAAAAAGATGTTGCAGCTCTGAAAAGAAAAACGTAGCACTGGTTTGAGTTAGAAATAAACTTAATATCGTGGTACCAAAATTAGAGTTGGATAGAAAAGCGGAAGAAGACACTGATGGCCAATCCGGAGTCAAATTGGAGCCGAGCTACTTGACAAATGCCTTCCAGAGAAGCTGGCATTATGCACGTACTGACTGTGATAATAATGTGTGATGTTAATCATCTGAACAGAAAGTATTTTGTGAGGTGTAGATCTGGGTCCTGTTATAAAATCTTTGAATTTTACTTCATATTACCGAATATTAGTGAATTTAATTTTTTCTTTACCACAACCTTAATTAGAACATGAACACGTTAGTCATGGCTACATTCATAGAAAAGGGTTCTTCAAGGGTAATTTAAGGTTTATGGGATAAAGAAGGGTTCTTGGAGCTCTAAAAGGGCTCTAAGGAGAACCGTACATGGAAATACTCCCCCAGAGGAACAACTGAAGAACTCATACCTTGACAATGTCATAACACCCCTGATCAATTTTGGTTATCCAGCAAGGTGGATGAAAGATCCAGCCCAGAATGAGACTAGGCTATTAGTTTATATATATATATATATATATATATATATATATATATATATATATATATATATATATATATATATATATGAGTGATTCCACGCTTATGGGTACTGAAATGGGGACATGAACTTATTTTTAAAAATTCACCTAAAACCATTTCTTTTTTTACCATCAGGTCACAAAACATGTAATCTTTAATGAATGATACGTTAAAAGATAACTTTAATTTTCTGAGATGTAATAAAAACATATTTATATGCCAAAGTCAAGCCTATGAGTTCCAAAATGATGTCTGTTACATTACTTCTGTTACGATTGTCCATCTCGCGTCTGTTACAAATTAATTACAGTCTAGCTCTATACCATGTTAATCTTATTGAAAGAATGTGTATGTTTATTCTACTACACATGTTTATTAATTATATTTGCTAAAACATCACCTTCCTATGTTTCAAAAAGTAATTCTACATTGTTAAAATTGAGAATATATATGTCCACAACACTTCTGTTACGTTCTGACTTTGGCATATAAATATGTTTTTATTACATCTCAGAAAATTAAAGTTATCTTTTAACATATCATTCATTAAAGATTACATGTTTTGTGACCTGATGGTAAAAAAAGAAATGGTTTTAGGTGAATTTTTAAAAATAAGTTCATGTCCCCATTTCAGTACCCATAAGCGTGGAATCACTCATATATATAAAACTGGTCTCTCATTTGAGACATTATGGTCAAAAAATAAATTTGCTAATTTTTTTGCATTTACCTAACACTCAATGTATCTTTTGTCATGTTTAATAAGAATAAAGATAATATCTTGCTTTATCTGGCCGCCACTGTGGAATTTTTTTTTATTACAATTCAAATGTTTTTGTAAAATTGATTTACATATAAAATAACTACATCATGAAGAATTAAAGCCCCTCCTTCACAGGTGAGTGAAAATATTGAATAAATTTCCTCTTTTTGATTGCTTGGGTTAAAAATGCCAAGTTATGATGACTGAATTGATTATTCACTTAAATATGAATAATATGATACATTTTGGGTATTTGATATGGCGAAATAGGACACAATGGAAAAATCAAGAACACACCGGAAAGATGAGAATAACGGCGGTGGTAAAAGAACAGCGACTGTACCGGCTGAAGGTCGCGCGGGTCTCTGCTGCGGCGCGCGAGCAACGGGACATCACTACCGCACCGGATGGAGTGCGAGGCAGGGGTGGGGCAAAATGACTGGCCGTAGAGTCTATCAAAAGTTCGATCTAAATTGACCATGGTTGCAAAATATTGGCCAAAAATATGCAAACACTATGAAATATGGAAGTAAGATGAAAAAGAAACATTCTATTGCCTTATACTGCAAGACTAAAACAAAATAAAACTGTCAAAACTCACCTTTTCAGCGATAACGTCCGAACAGATCACCCGCGTAACAGAAAGACCGCAAATGGAAGCACGATCAACTTCTAACTGTTGGAGTGGAAAATTCCATTCTACACATGCAAATTGTTAATGTGTGTCCTTCCCCGCACACAAACAACACGCTACAGTAAAAAACAGACCACAACTCATTTTATAGCTCAGAAATTCATACAAGACCAGCTACCATCGTAATATTCTGTAAGAAACATATTCTATACCTAACTTTCAGCTTTCGTTTTAAAAAACAAAATTGCAGATTTATAACCAAATGTTTATATGGCGTAGTGAGTTTAAGTGAATACTTTTGGTGAGGTCGTGACCTTGACCCTGAGGCTTTCCGTTTAGATCAAAACACACGATCGGTTTTGGGTCGGCGGAAAATGGAGTTACAACGGTGATCAAATATTTTGCATGATGTTTTATTACGGTTATGATTATTCTGTGAGCGCACCAATCCTTAGGTGTGTAAAGTTACAACTTAAAATACAATTAGTGATAACTGTAGACTTTTCAGTGGACTACAACCTTTTTAAGGGAATGCAATGTAGTCGACCGTTTATCATGTCCCAGATCAAGCCGCCATTTTTCCACAAATTTGCAGAATTTTTGCCAAATTCTGAATAGAGTATTCGCATCAAAGATTTAGTTTTATCTGTATTATTTCTTTCATCATTTTATTTCAAATTAAAAACAACATCACCAATCAAAACTGTATAGTTTATTGACTGTGAGTATGTTTAGTGGGGGACCCCCACAGTACCCAGTTTCTGAGACAGACCCATACTGTATGTGTGTATATATATATATATATATATATATATATATATATATATATATATATATACATAAAATGGGAATTTACATCTTTAACCAGTATTATTATGTTGAGTAGCATTGCTGCGTCTCAGCTCCAGGGTCACCAGTTCAAGCCTGAGCTTGACTTACTGTCTGTATGCAGTTTTTCTTGTCCTTCCTGTTTCTGAGTGTGTGTGTGTGTGTGTGTGTGTGTGTGTGTGTGTGTGTGTGTGTGTGTGTGTACACATGGTGTCCTGCACTGGACTGGCATCCCATCCAAGGTGTATTATAGCCCCTTATACCCAATGTTTCCTTGATAGACTCTGGCTCCAGTGCTACCCTGACCAGGATAAAGCGCTTACACGAGATTACAGAACAAACAAATGCATCTGTTTCCCCACACTAATCCCTGCTCTCTGTGTTCTTTTCTCAGGTTTTGAACTCTCTCACTGTGACGAGCCAGGTGTGCCACAGTTCGGCTCTAAAGTGAATGACCAAGGCCACTTCGCAGGAAGTGCTGTCACATACCAATGTGACCCAGGCTACACACTCCATGGCAGCAGTTTGCTGAGGTGTATGACGGGTGAGAGGCGAGCATGGGACCATCAGCTTCCTTCCTGCATAGGTATCTGTCTAACATTTTACTAACAACACTCTTGTAAATCTTGCTTGGTCTGGCAATGTGACAATGACTACAATTTTATCGCTTTTTTTTTTTTACCCATATGTAAATTCTGCTTTGTTTAAATGCAGTTCTACTTTTTCTACTTTGACTTCGATTTTTTTTTCTGAATAATTAACATTATGATTTAATCCTGTTATGCTCAACTTGAAAGATGCCCAAAAGCTGAAGTGGATAAAGATAGTGTTTTGATAGATAGGGACAGTGTGAGATTTTAGCATGCATCTGTTTAAAAGGATTTATATGTCATGCTGTGTGATTATACATGGAGCACATAATTTTCTTTGATTATCGTTATGTTACTTTAGAGGACAAACTTACATATTAAATGATTTATTAGTTTAATTCCCTGCACATCTTCATCTAAAACAAGTGGCTACGTCTGATCAGATTCTCTGCCTCATTATTTTCATCCCACTGTTGAAGCAGTTAAATAATTATAAGGGGAACATAGTGCTGACATAACAGCTAACACATGATAGCTAGGGTATGATATTTTCACTGCCTTTTTGTGTTTTTAACAAGTAACCTTACAGAAAGTGCATTTAAATGTTTTTAAAATGTTTTAAAAAAAGTGTGAATGCTGTTGAATAATTATTACTTCCTCATTTATTAAATTTTTTTAGAAAGAAAGATTACAGTCGAGCCCCACTGTGATTTGTCGATATGATTATGATAAACCTAAAACCGAATTCCTTTTGCTTGGTTCGTCGTCTTTTCCTGTTCAAAGGAATTCAATTTTCCGTCAAGCAAAGTTAAATTCTGGCTAATTATTAATGGGTGGAGGTGTTTTATTTTGTGTGGCATGTCTCTAATTGGCTTCTATTGTAAATAGCAATCTTTATACATATCATTATAGGTAATAATGCGGTGTAATGTCAAATGTTTTCTGGTAGAAGAATATACCAGTGTATTAAAGTGCCAAAAATTGTCCTTGTTGAATGAATAACGACTAATGGTTTTATTACTATAACATCAATATTATATATATCAAATATTTAAATACAACCCGATTCCAAAAAAGTTGGGACAAAGTATGTAAATAAAAACGGAATGCAATGATGTGAAAGTTTCAAAATTCCATATTTTATTCAGAATAGAACATAGATGACATAGCAAATGTTTAAACTGAGAAAATGTATCATTTAAAGAGAAAAATTAGGTGATTTTAAATTTCATGACAACAACACATCTCAAAAAAGTTGGGACAAGGCCATGTTTACCACTGTGAGACATCCCCTTTTCTCTTTACAACAGTCTGTAAACGTCTGGGGACTGAGGAGACAAGTTGCTCAAGTTTAGGGATAGGAATGTTAACCCATTCTTGTCTAATGTAGGATTTGAGTTGCTCAACTGTCTTGGGTCTTTTTTGTCGTATCTTCCGTTTTATGATGCGCCAAATGTTTTCTATGGGTGAAAGATCTGGACTGCAGGCTGGCCAGTTCAGTACCCGGACCCTTCTTCTACGCAGCCATGATGCTGTAATTGATGCAGTATGTGGTTTGGCATTGTCATGTTGGAAAATGCAAGGTCTTCCCTGAAAGAGACGTCGTCTGGATGGGAGCATATGTTGCTCTAGAACCTGGATATACTTTTCAGCATTGATGGTGTCTTTCCAGATGTGTAAGCTGCCCATGCCACACGCACTAATGCAACCCCATACCATCAGAGATGCAGGCTTCTGAACCGAGCGCTGATAACAACTTGGGTCGTCCTTCTCCTCTTTAGTCCGAATGACACGGTGTCCCTGATTTCCATAAAGAACTTCAAATTTTGATTCGTCTGACCACAGAACAGTTTTCCACTTTGCCACAGTCCATTTTAAATGAGCCTTGGCCCAGAGAAGACGTCTGCTCTTCTGGATCATGTTTAGATGCGGCTTCTTCTTTGAACTATAGAGTTTTAGCTGGCAACGGCGGATGGCACGGTGAATTGTGTTCACAGATAATGTTCTCTGGAAATATTCCTGAGCCCATTTTGTGATTTCCAATACAGAAGCATGCCTGTATGTGATGCAGTGCCGTCTAAGGGCCCGAAGATCACGGGCACCCAGCATGGTTTTTCGGCCTTGACCCTTATGCACAGAGATTCTTCCAGATTCTCTGAATCTTTTGATGATATTATGCACTGTAGATGATGATATGTTCAAACTCTTTGCAATTTTACACTGTCGAACTCCCTTCTGATATTGCTCCACTATTTGTCGGCGCAGAATTAGGGGGATTGGTGATCCTCTTCCCATCTTTACTTCTGAGAGCCGCTGCCACTCCAAGATGCTCTTTTTATACCCAGTCATGTTAATGACCTATTGCCAATTGACCTAATGAGTTGCAATTTGGTCCTCCAGCTGTTCCTTTTTTGTACCTTTAACTTTTCCAGCCTCTTATTGCCCCTGTCCCAACTTTTTTGAGATGTGTTGCTGTCATGAAATTTCAAATGAGCCAATATTTGGCATGAAATTTCAAAATGTCTCACTTTCGACATTTGATATGTTGTCTATATTCTACTGTGAATACAATATCAGTTTTTGAGATTTGTAAATTATTGCATTCCGTTTTTATTTACAATTTGTACTTTGTCCCAACTTTTTTGGAATCGGGGTTGTAATATTGGCTGGCTTTGAGCGGTCTATCAGATGTATTCCATTCAGATAGCATGATATTGAACGAGTCAAAGATGAGTTATTATTATTATTATTATTATTATTATTATTATTATTATAATACACTCTCTTCATATCAGCATTCTTGAAGGCCAACACTAGCTTAACCACGACTCGGTGCTGTTAGCACAGCAGTCCAGTTACCTTCCAGCCAGTGTAGTGTTAGCAAGGTAGTGTTGTAGTGTTAGCAAAGGCCAACGCTAGCACAGTCAAGTCGATTATTATTATTATTATTATTATTATTATTATTATTATTATTATGCCTGTGTAACTTACTTAGCTACTGTTAACATCAACATCAACAGCTACACACAACGAAGCTACCTTGCAGCCAAAATTCTCTCAAAATCTTCCTTTTTTAATGAAAAAAAATTGGCAGCCCAGTTTGTTTACAAATTGTCACAGTCGCTTGCTAGCATGGAAGTTTTACGTGTTCGACATGTGACATCATGTTATCTTGACAACTGTGCAATATCATAAACCATATTCAGTGCTCATTCTCCACTGGGTAGAGTGACATAATACATGTAGGATAAGCAATATGCTACCGATATTGCATGCTATCAAACCAAATGAGTAAAACCCGCTAGAAGGGAATAGAACACGTTTTTATTCCATCAAAAAAAGGTGTCCTGTGTGTATAATAATAGTGGAGCTCCTGCGCGGGCCTTTGGCCCATGCGAGCAGAGCCCCATAGGCATAGAGTCTTCTTCTTCTTTCGGCTGCTCCCGATTAGGGGTCGCCACAGCGGATTTTTCGTCTCCATTGCTCCCTGTCTTCCGCATCCTTCTCTACCACACCTGCCACTTTCATGTCCTCTCTCACCACATCCATGTATCTCCTCTTTGACCTTCCTCGTTTTCGTGTGCCTGGCAGCTCCATCCTCAACATTCTCCTTCCAACATGCTCTGCATCTCTTCTCAGGATGTGCCCGTACCATCTCAGTCTCATCTCTCTTAGCTTAATTCCCAAGCTCTCCACATGTGCTGTCCCTCTGATGTGCTCGTTCCTTATCCTGTCCAACCTCCCATCGCAAACCTTAACATCCTCAACTCCGCCACCTCCAACTTTGCCTCCTGTCTCTTCGTGAAGGGTATGGTCTCCAATCCATACATCACAGCTGGTCTCACTATTGTCTTATACATCTTACCTTTCACTTTTTCTGGGACTTTCCAATCACAAATGACTCCCGAAATCCTTCTCCAACTGCTCCACCCTGCCTGCACTCTCTTTCTCACCTCACTATCGCAGCCCCCATTTTCCTGCACAGTTGACTTGAATAGGTATAGAGTGTGGCCAGACCCCACAGGCATAGAGTGTGGATACATAAAGAAACCCATCGGGTTGTTTTCTGATGGTTTCGGTCCTGTGCGTGCCTGCCACCAGACCAGTGTGAGTAATTACCAGTCATACACGCCGCCTAAGCCCTGTGATGACCTGGTGACTTGTCCAGGGTGTACCCCGCCTCTCGCCCGTAGTCAGCTGGGATAGGCTCCAGCTTGCCTGCGACCCTGTAGAACAGGATAAAGCGGCTAGAGATAATGAGATGAGATGAGACATGCCGCCTAGTGGCCAGTGTTAGTAATTACCAGTCATACACACTGCCTAGTGGCCAGTGTTAGTAATTACCAGTCATATACACCGCCTAGTGGCCAGTGTTAGTAATTACCAGTCATACACACCGCCTAGTGGCCAGTGTTAGTAATTACCAGTCATACACATGCCTAGTGGCCAGTGTTAGTAATTACCAGTCATACACACTGCCTAGTGGCCAGTGTTAGTAATTACCAGTCATATACACCACCTAGTGGCCAGTGTTAGTAATTACCAGTCATACACACCGCCTAGTGGCCAGTGTTAGTAATTACCAGTCATACACACCGCCTAGTGGCCAGTGTTAGTAATTACCAGTCACACACACCGCCTAGTGGTCAATGTTAGTAACTACCAGTCATACACACCGCCTAGTGGCCAGTGTTAGTAATTGCCAGTCATATACACCACCTAGTGGCCAGTGTTAGTAATTGCCAGTCATATACACCGCCTAGTGGCCAGTGTTAGTAATTACCAGTCATACACACCGCCTAGTGGCCAGTGTTAGTAATTGCCAGTCATACACACCGCCTAGTGGCCAGTGTTAGTAATTGCCAGTCATACACACCGCCTCGTGGCCAGTGTTAGTAATTGCCAGTCATACACACCGCCTCATAGCCTGTGTTAGCCAGTAAAGAAATAAAACAATAGGCTGGCTATGATATAAGAAAATTCTACAACCCAGAAACAGATGGAAGCTCCGCTTTTAGGCAGTGCCTAAATCTATATATTACTATATATTGCATTGTACCTGCTGCCTGACCTGCATGTATACTGCACACTTGATGAAAATTGGTGTCTGCAGTTATTTTTCAGATCCTAACTTCTTATTTCAGAGGTTAGTCACTATATACTCACTGTAATAGCTGATAGTATAAGTCAAGTGTGATAGCATCTTGAATTAATTTTATTTGAGGCAGTGGCATTATTAAAGTTTTCCTGCCTTACCAAAATCTATGGTCATGAGCCATTCCTGGTGGAATGGCCTTATAATTCATCGTAGAGGCGTCCTTTAGTAGCTAGAGCCCTCGGGAACATGACCGGTCAGTCATCTTTCCCTGGTATATACTATCAGCCCAAACAGTCAATACAGTTATCTACAGTCTGGCTGTTACAGTTGACTGCATTCTGTAACAATTAGTCTTACTAGATTCAGAAAAATGACAAACACTGCAAAGCAAAGTAGATGTATAGATCTACATGATATGCTTCTTGAGCTGGGAACTCATTCAATACTTCACTCGTATCTTGCACATCGGCCTCTTCCTGTTGAAGATCAATGCTCACTGTAATTATCCAAATTTGCAACCAGAGCAGTAATGAGACTTAATAAATAATATGTTCGGTGGTCGATACAGAATCTTTTTTTTTTTCTTAATCTCATCCATTTTGTAAGGCTACATCGCTGTCAAAGTGACAGCACAGCTGGTTAACGCATTTCTACCCATTTTCACTCAGCTAATTTGTCTTCCTGTCATCTGTAAAGAAGCTTACATGTTATTCAATTATGCCCTCGCTGCTGTTATCACTGATTGTCCATATGTGCCTTTGAAATCTGTGTTTATGACAAGCACTATGAGAAGTATGATGATGGCACTTTTTCCCCCCTCAGTGATGAATGCACTGGTCTCCTGTTTCCAGAGTGGGTCTGGGCTCATATATAACCCAGATAGCATTAATTAAACATGGGAGCAAAGAAGTGCACTTAAAGCATGACGCTTTGCCCATGCATAAATGCTTTGAGTGTTCGCCCACATTAGCATACTTGTGGAAGAGGCTGGTGTGTGATCATAAATGTGGCAGTACTAAAAAATAAAATAAATAAATAAACAAATAAATAAATGTTAAAAAGACCATATTTCATCAGGTCATCATTAAGATAAAAAAAAAAAAAACTTTCACAAATGAAGAGCAGGGTCCAAAACTCTAAAAGCATTAATAACATTTAATTAAGTATTATTAATAAACCATGAATTAAAATATATGGAGTTTATCACATTTAAAATCACAGCAATAAGTACAAGAATTAGTCAGTAAATTGGAAAAAAAAACGATAATTGATTGATTAATTAGTTAATTGAACAAAATTTTAAAATAACGTAGTCATAAATGAAGTAAAGGTAATAAAGTAAAAGTCTTCTATTTGTTAATATATGTTTTATTTCCATAATATTTTTATTGCATGTTATAATGTAAAGTTGCTTTCAGAAAAATAAATAAATAAATAATTCAGTAATCGTTTGCCAACAGGACCTTTTGTGTTCTGTCTTATTTTCAGTCATCTATTATCTGCAATAAGTAAATGAAAGTCAGATTTTATTTTTCATGCAAAAAGTATGCAATTTGTCACAGTTTAACTCGTATAAATGTATTGCTGCATTTTGTTACACAATTATTAAGGTTTCATTATAAATAATTAGTTTTTTCTTTATTTAATTCAGTCACAAAGGCAATTTGTCAAGGGTTAATAAACGATGTTGAAATGGAAAAATACAGTGACAAAAAATGTCATATTTATTGATGAAAAAAACTTAAAGCTAGACTGCCTTTCAGATTTCTCAAGTGTAGGTCATAAAAAGAATTTTCCCCGACACCCAATTATTTTTGTTTAGTGGACTGAAAGCTACTGAATTCAAATCACAGACTTCCAATTTTATGAGTTTTTTTTTTAAATAGAACAATTAATGAATTTATCTCCACGTGGCCCTAAATTCTCTGCTATTTTTTCCTGCTTCACCATGACCCAATACAAGATACTACGTCATGCATCACATGGTGGGCTTTCCCTGTTCACGCAAGGCATTGTGGGATACAAATTTGAAACCTGAGAGAAAAATGGAGGACGTGAGTGTGCCAATGAAATGTGAAAGACCGACTACAGTAACGGAAAGAAAGCGAGAAGAAAAGACATTATGTTCTATACGAAGGAAAGGAAACGCAGGACCAAACTAATAAATACCGGCGCTCAGCGAGCACCTCGGTGTGATCAGCTGTTCGTTTAGCGACAGAATGATGGAACTGTCAGTGCACGCTCAAAGG
Source organism: Neoarius graeffei (assembly GCF_027579695.1). NCBI lineage: Eukaryota > Metazoa > Chordata > Actinopteri > Siluriformes > Ariidae > Neoarius > Neoarius graeffei. The sequence continues at coordinate 61,227,853 of NC_083587.1, forward strand.
TAAACCTGTAGGTGGCAGTAACGCAACACTGTGGATGCCAGCTGCTGTAAAACCCAAATGAAGAACAAGAAGAAAGTAAACCTGCGCATGCGCACACGGACTTCCCCTGTCTGCTTGACTGCACGAAACGTACGATTATTTGCTCCGCTCAAATTAAATAACTTCCCCACCACAGAATGGCCTGATATTTTGTGAGATATTACAGAAATAAACATATATCACAATGACTACATTTCAACCGGAACTAAATTTCACAGATTGTATGACATCGAAAGGCCGTCTAGCTTTAAAAAATGAACTAATTGTTTGCCAACAGGACCTTTTGTGTTCTGTCTGATTTTCAGTCATCCATTTTGTGCAATAAGTAAATTAAAATCAGATTTCATTTTTATTCAAAAAGTATGCAGTTTGTAACAGTTTATCTATAATATATTAGTGCAATTTTTCACTCAATTATTAACGTTTCATTATAAGTAATTATTGTTTTATTTATTTAATTGAATCACAAATGCAATTCATTAAGGATTCATGAAAGATGTTGAAATGGAAAAAGTATAATGACAAAAAATATTTTTACTGTATTTATTGATGAAAAAAATTTTGAAGAAGCTGCATTATTTTTAATTATAACGTGCTGCCATTGAATTGACCTGTTCAGCTATTACAGTGTTACCACCACCGTGCTTCACCATGCATGTTTTTCATGATCCGACACATCTGATTCTTCAAGTTTCCTGTACCTGGAAGTAATTTGTAACATTGTCGTTTGAAGAAAAAAAAAAATCAGTGCAGTAGCTGCCACTTTGTCTTTTGGGAATTTGTGAACAGGCCATTTTATACATCAGAGATATGAGCAGTAGGTCACAGCGTAATAACCTGTTTATTCTGATGCATTGTAGCGGAATGTGGCGGAAGTTTCAAAGGTGAATCATCGGGGCGAATATTATCTCCTGGATACCCGTTTCCTTATGACAACAATCTCCGCTGTACATGGGCCATTGAGGTGGACTCAGGCAATACTGTCAGGTACCTCAGCTTCTCTTTCCAAAATAAATTTCATTAAGACCTCAGGAAAGTAAAATTCTTTTTTTTTTTTTTTCAGCTAAAATTCTACTGCCAATATTTGACCAAGGTTTAGAGCTTCAGAAATTGGGGTACTGCTAAAACAATATACAGTATGTAGGTCACTGATTAAAGGGAATTACAAAGGAGAATGTGAAATTAATTATAGTTTCGCAGTCAGGATCAGCAGTGACCCAGAGGAGGAACAGGGAATTAAATGTTAAAATATGTCTGCTAAATATATTCTGTGATAAAGCTTCAGAGCATCACAGTAATGGATGACAAGACAAAGATCAAGACTGTGTTGAATGGTCTCCGGATGCCCAGCGTGAAACAGCTGACCAGAAACATGATGGACGTCCATTAGAAGAAGAAAGAAGAAGAAGAAGAAGAAACTTTTATTTGTCACATGCACACTTCAAGCACAGTGAAATTCATCCTCTGCATTTAACCCATCTGAAGCAGTGAACACAAGCACACACACCCAGAGCAGTGGGCAGCCACACTACAGCGCCTGGGGAGCAGTCAGGGGTTCGGTACCTTGCTCAAGGGCACCTCAGCCCAAGGCTGCCCCACGTTAATCTAACTGCATATCTTTAGACAGTGGGGGAAACCAGAGTACCTGGAGGAAACCCACGCAGACAAGAGGAGAACATGCAAACTCCACACAGAAAGGCAGTTTGAACCCGGAACCTTCTTGCTGTGAGGCAACAGCGCTAACCACTACACCACCGTGCCACCAAGTAGGCTACTCTGCTTTGATTGGGTCTTGGTACCAAAAAAGTCCTTGTTGTTTGTTTGGTTATTGTAGAGGGCGGCACGGTGGTGTAGTGGTTAGCGCTGTCGCCTCACAGCAAGAAAGTCCGGGTTCGAGCCCCGTGGCCAGCGAGGGCCTTTCTGTGCGGAGTTTGCATGTTCTCCCCGTGTCCGCGTGGGTTTCCTCCGGGTGCTCCGGTTTCCCCCACAGTCCAAAGACATGCAGGTTAGGTTAACTGGTGACTCTAAATTGACCGTAGGTGTGAATGTGAGTGTGAATGGTTGTCTGTGTCTATGTGTCAGCCCTGTGATGACCTGGCGACTTGTCCAGGGTGTACCCCGCCTTTCACCCGTAGTCAGCTGGGATAGGCTCCAGCTCGCCTGCGACCCTGTAGAACAGGATAAAGTGGCTAGAGATAATGAGATGAGATGAGATGGTTATTGCAGGCCAAATCCAAGATAAGATAAGAGGATGTCAGCCAGATTTATGAATCTTGACACAAGTGGCAAAGCTTGGAGCTCATTGATTTCCCATGATAAGACAGAAGAAGAACTTAATAAGTTCCATTGGAATTAAAAAGATGTTACGTCTTCTTTCTCCTTCTCCAGCCTCCAGTTTCTCGCCTTTGACACGGAAGCATCTCATGACATCCTGAAGGTGTGGGACGGCCGTCCCGAGAACGAGATGCTTCTGAAGGAAGTAAGCGGTTCCCTGTTGCCTGATGGGATCCACAGCACCCTCAACATCGTTACCATTCAGTTCGAGACCGATTTCTACATCAGCAAGTCTGGCTTCGCTATCGACTTTTCCAGTAAGCTACTTTTTAATTTAAAATAAATCCATGTTCATGAATTCAAAAGAAATAGATTTGGTTTCAGGCCTGGCATGGATGTCAGTACGTCAAGCTCAGTTATTCCTGCAGGATTAAATATAATACATTTAGATGTCAAATTAATTTTCACTGGGCCAGTAAGCCACAGGATAATCACACAGAGGATAAATGCTGAGAAATCAATACGTAAATAAAAATGGTCCACGTTTATTTTTCAAAGACTTGCATCAGGACAGACCTCAGGAAAAAGCTCTGAATGTCTTACCTCCTTCTGTGCATCTGATACAAGGCTGCAGGAAATTAAATAAATATCTGATATATTGCAGTCCGTCTCTATCTCTTCGCTATCACTGATTGCCATAGCAACCAAGAAGTGGCATTTACTCCAAGCGATAAATGTAAGAAAGATTCTGTATCAGAAAGTATTAAAACACTAGAACATTTTCATCAGGAAGATAAGAACACAACTGTACAACAAACGTTTTGAAGAAGTAGAGTCAGTGGCATGAAAACACCTTCTGAAACACTTGACCTGAACAAGGGTGGACGGATTTATTTTGAAGAACATTTTTGTAATGTGAAAACACCTGCTGAAATACTCAACCCCTGATACACAGACTTGGCTAGGAAAATTCTGATGCATTATACTGATGAATAAAACATCAGTTCTGCTGTTTGTACTTGTCAGGTTCAGTAGCGACCGCCTGCAGGGATCCAGGAACACCAATGAATGGCACACGGAGCGGCGAGGGCAAGGAACCAGGTGACACCATGACATTCGTGTGTGACCCAGGCTACGAACTACAGGGCGAGTCTCGAATCACCTGCATTCAAGTGGAAAACCGATACTACTGGCAACCAAGCCCTCCTACTTGCATTGGTGAGATTTTCTTTTTTTTTTTTTTTTTTTCAATTTGCACTGCTTGCACCTAAAACCCCTTTGAGAACTTTGGGTGCACCTCATTTCAAGCATTTCACACCACTCAGGGCACAGCAGAACACCATAAACTCCAACCAGAAATGAATCTCACCCTTTCAGAACCTGAAAAACGTCATTAAAAATAAATCTTGTTGACAGAAATATCTGATCGAGTGCTCAGTCAGCATTCAGATGCTAGAGGCATGTCCTCTGACTGGGAAATTGCTGGTGTTTTGCAATCAACTGCAGTTTGTAAAACTAGTGGTCAAAATTGCTTGAAGTTATTTTATTTTTCCAAATTCAGAGTGATGGATGTGTTGGCTTTTTTTTTTTTTCTTGTTGTTGTTTTCCCTTTGAGTCCTGATAAAGTAAGGCACTATGTTGATTTGATTTGACATGTGCTTTCTTGCATGCTGGTCCGAGATGTTAAAATGGATTCTACAGTCATAAATAAACTATGAAGTCATAATTGAAATGAGGGTAATAAATGAACCCCTGCTGGCTTTAGAGGACACTTTGAAATTCAATCGATTGCAATGCAATTCAAACACCTCATTTATTAATAAAAGCTTTATTTGCAGGTCCCAAGTTTGCTCTCAGTTGACTTTTTTAATTTTTAATTTTTTTTTTTTTTTTGGGGGGGTGACATCACCAACACCCAGCCTTCAATTAATTCACACTTTGGTTTAGTCTAAGATTGGGCTAATAGGAACAAGATATGATACATGACAGCATGGTGTATAACACTTGAACACAAAGCAAAAGGGAAGAAACACAACAGTTATAGGAAAACGAGACCGTCAATGATGGCGTAGCTCACTCTGGCCCCGTCTAGTCTAGAAGGAATGATCTAAAATGGGCGACCTTGAGCAATAAATGTTGCAAGCTATAAACGCTATATACAAGCTATATATAGAAGCGATATCCACCCTAGGAATACCGACCTATTTGGCAGAAAGAATCCAAAACGGCGAGGAATTGACCGAGAAGAAGCGATTTTTTTTGAACTGCTCATGAAGGCTTGATTAGTTCATAACTTCGTTAATAATTTTAATTAAGCAAATCTGGGTAGAAGTTATATGCACCCTAGGTACCCCTATCTTCATGCCAGAAAGAATCAAAATCGGTGAAGAATTGAGGGAGAAGAAGTAATTAGTGTGGAAACTGCCATATGTACTGTAGAAGCCATATGCACCCCAGGCAGACTTACCTTCCTGCCAAAAAGAATAAAAATCAGTGAAGAATTGAAAGAGAAGAAGCGATTTTCGTGAAATGTGGACGATGCCGGACAGACGACGGACAACACACGATGGCGTAAACTCATCACCTGTTGGCTAGATGAACTAATAATAATCAATGACAATGTGGTGTGAAGCACTAGGGTCTTGGATAAAGTGGCTAGTGAAGGTACAGCATTTGACATACTCCAGCAAATGATTTGATTGGTCTGATGTTGATAAAGTGGGTGTGGCATTTCCTTTTTTGGAGACTGTTGAAGAAATCTGCTGACCAAAAAGCAAACCAGCTTTCTGAACTTCACTCTACCTGTATTGAACATACTGACCCAGAGTGGTAACACCTGCCTGGGTTCCAGCTATGGGTTAAATAGTCCATCACCAATAAGGCGCTGGCAGCAGGGCGCTTTTCAGTGCAATGTGGCAGATGAACCCAACAGGGTCAATGGCGCACCACCAGATGGCATGTGGAAGAGCCACTTAAATGGCCAACGAATAGCATCACTCGGCAAGTCAGATGTCACTGCGGGGCAACTTCCATACCCATCAGGTCTGTGGCACTTTTGTGCACCACTTGGCATCAGGTCTGGAGGTCCAGAGAGACAACACGATGGGGGCATGACACTGTTTGTCTTACCTTACTGTGCAAGGTGCTTTGTTAGGAGAGGAGAATAGTATGCGAGAGCTCACAAGGCCAGACATTCCGTGGTGGCTCGGCTGGGCCGTTCGTGCCGCCTCTGTGGGCGACTCTGTCGCTCTGGTGTGGGCCTCGTGGCCCATCTGCGTTTCCATGCATCCTAATGAAGCAGTCATCATTGTCAGCAATGGACAGCCGATGACCTAACATAGCTTAATTTGCTGAATTTTAAGATGCAAAGCCTTTGTTTTTGACAATTTCACACGGAGTCAATGCATTCTTGGTTGCCTGGATTCCACTTCCAGTGAATATATTTTATATATGCAGGTTTTCCCCATTTAATAACAGTGAATAACATTACGGCATGTCCCTTGTCTTTCAGCTCCTTGTGGAGGAAATATCACAGGCTCATCTGGATTCATCCTGTCTCCAAACTTTCCTCACCCCTACCCACACAGCAAGGACTGCGATTGGTTCATCACTGTGCACCCTGATTATGTCATCTCATTAGCCTTCATCAGGTAAACCTTTCCTGTGGTTTAGCATGTGTTTATTGGAAGCATGTTGTTAGTCAAACAAAAAATAGAAAGGAGACTCTTGGGATAGTAAACATCGCCGTTTTGTCACGCATTAACATCCGAGAAATGAACAAAACTCAATTAATTCAGCATGAGAAAATATATTCTATCAATAATAAGAGAGAAATTTTTTTGTATATCCTACATTAATAAAAGGCTCTGCTTCAGTCAGAATCGTTTCTCCAGGAAAGTCTGTTTCCACCTGCGTTTTAAAAGCAAGGATAAAGTGGAGCGTTACAGAGATTATCGTTTTTGCCATTGGGGACTGTTTCATTCTCAATTTTCACTAATGCTGTTTTTCCATCCATGAAGCACACCAAAAGAGCTGCTTCTTCAAACGCCTCTGTGATCTGAAATTATTCAGCTCGTGTCTGCTCATGTGGATTACAACTTACATTCATGGAGCTCTCCTCTTTTCTCTGGTTTATTTGGTTTTGTAGTACAGGTGATGCAGAATCTATAATTAGATTCAGACAAAATGACAAATTAAAGGCCAAACGAGTGGATCTGTTAGGCTGTGGGAGCCATTTCTTTCCTGCCATGGTTTGGTTTCACTTGTCTCGGTTTAGAAAGAAGCATCACTGCAAATCCATACAAAATTCCACTGATTGATCGTTGATCCTAACAGGCGTGGTCCCTTCCAGGACTCCTATCCACAGGCTAAGTCTGATGGTTTAATGAGGATGAAAATAATATAAATCATATGCTATGGCCTTCTGAAAACTGATGAGAGATTTTAGAGTGACATGTCAGACAAGGCTCTCCATCAGCATCATCAAAACACTACTTGAGGCAATATTTGATGGATATATCAGTTCCAAAGACTTGAATATTGAAGCTGTTCTGGTGGCTCATGGTGACGCACTTTATATTGGTTTTAAATGACAAATAGCACACCAGTGGCTTGGCAATTATTAATTACAGAAACCTATTTGTTGGTGACATGGCAATGCAGTGGTTAGCACTGTCACCTCACAGAGAAAAGGTTCTGGGTTCAAACCACATGGTTGACTGAGGCCTTTCTGTATGGAGTTTGGATATTCTCTCCATGCCTTTGTAGGTTTCCTCTGGGTGTTCTGGTTTCCTCCCACAGTCTAATGACATGTGAATTAGGTCCACTGGCTACACCAAATTGCCCATAGGTGCGAATGTGAGTGTGAATGGTTGTTTGTCTCTGTACTAGCCCTGCGATAGATTGGCAAACTGCCCAGGGTGTACCCTGCCTCTCACCCAGTGTCAGCTGGGATTGGTTCCAGCTCACCCATGACTCTGACGAGACCGTCAATGATGGCGTAGCTCACTCCGGCCCTGTCTAGTCCAGAAGGAATGAGCTAAAGTGGGCCACCTTGTGTGACAAATGTTGCAAGCTATATAAACACTATAAACAAGCTATATATATAAGCTGTATCCACCCTAGGAATACCTATCTATTTGCCAGAAAGAATCCAAAACGGTGAGGAATTGACCGAGAAGAAGCAATTTTTGTTGAACTGCTCATTAAGGCTTAATTAGTCCATAACTTAATTAATAATTGTAATTAAACAAATCTGGGTAGAAGCTATATGCACCCTAGGTACCCCTACCTTCATGCCAGAAGGAATCAAAATCAGTGAAGAACTGAGGGAGAAGAAGCGATTTGTGTGGAAACTGCTCATTAGGGCTTAATTACTCCAGATCTTCATTATTAATTGCAATTATGCAAATTTGGGCAGAAGCTATATGCACCCCAGGCAGACCTACGTTCCTGCCAAAAAGAATAAAAATCAGTGAAGAATTGAGAGAGAAGAAGTGATTTTCGTGAAATATGGACGACGCCGGATGGACGATGGACATCACATGATGGCATAAACTCATTGCCTGTCAGCCGGATGAGCTAATAATGGATAAATGGATGGATGGATGGGATGGAAACCTATTTGTTAAAAAGACTGCCCTTAGTCAGTAGTTTATCAAACCTGTGCTATAATGTAGCAATAATTTTAGGCTTAACTCATAGAACCCATGATAAATGTGGTTCACAATATTCATGAATCTTTGCTTTTCATTTCAGCTTCAGCATTGAGCCCAATTACGACTTCCTGTACATTTATGATGGACCGCACACTAACAGCCATCTGATTGGGACGTTTCAAGACAGTAAGCTTCCAGAGAAGATAGAGAGCAGCTCGAATATCATGCACATCGCCTTCCGCAGTGACGGCTCCGTGAGCTACACCGGCTTTCATCTGGAGTACAAGGGTAAATGCAATAGTACTTAACATACATACAAAATAATAATAATAATAATAATAATAATAAGTTACATTTATATAGCACCTTTCTCAAACTCAAGGTCACGTTACAAAAGTCAAGCAAACAAAACAAAGAAAACAGAACACACACAAAAAAAAGGTTGGTAAAGAGTGGTAAGTTTATTCAGTGGTAGAGGAGGAGAAGTGTTCATGAAACAGAAAGGTTTTGGCATGTGATTTGAAGAAAGGAAGGGAATAACAGTCATGGAGGGGTTCAGGGAGGGTCTTCCAGAGCTTGAGGGAATTCCATGGTGCTGAAGGACCTGCCACCAGGGTAGAGAGTCTGGTGTGGGGGTCAGCAAGGAGATTAAGGCTAGAGGACCTGAAAGAGTAGGATGGAGTGTAAAGGGTCAGAAGGTCACGAACATAAGGAGGAGCAAGGTGATGGCGGGCTTTGAAGATGAGTAGTAGGATTTTATAGGCTACTTAATCCGGGACAGAACAGGTAGCCAGTGAAGCTGAGAAAGAATGGGAGTGATATGAGCAGATGGTTTGGTATGGGTGATGTCTCGCTGCAGAGTTCTGAATCTATTGTAGTCTTTGAAGGGATTTAGTATTTGGGATTTGGCCAATGAGAAGGGAGTTGTGATAATCTAGGTGTGGATGAAGGAGTGGACCAAAGTTTGAGCATCACTAGTGGAAAGGAAGGGGCAAAGGTGGGCAATGTTCCAGAGGTGGAAGAAAACATGCATAAAAATGCATCCTAACAAAACAAATTGTATAAACTAGAATAAAATGGTGGTGCAGCAGGTAGCAATGCTGTCTCACACCTCCTGCGTGTTAAGTTTGATCCTGAGCTTGGGTTACTATGTGGAGTTTAGCATGTTCCCCTGAGTCCACATATCCCAGTTCTCTGCTTTCTTCTCACCTCTCAAAAACCTGCTGGTCGGTGAAATAACTGCTCAAAAGCTCCATCTGAACTGAAACAATGTCACAGCAAAAATGTTAAGAACGGTATTGAGTTTAGCTTTCCTTCACAGTCACACCTACCTGTCTTCCCTGCCAATATTTGACTCATTGCCTTCTCTAGGTCACTAGTGAAACATTTAATTGGTGACTATGACTACTAACACAGTAGAACCTAATAAGAGATAATATTCCAGCTTGGTTCTTAAACAAGAGGGAATGTTCAAGTCCCTACCAACTAATTGCTGACTTGCTGTTGCTCTGGTCCTGTGCTACCTGCTGTAATGGTGCCTCTGGAGCTTTCTGAGGCTTTGCTGCTTGAGAAAAGTTTGCCATTTGTTAAGGTCTCAGTGGTGCTTAAATTGTCACTGTCGGTGGTGCTGAGTGAGCACGCTAAGGTTGGTACCTTATGGTACCCTGATGAGAGTATGAGGATCAGGATGAAAACCTATGTCTGGTTTTAGAGGCTGCCCCAAGGTAATGGATTCTGCTTTCTGTATGTGAAGATGACCTTGTTTGTACCATTATGGACTGTCCACCATCCTACAGATCAGTGGCATGCTGGTCATGGTGGTTTTTTGTGGTTTTAATCTCTGCTCTGGGTGACGTAGGTCCAGACTTTGTAGTCTGGATTTTATATACTTTCTTGTCAAAAGTTCAAAAGGTGCATGCCCACTTTGTTTCTATTGCCCTTTCTGTCAGGGTATTGGAAGGTATACAAATAGAAATGCCTTTTTATGAGCTCACACAGCCATAGGTCGGTGAGCTATTGCCATCACGAGGCATCCGTCCGTCTGTCCGTCCGTCCGTCCATCCACAATTCGTATGCACAATTCATGCTACCCCTCCCTGAGTTTTCAATGGATTTTGAATCTGATTGTTTTGTTTGGAAGATCAAATTCTAATTGTTCTCATGAAGACCAACTTAGCTAATTATGAACGGGTCTGGTTTCTCATGGTACGGCCGTGTGAGCTACTGTGTCGCTGACACTCTGGTTTATTTAAAACCCTCAGTTGTAAAGCCAAGGTCACAAAGTCCCCATAGCACCAGGGTTTCTGGTTTGATCCTGAGCCTGAGTGACTGTCTGTATAGAGTTTCTCATGTTCTTCAAGTGTCTATGTGGATTTTCTTTGAAAAACCTCCCACAAACATATACCTTGGATGTAAACCTCTATTGGCAGTCAGTACATTCAGGAACCCCTTTTCTCCAGATCTTTGACTGACAGCATTGCATACATTTTAGTGCCTCTAACCATATTCTCTTCAGAAAATCTTAAAAAGTAGGGCTGTGTTTCTCAGGGAGTCCTCAGTCAGTATCTTAAATCTCTTGCAATACCAACCATCCCTTTGGGTTGCCCTGTTTTGCTTTGTTTTTTTGTCTCACATGCACTGGAGATGAAGACAATCACTCTATTAATCTCAGTTTCTGAGGACTGATCTTTGTGTCAAGCTTCTGCGAAACCTCATCGCAGCAAGACTGAAAAACAAAGAGAGCTTAGATTAAAACAAGAAGCAATATAGAGTCCAAGCTACAATGATTTCTTTTCAAATACAGAGTGACACACCACGTGACAACGCCAGCTTCAAGACGGTTGCAAAGTGCAAATAAATCTGGACCTACTTTGCCACAATGGAGATCAAGGTCAACAAAAAACTCTTCATGACCAGCAGGTGATTGATCTTTAGGTTGACCGTAGGTGCTAAAGAAGGGAACTGGACTTGTTTGAAATCCTTGAAGTTGAATCCTTCAAGGATTTCAAGCAAGTCCAGTTCCCTTCTTTAGGGCCTACGGTTTACGATGACCTAGATGACTGAGAATCTTCAGAGACACATCTTCAGGTTGGTTTAAGTTTATCTCATCTCATTATCTGTAGCCGCTTTATCCTGTTCTACAGGGTCGCAGGCAAGCTGGAGCCTATCCCAGCTGACTATGGGCGAAAGGCGGGGTACACCCTGGACAAGTCGCCAGGTCATCACAGGGCTGACACATAGACACCCATTCACACTTACGGTCAATTTAGAGTCACCAGTTAACCTAACCTGCATGTCTTTGGACTGTGGGGGAAACCGGAGCACCCGGAGGAAACCCACGCGGACACAGGGAGAACATGCAAACTCCTCACAGAAAGGCCCTCGCCGGCCATGGGGCTCGAACCCGGACCTTCTTGCTGTGAGGCGACAGCGCTAACCACTACACCACTGTGCCGCCCTAGTTTAGGTTTATCTCATCTCATTATCTCTAGCTGCTTTATCCTTCTACAGGGTTGCAGGCAAGCTGGAGCCTATCCCAGCTGACTACGGGCGAAAGGTGGGGTACACCCTGGACAAATCGCCAGGTCATCACAGGGCTGACACATAGACACAGACAACCATTCACACTCACATTCACACCTACGGTCAATTTAGAGTCACCAGTTACCCTAACCTGCATGTCTTTGGACTGTGGGAAAACCGGAGCACCCGGAGGAAACCCACGCGGACACGGGGAGAACATGCAAACTCCTCACAGGAAGGCCCTCGCCGGCCATGGGGCTCGAACCCAGACCTTCTTGCTGTGAGGCGACAGCGCTAACCACTACACCACTGTGCCGCCCTGGTTTAGGTTTATATGCTATAATAAAACAAGGTCATTGTCGTGTCCAGATGGTTTGATTTTGTTCAAAGGTGAACACTTTTTATTTTGTACGAAGGCCATTGAAGGCACTGGTTTATTCTTGTTAACCAGGCATTGGAGGTGCAAATAAGCAAATCTTAAAATTTCTTCCAATTACACATTTCTCATTTTCAAAGATGCAAGTATTTTTTAGAGAACAAGAGACACAGCTGACTGGCCATTCCACCAACTGGCACTTCATCTGCCAACACCATAAGAGCTAACATCACACAATTACACCATCACAGTAGACAAGTGATTGGACCTGTGATTGAATTTGCGTTCTTCCTCAAGATGAGGCATTCCAGTGTTTCTGGCTCCACTGAATTTTTCTTTACCAGGGCATGGAGCCAGGACTCAGTTTGGCATGAAATGTCGATAATAATTCAGGAGCTGCAAAAAGGACTTCACTTCTGCCATATTTTTGGCTGCAGCACTTCACAACCTTTTCCTTTTCTTCCACAGAGTGAAGGCCTGTCGCAGACGGCCTCACATGTTTGCAAGATATACTTTTATTATGTGAGACACATTTCAGCCTTTGACAGTCTGTTGAGTGCTTCACTTAAATTTTGCAGAGGTTTTCATTCAGCTACATTTCTAGTCAGGGTCTGAAGTTGTGAGGAGTTGCTCAGGTCAACTTTCATGAACTTTTCCCTGATATAAGCGTTGCATAGAATATAAAAACTCGATATATGATGGGATCCCAGATTGTGCCACTATGCGGCCAAATGCATTAGTTCTTCATTTCTTTCACTTCACTGCTGACAAAACGTGAACTGTGTCTTGCGTCTCTTGCTTTCCTTATGTTTCAGTGCCTGTTGCATTTTAAATAGTCATTATTATAATTTCCATTCTTTTCACAATACTGAGGACTACAATGGGGTTTTCAATATTCAGTCCACGGACTAACCGGCTTTCCAGCCAGTATGTCTCAAAAATTGCAGATTGAAAGTGCTTTTACTTTTATCTACATAGTTAACTATCAGGGGCGGCACAGTGGTGTAGTGGTTAGCGCTGTTGCCTCACAGCAAGAAGGTCCTGGGTTCGAGCCCCGTGGCCGGCGAGGGCCTTTCTGTGTGGAGTTTGCATGTTCTCCCCGTGTCCGCGTGGGTTTCCTCCGGGTGCTCCGGTTTCCCCCAAAGACATGCAGGTTAGGTTAACTGGTGACTCTAAATTGAGCGTAGGTGTGAGTGTGAATGGTTGTCTGTGTCTATATGTCAGCCCTGTGATGACCTGGCGACTTGTCCAGGGTGTACCCCACCTTTTGCCCGTAGTCAGCTGGGATAGGCTCCAGCTTGCCTGCGACCCTGTAGAACAGGATAAAGTGGCTAGAGATAATGAGATGAGATGAGTTAACTATCAGCTCAAAAAATCTCACTTGCACAAGTTATGGCGTTGTTGTTTTTCCTGAGCTTCCAAACAAGTTGTATTCTTTATTCTCAGATTGTTTTAATACTAGGCATATCAGACGCTCGCTGGTCGTGCTGTGAAAATTGTCCAAGCAGACGCTCATCTAAGTTTCCAAATCTGTCATTGCTTAACTCTTGAATATTTTCTATTGTGAATATGATCATTAAAAAGCTTATAATCTCTCTGCTTTCCAAAGAAATGTATCTGGTTAAGATCTGTTCAGTACTTTGGGAGTAACGGCAGGTTGAAGTCGGTACAACAGAGTAAAAACTCTGCTCGCGGGACGTCGGGAAACTGCCTGTGCTTTTCTTTTTGAGTCACGAGAAAGCGCTCAGGCTCTCTCTCTCTCTTTTCTCTCTCCTGATCGGTTTCTGACTGGATTACTCATGAATATCAATCAGCTAACTTTTATTTATAGGGATGTTCTCTCACTCTCACTGTTTCTGATGAAGGATTCAGCAAAATTTTCCGTCTGCTAGTTTTGATGTTATGATTCACGGGAGACTTTGAAGCAAGTTTTCATAGCTTTACCTACTTATTTTTTCAAATCAAACTGATTCACATAAATAAATAACTATTTTAGAATATAACTGTAGTTGTTTTGATGAAAAATATTGAGATCTTAATGGTTGGAATGATATTTTATAAAACCGGAAGTCAGAAACGTGAGTGTCAATTTCAGTTCAGTTAATGTGAATTTTTTCATATTACAGTAATTTAACTAGGCTTTATTTTGACATCGACAGACCACAGACTTTTAAATCTGTGTGTGTGAAATGTCAGACACATCGGCCAATCTCCACCCTAGGCACCAGCTTGTGCTGCTACCAGTTTGTATATATTCCCGGGCCGATTATACCTTTTTGTCCAACTTGTATATTGTATTATTTATTGTTGATCTATTTATTGTACCACTTAGTTTTGTAATTTTGTGGGGCCTCAGGTATTGAAGCTTATTGCTCTGTTGAGGATTCCCTGCCATTTTTAACAGCGAAGTTTATAAATAAATAAATAATAATAAAAAAATGTGTTTATTGGATGTGGCTCACAAAGTTTTTTCAAGGTTAGCCTTGAAAGCTATGAATATTAATCGAAATTATCATTTATATTCTTTCATATAAACACTAGTAGGCCCTACTTTTGAGAAATACAAAGGCCTACAGAGCACAAAGAGGATATTAAAAATAATCTATCACTTTTTTTTATTGAGTGTACCAATTTAACATTTTTACCGACTTAGCATAGTTAATACTAACTAAATACGAACTTGCATAATTTGTTTTAGTAATTTTTCAAACTTTGTATTCAGTATACAACCATCTATGTGCCTGCCAATTTCCATGTAAATATCTTGAAAAATAGAAAAGTTATTCAGAAAAAAAGCATTTGATCTCATTGGTTAATGAGGCCCAATTTGGGCCATGGGATCCTCGTATAGAATATTACAGCAGTTTTTTGTTTGTTTGTTTCTGTTTGTTTGTTTTTTTAATTATGCCATTTTTTTCAATCTTTGATTTGTAATACCTCAAACATATTATACCGGGTAAACATATTTTAATTCTGTAAAAAGTATGTTGTTCTGCATTCAATTCAGAATTCAATGAGAGTCATTTCAAGCAATTTGGATTGAATTTGAATTTTCACTTGATATCCCTAATATAGTACAGTGGTGCTTGAAAGTTTGTGAACCCTTTAGAATTTTCTATATTTCTGCATAAATATGACCTAAAACAACATCAGATTTTCACACAAGTCCTAAAAGTAGATAAAGAGAACCCAGGTAAACAAAAGAGACAGAAATATTATACTTGGTCATTTATTTATTGAGGAAAATGATCCAATATTACATATCTGTGAGTGGCAAAAGTATGCGAACCTTTGCTTTCAGTATCTGGTGTGACCCCCTTGTGCAGCAACAACTGCAACTAAACGCTTCCGTTAACTGTTGATCAGTCCTGCACACCGGCTTGGAGGAATTTTAGCCCATTCCTCCGTACAGAACAGCTTCAACTCTGGGATGCTGGTGGGTTTCCTCACATAAACTGCTCGCGTCAGGTCCTTCCACAACATTTCCATTGGATTAAGGTCAGAAGTTTGACTTGGCCATTCCAAAACATTAACTTTATTCTTCTTTAACCATTCTTTGGTAGAACAACCTGTGTGCTTAGGTTTGTTGTCTTGCTGCATGACCCACCTTCTCTTGAGATTCAGTTCATGGACAGATGTCCTGACATTTTCCTTTAGAATTCGCTGGTATAATTCAGAATTCATTGTTCCATCAATGATGGCAAGCTGTCCTGGCCCAGAAGCAGCAAAACAGGCCCAAACCATGATACTACCACCACCGTGTTTCACAGATGGGATAAGGTTCTTATGCTGGAATGCAGTGTTGTCCTTTCTCCAAACATAACGCTTCGCATTTAAACCAAAAAGTTTTATTTTGGTCTCATCCGTCCACAAAACATTTTTCCAACAGCCTTCTGGCTTGTCCACGTGATCTTTAGCAAACTGCAGATGAGCAGCAATGTTCTTTTTGGAGAGCAGTGGCTTTCTCCTTGCAACCCTGCTATGCACACCATTGTTGTTCAGTGTTCTCCTGATGGTGGACTCATGAACATTAACATTCTCACATTGGCTAGAGGTCTTCAGTTGCTTAGAAGTTACCCTGGGGTCCTTTGTGACCTCGCCGACTATTACACGCCTTGCTCTTGGAGTGATCTTTGTTGGTCGACCACTCCGGAGGAAGGTAACAATGGTTTTGAATTTCCTCCATTTGTACACAATCTGTCTGACTGTGGATTGGTGGAGTCCAAACTCTTTAGAGATGGTTTTGTAACCTTTTCCAGCCTGATGAGCATCAACAACGCTTTTTCTGAGGTCCTCAGAAATCTCCTTTGTTCGTGCCATGATACACTTCCACAAACATGTGTTGTGAGGATCAGACTTTGATAGATCCCTGTTCTTTAAATAAAACAGGGTGCCCACTCACACCTGATTGTCATCCCATTGACTGAAAACACCTGACTCTAATTTCACCTTCAAGTTAACTGCTAATCCTAGAGGTTCACATACTTTTGCCACTCACAGATATGTAATATCGGATCATTTTCCTCAATAAATAAATGACCAAGTATAATATTTTTGTCTCATTTGTTTAACTGGGTTCTCTTTATCTACTTTTAGGACTTGTGTGAAAATCTGATGATGTTTTAGGTCATATTTATGCAGAAATATAGAAAATTCTAAAGGGTTCACAAACTTTCAAGCACCACTGTATATCGCTCCATTTGCTACACACCTCTGCCACATGATCCCCCTTTTGCCTGTCCCAACATTCTGTATCTTTGTATTTTGTATCGAACCAGGCTTAACTCCTGTGTGAATCCGATGGTTCTGGTGGCTTGTGTCAGTGAGTCGGAGTGTGAATTTCATCGAGTGAATCTTTTGGGAGGCGGAGAGAAAAGGCAATTACTGCACTGTTGCATGTAAACACTGATTCTCTAGTGTCTTCTTTCACCTCTCTTCTGGCGAGCAGCTCCTTTATTCTTCCTCTAACAAGCCTCCGGCTGGGATGAATTGCAGCGCTCATTATCCTCCAGCCACAGGCGCTTGGTCCTGGCTCCACCCCTAAGCCATATGTATTTTGTTTCTGGGAGTTTGGACTCCTCTTGATGTACTCAATAATGTGATGTTTATGTTGTTCATCCTTTTTTGTTGGCGTTGCAGCTCTGGTACTGTTAGTAGATGCTCAGTCGCGAATAAGAAATGGGTTAAAAAATGGGTGGTTATTTAACTTTGGAACCTTTGAGTCAAGCTATGAGTTTTGCAACACAGGAAAGTTTTCAGGACAGAAGAGTTTACAATTTGCAGTTATTGGTTCGGAGAAATCCAGGATCTTTTTAAACCAAAGAGATATTTAGAACTTAAAAAACATGTAAATGGTGAAAAATAGTGGATGTTATATAGATAGATAGATAATTTATCTATGCTTTACTCTGCTGTCCATGACAGAGCATTTCTTCTTTTAACCCATTAGCTAAGCTGAGAGAGGCGTGTTTTGACCCAGGGAGTGTGATGAACGGTACTCGACTGGGCAGCGACTATAAACTGGGCTCCAGTTTGACCTTCCACTGTGAGCCAGGCTACCAACTGCAGGGCTACTCCACTCTCACCTGTGTGATGGGCAACACCAACCGACCTGAGTGGAACAGAGCATTGCCCAGCTGTCAAGGTGATGATGATTCCCTCATACACCCACCTATACATAACTGCAAACTGTATTTTCCTCTTTACAGATGAAATAAAATGACCCTACAGTATATAAACTTCAATATGCTTTATACTTATTGTAAGTTTCAAGGACTTTTTTTTTTAATCCCAACAACTGTGCACAGAATTGATACCCTTGCTTACACAAACTAGAAGAACACTTGTTAGAGTGTATGCCTCTGCCAAGCCACGTTATCAACATCAAAATCAAATCACTTGAACCGAGGATAATATTAAAGCTGTACGCCAAATTTTGTTCAAATCCGTTCAGTACTTTTTGAGTTACATTGGGAAAAGACACAATATCCTGGATCTACATTCATATCCGGATTTGCATCAAAATCAAATCAATTGTTCCTTGGCTCATGGCTCACATTTCCTCCAAATTTCATCAAAATCAATTCACTACTTTTTAAGTTACAGTGCTCAGCATAAATGAGTACACCCCCTTTGAAAAGTAACATTTTAAGCAATCTCTCAATGAACACAAACAATTTCCAAAATGTCGACAAGACAAAGTTTAATATAACATCTGTTTAACTTATAACGGGAAAGTAAGGTTAATAATATAACTTAGATTCCACATTTTTTCAGTTTTACTCAAATTAGGGTGGTGCAAAAATGAGTACACCCCACAACAAAAACTACTACATCTCGTACTTTGTATGGCCTCCATGATTTTTAATGACAGCACCAAGTCTTCTAGGCATGGAATGAACATGTTGGCGACATTTTGCAACATCAATCTTTTTCCATTCTTCAACAACGACCTCTTTTAGTGACTGGATGCTGGATGGAGAGTGATGCTCAACTTGTCTCTTCAGAATTCCCCAAAGAAAATAATTTCTTTACACCACAAAGGTGAAGGCTACAAGAAGATCAACAAAGCTTTACTTATCAGTCAGAATACTGTAGCAAAAGTGGTACAAAAATTTAAGAAAGATGGAACTGCAACCATCTCACAGAGACGTCCAGGTCATCCACGGAAGTTAACACCTCGACAGGAGCATCTTCTGATGAGAAGGGCTGAAGAAAATTGGCATGCAAGTTCACTGCAGTTATCTAAAGAAGTAGAAAGCCAAACTGGGGTGACTATTTCCCGTGACACAATACAGCGTACACTGCAGAGGAATGGCATGCATGGATGCCGTCCACAAAAGAAGCCTCTCCTAAAGCCCAGGCACAAAAAAGCCCGCCTAGAGTTTGCCAGGGCCCATGCTGACAAAGATGAAGACTACTGGGACTCTATACTCTGGAGCGATGAGACCAAGATACATGTTTTTGGAACTGATGGCTTCAAAACTGTATGGCGTCGCAAAGGTGAGGAATACAAAGAAAAATGCCTGGTGCCTCCAATGAAACATGGTGGTGGCAGTGTCCTTCTGTGGGGCTGCATGAGTGCTGCTGGTGTCGGGGAGCTGCATTTCATTGATGGTATCATGAATTCACAGACGTATTGCTCTATACTGAAAGAGAATATGCTACCATCACTCCGTGCCCTTGGTCATCATGCACTTTTCCAACATGATAATGATCCTAAACACACATCTAAGGCCACTGTTGGATTTCTGAAAAAGAACAGGGTGAAACTGATTCAGTGGCCAAGTACCGTATGTCTCCTGATCTGAACCCAATCGAACACCTATGGGGAATTCTGAAGAGACAAGTTGAGCATCACTCTCCATCCAGCATCCAGTCACTAAAAGAGGTCATTTTTGAAGAATGGAAAAAGATTGATGTTGCAAAACGTCGCCAACTTGTTCATTCCATGCCTAGAAGACTTGGTGCCGTCATTAAAAATCATGGAGGCCAAACAAAGTACTAGATGTAGTAAGATTCAAGATTCTTTTTATTCATCCCGAGGGAAATTTGTCTTGGACATGCACATAGCTGCCGCATAACACACAACACATGACGCCACAAAGAAGAAAAAAAAAACAGACATAAAGTGCTATCGTAGAGATGCATAAAGTGCGTACTTAAAGTGCATACCTAGTGCGGCCCCATACATGCATACATAGCATTACAAGACTGGTAGTTTGTTAACGACATGAATTCAATAAGTTCACAGACATTGGAATAAAAGAGAACTATTACAAAAAACTAGAACAAAAACTAGTAGTTTTTGTTGTGGGGTGTACTCATTTTTGCACCACCCTAATTTGAGTAAAACTGAAAAAATGTGTAATCTAAGTTTATATTGTTAATCTTACTTTCACGTTATAAGTTAAACAGATGTTAAACTTAACTTTGTCTTGTCAACGTTTTGGAAATTGTTTGTGTTCATTGAGATATTGTTTAAAATGTTACTTTTCAAAGGGGGTGCACTCATTTACGCTCAGCACTGTACATTGGGAACAAACAAATAAACAAACGGAGGTGAAAACATCCCCTCCTCCAACACAGTTGGTGGAGGTAATTAGTCCTCAATTTTTGTTTGGGTTATTGAGTGTAATTTTTATGCCTCCACTGCTATTTTTTTGGGTTGTCCATCCATCCATCCATCCATCCAATATTCTCATTAGCACTGTCAGGATGCAGGCACTTACAGATGTAATTGCAGAGGAGAGCGGAGAGCAAACAGTAACCAAGCCAAATTGTGAGACTAGAGTTGTGGTCAAAGGCAGGCGCGGGTCGGTCGATCGGCGAACAGGACAACATAGAAGAAGAAGAAACCTTTATTTGTCACATGCACACTTCAAGCACAGTGAAATTCATCCCCTGCATTTAACCCATCTGAAACAGTGAACACAAGCACACACACACACACCCAGAGTAGTGGGCAGCCACACCAGAACGCTGGGGGAGCAGTCAGGGGTTCAGTACCTTGCTCAAGGGCACCTCAGCCCAAGGCCGTCCCACGTCAACCTAACTGCATGTCTTTGGATCGTGGGGGAAACCGGAGCACCCGGAGGAAACCCGTGCAGACATGGGGAGAACATGCAAACTCCACACAGAAAGGCCCTCGCCGGCCACTGGATTTGAACCCAGAACCTTCTTGCTGTGAGGCGACCGTGCTAACCACCACACCAAGAAGCGTGAACAAGGAAGGATAGTGAGAATCAAAACAACAATAGGCAGGCAGATAGATAAAGGCTCGGTATGCACTGGAGAACACAGAACAATACTTCGCACTGAGTGTTTGTGAGAGAGAGGTTTAAATAGCGTGGTTGCTGATTGTTAATGATCCTCAGCTGAGTTCAGTACTCCGGTGACAGGGGGCACTGTGGCTCATGGGCATTGTGGTTTTGAGCGGCCATGTTTGTAGTTTTCTCAGGGTTGTTGTTCTCAATACTCTCACTGACAAGCGCGATATCTCAACAGCAAGTGGTTGAATGGTTGTTGGATTTAGACGGAATTATTTTTTACATTTAGCAGACACTCTTATCCAGACCGGCATACAACATACCCAGAGCAGCCTGGGGAGCAGTTGGGAGTCGGGTGCCTTGCTCAAGGGGACGTCTGCCATTCCTGCTGGTCCAGAGAATTGAACCAGCGACCTTTTGGTCCCAAAGCTGCTTCTCTAACCATTTGACCATGGTTTCCCTAAATATGGAAAGGATCTGCCGTGGTGCATTGTGGGTATTGAGCTCTCTGACGGACATAAATAATGAATCCATAAAATTTGAAAAAAAAAAAAACAGTGTGGAGCATTAATGCAAGCCATCAAATTTTGGAATCAGTGCAAACAGGATCAAGGTCACAACAAGGTCAAATGTCTGAAATTGTTTCGCTTCGTTCCTGTTTGCCATACAGATACGCTACTTACACATTCATGTTCAGGAACTCAAGGCACACTTTTTAGGCCGTCTAATATTTTTTGCCATCAACCCGTTCATCCATCAGTCCAAAAAGGGGCAAGGTCACAACAAGGTCAGATGTCTGGAAGTGCTTTTCTTCTGTAGTTTCTTTCCTGTTTGGAGTACCTTTTACAGGTGTTTCAGATACAAATTTGTAACACGAAGGACGAGACTCGTTGGCAGCAGAGGCATTGGCATCGATGCTACGGATGCCAAGTTCTACTTGTTCTGACTAAATGAGGGTCGACTCAATAAAATCACAGTGAATTACACAGTAACTAATATATATGAAACTGTACCTATCCTAAAAAAGACTGCTCTTTAACATCATAGTATATTAAATTAAATAGGAGGAACAGAACTTTATTCAGAAGACCTACGTCAGACAATATGATTTTCTGTAGGGCTCTGGAAAAGACAAAAAAATATACACATAATAATAATAATAAAATACATATCATTTAAAACTACACTTAAGTAAACAGTTAGCAAGACATTCTAATAAATAATGTGAAAACGAACATCTCATCTCATCTCATTATCTGTAGCCGCTTTATCCTGTTCTACAGGGTCGCAGGCGAGCTGGAGCCTATCCCAGCTGACTACGGGCGAAAGGCGGGGTACACCCTGGACAAGTCGCCAGGTCATCACAGGGCTGACACATAGACACAGACAACCATTCACACTCACATTCACACCTACGGTCAATTTAGAGTCACCAGTTAACCTAACCTGCATGTCTTTGGACTGTGGGGGAAACCGGAGCACCCGGAGGAAACCCACGCGGACACGGGGAGAACATGCAAACTCCGCACAGAAAGGCCCTCGCCGGCCACGGGGCTCGAACCCGGACCTTCTTGCTGTGAGGCGACAGCGCTAACCACTACACCACCGTGCCGCCCCCAAAACGAACATGATAACGACAAAAAATAACAATAAAGCTAGACTCCCTTTTGACTTCATAAAATCGGTGAGATTTAGTTCCGTCTGAAACATGGTCAGTGTGATACATGTTTATTTCTGTAATATCTCACAAAATATCAGGCCATTCTGTTCTGTGGCTGGGAAGTTATTTAATTTGAGGGGATTAAAGCAAATAATGTGCATGAAATCGCTCGCTTTGAGCAGTCAAGCAGACAGAGGAAGTCCGTGTGCGCATGCGCAGGTTTACCTTCTTCTTCATTTGGGTTTTACAGCAGCTGGCATCCACAGTGTTGCATTACTGCCATCTACAGGTTTACCTTTGAGCGTGCACTGACAGTTCCATCATTCTGTCGCTAAACGAACAGCTGATCACACCGAGGTGCTCGCTGAGCGCCGATATTTATTAGTTTGGTCCTGCGTTTCCTTTCCTTCGTATATAACATAACGTCTTTTCTTCTCGCTTTCTTTCCGTTACTGTAGTCGTTCTTTCATGTTTCATTCGCACACTCACGTCCTCCATTTTTCTCTCCGGTTTCAAATTTGTATCCCACAATGCCTTGCGTGAACAGGGAAAGCCCACCACGGGATGCATGACATAGTAGTATCTTGAATTGGGTCATGGTGAAGCAGGAAAAAATAGCTGAGAATTTAGGACCATGTGGCCTTAAATTCATTAATTGTTCTATTTAAAAAAAAAAGAATAAATTTGGAAGTCTGTGATTCGAATTCAGTAACTTTCAGTCCACTAAACAAAAATAATTGGGTGTCGGGGAAAATTCATTTATTATGACCTACACTTGAAAAATCTGAAAGGCAGTCTACCTTTTAATGTTGAAAAAATATATATAAGAAGAAGAAGAAGAAAAAGAAGAAGCACAAAGCCTAATTATTTACTATGAGGGAACTTTTCACCGATCTTTTAAATTTCTTAATAGTTGACAGTAATTTAAAAGAGCGATGCAAAATTCCTTCATAGTGTCAAATACGCGAGCGAGGCGGATGTATGTGCAGAAGTGTTTATTATAATACAGTGCAATTATATACATGAAGTGCATCAAACACACACTAAAGCAAACAGTCCAAATCGGCAGGCAAGGTCATAAACAAGAAAACGGGCAAAAGGTCAGTCGAGGCACAATCAGGATGTCAGAGGTAAAACGAGAACAAGAATTAGAACCAGGAACAGGAGTCGAGAAACCAGGAAAACCATAAACACGAGAAACAAGGCTCGGTAATGCGCACTAAACGTGGCGCAATACTTTGTATTGTATTTGCATCAGCACAGTTCATAAATAGCCCAACACTTAGTTCTCTATTGGCCCTTTTCCACTACCCTTTTTCAGCTCACTTCAGCCCGACACAGCTCGCGTTTCGACTACCTTAGAGCAGCACGACTCAGCTCGCTTCAGCCCTGCTTAGCACCCAAAACTCGCACGGTTTTGGAGTGGGGCTGAAGCGAGCCAAACTGAGCCGAGTGGGGCTAGGGGCGTGAGCAGACACTCCCCTGTGCACTGATTGGTGAGGAGGAGTGTCCTCACATGCCCACACATGCCCCACGAGCACGCTGGGATCTGTAAACACCGTAAACCTGGAAGAAGAAGAATGACGAAGTACGAGAATTTCTGAAGCCTTATGCGCCTCGCCTCATCTATACGCTCTTGCCAGTATCTGTTGGCGTTGTCGGTGACAACAAGCCACAGCACCAAGACCAGCAACACTAACGATTCCCTGTTTATTGTTTACTATCCGGGTCGTGAGACTACCGCTTAAAAGCTCACTGATGTCACTGTTTGCGCCGCCTAACAACATCACGTGACGTCCACCCACTTTCGCTAACTCCACCCAATGTGTCCACCCACTTCCAGCCAGCACGGTTCAGCGCGGTTGTAGTCGAAATGCAATTCCAACAGCCCCACTCAGCTCGACTCAGCCCAACTCAGCACGGCACGGCTCAGCCCGACTCGGCCGCGTCGGTAGTGGAAAAGCGGCATAATTGAGTTCAGGTGCACCTTGTTCACGGCGCACATGCTGGAGCTCAGTCGGCGCGTGCACAGCCCGAGGAGTGCCTTCAGGTGGAAGCGCCACAGCGCGCAGGACTGACACATAGTAAATAATTAGGCTTTGTTCTTTTTATTATTATTATTATTATTATTATTATTATTATTATTAATAAAACACAAACCGACCTGAATCTCAAAGTGCTTTATGCTACGCAATGTTTTAGATCATTTTGATCATGGTTTTGGGTGGCTCATACTTGATCTAATTTATCTTGATATCTGCTCCGCTCCATTCTTCATCCTCTTCTCTTCTAGATGGTTTCCCTAAATCCAGCATGTATATCCGTGAAGCGCGTATTAAACTTTATCTGCTAATGACATGCAGTTGGCAACCACAAGAGCATAACCTTCATTTCCAAGTACCATATGTTACAGGATATCCGCCAAGGTCGAATATTTTTCACACAGGTGTTTTTCCAAGAGATTTGTTGGTCCTTAATATTTTCAAAATCCCATCAGAATGGAAGCAGAACTATAATTCCTGCTTTAGGATCAAAATCTCTGAGTGATACTGATGAAGGTATTTGTACAGTAAAATTCATCATAGCTCACTGTAATGGTTTGCAATTTCAGCCATGCGGACCCCCCGCCTTGTGCCCATTAGTATTTTTCCTGCTCCAACACACCTGATTCAACTCGTCGGCTCACTAACAAGCCCATCAGGGCTTTAAATGGACTTTTTAGAGTTTGAGAAAAAATATTAAACTCAGCAGGGCACAAGCGTCTCTTCACGATTCACTATTTTCATCAGTCTCTTATGGAATACTCAGGTTCATTTGCTCGATCCGCACCAAAATATTTCACATCCTTAACATGCCAGTTTAATATGGAAAGGATCTGCCATGGTGCATTGTGGATATTGAGCTCTCTGACAGACATAAATAATGAATCCACAAAATCTGAAAAAACAATGTGGAGCATTAATGCAAGCCATCAAATTTTGGAATCAGTGCAAACAGGATCAAGGTCACAACAAGGTTAAATGTCTGAAATTGTTTCGCTTCGTTCCTGTTTGCCATACAGATACGCTACTTACACATTCATGTTCAGGAACTCAAGGCACACTTTTTAGGCCGTCTAATATTTTTTGCCATCAACCTGTTCGTCCATCAGTCCAAAAAGGGGCAAGGTCACAACAAGGTCAGATGTCTGGAAGTGCTTTTCTTCTGTAGTTTCTTTCCTGTTTGGAGTACCTTTTACAGGTGTTTCAGATACAAATTTGTAACACGAAGGACGAGACTCGTTGGCAGCAGAGGCATTGGCATCGATGCTACGGATGCCAAGTTCTACTTGTTCTGACTAAATGAGGGTCGACTCAATAAAATCACAGTGAATTACACAGTAACTAATATATATGAAACTGTACCTAAAAAAGACTGCTCTTTAACATCATAGTATATTAAATTAAATAGGAGGAACAGAACTTTATTCAGAGGACCTACGTCAGACAATATGATTGTCAGTAGGGCTCTGGAAAAGACAAAAAATAAAAATAAAAATAAATAAATATATATATATATATATATATATATATATATATATATATATATTGGGTTCGAGCCCCGGGGCCGGCAAGGGCCTTTCTGTGTGGAGTTTGCATGTTCTCCCCGTGTCCGCGTGGGTTTCCTCCGGGTGCTCCGGTTTCCCCCACAGTCCAAAGACATGCAGGTTAGGTTAACTGGTGACTCTAAATTGACCGTAGGTGTGAATGTGAGTGTGAATGGTTGTCTGTGTCTATGTGTCAGCCCTGTGATGACCTGGCGACTTGTCCAGGGTGTACCCCGCCTTTCGCCCGTAGTCAGCTGGGATAGGCTCCAGCTTGCCTGCGACCCTGTAGAAGGATAAAGCGGCTAGAGATAATGAGATGAGATGAGATATATATATTTAACATATCATTCATTAAAGATTACATGTTTTGTGACCTGATGGTAAAAAAAGAAATGGTTTTAGGTGAATTTTTAAAAATAAGTTCATGTCCCCATTTCAGTACCCATAAGCGTGGAATCACTCATATATATATATATATATATATATACAGGGTGCGATGTGTCAAAACACCAGAAGGGGGGATGGTTTTTTTTTTATTTATCATGAAACGTCACAAAATTAAGGTAACAATAGGCTAACAGCTCAATAACATCCGATGATATCAAATGAATAACACTAAATGAAAACGAACACTAAACCAGAGATAGTAAATTCATCTTCCTATCTCTCTGACTAAATACACGAACACTAACACAACAAAGTTCGCATTGCTTGTCGCGTTGCTGTGATGTTTCTCTCCCTCCGGATTAAATGGACAGTGATTCGAAAATCACTAAAATACATGAATACTAAATGAACAGTTTGCTCTGATGGCGCAGTTCACATTGTGCACAGCTTTCCGATTTAAACTGTTTTTTTTCTCATCCTTATACTTCCTGTTTCATGGACTGTAACGGATTTGCTTATTTAGTAATTTTAATACAGAATTTATTTTGAAACTATAATCAGACACTCCAACGTCCCCCCTAAAAAAAAAAAAAATCGGCCGTGAAAAAGGCGGCATCCGCCAAAAGGCGCGCTGTTTGCATCCCTGCATAGAACGCAAAGATATTGTTATTGTCTACAATGTATCTATTTGCTGGGGATGTTCGTGAACATCAAAGCTGCCACTTCGGGTCATTTTGAAAGTGAGTGCAATGTAGACCATAGAAAACTGTGTCACAACATGCCTGTCATGTCAACTTTTTTTTTTTTGGTTTGTTTGTTTTATTGACGGGGTTGTCCCTGAGGATTTTTTTTCAGCAGAGATAAAAACCAGAGGGGGGGATGATCCCCACCATCCCCCCCAGTATATATATATATATATATATATATATATATATATATATAAATAATCTCATTATCTGTAGCCGCTTTATCCTGTTCTACAGGGTCGCAGGCAAGCTGTAGCCTATCCCAGCTGACTACGGGTGAAAGGCGGGGTACACTCTGGACAAGTCGCCAGGTCATCACAGGGCTGACACATAGACACAGACAACCATTCACACTCACATTCACACCTACGCTCAATTTAGAGCCACCAGTTAACCTAACCTGCATGTCTTTGGACTGTGGGGGAAACCGGAGCACCCGGAGGAAACCCACGCAGACACGGGGAGAACATGCAAACTCCGCACAGAAAAGCCCTCGCCGGCCACGGGGCTCGAACCCGGACCTTCTTGCTGTAAGGCGACAGTGCTAACCACTACACCACCGTGACGCCTCATATATATATAAATAATAAAATACACATCATTAAAAACTACACTTAAGTAAACAGTTAACAAGACATTCTAATAAATAATCTGAAAAACAACATGATAATGACAAAAAATAACAATAAAGCTAGACATCCTTTCGACTTCATAAAATCGGTGAGATTTAGTTCCGTCTGAAATGTAGTCATTGTGATATGTGTTTATTTCTGTAATATCTCACATCCTTAACATGCCAGTTTAATATGGAAAGGATCTGCCGTGGTGCATTGTGGGAATTGACCTCTCTGACTGACATAAATAATGAATCCACAAAATCTGAAAAACAGTGTGGAGCATTAATGCAAGACTTCAAAAGACTGAATCCATGACCATGAGTGGGTTTTTATTATTATTATTATTATTATTATTATTATTATTATTATTATTATTCAGGAATCAACAAGTAATACACATTATTTCTTGACAGAAACCTGCATGAATTAAGATATTTTCAACATTTCAGAGACAATTAGCTGACCCTATTAAATATCAGTTGAAATAAATATCAGAGAATATGTGATATAGGGCGGCAGGGTGGTGTAGAGGGCCTTTCTATGTGGAGTTTGCATTTGTCTGCATGGGTTTCCTCCGGGTGCTCCGGTTTCCCCCACAGTCCAAAGACGCATGTCTTTGGTTAGGTTCGGCTAATCGGTGGCTCTAAATTGACCGTAGGTGTGAATGGTTGTCTATGTGTCAGCCCTGTGATGACCTGGTGACTTGTCCAGGGTGTACTCTGCCTTTCGCCCGTAGTCAGCTGGGATAGGCTCCAGCTTGCCTGCGACCCTGTCGGACAAGATAAGCGACTACAGATAATGGATGGATGATGCAATATAAATATTTATTCTATCCATATTCACTAGATATGAGCAATTGCATGCTCTGATTGGCTACTCTACTACTCAGATATCAGCTCATATACTGTGAGTAAAGAAAAACAAAATGGCGGACTGTGTTGCTTAACCAGCCGAGGATGAAATAGAAACTCTACTCAAAAACAAAATACAAAAGAACAACAAAATATGGAATAAAAGTTGTTATGTAATAGCTGGGTTCCTGCCTGAACTTATCACATCATCAGTTTTTCTTTGGCTAATCGGACCCAAGGTACACCACCACACTTGCTGGAGCAGTTGGGGGTTAGGTACCTTGCTCAAGGGCACTTGAACCAGTCCTGCTGGTTCAGGGAATCAAACCAGCAACCTTTTAGTCTCAAAGTTGTTTCTCTAACTATTTGACCATGGCTTACACGAAAGTCTTTGATGGTCAGAAAGTTTTTTTTTTCAAGAATTACTATTATGCTAGCATTTTTTCACAAATTGCTCCTGTCATTTTTCTGGTTTGTTTACATTCTAAATGGAAATGATTTTGTTGGACGTTTTGCGTAAAGTTTTTAGTCATCGAATTTGCAAAAAATAAAAATACAAATGCTCTGGTTCTTGAAATCCAGTGAACGTGGATAGAATAAAACAGTTATTCCACTCAATCTCATCATACATGGTTTATAGACAACTCGATGCTACGCGCCTACATACAGTATACAACTCGATTTTGTGGAATAACTTTTAAATATGATGCAATATAAATATATATAAGTACAGTAAATATACATATCAGTAAAAGAACAAGTGTAAATCGTACACATTAATTAACAGAATTGAAAAGCCTTTGATCAACATTAAATTAATCCTCGACCTTAATCAAGTTTATTGATACTAGCATTTCAGATGGCTAAAATTACTCGCTTTAATATGGAAGAGAATAAACGTTACTGCAAAGAAGCTGATAAAACAACCACAATCCTTATCAACTTCCCCCCAAACAGCTGATTCCACTTGAACTGGCAAACAGAGCCTAGAAATTCGCCTCTGCAGCCATTCCCCTCACATCGATTATTATCTGAACGTCTTTTCTTCATACAGCGAGCGAGGAACAGGCCCCCTTGCAGTCACTGCACATATTTCATTACGTAGCCAATCCTCTCAACACCGGAGCCCTGATTAATAATGAATGTAGCCATGTGTATGTGGAGGTCCCAGGTGAGAGCCTGTAACATCTGCGCAGTGTTCTGTAGAACCACGAAGGACAAACATGCTCTGTTTACATTCTCCCACCTCTTGTTGAATGAACCCAGTGGGTGTGAAGTGCCTCCAGATTTGGCCCTATGTCTTATTTCTCAGACAGCTGTTTTTTAGTTACTGGCCTGGAGCACTGCAGCACTGGGGAAGAACAATTCACAACTGGAACAAATGCAGTGAGGAACCCATCCATCTGTGCTTATGCTAATTTCACATTTGTGCATGAGAACTACAGAAGGGAAATGACAGAAATTTAAAGAATAGCTATTGGGGAAAAAAAGTGTTTACTCGTGGCTGAGATAGAAAGACTGGTTTGTAGGATGGAATGAATATGGAATAAATGATGAAACAACCCAATCGTATTGTGAGTGTCTCCATGGAGGTATCTCAAAAATTTTTTAAAAACTGGTTGTTCTTTTAAAAACCTGAAAAGAATTTGTAGCTTTGTAGACAAACGGTTAATTATTAGCTAATGTGAGCTTGTATAACTAGCTCATCCGGCCTCCGGCCAAGCCGGATGTGCTTATGCGATCACGCATCGTCTGTCTGTCCGTTGTCTGTCCATCATCATCCGTCCATAATTTACAAAAGTCGCTCCTCCTCCTACAGGATTGATCAGATTTTGATCAAACTCACACACAATATTCCCCAAATGGGTGTGCACAAAAGTTGTCAAGACGGTGGTGCCACCTGTCATATTTATGACTTTATGGGTGTCTGAAATTTTGGGGTGGCTCGTCACATTAAACGTTACTCTTTATAAACTGCTGGGACGTTTTCACTGAAACTCACCCAGAAGACTCTAAAGACATATTCCAACAAGAGTTATTCACCAGGTGGCGCCACCTACTATGGATGAGGCTACAGAAGGGTCACGTGCAATTTCACAAAAATCACTACTCCTCCTACAGGAGTGATCAGATTTTGATCAAACTCATAAGGAATGTTCCCCAGGCTGGTATGTATAAAAGTTGTCAAGACGGTGGCACCACCTCTCATATTTAACACTTTATGGGCGTTTGAAAATTTTGGGTGACTCGTCACACCAAACACTACTATTCATAAACTGCTTGGATGTTTTCACTGAAACTCACCCAGAAGACTCTAAAGACATATTCCAACAAGAGTTGTTCACCAGGTGGCACCACCTACTATGGATGTGGTTACACAGGGCTCATATGCAATTTCACAAAAATCGCTACTCCTCCAACAGGATGGATCGGATTTCAAACTCACACCCAACAACAGTGGTCGGTATGAGCTACAGCCTCAGTGAGGCTTTTTTTTTTAACACACTCCGATGATCCATTCACTATTACAGCATTTGACTGGCCAATGACAGACATTTCACACAACCCAGTGGAATATATGCAAGAGTTTTTTCCTAGATAGCACAAATGCTTTGGAACAACAGGTGCAGTTTACACCACAACACCGTCCCTTCCTAATTAAAATGACATTTGCATGACATTATTTTTTTTTAATCATCTGCTATTTCCAGGTTCCTTGAATATGATTTAAACTCATCAGGGTTGTAGAGAGCATCTCCTATTAGTGATGATTTATTACATTTTCACACATGTGTTCTGTGCTAAACAGATTCAGCTCCTTTCACACAGCTTTCCTCTAGTGATTAATCAACATAACCGACCAGTTCTGGGGCATCATTTAGCCAGGAACAAGCAGCGGACTAAATATTCCAACAGGATTAAAGCTGTGGGGGAATGGAATGTTAAGAACACACATTAACAGAATGCCAAAGCAACGGGAAGTCATGGTCTAATAGAGAAGTAGTTTTGGGACCAAAAGGTTGCTGGTTTGATTCCCTGGACCAGCAGGAATGGCTGACATGCCCTTGAGCAAGGTACTTAATCCCGGGCTGCTCTGGGTATGCTGCATGGTGCCCTGGATAAGAGTGTCTGTGGGAGCTGATTGACAGTATATTATTATTATTATTGGACTAAGCATATATTTGTTTCTTTTTTGAAATGATAGAAAAGTAATTTGTAATTAAATCTTATGCTCTGAAATACAAGTAAATAATATAAATATGTTGAATCGGGGGTGGCACAGTGGTGTAGTGGTTAGCGCTGTCGCCTCACAGCAAGAAGGTCCTGGGTTCGAGCCCCGGGGCTGGCGAGGGCCTTTCTGTGTGGAGTTTGCATGTTCTCCCCGTGTCCGCGTGGGTTTCCTCCGGGTGCTCCGGTTTCCCCCACAGTCCAAAGACATGCAGGTTAGGTTAACTGGTGACTCTAAATTGAGCGTAGGTGTGAATGTGAGTGTGAATGGTTGTCTGTGTCTATGTGTCAGCCCTGTGATGACCTGGCGACTTGTCCAGGGTGTACCCCGCCTTTCGCCCGTAGTCAGCTGGGATAGGCTCCAGCTTGCCTGCGACCCTGTAGAAGGATAAAGCGGCTAGAGATAGTGAGATGAGATGTTGAATCGGTCTTTCGTCCTTCTCCTAATTAGGCCATCCGGTCTGCATCATGTGGTGATAGATGTCAGCTGGGGGGCTGTGTTGCCTTTGTGTGGAAGGAGTGAGGAGTGAAACAGATTATTGACCACTAAATTATTTAATTTTAAGTTAATTTTGTTTTCTATTTACTTGTAGTCAACGATGGAGAATTTTTGTGTCTATGTAAATAAATCCCGATCATTTTTTGAACCTGGAAGAATCTCTGCGAGCACTATTTTTTTTTACTGTCAGTGAGTCATGAACCTCCTCCTCAAAGGCTACAAAATAAGGATCTTTGTGAAGTTGAAGTTGAAGTACTTTATTGTCATTGTTAAGGTACAATGAAATTTCTTTTGTGCTGGTCCCAAAGGTGCAAAACGTTAAGGTGCAAAAATAATAAGACAAAAAACAAACAAACCCCTCTTACCTAACAAGTCCCTGAGAGCTTAAAAAGGTGATAAGTAAATAAATATAATATATACAAAATAGGGTGGCATGGTGGTGTAGTGGTTAGCGCTGTCGCCTCACAGCAAGAAGGTCCGGGTTTGAGCCCCGTGGCCGGCAAGGGCCTTTCTGTGTGGAGTTTGCATGTTCTCCCCGTGTCCGCATGGGTTTCCTCTGGGTGCTCCGGTTTCCCCCACAGACATGCAGGTTAGGTTAACTGGTGACTCTAAATTGACCATAGGTGCGAATGTGAGTGTGAATGGTTGTCTGTGTCTATGTGTCAGCCCTGTGATGACCTGGCAACTTGTCCAGGGTGTAGCCTGCCTTTCACCTGTAGTCAGCTGGGATAGGCTCCAATTTGCCTGCGACCCTGTAGAACAGGATAAAGCGGCTAGAGATGAGATAATGAGATGAGATATACAAAATAAGCATAAATACACTTCACAGAAACGAATGAAGAGTAGCCTCAATGGCATCTGCTAAATGCCATTAATGTAATGTAATCTCACACTGATGTCTTCTGAATTATCAAACAAGCTCATATAATCTCGAAAAGTTTCATCCACTTGGTTGATTACTAATCTTAAAAAAGTTCTAATTATACACAACTGAAGAAATTTTCACTTACTTATGACGTTTCGATGTCTTTCTTAGCTGACATCTTGATCACATCTAACGCTTGGCGTCTCTGGCCACCACCGGATGGTGCACGTGACCTAGAAATCAGCTGATCCCATGTATGGCTGAGTTGGTATGTCCCCACATCCCGATTCATACAGCAGTCTGTCTAAGGTGATCAATAGGGAGTCTAAAGTGATCGATAGGGAGGCACACAGGCAGACCAGATGGATAAAAAAGGCCTTATGGATCCAGAAGACAGACTGCTGTATGAATCGGGATGTGGGGACATACCAACTCAGCCATACATGGGATCAGCTGGTTTCTAGGTCACGTGCACCATACGGCAGCGGCCAGAAACGCCAAGCGTTAGATGTGATCAAGATGTCAGCTAAGAAAGACATTGAAACATCATAAGTAAGTGAAAATTTCTTCAGTTGTGTATAATAAGAACTTTTTTAAGATTACCAAACAAGCTGCATGTGACTTAGTTGATGCACAATGACATTGTGCCATCCTGCTTCCCCACCATTACTCAGCACTGTTTCAATCCATGTTTCTGTGAACAATAAATTGTCACGTTGTTCAAATTTTTATGGAAATGTGGAGAGCCAATCAGATTTCAATCTTAAACCTTCAGGACCTTGTGGCCAGTTACATGCACAGTAGGCCAAATTAAGCCTAAGAATAGCTTTGCGAAAAGATTTGAGTGTACTTAGTAAAGAATGAAACATCATGGGGAGTGCTGTTAAAGCAAATTAAGCAACTATGCAGTGTTCTGATGTGAAGCAGAGTTACTGATACAACCCTAATGTTGATTGTTTTCCTATACCAAGATGTCCAAAGTGTTTAATCTTCTTAGACTACAGCAATTTGCCAATCATTGCAATTTTGAATGTATTAATGAAAGAGACCATCAATGATGGTGTCCAGCCCAAATTTGGGTAGAAGCAATATAGAAGTTATATGCACCCTAGGTAGCCCTACCTTCATGCCAGAAATAATCAAAATGGATGAAGAATCGAGAGAGAAGAAGCGATTTGTGTGGAAACTGCTCATTAGGGCTTAATTACTCCATATTTTCATCATTAATTGCAATTTTGTACATTTGGGTAGAAGCTATATGCACCCCAGGCAGACCTACTTTCCTGCCAAACAGATTAAAAATCAGTGAAGAATTGAGAGAGAAGAAGCGATTTTCATGAAATGTGGATGATGACAGCTGGACGATGGACAACACATGATGGCATAAACTCATCACCTGTTGGCCAGATGAGATAATAATACAATAATACCCCCCATGGCCAACAGGCACCCACCAGATAGATCTCCCCAATCACATGACCGATATCAACCAGGATGGGAAAAGGTGCTTCTTTCAACATCAATATAACCAAACACTGCTTCCTCCGAGGCATGTGATGCCAGCCGACCATGAATTTTCAAACTGTTGCTTATGCAACATGTAAAAAGTTGAAAGCACTATCTGCCCACAGTCTGGTGAACATTGCTGTAATTGACAGCAGAGAAAGCACAGGTTAATTTTGCTCTCTTTGACTGTAGGAACATTGGGATTCAAACTCACAATCACTGGAAGATAGGAAGAACACATTTCTAATCTGCCACTCAGGATAAGTTATAATAAGAATAATAAGAATAATTAGCCACTCAGGATCATCTCATCTCATCTCATTTTCATCCGCTTATCCGGGGCCGGGTCGAAGAGGCAGCAGTCTGAGCATGAAAGCCCAAACTTCCCTCTCCCTAGACACCTCGGCCAGCTCCTCGGGAAGAACACTGAGGCACTCCCAGGCCAGCCGAGAGACATAGTCCCTCCAGCATGTCCTGGGTCTTCCCCGGGGCCTTATCCCGGGGGGACATGCCTGGAACACCTCCCCAGGGAGGCGTTCAGGAGGCATCCGAAAGAGATGCCTGAGCCACCTCAGCTGATTCCTCTCGATGTGGAGGAGCAGCGGCTCTACTCCGAGCTCCTCCCGAGTGACTGTGCTTCTCACCCTATCTCTAAGGGAGCGCCCAGTCACTCTGCAAAGGAAACTCATTTCGGCCACTTGTATCCGTGATCTTGTTCTTTCGGTCATTACCCAAAGCTCATGACCATAGGTGAGAGTCGGAACGTAGATTGACCAGTAAATTGAGAGCTTCGCCTTTTGGCTCAGCTCCTTCTTCACCACGACGGACCAGTAAAGCGACCACATCACTGTGGAGGCTGCACTGATCCACCTGTTGATCTCACACTCCATCCTTCCCTCACTCGTGAACAAGATCCCGAGATACTTAAACTCCTCCACTTGAGGCAGAACTTCTCCACCAACCTGGAGAGGACAAGCCACCCTTTTCTGGTCGAGAACCATGGCCTCAGACTTGGAGGTGCTGATTGTCATCCCAGCCACTTCATACTCGACTGCAAACCACCCCAGTGCAAGCTGAAGGTCCTGGTTTGAAGAAGCCAACAGGACAACATCATCCACAAAAAGCAGAGATGAAATCCTGTGGTTCCCAAACAGGATTCCCTCCAGCCCCTGGCTGCACCTAGAAATTCTGTCCATAAAAATTATGAACAGAACCGGTGACAAAGGGCAGCCCTGCCGGAGTCCAACATGCTCTGGGAACAGGTTTGACTTACTGCCAGCAATGCGAACCAGACTCTTGCTCTGTTCGTACAGGGACTGGACAGCCCTTAGGAAAGAGCCCTGAACCCCATACTCCCAAAGCACCCCCCACAACATACCATGAGGGACATGGTCGAATGCCTTCTCCAGATCCACAAAGCACATGTGGACTGGTTGGGCAAACTCCCATGAACCCTCAATCACCCTATGAAGGGTATAGAGCTGGTCCAGTGTTCCACTACCAGGACAAAAACCGCATTGTTCCTCCTGGATCCGAGGTTCAATTATTGGCCGAATTCTCCTCTCCAGTACCCTGGAGTAAACCTTCCCGGGGAGGCTGAGAAGTGTGATTCCCCTATAATTGGAGCACACTCTCCAGTCCCCTTTCTTAAAAAGAGGGACCACCACCCCAGTCTGCCACTCCAGAGGCACTGTCCCCAACCGCCATGTGATGTTGCAGAGGCGTGTCAGCCAAGACAGCCCCACAACATCCAGAGACTTGAGATACTCAGGGCGGATCTCATCCACCCCCGGTGCCTTGCCACTGAGGAGCTTGCAAACCACCTCAGTGACTTCAGCTTCTGTAATGGACGAGTCCACCTCTGAGTCATCAGCCTCTGCTTCCTCAATGGAAGATGTGACAGTGGGATTGAGGAGATCCTCGAAGTATTCCTTCCACCACCCAACAATATCCCCAGTTGAGGTCAACAGCTCCCCACCCGCACTGTAAACAGTGTTGGTAGAGTACTGCTTCCCCCTCCTGAGGCACTGGACGGTTTCCCAGAATTTCTTTGAGACCGACCGATAGTTCTCCTCCATGGCCTCACCGAACTCCTCCCAGTTCCAAGTTTTTGCCTCTGCAACTGCCCGAGCTGTGGCATGCCTGACCTACCGATACCCGTCAGCTGCCTCAGGAGTCCCGGAGGCCAACATGGCCCGATAGGACTCCTTCTTCAGCTTGACGGCATCCCTTACTTCTGGTGTCCACCATCTGGTTCAGGGATTGCCGCCACGACAGGCACCGGAGACCTTGAATCCACAGCTCCGAACAGCTGTGTCGACAATGGAGGCAGAGAACATGGTCCACTCAGACTCAATGTCCCCCGCCTCCCTCGGAAGCTGGGAGAAGCTCTCCCAGAGGTGGGAGTTAAAGACCTCCCCGACAGAGTGCTCGGCCAGACGTTCCCAGCAGACCCTCACCATATGTTTGGGCCTGCCAGGTCTGTCCGGCTTCCTCCTCCGCCAGCGGATCCAACTCACCACCAGGTGGTAATCAGTTGACAGCTCAGCCCCTCTCTTCACCCAAGTGTCCAAGACATAGGGCCGGAAATCAGATGAAACGACAACAAAGTCGATCATCGACCTCCGACCTAAGGTGTCCTGGTGCCACATGCACTTATGGACACCCCTATGCTCGAACATGGTGTTCGTTATGGACAAACTGTGACTAGCACAGAAGTCCAATAACAAAGCACCACTCGGCTTCAGATCAGGGCCGGGGAGAGGGCTCTTGCTGTTGTTTGTGCCTATGGGCCGAATAGCAGTATAGAGTATCCGGCCTTCTTGGAGTCCCTGGGAGAGGTACTGAGAGGTGCTCAGACTGGGGACTCCATTGTTCTACTGGGGGACTTCAACGCTCATGTGGATGATGACAGTGAAACCTGGAGAGGTGTGATTGGGAGGAACGGCCTCAGGATCATTAATAAGTAAAAAAAAATGAAGCTTGTCGGTCCTGGGATTGAGTTACTGACCTCTTCTGCTCTTCGGACCTGCCTGATCCATCCTGGTGCCCTGTGTCTGGTTGGAGTCTCATCGCATTGCTCCTGTGGAGGGCGGCCCCATGTGGACAGTTGGGGGTTGCACCTGGAGGAAGCTCTGGACTCTTGCAGTGGTGCTTTTGTGGCTGGGGACTGCAGTTGACTTGATGACTTTAGGACTGCAGTTGACTTGCTGACTTTGGGACTGCGGTTGTTGTGAACGGTTTTGTGCTTGGGTTTCCGTCGGTGAGGGGTTTATACAGTAGCATCAACGAAGCTGACTTTGTTAGGACTGTTAATGCTGTAGTCATGTTGTCTGTTGTTGCCCAAATGAGGATGGGTTCCCTTTTGAGTCTGGTTCCTCTCGAGGTTTCTTCCTCATGTCATCTGAGGGAGTTTTTCCTTGCCACTGTCACCACAAGCTTGCTCATTGGGGATAGATTAGGGATAAAATTAGCTCATATTTTAAGTTGTTCAAATTCTGTAAAGCTGCTTTGTGACAATGTTTATTGTTAAAAGTGCTATACAAATAAACTTGACTTGACAACTCATTTTACCTCAGAGTGTAAACTCCTGACCAAAACAGACTCCTTCCATAAACGTTCAGTAAACACTTTCTTAACAGAAAACATGTTTGATTATACTATACATTTTTCTTTGTTAAATAAGAACACATTTTTAAACCTAGTATTAAGGCCTGGTCCCACAATACCAATAACTATAACTACAACTATAACAATAACTATAAATAAATCGGTCCCCTGGAGTTTATGTGGTCGGTGCTCACACCAGACCGATAGCGATACCAACAACCCAGGTCTGGGTTTATTCGTATCGCTGAGATTGCTTCTGGAGCCATTTTTCCAGGCCTGGACCTGATCCAATAAAACATCTGACCAATCAGGTAATCGTTTACACGTGATGTTGTCTGAGCACGTGCTATTTTTTTTTCCCCAGGTATCTTTGTACATCCTTGTTGCATCATGAAGTCACGGAATACAGATTCATGGCAAATAAAAAAAATATAATACAAAGCACGGAGCTTTTATTCACGGATATGTGATATTTTCTGTGAAATATCAAGAGTAAATTAATAATGTTAATTAATAAACATACATGCAGGTAAGATATTTTAATTATGAACTCCAAAACATTTAATTGTTTTTGATTTTTTTTTTTAATCTCTGATGCATTATCCATATGAAATCTGTAACCAATCTGTAATATACTGAAACGTCCGTGACCAATCTGTAAATTATTAGCATCCGTGATGCATCCGGATTAAAATCCGTAACCATTATGGATTTTGTATCCTTTTTTATTATATTTCCATAATCCGTGACCTATCTGTATTATATCAACTCCCGGAGTGTGTGCATGGGTTGTTTTGAAGTCCAGGCTGTACAGTAAGACCCGGAATAATGTGCAACTACTCGGAAAAAACTTCCATGACTATTCCTAAGTTGCATGCGTTTATTTCCCTGAGTGGCAGGACCCAGCGATATTATAGCTGTGGTGTGACTGCTCCAGACTGGAATTAAATTCAGGCAGAAGTATAGTCATAGCTGGAGTTATCGGTATAGGTTTTGTGGGACCGGGCGCTTAGATTGTATGGGTTATTCACCATGCAAGTCATAATGAATGAAATGTGACTCTAAAAACGATATCGTGTTTGTACTTTCTGACCATTCAGATACAATAATTCAACAGTATCAAGTATAATATCTTAAGACTTTTGCTTCTTTTAATTAGCGTTATGCAATGTTACTGCATACACTCTGACTTTTGTACGCTGAGTACGCTGTGTTCATTGAATTTAGCAACCCTACAGTGTGTTATTCCTGAAGCTGGATTTGAGCTTATGATTATAATTGTTACCTTACAGAATGATTTGTGCTGTCAAATGGTATGATTTGAAAGCCTTTTGTCAACCTATTATAATATCGGCTTTAATGTTTGTTTTCGGGCGGCACGGTGGTGTAGTGGTTAGCGCTGTCGCCTCACAGCAAGAAGGTCCTGGGTTCGAGCCCCGGGGCCGGCGAGGGCCTTTCTGTGTGGAGTTTGCATGTTGTCCGCGTGGGTTTCCTCCGGGTGCTCCGGTTTCCCCCACAGTCCAAAGACATGCAGGTTAGGTTAACTGGTGACTCTAAATTGACCGTAGGTGTGAATGGTTGTCTGTGTCTATGTGTCAGCCCTGTGATGACCTGGCGACTTGTCCAGGGTGTACCCCGCCTTTCGCCCGTAGTCAGCTGGGATAGGCTCCAGCTTGCCTGCGACCCTGTAGAAGGATAAAGCGGCTACAGATAATGAGATGAGATGTTTGTTTTCCCAGTAATGTTGTGCCCTGTCCTGACGCTTGCCCTGTATTACCCTTTGTTACCAATCAACTGAAACAAATTCAACAATTTTTTTTCTGATGTGACCAAATATGCAATGTCTGCAATGGACTGTTAGTTGCATTTTAGTGATTATTTTCGAGCCGTCTGTCTGATATAATCACACCAGTGTGTCTGTAGTCGCAGTTGATATATGACTGTACACTGTTAAAAAGGTCTGCCATAATTCAGCTCCTCTCACAAACAAGTCGAGTCAGACCGTGTGGCCTTGACTGATTAATGACCATGCCGGCTTTTAGGAGCTGTCAGAGAGCCATGTGTCATTTATTCATGCCTTATGTCGCCTTTGTAAAACACAGTTCAAGTGCGAAGTTCCTCTAGACGTCTGTCAAGAACTAACAGTTTACATTGGTTTAAGATTCATTTAAGTGATGTATTTACCTTGTATTATTTACTTCTCTTTTATTGTTGTGTACTGTATATTTGTTGCGTTCTTATACTTCAGGCGATGTTAGTGAGTGTTAATTGTGTTAGTCGTTGGTTGTTCATGTGCATTTATCGGCATGCAAGTTTCATTTTCAAGTCTCTGGGAGAGCAGGACATCGTTAATCTTAAGGTCTAACATCTGTAGTAATTTGTAGTAAGTTTGAGTCATCAAACAATTAATAATACAAATTTATACCAAAGCGCTACTGAATTCTCAAATCTGATTGGTTGGAAGGAGGATGAGTCATTCTGTAATCAACCAAAATGGTGGCATAAGAGAAATAAAACACTTCAAGATGTGCTATTAGCAGT
This sequence comes from Neoarius graeffei, assembly GCF_027579695.1. Lineage (NCBI taxonomy): Eukaryota > Metazoa > Chordata > Actinopteri > Siluriformes > Ariidae > Neoarius > Neoarius graeffei. The sequence continues at coordinate 61,268,584 of NC_083587.1, forward strand.
GGTTACAGGGACTCATCTTCATCACCATCCCATCACTGATTATTTTCCAATAACTGCACACTCCAAAGTGTTTTATTTCATACCGATAGATGAGTTGTACAGAAAGAAAGAAAAGAAAGCACAACTTTATTCATCACACACTTGTGAAATTTCCTCTCTGCATTTAACCCATCTGAAGCAGTGAACACACACATGCACAATGAGCACACACACATACCCAGAGCGGTGGGCAGCCATGCTAACAGCGCCCGGGGAGCAGTTGGGAGTTTGATGCCTCACTCAAGGGCACCTCAGCCCAAGGCCGTCCCCTATTAACCTAACCGCATGTTATTGGACTGTGGGGGAAACCGGAGCACCCGGAGGAAACCCACACAGACAACATGCAAACTCCACACAGAAAGGCCCTCGCCAGCCTCTGGGTTCAAACCCAGAACCTTCTTGCTGCAAGGTGACCATGCTAACCACTACACCACCATGCCGCCCAGGACAACTGGTGTTTTAAAAACCACTGCTTGTGCATTGGTTTCATATTATTATTATTATTATTATTATTATTATCTCATCCGGCTGACAGGCGATGAGTTTTTGCCATCATGTGTCATCCATCGTCCATCCCATGTCATCCACATTTCATGAAAATCGCTTCTTCTCTCTCAATTCTTCACCGATTCTTTTTTCTTTTTGGCAGGAAGGTAGGTCTGCCTAAGGTGCATATATGTTCGACACAAATTTGCATAATTGCAATTAATAATGAAGATATGGACTAATTAAGCCCTAATGAGCAGTTTCCACACAAATCGCTTCTTCTCCCTCAATCCTTCGCTGATTTTGATTCTTTCTGGCATGAAGGTAGGGGTACCTAGGGTGCATATAACTTCTACCCAGATTTGCTTCATTACAATTATTAATGAAGTTATGGACTAATTAAGCCTTAATGATCAGTTCAACAAAAATTGCTTCTTCTTGGTCAATTCTTCGCCATTTTGGATTCATTCTGGCAAATAGGTCGGTATTCCTGAGGTGCATATAGCTTCTATATATAGTAGTGTGCATCAGTTGCCCTCACTTTCATAAAATCAGATGCATTTTTGTTTGGGTGTTCCTTTTCACCAATAAAGACATCCTGTAAAATTTTTTGACCATATTCAAAAGTCTAATGGTGGCACCATGAGGTTCATTTTTTGCCAAAAAATGCTTATTTTATGTTTTCGCGTAAGGTTTGAATCACAATGTTGGACTCCATTTATTGATTTCTTGTGAGCCAGAGATCATGTTAAGAACCTTTGCAAAGGATTGAGAAGCATTAATGTGATTCATAATACATTTGTATTGTTTAAAAGTAGTTGAACAATGATTCAATGAACAGCTAAAATTCAAACTGTGCTTCATAATATATTTAGAATATGGACTAAAAATGTGTATCTGGGGCGGCATGGTGGTTAGTGGTTAGCGCTGTCGCCTCACAGCAAGAAGGTCCGGGTTCGAGCCCCGTGGCCGGCGAGGGCCTTTCTGTGCGGAGTTTGCATGTTCTCCCCGTGTCCACGTGGGTTTCCTCCGGGTGCTCCGGTTTCCCCCACAGTCCAAAGACATGCAGGTTAGGTTAACTGGTGACTCTAAATTGACCGTAGGTGTGAATGTGAGTGTGAATGGTTGTCTGTGTCTATGTGTCAGCCCTGTGATGACCTGGCGACTTGTCCAGGGTGTACCCCGCCTTTCACCCGTAGCCAGCTGGGATAGGCTCCAGCTTGCCTGTGACCCTGTAGAACAGGATAAAGTGGCTAGAGATAATGAGATGAGATGAGATGAGAAATGTGTATCTAAGATATTTGGTATACTCTATAAGGTGCCATAATCTTTCATGAAAAGTGATTGAAATTTTGTCATAAAAGTCATAAAATAGCAGCTTTTTCCATAACTTTGAGCTCCTGGTGCCACCATTAAACTTTTTAATTTTGTTAAAATATTTCACCCAGTGTGTTTTCTTACCAAAAGGAACATAAAAACAAAAATGCATCATGATCGGAGGAACTTTTCATTTTTACGGGGCAACTGATGCACCCTAATATCTCAGCTCATCTCATTATCTCTAGCTGCTTTATCCTGTTCTACAGGGTCGCAGGCAAGCTGGAGCCTATCCCAGCTGACTACGGGCGAAAGGCGGGGTACACCCTGGACAAGTCGCCAGGTCATCACAGGGTCGACACATAGACACAGACAACCATTCACACTCACATTCACACCTACGGTCAATTTAGAGTCACCAGTTAACCTAACCTGCATGTCTTTGGACTGTGGGGGAAACCGGAGCACCCGGAGGAAACCCACGCGGACACGGGGAGAACATGCAAACTCCACACAGAAAGGCCCTCGCCGGCCACAGGGCTCGAACCCAGAACCTTCTTGCTGTGAGGCGACAGCGCTAACCACTACACCACTGTGCTGCCCGCACCCTAATATACGGTATAGCTTGTATATAGTGTATATAGCTTGCAACATTTATCGCACAATGTGGCTCACTTTAGATCATTCCTTCTGGACTAGACAGGGCCAGAGTGAGCTACACCTCCATTGACGGTCTCATTGTTCCATATTTGCATAATTCAGATTACATTTGATACCATGCGTAAAATTAAATATTCTTTTTTTTTTTTTATATTTACCCCAACAGCACCTTGTGGGAGCAGGTCGACGGGGTCAGAGGGCACCGTGCTGTCACCCAACTACCCCCGGAACTACACCAAAGGCCAGACGTGCCTCTACGAAATCTCTGTGCCAGGCGAGTTCGGTAAGAGTCTTCACTGTATTACTGTTTCTTCTACATGTCATCAAATAAGCAAAACGTGGCAAAAGCTCAATCCCGTGGCCTCGTCGAAGAGATCTCCATCACTCACACGAGCAGACAGCGTAATACTCTTTTTATTTCACACTCTAAAGAACTCACATTTACTGGGATCAAGTGAAGCGTCTTTGTGAAGTTAAATAAAAAGTAAGAGCAAACACATAATTGAAAAACTTCAAGCTATTTAAGCTTGGCAGCCATGTGTTTGATGAGGCCAAAGTAAAACAGAAAAAAAAAAGAGAGCGAGAGAGACAGTGTGTCAGACTCAGTGGCTTCTTTAGATTAAGAAGTGTGGAATGGATCCATCTTTAGATGTAATAATCCTCCTCATGCTGCGTCTCTGCTGCATTTTTTGTTCAATTCATGCTTTTGTCCTTTGAGAAAGAATACAATAGCTATTAGACATGAATGCTTTATATTGGTATGAGTTTCTAAGGTGCTCATGTTTACTACTGAAGCCCTGGTTGTGCAAATTCATCTCATCTCATCTCATTATCTCTAGCCGCTTTATCCTGTTCTACAGGGTCGCAGGCAAGCTGGAGCCTATCCCAGCTGACTACGGGCGAAAGGCGGGGTACACCCTGGACAAGTCGCCAGGTCATCACAGGGCTGACACGTAGACACTGACAACCATTCACACTAACATTCACACCTACGCTCAATTTAGAGTCACCAGTTAACCTAACCTGCATGTCTTTGGACTGTGGGGGAAACCAGAGCACCCGGAGGAAACCCATGCGGACACGGGGAGAACATGCAAACTCCACACAGAAAGGCCCTCGCCGGCCACAGGGCTCGAACCCAGAACCTTCTTGCTGTGAGGCAACAGCGCTAACCACTACACCACCGTGCCGCCCCCGGTTGTGCAAATTACGAAAGAAAATAATGAAGTGTTATGTCATTAGATTGTGGGGTCTAAATATCATATCAATGTCAACCAGGCTCCATCCATCCATCCATCCATTATCTGTAGCCACTTATCCTGTACAGGGTCGCAGGAGCCTATCCCAGCTGACTATGGGAGAGAGGTGGGGTACACCCTGGACAAGTCTCCAGATCATCGCAGGACTGACACAGAGAGACACACAACCATTCACACTCACATTCACACCTACGGTCAATTGAGAGCCACCAGTTATCCTAACCTGCATGTCTTTGGATTGTGGGGGAAACCGGAGCACCCGGAGGAAACCCACGCAGACACGGGGAGAACATGCAAACTCTGCACAGAAAGGCCCTCATCAGCCACTGGGCTCAAACCCAGACCTTCTTGCTGTGAGGCGACAGCGCTAACCACTACACCACCGTGCCATCTGTCAAACAGGTTCTCATCTCAGCTCATCTCATCTCATTATCTCTAGCCGCTTTATCCCGTTCTACAGGGTCGCAGGCAAGCTGGAGCCTATCCCAGCTGACTACGGGCGAGAGGCGGGGTACACCCTGGACAAGTCGCCAGGTCATCACAGGGCTGACACATAGACATGTACCCCTTTTCCACCAAATCAGTTCCAGGGCTGGTTCGGGGCCAGTGCTGGTGCTGGTTCACAACTTGTTCAACTTGCGAGCCAGCTGAGAACCAGTTTGCTTTTCCATAGCTCGCAGTGCTAAGGGGAGCCATGTCATTACGTCGCTGTATAAGTCAGTTACGTCACTGTATATGTCAGTTACGTCGCTACGTTTGCATAAACCTTGGCACGAATATCGAAGCAAAAACAACGCGGAAGAAGCAGCAGCAGCAACAACAACAATAATAATGGATGACTTCGCGTTTGTACAGCTGCTGCTTCTCGTCGCTTAAAAATGGCGATCTTTCGCTGTCTTGTTATTGTTGTTGGTCTTAACAACTCCGCCCCCCTGCTAACGTAAGTGGTTCTTTCCTCTGGCCCAGCAGAGAGTTGGTGCTAGCCTGGAACCGGTGTTTCTGGCCCCAGAGCCAGTTCTTTGGCAGTGGAAACAGAAAACCCGGTTCCAAACTAAGCACTGGCCCCGAACCAGCCCTGGAACTGCTTTGGTGGAAAAGGGGCAACAGACAACCATTCACACTCACATTCACACCTACGGTCAATTTAGAGTCACCAGTTAACCTAACCTGCATGTCTTTGGACTGTGGGGGAAACCGGAGCACCCGGAGGAAACCCACGTGGACACGGGGAGAACATGCAAACTCCACACAGAAAGGGCCTCATCAGCCACTGGGCTCAAACCCAGGACCTTCTTGCTGTAAGGCGACAGTGCTAACCACTACACCACCGTGCTGCCCGTCAAATAGGTTATGTCAAAATAAAAATGAGTTTTTTATGTTGAACTTGAGAATTTTTTTAAAATGTTGTTAAATAAAATTTATGAATTAAAAGACCCAAATCACAAGTTATTATGTCAGTATAATAAGTAAAAAAGTTTAAATTAAAAGATAAGTTATAAGATAATATATCAAATTAAGTAATTAAATCAAAATAACAAGATAAGATGCCGAAATAATCATGATAAAGTTAAAATAATGAGATAGTGTGTCACAATACTGAGTTATTAAATCATAATTGCGATATACAATGTTATACAGAGTTATAAAGCTAAAATTATTATATAAAATGTATAAATAGTGAGTTAGTCATTAGAAATGATGAGTTATCAAGTAGAAATGACGGGATCTGTCAAAATAAGGAGAAATAAAATTACATCACAATTTATAGTTAAATTTATAAAGTTTAAATAATGATAGTATGTTGAAAGAATGAAATTGTCAGAATATGAAATAAATTACACAAATAAGTTATTCATATGAAAAATTAGTTAATAAGTTAAAATTGTTGTTGTTGTTGTCATTGAGAAATAAGATAATACATTAAAATTTATAGTTAAAGTGATACTGTTGAAATAACAAGATAGAATCATGAAATAATGAGATAGTAAGTCAAAATATGAGATAAATTACACAAATAAGTTGAAAAAATTAAGTTATAATTGTTGTTGTTGTTGTTGTTGTTTTTGAGAAATAAGATGATGCATCAAAATTTATAGTTAAAGTGATACTGTTGAAATAATACAATAGAATCATGAAATAATGAAATAGTAAGTCAAAATATGAAATACATTACACAAATTAGTTGAAACAATGAGTTAATAAGTTACAGTAAAATTGTTGTTGTTGTTGAGAAATAAGATGACACATCAAAATTTATAGTTAAAGTTATGCTATTGAAATCACAAGATAGAATGTTAAAATAATGATAGTAAGTCAAAATATGAGATGTTACCCAAATAACAAGTTATGTTGAAAAAAGTGTTAATAAATTACAATTATTGTTTGTTGTTGTTGTTGTTGTTGTTGTTGTTGTTGTTGAGAAATAAGATAATAGATCAAAATTTATAGTTAAAGTGATACTGTTGAAATAAGATAGAATCATGAAATAATGAGATAGTAAGTCAAAATACGAGATAAATTATGCAAACAATAAGTTAAGGTGAAAAAATGAGTTCATAAATTAAAATTATTGTTATAGTTGTCATCATTGTTGAGAAGTAAGATAATGTGTCATAATTTATAGTAAAGTGATACTGTTGAAATAGCAAGATAGAATCATGAAATAATGAGATAGTAAGTCAAAATATGAGATAAATTCCACAAATAATAAGTTTAGGTGAAAAAATGAGTTCATAAGTTAAAATTGTTGTTGTTGTTGTTGTTGTTGTTGTTGTTGTTGTTGAGAAATAAGATGATGTACTGTATCAAAATGTATAGTTTAAGTGATACTGTTGAAATAACAAGATAGAATCATGAAATAATGAGATAGTAAGTTAAAATATGAGATAAATTCTACAAATAAGAAGTTGAAACAATGAGTTAATAAGTTAAAATTGTTGCTGTTGTTGTGAAATAACATTAAAATTTATAGTTAAAGTTATGCTGTTGAAATGGCAAGATAGAATGTCACAATAATGAGATAGTAAGTGAAAATATGAGATAAGCTACCCAAATAACAAGTTAAGTTGAAAAAAAGAATTAATATGTTAAAAATATTATTGTTGTTGTTGCTGAGAAATAAGATGATGGATCAAAATTTATACTTAAATTTATAAAGTTGAAATAACAAGATAGCAAGTCAAAATATGAGATAAATTACACCAACATATATTATTTAATTCAACAAACAAGTTGACTTTCTTGTTGTTGTTGTTGTTGTTGTTAAGAAATAAGATAATACGTCAAAATTTATAGTTAAAGCTATACTGTTGAAATAACAAGATAGAATGTTGAAATAATGAGATAGTAAGTCATGATGTCATGACAGTAGATAAATTAACAAAATGACAAGTTCTGAAGTTAAAAACTTAATCCAAACAGCTTTGTTTTGCACAGAAAAAAACCCACACATCTCAAAGTTTATTCTGATCTTTACTGTATATGTCCCCCTTCCGGATGTACGATTTCTCCTTATGATGATCCATATGCCTGTCGAAGGGGCATAACTAACTGACAATTACAGAAACAGGGATGAACGTGACTAACATCTTAAATCATATCTGTGCCAGGTAAAATCACTCGGAGTCTGGTGTCATGTAAATATGTAAGCCATATAACGTTCTGTTGAATTGTTTGTAATCATTTCTGAAATTGTTGTTTGTAAGGCGAGTTAGCTACCTGTCACTTCCTTCTTCAGCCCACAGCTTAGCTGGTTTTTGAGACAAAATGACAAAATGACGCTGCTCATGTTGTGCTGGGGGGGTGGCACGGTGGTGTAGTGGTTAGCGCTGTCGCCTCACAGCAAGAAGGTCCTGGGTTCGAGCCCCGTGGCCGGCGAGGGCCCTTCTGTGCGGAGTTTGCATGTTGTCCGCGTGGGTTTCCTCCGGGTGCTCCGGTTTCCTCCACATGCAGGTTAGGTTAACTGGTGACTCTAAATTGACCGTAGGTGTGAATGTGAGTGTGAATGGTTGTCTGTGTCTATGTGTCAGCCCTGTGATGACCTGGCGACTTGTCCAGGGTGTACCCCGCCTTTCGCCCGTAGTCAGCTGGGATAGGCTCCAGCTTGCCTGCGACCCTGTAGAAGGATAAAGCGGCTAGAGATAATGAGATGAGATGAGAATGAGATGTTGCGCTGGTTTTAGAAGAGTCTTTTGAACAATCATACTCGGCTGAAAAGTGAAGAGCCAAGGTTTTATTTTAAGAATAATAATAATCCAGAATGTAAAGCAAAATCAAGCAAACGCTTGAACTTGCATTGCTTAAATGAATGTTTCATTTTTTGCCCACTAACAAAATTAGAACAAAAGGAAAAAAAAAATTCCCAGCATTGTATAAGTGTTAAGGAAACATTTTTCCAGGAAGTCAAAAAGTACAAAAGTTTACTTCGTCCATACAAAAGTCATGCTATCAAAAATACAGTCCTGTGCAAAAGTCTGGGGCACGTGTAAAGAAATGCTGGAGACCAAAAATGTCTTTAAAATAATGAAATGAAATGTTTCAACATTAAAAAATACTATAATCAGTGAGCCATAATAAATGAAACAAAGTCGATATTCGGTGTGAGATGACCCTTTGCTTTAAAAAAAAATTAAATAGTAGTCTGAGGTCCAGTGAGTGCAGTTTTATGCGGAAATGAGCTGTAGGTTTTACTGAGCATCTTACAGAACCAGCCCCAGTTCTTCTGGACACTTTGTCACACTCGCGTCTTCATTTTGCACCAAAAATTTTCCAGCAGCCTTCATTATGTTTTCTTTTTTAATCTGAAAAGTGCTCTCTTATGGAATATGCTGCTCAGATACAAACTTTTTTTTTTCTTCTGTACTGTTTAATTTGGTGCTGGGAAAAAAAAACAACGACGACGAACGTTTGGAACTCTAAAATGTTTTTGTAATGTTTTGACTTGATAATGTAGAAGTCATAAAATAGAAATCTATAACAAAGCTTGCATAAACAAAAAGAATAGGGTGCTAAAGACTTTTGCACAGGACCGTATGTCAGTTTGTTTAATATTCAGGGAAGCTGGCTGCGTTGGCTTTGTACCTACAGTAGGAAAAGAAAACTATTGTGAAGAAATTCTTCATATCCATACAGTAGTCTCAAAGACATGTGGAGTTCTTATAATTTATACATGTACATAGTGTAGGTGTGCTCCTGCAAACACAGCTGGAAGCTGCTGTAATCCATCCCACACTTAGACCTCCTCACTAATCATACACTCCAGCCTCAGGAACGTTCCAGTGAACGCATGGGAACTGAAAGCTTCATAACTCACAAGCACAACAGAACAGATCAATTAGACATTACATATGGTGTGTGTGTGTGTGTGTGTGTGTGTGTGTGTGTGTGTGTGTGTGTGTGCTTCATGTAACCAATGTCACCCATAAAACCTGGCATAAAAAGCAAATAAATACAGTCCACGGACGAACGTGACCCAAATGACTAGCATGTTCAAGGTGTTTATTAGAGCAGCGCTGGATGTTCGTTCTTCTCTTAAAACCCATCACAGAGTCACTTCGGCCGAGTTTATCATTTAATTACGCACCTAATCGCTCATAGCCCAAGTGATTTCCTCGGTATTAATAGCTGTTAAGGCGATTGATTGCTTTCAAAAACATTTCCCTTCGAAATAAACGCAGTACAACTTTCCATTAGTGATTTTTTTTTTTAAACACAAATTTTTCTTTAAACATAAATAAGATTTACATGCTGTAAAAAAATTATTATTATTAATAGAAAAAGGTGTCTAATCCTAAAAGGGCATTATGCCATTATATTCTCTATGGTTGTTTAAGAAACTTTCTTTTTTTTTTTTTTGCCAGACTCCAAGATTTTGGTAGAATGACAGCTGATTTAAAGTGCATATCCTGGACCAATTTCGCTTTTTTTTTTTTTTTTTATATGAAAGTCTGTCCCTTTACACACTCATCCAGAAGGGTAATTTTGCACAAGGCCATCTGTCTACAGCAGAAAAAATAAAATAACAAAACGCATCTGGAAAAATCCCAAGGGAGTCTGGAGCCAGATTCGTGACGTCACCTGCGGAAGCGCCAGCAGGCTGCGCGAGCTTTGCACGGTTTCAGTGCACAGCCTGTGTAGACCAAGCGCTCCCATTTCTCTCTCATTGTCCGGTCTTTTGGGAAACGATGAGCGCTAATCCCATCAAGATTGGTGTTGCTACACCCTCCTACGATACATCTGTTAACCATTTTAATAATTACGTGATAACGTTGAAGAAATTTGCAGAAAACCACTAGGTCGTTTTCTCATAAACAAACCAGCGCTGACGTAGGATTCAGAGGGAGGCGTCCCACAGATGATGTCACGAAAATCAATGTTTCCCGGGAAATCCCGGGAAAGTTTTTTCAGAGGCGGACCAATTCGCCTCAAATGGCTTGATTTCAACTGAATTTTTCTGGTATTGCGCAAGGTAAAAAAATTGCACAAAATGCAAAATGTGACCGATATTTGACCAAATTTTAATATAAAATAGGAGAATTACATTGATCTTGCTCCTGAATTTACCCGTGATATGCACTTTAAGGTCCAAGAGCAATCCAGAGAGCCAGTTTCTGATCCTTTTAGGAAAAGATGGTCTGGGCTTTGGTTCCACCAAACTCTAGTGTCATATCACTTCCTGTTAGTGTTGTAGTGCTCGAGAAAGGTCTCAAGACCACTTTTTGAACGTCTCGGAATCAACTGCGTTTTTACTCCATCTTGTCTCGGTCTCGGACATAGAGGACTCAGGATTTTATTTCAAGACCACAACTGCAGGGATTTCACTAAATTAGCTCATCTGACCATAAGGCCGATGAGCTGTTGCCATGGCATGGCGTCCATCATCCGTCCGTCATCCACAATTCAGTTAAAGCATATCTCCTCCATCAGTTCTCCATGGATTTCCGTTCCGATTGTTTTGTTTGAAAGAACTCATCACACAGCACAAAACTTGGTCATTATTTTGACATTTTTTTTTTTTGCTAATGAGTTACTAATTAGGGGCGGCACGGTGGTGTAGTGGTTAGCGCTGTCGCCTCACAGCAAGAAGGTCCGGGTTCGAGCCCTGTGGCCGGCGAGGGCCTTTCTGTGCGGAGTTTGCATGTTCTCCCCGTGTCCGCGTGGGTTTCCTCCGGGTGCTCCGGTTTCCCCCACAGTCCAAAGACATGCAGGTTAGGTTAACTGGTGACTCTAAATTGACCGTAGGTGTGAATGTGAGTGTGAATGGTTGTCTGTGTCTATGTGTCAGCCCTGTGATGACCTGGCGACTTGTCCAGGGTGAACCCCGCCTTTCGCCCGTAGTCAGCTGGGATGGGCTCCAGCTTGCCTGCAACCCTGTAGAAGGATAAAGCGGCTAGAGATAATGAGATGAGATGAGTTACTAATTAGGCCAAATTAACGAATTTTCTAGGCCTGTCTCTAGAATTGTATCTCCTCTCTCATTTCTCAACCGATTTCAGTTCTGATTGATGTTTTGGGCCGATCTTCCCAGGAGGACCATAACTTCGGTGTTTGTTTGTTGATTTTCCTGCTGTAAACAATTTGTTTACAAGTTTGTTTATTTTCAGTTAAATCATTTCTCCTCCCTCAGTTCTCAGTGGATTTTGGATTGTTTATTTTGAAAGAACTCAACCTTCTGCACAAAATTTGGTCATTGTATTGTCAATTTTTTGCTAATAAATTAATAATTAGGCCAACTTAACACCTTTTCTTCTGACTAGAATTGTATCTCCTCTCTCCATTTATCATGCAAATTCAGTTCTGATGGATGTTTTGGGTCGATCTTCTCTCGGGGAACAAAATGTAGCCCTTTGTCGATGTTCCTGTTGTAAACAGTTTGTTGTGGAGGTTGGTCCACTCTCACATTGTCACATTTCAGTTCTGTTTGATGTTTTAGTCATCACGGTTGTTTTGATGGCAGGCCGGATGAACGACTACGTCCTTGACATTCTGGTTTATTTGTTAACATCATTACTGCGGATGTAAAACTTCCTGATTCAAATGCGACTAATAACATGAAATGTTTTTTTTTTTTTTTTTCTTCCTGTTAACAGCTGTCACCCATCCCACCCACCCCCTTCACACACACTGGTCTGGTTCTGGTCTTGACTTGGTCTGGCCCTGGCTTGCTGTTGGTCTTGACTTGGACTGGCCCTGGCTTGCTCTTGGTCTTGACTTGGTCTGGCCCTGGCTTGCTCTTGGTCTTGACTTGGTCTGGCCCTGGCTTGCTCTTGGTCTTGACTTGGTCTGGCCCTGGCTTGCTCTTGGTCTTGACTTGGTCTGGCCCTGGCTTACTCTTGGTCTTGACTTGGTCTGGCCCTGGCTTGCTCTTGGTCTTGACTTGGTCTGGCCCTGGCTTACTCTTGGTCTTGACTTGGTCTGGCCCTGGCTTGCTCTTGGTCTTGACTTGATCTCAACCCCTCAACGTCTTGATCTTGTATTGCTCTTAATACACTCTGGTCTTGTTTTAGGTGGTCTTGACTAGAACATTACTTCCTGTTTCAAGTTTCATTATGATGGGAAAAGGGTTGTTATTGTCTGATATGGAGATGAATTGACTCTTCAGTTGTTTCACATATATGTATAAAGGTCATTTTGATCCCATTCAGGGGTTAAGTTTGAAGCTTCCTGTAAATGGACTGTGCGGGGAATTTTAAATCCTGCTCTCATCCCCTCACGACCTTCTCTCTCCTCATATCACTCTTCCATCTGCCTATCTCTCTTGTCTCTTGATCCTCCGCCCATACTCCCCCTGGCACCAGCACACATTTTTATCACTTTCTCATACTTTTCAGCAAGCAAAAAAGAGAGAAGTCACAAGTAAAGCTCATTTTCTCTGTCGTCAGTTTCTCCCGGCTCTAAGCAGAGCTTGCTTTACGTTCAGAAGGATTTTCTTGCTTAAAGAGAAATACATTTAACGATACTCTGCAGATAAATGCAGAATAGCGAGGGTAGTCCATCAGCATCTGTCTGCCGTCTTGTTTTCGGGGCAGAAAGCCGTCTGATCCATCCAGAGCTTCTGACTTCTTACATCAGGATTAAATGATCTTTGCGTCTTAAATTCGAGGGAGGAGTGTACGATATGACAAAAATATCGTATCACGGTTTATTTATAAAAGAGATTTCTACAATATAGCATACAGTATATAAGATAATCTAAAGACATATTGCTGATCTCAAGAGACTTCCTGCTTAAATAAAAGTTAAATAAATATCAGTAAATAAGCAAATAAAAATATAAAGGTTTGAAAAACAGTGTTATATAAAAATGTGTGATTTTGTGATGCTTTTATTTGGATAATTTTAATAATCAATTGATATTTGACATAATTATGAATTTATTATTATTTATTATTAAATCATACAAAATATGTAGTGAATGAGCTACATGAATTAAAAAATGTGGGAAAATGGAGGGGAAAAAAAAGTAGGGAAGCCATGGCCTAATGGTTAGAGAAGGGGCTTTGAGACCAAAGTGTTGCTGGTTTGATTCCTTGGACCAGCAGGAATGGCTGAAGTGCCCTTAAAGGAACAGTCCACCGTACTTCCAAAATGAAATATGCTCTTATCTGGATTGAGACGAGCTGCTCCGTACCTCTCCGAGCTTTGCGCGACCTCCCAGTCAGTCAGACGTGCTGTCACTCCTGTTAGCAATGTAGCTAGGCTCAGCATGGCCAATGGTATTTTTTGGGGCTGTAGTTAGATGTGACCAAACTCTTCCGCGTTTTTCCTGTTTACATAGGTTTATATGACCAGTGATATGAAACAAGTTCAGTTACACAAATTGAAACGTAGCGATTTTCTATGCTATGGAAAGTGCGCACTATAATGACAGGCGTACTAACACCTTCTGCGCGCTTCGGCAGCGCATTGATATCTGAGCTCTGTATCAATGCGCTGCCGAAGCGCACAGAAGGTGTTAGTACGCCTGTCATTATAGTGCGCACTTTCCATAGCATAGAAAATCGCCACGTTTCAATTTGTGTAACTGAACTTGTTTCATATCACTGGTCATATAAACCTATGTAAACAGGAAAAACGTGGAAGAGTTTGGTCGCATCTAAATACAGCCCCAAAAAATACCATTGGCCATACTGAGCCTAGCTACATTGCTAACAGGAGTGACAGCGCGTCTGACTGCGTCTGACTGACTGGGAGGTCGCGCAAAGCTCGGAGAGGTATGGAGCAGCTCGTCTCAATTCAGATAAGAGCATATTTCATTATGGAAGTACGGTGGACTGTTCCTTTAAGCAAGGCACTGAACCCTCATCTGCTGCTCTGGGTATGTTGTTCTGGATAAGAGTGTTTGCTAAATGCCAGTAATGTACAAATTTAATTTTAGCATTAATTTTTTTCCAGGTTATTTATGTATAAGGAAACGGAGATCGGCGCCGCACCCATGTGCCTCAAAGTGCTGGTTAGTACTGGGACAGGAGACTGCCTGGGAAGACCAGATCCTGGCATGGAAGGGACTTTGATTTGACTTCGATTTATGTATAAATAATGATAAGTATAATAATAAGTATATATAAATATAATAATAGTAATAATAATAAAAATATATAAGTAATATATATTATAATAAATACCAATGAAATAAAATACACAAAATTAAAGAATAAATATAATAAAATAAATAAATGTAAATAATAATAATAATAATAATAATAATAATAATGTCATTTCTGTTAAAAAATCACAAAAGATATCATGATACCTGCGATATCTCAGAAATGTTTATCGTATCTTAATTCATCACGATATCAATCTTATATCTGGATATCAGCCAGCTCTAGACTAGTACACGATCATTATTCTGACCAAACAATAATTTGTATTAAAACCATCCGGTTTCCAAAAAAGGTGCCAACATTTATATTTTTTCGCCAGAGCATTTTTGTGAAAACTGAGCCCACACTTTTCTACTTCTTCAGTTAAAGCAGCGGTCAAACTCAACACTAATAAAATTCACTGAAGGGGAAAGGACATGGAATGTGAAATATAGATTTTGTATTTCTTTAGCGGTTACTTTTGGTTTGCGCTGAATTTATCAGCACGAGGTGAACTATGACTTCATGTGAATTCACAAATCTCCATCTTGTGAGCCAATAGAAGATGTGTGGGCGGGACTGTGGGGGCTTTGGTCAAGAAAAATGTAGGAGCCATTTTTAGCACACTAGACTTTTGCCTATATAGTATGTAAAAATAAATAAATTTGCCAGTTCGTCCACTGGGTTTTGTGGTAAAATTCAGTTTTTGGTTTGTTTTTTTCTCCCTTGCTGCTCAGATTTTCTTCTTGGCAACGTCATCACGTCTGCATGTGCCTGAAAGTCAGCATATATTGTGTTTTCTCAGTGAACTAGGGAGTTTCTTCTGATTCCGCTCTGATACAAAGAGTGTGTTCTTGAAGGCTGCTGTGCTAATGATAGCATTAATATGACAGCTAGCCGAGGAACCACTTTAACCTCCACTGGCTTTGTGTCGAAATTTCTGGTGTTAAATTAACACCCTTGAAACTTGGCAGTGGCTTTCCCTCCGGCGGTCCAGCGAGTGTGACGAGGGAGATGCCATCGCTGCTCATGGTGGCATGTTGGCAGTGTCATGAAAGTGCCTGTGGGCACGCAGCAGCCTTGAAACCAATTTTTATCCTCCCCCGTGCTTTATTCTGCTCTTCCTCTCTCACGCTCGCTCTGACTCACTCTTGCTCCATCTCTCTCTCTCCATCTTTTTATCTCTCTTCCCAGATCGATGGCTATCTCTTTGAGAACGACCTAAAAAATCCTCATCACCTCACATCAGACCATGGACAGTCAACCTCCCATACACACACACACACACCCTGCCCGTCCCAATGGCTTATACCAGATTGTAAATGGATGTAATTAATAAGAAAGAAATCCACACTCTTTTCACAGCCAAGCTCAAAAAAAAAAAAAGTTCTCCTGCATACTAACATGCTGTAGCACACCATCAGATAAATGGTGTTTAAACACGCAGGGACGTGATCACAATCAGCAAATTCAGTCCAAAACTTTGTAAATATTTGATGCAGGGAAATATCCTCATATTCAGACTCGGGTTACGTACCTGTTTAAGTTGCTTTTGTTGTTGAGCAATTCCCATTCAGAGCATTAAAATCACCCGTGTGTAGCTTTTGCTTCCAAGATTTGGAGATTTTTCTTGAGTAGATGCATCTGAGGTGTGTGGACTGAAGACAGAAAGACTGTTTTTTTCTCCTTTTTCTCTCAACCGATCATATAAATCAGTGGTGATTTTATCATTGGTTTATTTTTACAACATGGCTTCCATCTTTATTACTCAGTTATTCTCCTTAAATATAGTGCTGGATCAAGTGCTTATAAAATAGCACTTGATCCAGCACAAGCCACTGCGTTATTTGTGTATTTATTTAGTTTTTTGCTTTTATGCCAGAGTTTATACTGCGAGTTGGCTTAGTGGTTAGCATGTCCACCTATCGACTGGGAGATCGTGAGTTCTACTCACGTTTGGGTCATACCAAAGACCATTATAAAAATGGTACCTACGTACTTCTGTATGGCAAGGGATGCCAAAATACAGATGTGAGTGGGGAGTCAAACTCTCGCGGTAACCAGAGGACCAGCCCCCCCCCCCCCCCCCCCCCAACTGTAACCAGGGACAGATCCAGACTAGTGCATTGGTCAGAACTTGGCATTGGTCACGAGGCATTTGTTTACTTTACCGCTAGCTGGCTACATGGGCTATGGCCATGGTCAACCAACAGACAAATGGGTCAGGATCCGACCACCTGTGATAAGCAGTGGTAAGCAGAAGCTGACCTAATTACTTGTATTCTCACGATGTTTTGTATAGCATGTCCTGAGACAAAGAATGTAGGTCAAACCAATAAAATGCTCCAGAAAGAGGTTGAAACTTGAAATTCGCTCGAGCCGTGATCATAGTGGGCCATGCCTGGGCTGTTTCGAAAGGCCTTGGGGAGAAGGAGGTGTCTGTAAAGTTTGTCAGGGCTAGGACTTTCAGTTTATATTGAAGTTTTCGGCCAGCCGTGCTCACGCAGGGGATTCGGGGCAAATAACAGGCCAAGCCATGGTTGTAGCGGGCTGTGGCTGCCCTCTTCGGAAAGGGCTCGGCGTGCTGTGAAAATCCATAGCGATCTGGTAAAATTAGTGAAAATATTTCTGCAAATGTGCATCTGTCAGATTCTTGGGCTGGATCTGTCCCTGCTGTAACCTGAGCTGTATATAAGTGAGAGGCCGAGGGCTATAGGAGTGGAGATCGGTGCCGCCCAATGTGCCTTAAGGGCCCGGTTAGTACTGGGATAGGAGACTGCTTGGGAAGACTAGGTCCTGGCATGGGAGGGACTTTGATTTTAATGGCAGACTTTAGCCACAGTATGCTAAACCAGTACGTAGGCTGTTTTATCATGCCTTTAGTGCATTGTTTTTTGTTAAAGTTTTTTTTTTTAATTCAAAGTGCTATCCTGTGAAGAAAACATTCCCCCCAAAAAAAGATTTTGAAGGATAAGCTGACCTAGCACTCATGTGCTACACTTACAGCTCACTTTAAGCTAATTTTTAATTGTATGCATAATTTTATCCCTGGTTACGTCTGAGCTCTGAATATTGCAGTGTATTGGCTACTGTTCTGAACTCCTTACTATGAGTACTTAACTTTATTTCCTACATGTATACTTTACTTGTGTTTTTCTTTCTTTTTTTTTTTTTGTTTTACATCAATGTTTCTGGAGCTAAAAAGCCTCCGGGCTCACAGATCTCGCCTGCAGCAAGCTTGACATGAGGAACATGTGATCCTCCAGAGACGAGTCACTTCCTCTATTCTTCACCTCTGCATTTACAGCTCTGGCATTCATACACAGTCATGTCTCACAGTCCCGAATAATCATCATGTGATTCTTTTTGGACTGCTTGTCATTTCTGGATTGACATCCTGTTTCTGTAAGAGCAACATTTAAAAGTCCTTTCTGCAGTTTTATGGGGGGTTTTCCAGCTAAACTTCAACCTGATCCCTCTTTCGGAGGAAACTGCCTGCACCTCATCCTGTTCTCGTGATATCCCTTCTTAGTGGTTTAAGACTTTAATCCTCTCACAGATGAGTCTGTTCAGCAACTTGTCCGTTTTATGCTGAGTGGCTTCTCTTTATTCTCTCGTTTTACTCCGGGATGTTGTTTCTCAATATAGGAAACTCATACGAACTGCAAATACCAAGGAAGTCTTACAGGGAGGCAACTTTTTTGGGGGTTAGCTTGTTTATTTTTCTTCCGTTAAAAGGATTTTGATATTATTTTGCTGCTAGGTCGCTGAAGTACATATGAATCAGATGGCATCAGTGAGTAAACGAGCAAGACCAAGCTGATGATGTCACGATAAACATTCAGTCATTCTATCGTGCAGGGTTTCTCAACCTTTTCTAATTTAAGGCCCACCTATTCAGACTGATTATTTTGGCTCATCTATTCTATTAGAATCTAATAATCTATAATAAAGTGTATTAATGGGATGCGACATCACTCCCTGTTACAGATGGGAGCCCAGGAATTAAATAAGTGCAATAAAAACAAACTGTTTTTATTGTAGGTGTTGTATTTAAAATTGTATGGATGTACCAGAATGGCTCGTCAGCACTGTCAAAGCAATGTACTCATTTGCTACAAGCAGTGTCAGAATTGACAATTTATACAGTGAGAGCTTTAAAGTCCAAGTTGGTGTCCACCAAGGATCAGTGCTGAGCCCCCTCCTGTTTATCATTGTCCTTGAGGCCTTGTCACAGGAGTTCCGCACTGGATGCCCTTGGGAGCTGCTGTATGCTGACGACCTGGTACTTGCCTCAGACTCCCTAGAGGGTTTGCAACAGAGAGCTGGAAGGCAGGCATGGAGTCGAAAGGCCTCCATGTTAATATGAAGAAAACCAAAGTCATGATCTCAGGCATAAACCTGGGTACACTTAAAGATTCTGGTGGATACCCTTGTGGAGTATGTAGGAAGGGAGTTGGGGTGAACTCTATCCTCTGCACCGGTTGCTCCCACTGGATTCACAAGAAATGTAGTGGTATCCATGGTAGACTGAACCCTGATCCATCCTTTAGATGCAGCCGGTGCCTAGGAACAGCTCGTCCCATTGATGGTAGACCATGCACTTCAGTAAGAGTCGATGACCAAGATCTTGCTGTCGTGGATTCCTTTTGTTATCTGGGGGACAGCATATCTGCAGAAGGTGGCTGTGAGGCTGCCACTGTAACTAGGGTCAGGGCTGCATGGGGTAAATTTAGAGAGCTTCTACCACTCCTCTGTTCCAGGAGTCTGTCTCTCAATACACGTGGCAAAATCTACAACAGCTGTGTTAGGGGGGGCATTGCTTTATGCATACAAATGCTGGCCCCTGAAACAGGCAGACTTGGCCAGGCTCCAGAGGAATGAAAGAACCATGCTTCGTTGGATGTGCGGCATCAAACCAACGGATGACATCTGAACCCAGGACCTCCGCCAGTGGTTGTACTTAGAAGATCTTGCTGATACCATTCGACGGAAGCGCCTCAGATGGTTTGGCCATGTCCAGAGGAACAACACCTGGTTGAGTCATATATACACCCTGGAAGTCGATGGATGTAGGCCACCTGGGCGACCTAGAAAGAGCTGGAGTGAGGTGCTGAAGGGAGACCTGAAGGCGTTGGGACTGACCCCGGGCGATGCATATGATAGAGGGTTGTGGAGGAGCAAAACCATGCAACGTCATACCCGCAGTTCAGTGGTCCAGTGACATAAAATGGATAGTGAGTGATAGTGAGTGAGTGAGTACCAGAAGCTGAACCATGCATGCAGGTCATTCTCAGTCAAAAGGGATTAATGATCTAAAAGTGGAGTCTGGTCCATTAACACAAGAACTTATTGCTATGTTTGTGTTCAGCAAACAAGCAAGTTATTAAAACTAAGAAGTGAATATAGAACACACTCAATGGGATTAGATCCTTACACGCAAACAAAGAAGGATTTTTCCTACAAGTTGGAAAATTATTCATCCGTTGATTTCCCTGACATTTCAATCTACGGGCGGCACGGTGGTGTAGTGGTTAGCGCTGTCGCCTCACAGCAAGAAGGTCCGGGTTTGAGCCCCATGGCCGGCGAGGGCCTTTCTGTGCGGAGTTTGCATGTTCTCCCCGTGTCTGCGTGGGTTTCCTCCGGGTGCTCCGGTTTCCCCCACAGTCCAAAGACATGCAGGTTAGGTTAACTGGTGACTCTAAATTGACCGTAGGTGTGAATGTGAGTGTGAATGGTTGTCTGTGTCTATGTGTCAGCCCTGTGATGACCTGGCAACTTGTCCAGGGTGTACCCCGCCTTTCGCCCGTAGTCAGCTGGGATAGGCTCCAGCTTGCCTGCGACCCTGTAGAAGGATAAAGCAGCTACAGATAATGAGATGAGATGAGATTTCAAACTACCTGATGCTGCAGGCATCGTTCTACACAGACACACAGATGAAAACCTGGAAGAAAACAGAGGAGAACAACTTTTTATGTGGCTGGGTTAAAGATCTGCAAATCAGGACACTATGAGATAAATCCTGTATTGTTTTTGCCCAGATAAGGAGGCATTTCTGGGATTTGTACGGGTCTTTGCGATGGTTGCTAGGATGCTACAAGTTTTAGTATTTGGTGTAAACAAATCACAGCTGCTCGAATCCCAATCCTCCCTGCTCTTCTCTTCCGAGTAAATCATTCACAAAGATCCACAGAAACCCCTTTAAAGTATTGCACATATTATATACACGTTAGTTTACAATTTGGCAACCATGATCAAACAGTAAACAAAAACACATCTGAGGACTTGAGAGTCTCTTGAACTTAAAAACATCACGAAATGATGGAAAACGGTGCGAAAAGTGATTTGCAAATCCAGATGAAATAAATCAGGAGAATTTACAAACCCTTCACGAAGTGATCACTGCAAACTCGAGGGTTCTTCGACTCGGCCCCCTTCCATCGCAGCAAAAGGTTCAAGAGCCACCTTTCTCGGCGTCTTTTGGTAAAATCCTTTGTTCTTTCACCCTTTATTATCACTTCACAGGAAATCCGGAAGAAACTTTGATCAGTTTCACAGTTTGATCGATTCAAACAGCCCAAAACAAAGCAAGCATAGGGCATTTTAACAACTAGCAAGGTACTCCAGCGATGAACAGTGAGCTTAGCTGAACACAACTGCATTTCTTGCATATCTAATGAGGCGGCTGTGACGCTGGATGCAACCCAACAATTGTACCTGACGAAAAATTAGCTTCAACTTGGAAAAAAAAAAATTACAGCCCACTAGATGGGCGGCATGGTGGTGTAGTGGTTAGCGCTGTCGCCTCACAGCAAGAAGGTCCTGGGTTCGAGCCCCGGGGCCGGCGAGGGCCTTTCTGTGCAGAGTTTGCATGTTCTCCCCGTGTCCACGTGGGTTTCCTCCGGGTGCTCCGGTTTCCCCCACAGTCCAAAGACATGCAGGTTAGGTTAACTGGTGACTCTAAATTGACCGTAGGTGTGAATGAGAGTGTGAATGGTTGTCTGTGTCTATGTGTCAGCCCTGTGATGACCTGGCGACTTGTCCAGGGTGTACCCCGCCTTTCGCCCGTAGTCAGCTGGGATAGGCTCCAGCTTGCCTGCTACCCTGTAGAAGGATAAAGCGGCTACAGATAATGAGATGAGATGAGATGAGCCCACTAGATGGTACTTTGTGGCCCAATAATGAGCTAGACAGCCTTTCGATTTCATAAAATCAGTGAAATTTAGTTCCCTCTGAAATTTCATCATTGTCGCTCGCTTCGCGCAGTCAAGCAGACAGAGGAAGTCCGTGTGCGCATGCGCAGGTTTATCTTCTTCTTTTGGGTTTTACAGCAGCTGGTATCCACAGTGTTGCATTACTGCCATCTACAGGTTTCCCTTTGAGCGTGCACTGACAGTTCCATCATTCTGTCGCTAAGCGAACAGCTGATCACACCGAGGTGCTCGCTGAGCGCCCATATTTATTAGTTTGGTCCTGTGTTTCCTTTCCTTCGTATATAACATAACGTCTTTTCTTCTCGCTTTCTTTCCATTACTGTAGTCGGTCTTTCACGTTTCATTCGCACACTCACGTCCTCCATTTTTCTCTCCTGTTTCAAATTTGTATCCCGCAATGCCTTGCACAAACGGGGAAAGCCCAACATGTGATGCATGATGTAGTATCTTGAATTGGGTCATGGTGAAGCAGGAAAAAGTAGCAGAGAATTTTGAGCCATGTGGCCTTAAATTCCATAATTGTTCTATTTTAAAGAAAACTAATATAATTGGAAGTCTGTGATTCGAATTCAGTAGCTTTCAGTCCATTAAACCAACTGGGTGTCGGGGAAAATTCTTTTTATGACCTACACTTGAAAAATCTGAAAGGCAGTCTACCTTTAATTACTCCATATCTTCATTAGTAATTGCAATTATGCAAATTTGGGTAGACATTATATGCACCCCAGGCAGACCTACCTTCCTGCCAAAAAGAATAAAAATCAGTGAATAACTGAGAGAGAAGAAGCGATTTTCGTGAAATGTGGATGACAGATGACAGACGACAGACAACACATGATGGCATCACCTGTCAGCCGGATAAGCTAATGAGAAAAAAATAAGGAAATGAATGACACATTTACTGGAAAATTATTTATATACAGATGTATATCCAATGAATGAAAATGAAGCAGGTGAATAGAAAGTTAGCTAAATAACACAATGTATTTACTATTTTGAGATTATCATAGGGCGGCACGGTGGTGTAGTGGTTAGTGCTGTCGCCTCACAGCAAGAAGGTCCTGGGTTCGAGCCCCGTGGCCGGCGAGGGCCTTTCTGTGCGGAGTTTGCATGTTCTCCCCGTGTCCGCGTGGGTTTCCTCCGGGTGCTCCGGTTTCCCCCACAGTCCAAAGACATGCAGGTTAGGTTAACTGGTGACTCTAAATTGACCGTAGGTGTGAATGTGAGTGTGAATGGTTGTCTGTGTCTATGTGTCAGCCCTGTGATGACCTGGAGACTTGTCCAGGGTGTACCCCGCCTTTCGCCCGTAGTCAGCTGGGATAGGCTCCAGCTTGCCTGCGACCCTGTAGAACAGGATAAAGCGGCTAGAGATAATGAGATGAGATTATCATCTTAAACCCTCTGGCAAATCGACGTGGTATAAGTGAGATAATGGCAGCTGTTATTAGAAAATGATGCACGCCACTTGGCATTGTGGTGTTCTTGTCTGTTATATCCTGACATTGGAACCTGTTATCTCTTACATAAAGGCTTGCTTTCAACACAAGACACTGGGTCATGAAGAACTGCTTGTGTTCCAGGAATTATGAGAAGTTAATAAGATCATATTTCTCAGCGAGTATCCATGATTGTGGGGTAAAGTAGAAGTCAAAACGTTTGGTTTTTATTGACTGAATTGAGCAGAGGTGATAAAGTCAACTCGTTCTCACAGAAAGAAAAGAACATTTGTATGCAACTCACTCGCAATACCTTCTACGTACATGCTGGATCTCAACATCCACTAACTTTCAGGTGAATGCAGTGTTCGGTGTAAACTCTAGAAACTGTCATGTGGGAAAATCCCTGGAGAGCAGCAGTTTATGAGATACTCAAACCAGCCCATCTGGTACCATCATCCACTGCCAGGGTTAAAGTCACAGAGAGCACAATTTTCCCCCATTCTGTTTGATGTGAACTTTCGCTTTCACTGTGTTGTTTTTATACTAGTACATGCGGTATTTGGAAATAATACGTGATGAAGATTGTCAAAAATTTTCAGATGATGGCTCAAATACACCGTACGTTAAATTAAAACCACTAATAGGTGAAGTGAATAGCATCGATGATCTCATTAAACTCAACTTATCCTGTCAGCTTATCCTGTCAAACAAGAGAGACAACAGTCAGTTCTTGAAGTTGATGTGTTGGAAGCAGGAAAAACGGGCAAGCGTAAGGATCTGAGTGACTTTAACAAGGGCCAAATTGAGATGGCTAGATGACTGGGTCTGAGCATCTCCAAAATGGCACATCTTGTAGGGTGTTCCTGGTATGCAATGGTTAGTACCTACCAAAAGTGCTCCAAGGATCTGAAGGACAACCAATGAACTAGCAACGGGATCATGGGTGTCAAAGGCTCATTGGTTTGCATGGGGCATGAAGGCTAGAACATATCATCCAATCCCATAGAAGAGCTTCTGGAGCACAAACTGCTGAAAAAGTTAACACTGACACCTTTATGTTTTCGCCAGCAGTAACTTTTTCAATAGTTTGTGCTACAGGAGCTCTTCTGTGGGATTGGACCATTTGGGCTAGCCTTCGTGCCACATGCAAATCCATGACCCTTCGACACCCATGATCCTGTCGCTGGTTCATCGGTTGTCCTTCAGATCCTTGGAGCACTTTTGGTAGGTATTAACCACTGCATACCAGGAACACCCCACAAGATGTGCCATTTTGGAGATGCTCAGACCCAGTCATCTAGCCATCACAATTTGGCCCTTGTTAAAGTCACTCCTTACACTTGCCCATTTTTCCTGCTTCCAACACATTAACTTCCAGAACTGACTGTTTTCTTTCTGCCGAATACCCCTTGACAGGTGCCACTGTAATGAGATGAGATAATTAACAGTTATTCCACGAAATCGAGTCGTACATGAGCTGATAGCCGATGAGGCGCGTTGCACCGAGTTGTCTACAAGCCATGTACAATGAGGTTGAGTGGAATAACTGTTTTATTCTATCCACATTTACTGGATTTTGAGAAGCAGAGCATTTTTATTATTTTTATTTTTTGCAAATTCGATAAATAAAAACTTTATACAAAACATCCGACAAAATCATTTCCGCTTAGAATGTAAACAAACGAGTGAAATGACAGGAGTAATTTGTGAAAAATGTGATTAATAATAATAATAATAATAATAATAATTCTTGAAAAACAAAAAAGATACGTTCTTACCATCAAATACTTTCATTCCATATTTTGTTGTTTTCCTTTGTATTTTGGGGGGTTTTGTTTTCGAGTAGAGTTTTTATTTCGTCCTCGGTTGGTTCGGCAACACGCGCCGCCATTTTGTTTTTCTCTACTCACAGTATATGAGCTGATATCCTAGTAGTAGAGTAGCCAATCAGAGTGCGCGATTGCTCATATCCAGTGAATGTGGAAAAAAATAATCAGTGTTATTCATGTCACCTGTCAGTGTTTTCAGTTTTATGGCTGCTCAGTGTACATGCAGTACCAGTCAAAAGTCTGGACACACCTTCTAATTCAATTGTGTTTTATTTATTTTTTTATTTTTATGAATTAAAAGACTCTTTATATCAAGTAATGATGGACGTCGTTTCTCTTTACTGAGTTGTTCGGTTCTTGATATAATACAGTACGGATTACTACAGTTGGGGATGGAATAAGGCTGTTTTTATTATTTGTATGTTATTTATTTTATTTGTATGTTTGATGATGTCAAACGCATGAAGAAGGCAAGAAACTCGTCCACTAATTAATTTTTGATGAGGCACCTGTTAATTGAAAAGCGTTCCAGGTGACTACCTCGTGAAGCTGGTTAAGATAATTCCAATAGCGTGCAGAGCGGCATCAACGGAAACGCTGGATACGCTGAAGAATCTAAAATATAAAATATTTTGTTTTTAACACTCTACCACACAATTCCATATGTGTTCCAGATGTGATTTCATAGTTTTGATGTCTTCAGTTTTGTTCTACAATGTAGAAAGTAGAGGAAAAGAATACAGAAAAACTGATGAATGAGTAGAGTAAGGGTGTACAAACTTTTGATTGAACGTACTGGTTGTCTCTGGACTTTTCCTATCTACATGTACAGCTCCGTTGTTTGGAGGTTTAAAATTAAAAAAAAAAAAAGTAGGTACTGCCAGCCATCTTTTCACAGGTGATGATAACCCTGACCTCAGCGTTAGATCATCTCTGCGGCTTAATGAGCCGTGACCTTCTTGTTAAGAAAGAAAGAAGGAGAGGTCACCCTTCCATCATCTGACACTATTTCCTCGCAACATTGAGACTTAATGTAGCCCATCCTCTGTTTTACAAGCGTCCTGTTCTCTTGCGAAAGGAGGTCCTATTAACCCATCTGGTTTTATTTCACACCAATGTAGCTGTAAAAATATTTGAAACACCCAATATATCCTCCTCAATTACTCAGCAGCGTCTTTTTAAATATCCATGCAGAATACGAGACGAAGGTCAAAGCGTAAAATCTCCATTTTGTTTTGTTTGATTTGACTGGATTTGACGTCCTGTTGGTACTTTTGGGTCTCTGTAATGTTCGTAATATTGGAAAGATTTCACTTCATTACAAAAACTGAGCCAAGAAACACAAAGGTATTCAGAATCAAATTTTGTTAGCGATTTTGGCAGCGCTTTTTATATTTCCTCTAGACAGAAAGCATCATAAGTGTGTTATAACATGTTCTATAGACCCTTTTCAGTCACGTGACCTTCGTAAACGCGACCGCCATTTTGGACATGTAGTGGACTTCGGCTCGAATCAGTTTGAATGCGAGGAAGGCGACAAACGAAAAACATAAAAGAAAAAGGAGCGAGATGCAGAAAACACCTTCACTATCCAGTGACGTAGGGCATTTACAGGGCGAGCAGAGGGAGAGGTATTTGCAAAAATTGAGGTTAGCAGGCTTAGAGAACGACGTTTACCTGCTTCCACCAGGATTGTTCACTGACGTACGGAAGTACACGAAGCCCTTGTCTTTACCTGACTTCGGCCCACATGATCTGTATACCTATGTCGTTAAAAACCCATCGCCATACACATACACGCCAACGTCCAAGGTTCTGGAGCGCGCTCCGGCTTGCTCCAGGAGTGCTCCGGCCGAGGTTCCGGAGCACGCTCTGGCTTGCTCCCCTTCAAATTAAGCAGCGCGCTCTGGCTTGCTCGCCCTCAAATTAAGCAGTGCGCTCCGGCTTGCTCCGGAGCAAGCCGGAGTGCGCTGCTTAATTTGAGGGGGAGCAAGCCGGAGCGCGCTCCGGAACCTTGGCCGGAACACACCAGGAGCAAGCCGGAGCGCGCTGCTTAATTTGAGGGCGAGCAAGCCAGAGCGCGCTGCTTAATTCTCGGACGTTGGCTCCGGCAGCTATTTACACTGGATCCGGTGTAAATAGCTGCCGGATCATAATTACAGTAAACTAGTAAATACAGTAAAGGAAAAACTTGAGACTGAAAGGTTTTAACAGTCATCCAAATGACTGAACGTAAACATTGCTACAGTAACATACTAGCTATGATGTTGTTGACATTAGCTAGTCAACAATAGCTACTACAGAAGAACAAAGAGGTTACAATGGGTTATTTTAACCTATTTGGTTACACACTCGCCGCCACAGAATGTTAACGGCAATGTAATGCCTTTTCTGGCTAATTTTATTCGTCTTACCTCCAACAAAGTGGTCACTGCACAAGCGTTGGTATGCCGAGGGCTGCCAGTCTTTCCTGTTAATGGCCGCTATCCATCTTCTCCGTCGGGATCCGACAAAATGATAACCCTTGCCTTGTTTGTTGATGGTTACTACATAGAGGTGCACAACAATATAGTGGCATGATGGAAGTCTTGCTGAAAATAAACACTTTCTTTGCTGCCGTTCCTCAATGTTGGCTGTGGTAAACTACTGGTAGTACATGTCCAAAATGGCGGCCGCATTTGTCGTGACGTCACGTGAAAAGGGTCTATAGCAGTGGTTCTCAAACTTTTTTCACCAAGTACCACCTCAGAAAATACTTGGCTCTCCAAGTACCACCATAATGACCAACATTAAAATACAGTAGCATAGTAGGTCTAAGTATTCATTAAAAACAAGGCGGAGGTTTTATTTCACAAGTATATTTAATATTGTTGGCCACTGTAACATTACACACAGTACTTTGAACAGTAACACTGTGTTTAAATATAGGAAAATAAAACACTGTCCTTAAATAATGAATCAAATAAAATTAATTGGGCAGCACAGTGGTGTAGTGGTTAGCGCTGTCGCCTCACAGCAAGAAGGTCCTGGGTTCGAGCCCCGGGGCCGGCGAGGGCCCTTCTGTGTGGAGTTTGCATGTTCTCCCCGTGTCCGCGTGGGTTTCCTCCGGGTGCTCCGGTTTCCCCCACAGTCCAAAGACATGCAGGTTAGGTTAACTGGTGACTCTAAATTGAGCGTAGGTGTGAATGTGAGTGTGAATGGTTGTCTGTGTCTATGTGTCAGCCCTGTGATGACCTGGCGACTTGTCCAGGGTGTACCCTGCCTTTCGCCCGTAGCCAGCTGGGATAGGCTCCAGCTTGCCTGCGACCCTGTAGAAGGATAAAGTGGCTTGAGATAATGAGATGAGATAAAATTAATTGCACATAAAAGTGAAATAAACATTGTACTAAAATAAATATTAAAAGACAGTTCTTAAAGATTAAATGAAAATGTACTTAAAAGTTAAATAACTGTACTGTACTTAAATATTCATATCTCACATAAACCAATAAATTGGCCAAATCTGCAACATCTGTATTCTCATCAAGCTGTATGGCAAAATATCTACTGTTCTTAATGCGCTCAATCAGTGTCTTTTTAACATCATCAGCCATGTCGTTTATTCTCCTTGACACGGTGTCATTTGAAAGCGGCACTAAGTTTAACTCTCTGGCAGCTTTCTCTCCACACATGATACGTGTCATCTCTTTGGCGAATGGCAAACACAGCAGTTCCCCGATTGTGTGCGGTTTACCGGCTCTGGCGATCAGGAGGCTGGCACGATATGAAGCTTCCTGTGCTTTGGCTACGGGTGTACCATAGGACAGAATGGTGGACTTGGACTGCTTCAGTTCATCACGTTTTCGTAAAAAAAAAATCCATTGGTTCGTCCTTTAGTGCTGTGTGTTTGGTTGTAAGATGCCGTTTGAGATGCGACGGTTTCATGGACTCATTGCTCAGAACGTCGCCGCATACAACACACTGCGGCCTGGGCAGCTCCTCTGTCCCGCTCCAAATGAATCCCAGTTTTATGTATTTTTCGTCATACTTCCTCCTCACTGGTTTCTGCTGTTTGCTAGCAGTTCTGGGGCTGGTTTTGCCACTGTCGTTAGCGTCTGCGCTCAGCTCACACACGTCCTCTTCAGTTCTCCCTCTCTCCTGATCCATGCTCCCATTCGCGGATTTAAGCCACGACAGTAATTTTGTCGTACTCGTCATAATTAGCAAAGCCACCTCCACCTTTTCCCATCACAGCCTAGTCTACCAATGGCGGATGACCGTCTGTCAGCGGAACTGGCGGGAATGCGTACGTACGCTACGTATGGCTACCCAGAAGCACTTGCAAACTTTTTAAAATTATTAACTTAATTTGTATTTCCTATCATTTTCTTGTCATCGGTTGATAAGATATTTTCATCCATTCGGATATTATGGATAGTATTTCACTTTTTTTTTTAATTTATATTTAATTAAGTGATTCTTTGGCGTACCACTAGAATGGTACCACAGTTTGAGAATCTCTGTTCTATAGCATACATGAAACCTTACAATGCCAAACATAACAAGTGTTGCCAGGCAAAACAAACCTCGCCCGGTAGCACTTATGTTGAATATGAAGGAAGATATCGCGAAAAAATGATTTTGACCTTTTTGGTGACCTTGACCTTGATTTTGACCTTGTGTGTGAACATACATGGCCAATAAACATGGTTCTGGTTCTGGTTCTGTCGCCCCCTGCGGCAGTGTGTGTATGTCAGCCTCGGTTCGGAGGTTTCAGGTTCGAAAAGTGTAAGAGGTTCGAGTAGAATAATCTAAAGTACAGACAGTGGAAGCTCAGTGGAACGCACTTTCCCTCTGTAATAAGCATAAACATGTCTGAAAGCGATTTCTTTAGTCGAGTCCATTTATTTATCATTTATAATTTATATTTATAGTAATAAATCAACAGAGCGGGGAGGTTTTTATCAATGGGGTTTTAAAAGTGGGTGTGGCCAAAACCAATTCCTTTGTGTATGTAAATGAACCAAGAAACCATCCAATAACAGCAGTGTATGCAAATGTTCCAGGTGGATCAGTGTGTGTTCATTTTCGTTTCCGTTTCCGGTTGAGAGTACGTCGTGCGCATTCTGGCTGCCGCTTCTCACCAGAGCTTTTTTTTTATTATTTTATTTTTTTCTTTCTTTTTCAATTTTCATTTTATTTATTTATTTTTTCTGTGTGTTTGTGTAGTTTGATGTTTGTTTGAGTGTTTTGTCCACCGGTTGTGGTGTAGCTCCGGACCCAGTTTTGGGCGTCGGTTCCCTCCAGGCCTTGGTTCGCTGTGGGTGATGCCTGCGCTCCCAGCTGTGGACTGCAGCGAGCTCGCTGCTCATTTAACATTCGTGGTTGTCCAGTGCTCTGCGCTTTAACACTTGGCGTGATGTTCCGAGCGATGTTGCTCGGTGGCATCACAGCGGCTGTGCAGGCGGTTTGGGACACACCAGCGCTCTGCGTGGCGGAGCTCCTCTGCTTGCTTTGTGGATCCACGGCGTGGTGTTCGAGCAATGTGGCTGATGGCGTCACGGCGGCTGTGCTGGAGATATGGGACTCATTTTCATGCGCCTTTTGGTGGGACTGTGGCTGCTACACCACTGGAATTACATCCTGACTCCTACTCGGTGGACTTTTTACTTTTATTTTTTATTATTTATTCAATTATTTATTTATTATTTTTGTTATTATTTTTTTCTTTGTCTATAATTGTAAAGCGTCCTTGGGATTCTTGAAAGGAGCTATATAAGTTGAACTTATTATTATTATTATTATTATTATTATTATTATTAGGTAGTGATCCAATCAGTGTGTTTGTGGGTGGAGTCTTTCCAAGGCAGCGCTCCTGCAGTCTGAGCTCAGGGCTTTTTTTTTTCACTGTGACCTTGACTTTGGCCAGATGACCCCCAAAATGTTGGAGGTTCTATTTGAGACCAATGCCCATCTATCCTGAAAGTTTCATGAAGTTTGGTCCAGCCGTTTTCCCGTAACATTGTTTACAATAAAACTAAGAAACAAACAAACAAGCAAAGAAGCAAACAAACCCGACTGAAACACAAAAGACACTTGTCTGCCATGGAAGTGCAGACGCCCAGAGGGCCTCGGTCAGTACTTTCAAGACCTCGGTCACGGTATTTCACGATACAGACCTCTCAGCTGGTAAACATATATTTACCTCGCCTAGGACGGAGTCCACCAGGGGGCGAGGTATTGTTTTCGGTGGAGTTTGTTTGTTTCTTTCTTTCTTTGTTTTTTTTGTTAATGTTATGGGAAAACGTCTGGACTATTCTTCATGAAACGTTCAGGATAGATGGGCATTAAGGCCAATTTATGCTGACAACCCAGTCCTCGCAGATGGCGTCGCAGACAGTGTCTGCGTTGCCCCCCCACCTTCGCAGACGCTCTGCGCGCACCTCCCAAAAATTGTGACCACCGCAGAAGCCTCGCAGACAGCGTCGCAGACAAGAGGGCTCTGATTGGTCCACCCTACATCCGCTGTACACGCACTTCTGCTTCCCTACTTTCCCAGTTTGGTTTGTTTTCACGACCGCCATTTTTAAAAACACGAGTGAAGATGGAGCAGCACGAAGAGCGGTTGATCGAAGAAGTGAGGAAGTACGTACATCTATACGACTCCAGTTCTAGTCATTATAAGTAACCGGAGGATAAACACTCCACTAACCACACCCACCAACTACTCCTAGCGATTTCGCGACTTCGCGCCCCCTTGCGTTGTGGCGGTGAATAACATCGCGCACGCCTATTACTCCCCGCTCAATGATAAATTACAACTGTCTGCGAAAAGCTATCTGCGAAAGCCTTGTCGCAAGAGCATGCAGAGGCCTTTAGTCTCAAATAGAACCTCCAAAATTTTGGGGGTCATCCGGCCAAGGTTTTTGTGGCTACTGCTTCATATAGAGGTGGTAGCCAGTATGTTATCATGCTGTAAGAATTTAAGGCTACATCCACACGACAACGGCAACGAGATTTTATTTAAAAAAATATCGCGTCCACATGGGCAACGGATCAGTAAAATATCAGGTACATATGGCAACGCAACGCTTGCTGAAAACGATGCAATACACATGCCACACCTCTACGTGCGCTGTAAGACGGTCCCATCGGAGACACCAGAACAATAGAAGAAGTAGGACGCATGTGCATAAACCCCTTCTTCTACCCGGCGTGAAGCACTCACTGGAACAAGCACACAACAACAAGAAGAAGATGGCTGCGACTACGCGAGGAAATCGTGCCTTCTGTGTGTACAAATTAGTTTTATTAGTGTGC
The DNA here is from genome assembly GCF_027579695.1 of Neoarius graeffei. Lineage (NCBI taxonomy): Eukaryota > Metazoa > Chordata > Actinopteri > Siluriformes > Ariidae > Neoarius > Neoarius graeffei. The sequence goes on from NC_083587.1 coordinate 61,300,709, forward strand.
ATAGTTTTATATAACTTAATTTTCTTATTGTGTGTGAACATTTTGAAAAGCATTTTTATATAATTTACAGTGGGGCAAAAAAGTATTTAGTCAGTTACCAATTGTGCAAGTTCTCCCACTTAAAAAGATGAGAGAGGCCTGTAATTGTCATCATAGGTACACTTCAACTATGAGAGACAAAATGAGAAAAAAAAATCCAGAAAATCACATTGTCTGATTTTTAAAGAATTTATTTGCAAATTCTGGTGGAAAATAAGTATTTGGTCAATAACAAAAGTTCATCTCAATACTTTGTTATATACCCTTTGTTGGCAATGACAGAGGTCAAACGTTTTCTGTAAGTCTTCACAAGGTTTTCACACACTGTTGCTGGTATTTTGGCCCATTCCTCCATGCAGATCTCCTCTAGAGCAGTGATGTTTTGGGGCTGTCGCTGGGCAACACGGACTTTCAACTCCCTCCAAAGATTTTCTTTGGAGTTGAGATCTGGAGACTGGCTAGGCCACTCCAGGACCTTGAAATGCTTCTTACGAAGCCACTCCTTCGTTGCCCAGGCGGTGTGTTTGGGATCATTGTCATGCTGAAAGACCCAGCCACGTTTCATCTTCAATGCCCTTGCTGATGGAAGGAGGTTTTCACTCAAAATCTCACTATACATGGCCCCATTCATTCTTTCCTTTACACAGATCAGTCGTCCTGGTCCCTTTGCAGAAAAACAGCCCCAAAGCATGATGTTTCCACCCCCATGCTTCACAGTAGGTATGGTGTTCTTTGGATGCAACTCAGCATTCTTTTTCCTCCAAACACGACAAGCTGAGTTTTTACCAAAAAGTTCTATTTTGGTTTCATCTGACCATATGACATTCTCCCAATCCTCTTCTGGATCATCCAAATGCTCTCTAGCAAACTTCAGACGGGCCTGGACATGTACTGGCTTAAGCAGGGGGACACGTCTGGCACTGCAGGATTTGAGTCCCTGGCGGCGTAGTGTGTTATTGATGGGAGCCTTTGTTACTTTGGTCCCAGCTCTCTGCAGGTCATTCACTAGGTCCCCCTGTGTGGTTCTGGGATTTTTGCTCACTGTTCTTGTGATCATTTTGACCCCACGGGGTGAGATCTTGCGTGGAGCTCCAGATCAAGGGAGATTATCAGTGGTCTTGTATGTCTTCCATTTTCTAATAATTGCTCCCACAGTTGATTTCTTCACACCAAGCTGCTTACCTATTGCAGATTCAGTCTTCCCAGCCTGGTGCAGGTCTACAATTTTGTTTCTGGTGTCCTTTGACAGCTCTTTGGTCTTGGCCATAGTGGAGTTTGGAGTGTGACTGTTTGAGGTTGTGGACAGGTGTCTTTTATACTGATAACGAGTTCAAACAGGTGCCATTAATACAGGTAACGAGTGGAGGACAGAGGAGCCTCTTAAAGAAGAAGTTACAGGTCTGTGAGAGCCAGAAATCTTGCTTGTTTGTAGGTGACCAAATACTTATTTTACCAAGGAATTTGCCAATTAATTCATTAAAAATCCTACAATGTGATTTCCTGAATTCTTTCACCCCATTCTGTCTCTCATAGTTGAAGTGTACCTATGATGAAAATTACAGGCCTTTCTCATTTTTTAAGTAGGAGAACTTGCACAATTGGTGGCTGACTAAATACTTTTTTGCCCCACTGTATATAACTTTTTATATTGTGTGTGAACATTTTGAAAAGCAGTCTTATCCAATAAAAAAAAGAAATTCAAGAAATGGTTCAGTTACTTGTTTATTTAAAAGAAAAGCTGTATACAAAAGTGAATGCAATGCAGTGGTTCATACAAAACAGCGAGAGTGCTGCTTGTTCTAGTCATGTGGTTGTGACGTCATCGTAAACAAATCCGTTCTACTCATCCAGACGACTTCGCAACGGCGCCGTTGCCAGATTTTTCCACTCTGGAACCCGTTCTCAAAAAATTTCGTTTTGGGGCACCCAAAACGCCGGTGCCGTGTGGACGCCAGGCCGAAACGATAAACAATTTTATCAGATTCACCTGAATCCGTTGCCGTGTGGACAGGGCCTAAGAGTGTAACAGTCATGCAGTACGGTGTGTTCTGATTGGCTGAGCGCAGCAGAGACTCAGAATTAGAACCATGTTTATTGGCCAAGTATGTTCACACACAACGTCAAGATCAAGGTCAAGGTCACCAAAAAGGTCAAAATTGTTTTATCGCGATATCTTTCTTCATATTCATCATAAGTGCTACCAGGCGAGGCCTGTGTTGCCTGGCAACACTTGTTATTATTTTGTTTTTTTTGTTTTTTTGCAACATTAAAAGCCGGTGCCTTGGAAAGAAAGTCCGTAATCGCCCACAGGCATTACAGGAAAATACTTCCTCCCCAGGAACCAATCAGAGCGCACGATTTTACCAGAAGTAGCTCATGCCGTATAATAAGCCTGTGTAATTACTTTAGGTTGAGGTTACAGATACAGTATAGCACTTTATAAAGCAAAAGTACACGACTTCATAACGTTTCGTAATAATTGTTCATAAACCCATTATAGACACTGATGTTATGTTATAATGCACTATGACGTCATCTTTGCACTATTATGCTGTTCATAATGTTCTTTGGCATTCCACACATCGTTATAAGCAATAAGCGTCGCATACGCATTACAGGTGTATAATTTATAAAGCATTTATGAAGTGTGAAAAGAATAGTGCTTATAACACATTATATCACCTCATAATTATGCACTATCCAAAGTGAGGCTTGGTGATATAATGTGTTATGAACACTAATTATTTATAATCCATCAGGTTAACAGTTCATAATGCATTATAAAGCTTGCTATAACCTGGATTGCATTTTCAGGAATAATTATAACAATGCATGTAATGCATTATAACATGATATGAACATGTCGTGTTTATTATTTTTTCTAGATAGGAACAGAAAGTTTGTGACTGCACTCACTGATGGCCACTTTAATAGGAACTTGTTCTTGATTCTAAGATCCCTGGTCTTGGCTGCAGGACTGGAGCCCACTGTGGTCTTCTGTCCTGCTGTTGCATGCTGAGATGCTTTTCTCCTCACCACGGTTGTAAAGAGTGATTATATGAGTGATTAATGTGATAATTAGAACTAGATATCTAAGGGAAGCCATGGCCTAATGGTTAGAGAAGCAGCTTTGGGACCAAAAGGTTGCCAGTTTAATTCCCTGGACCAGCAGGAATGGCTGAAGTACCCTTGAGCAAGGCACTTGCCCCCCAGGCTGCTCTGGGTGCGTTGTACATCGCTCTGGATAACAGCGTCTGCTAAACACCTGTAATGTAACATATACACTCACTGGCCATTTTAATAGGAACTTTACAACCTTGTAGCGTCTGGTCACGCTACAAGGTTGTAAAGAGTGATTATATGAGTTACTACATCCTTCCTGGCCAAAAAGCTTGAACCAATCTGTCCGTTTTCCTCTGACCTCCCTCTCTTATCAACAAGGCATTTGTTTCGACCCACAGAACCAGCGCTCACTCACTCGCTCGATGTTTTTTTTGTTTTTCGCACCATTCTAGAGAGTAAACTCTAGAGACTCATACATGTCAACCTTTGGTCAATCAACCCTGTATAACCAACCTCCAAAATCCGTATTTCCCTTATAAAATCCGTATAAGATGCAAATCAAAATAATTTACCTAAAATTTGAATGATAATTAACAATGATATATCCCAGTTACTTTTTATTCAATATTAATAACAATAAACCTTCAGAATGAATACAAAGCTCCAATGTTTGACAAAAACACAAAGTGTTATCAGCGTAGTTACGAAGGAAATACTTCATTGTTTGGAGACAGGTTTCACCGAGCGGCTATTATGCACGAGACTTCATATTAGCCACAAAGTCAGGAAAATCTGTTTGTAAAATTACGTTATAATGACCAAATACAATGAAAAGTATTTTTCCAGTCTCACCTGTGCACTGTAAAAAATAGAATTATGCTTTGTTCAAGTAATTCCATATTCACAATTGAATGGACAAGAAAATATGAATAATTATTAACGAACAGAAAAATCCACATCAAACTGATAGGGTGCACCTCAATGATGTGTAAATATGCAATAGTGAATAATCTGAATTGAAAATACATAATTGCCACAGGTGTTTATTCAGCGCATGCTCTTAATGACCAAGACACGGGGTTTCCTCTCCCAAATGCAAGGGCTGGGCAATGTGGTTCTCTCTCCGGGTGAAGCTCATGTTGTCGTGGCTCAGGTGGATAAGGCGCCATACCATAAATCCGGCGACCCAGGTTCGAGGCTGACCTGAGGTCATTTCCCGATCCCTCCCCGTCTCTCTCTCCTGCTCATTTCCTGTCTCTACGCTGTCCTATCCAAATAAAGGTAAAAAAAGCCCCCCCAAAAATTGTGATAACCTCAATTGCCTTTTTGTACTACTGTGAATGCCACTGTTCAGCAAAAAGAGAAATTTATGTTGGCAGAATGAGGAACTGAAAATTGACAATTAAGAATTCTTAATAAAGATAACAGTGTTATCATAGTTTGGATTATCATGGGCACATCATTGGCAAAACATAAAATTCTTAATGCAGACGGTTGCCTTGAAATTTCAAGTATTCTCGACTATTCTTTTTTTACAGTGTGAAAGGTAATCCCATGTGATCTCGTTTGGACGGTAAACCTGTTGGTACAGTTAAACGCAGCACATGAATGAGGCATCTTTATTCTCAGAATCGCCACTTTGCCACATCCAATATGGCGGCGAGGATGACGTATGATTCTACGCAGAAAGCGGCGTCTATGTTTATATGTCTATGACTTCCAGGTTGGCGGGATTCTCGCAATGTGGTGTGTGCAAGATCAAAAGTGGAACGAAGTCTCGCTACCACAAGATAACGCGCGATTTCATAAGACTCTTTACTGGCTGTCTGTGGGAATTGATTATAGCTCTAAATAAATATTGAAGTTTTTTTAAAGAATCCGTATAACTTTATTTATACGCCCGTATACTACGTTTATTGAATCAAATCCGTATAAAATACGGACATTCCGTATAGGTTGACATGTATGAGAGACTGCTTTTTGTGTGTGAAATTAAAACCCCAGGAGGAGATCAGCAGTTTCTGAAATACTCAAACCAAAAATATTCATCTGGCTCGAACCAACACCCACGCCACAGTGAAAGAAAGTCACACTTCGCTCTGAGATCACAATTTTTCCCATTCCGATGTCTGAAGATTGCGAAGATTAACTGAAGCTCTTGATTTGTATCTGTGTGATTTGATGCATCGTGCTGCTGTCGAGCAGGGGATCGGCTGATCAGAGAACGCCATCAAACCGTAGCAGGCGCGTGGGTGTTCCTAATAAAGTGGCCAGTGAGTGTACACTACCGTTCAAAAGTTTTGGGTCACCCAGACAATTTTGTGTTTTCCATGAAAAGTCACACTTTTATTTACCACCATAAGTTGTAAAATGAATAGAAAATATAGTCGAGACATTTTTCTGGCCATTTTGAGCATTTAATCGACCCCACAAATGTGATGCTCCAGAAACTCAATCTGCTCAAAGGAAGGTCAGTTTTATAGCTTCTCTAAAGAGCTCAACTGTTTTCAGCTGTGCTAACATGATTGTACAAGGGTTTTCTAATCATCCATTAGCCTTCTGAGGCAATGAGCAAACACATTGTACCATTAGAACACTGGAGTGATACACTGTAAAAAAAAGAATAGTTGAGAATACTTGAAATTTCAAGGCAACCGTCTGCATTAAGAATTTTATGTTTTGCCAACGATGTGCCCATGATAATCCAAACTATGATAACACTGTTATCTTTATTAAGAATTCTTAATTAAGTCAATTTTCAATTCCTCATTCTGCCAACATAGATTTCTCTTTTTGCTGAACAGTGGCATTCACAGTAGTACAAAAAGGCAATTGAGGTTATCACAATTTTTTTTTTACCTTTATTTGGATAGGACAGTGTAGAGACAGGAAATGAGCAGGAGAGAGAGACAGGGAGGGATCGGGAAATGACCTTAGGTCGGAATCAAACCCGGGTCCCCGGATTTATGGTATGGCGCCTTATCCACCTGAGCCAAGACAACATGAACTTCAACCGGAGAGAGAACCACATTGCCCAGTCCTTGCATTTGGGAGAGGAAACCCCGTGTCTTGGTCATAAAGAGCGTGCGCTGAATAAACACCTGTGGCAATTATGTATTTTCAATTCAGATTATTCACTATTGCATATTTACACATCATTGAGGTGCACCCTATCAGTTTGATGTGGATTTTTCTGTTCGTTAATAATTATTCATATTTTCTTGTCCATTCAATTGTGAATATGGAATTACTTGAACAAAGCGTAATTCTATTTTTTACAGTGTAGTTGCTGGAAATGGGCCTCTATACACCTATGGAGATATTGCACCAAAAACCAGACATTTGCAGCTAGAATAGTCATTTACCACATTAGCAATGTATAGAGTGGATTTCTGATTAGTTTAAAGTGATCGTCATTGAAAAGAACAGTGCTTTTCTTTCAAAAATAAGCACATTTCAAAGTGACCCCATACTTTTGAACGGTAGTGTATATCATAATGTTATGAACATATAATGCATTATGCCACATGATATAACGGATTAATTGTGCTTTATATCCTTGTACGCTTGTATATCATGTACACGTCCGTTATTCATGGAACTGACTGTGAGGTACGAATGATACGGTATTATGTACGGTATGGCACGTGTGTTTGAAATGCATCTATAACACCGGATTGATCGGAAGTGTTTTAGAAAACTTTAGAATTAAATCATTAGCGTTAACGGAGTGGAAAATGGGAATCCACTCAACCCCATAAGGCATTCAGGAACCTCTCTATTTGATAGATTATAGAAAGAAGTGTTTTTGCTCATAATTATACTCCGTCCTGTATCCTCCTGCTGCTACCGGTACGATGTGCACAATTGAATTGTCACAGGCGGCAGCTTTATTTCATTTCCACTGCGTCCACATTGTCTCCTTGCTCTTTGAAGGAACGCGGCCACACCGTGTCAGCCTTCATCAAGCCCGGAATTCTTGATGCTGACTTATTTACTGACAGGACGGCTGTATTATTTTCTCCGCATACACTTTCGTGGACACACGGCCCAGGGGAAGAGGATCCGTCGTGTCCAGAATACATATTAATCCTAGAGGTCATATGTTCCTGTGCTTGCTTTGCTATTGACTCAGGGAACTGAAGCGATTATGGAAGACAAGCAGGTAGAGGGAGGTATTTGATTGGTTGGAATAAAGAAGATCTGAGGGCGATGTGTGGTCTAAAAGAGTGCGAGCGTTTTTATTATGGAAGATATTAATGTTATGCAGTATGTTGTGTGTAGGCATTCGTTATTTTAGAGGACACGCTAGGTTATGAGACTCATGGAGCAAAAAGGGAAAAGATGATATTACAGTGGAACTGCGTGAGGCTTTGTGACAGACGGGTTTTAAGGAGTTGTTGTGACGTACTGGAGCAGAACTTGCATCCTCTGTTACTTTAGTACGTTTGGCGAAACGTTTTTGTGAGTGTACACTACCGTTCAAAAGTTTGGGGTCACCCAGGCAATTTTGTGTTTTCCATGAAAAGTCACACTTTTATTTACCACCGTAAGTTGTAAAATGAATAGAAAATATAGTCGAGACATTTTTCTGGCCATTTTGAGCATTTAATCGACCCCACAAATGTGATGCTCCAGAAACTCAATCTGCTCAAAGGAAGGTCAGTTTTATAGCTTCTCTAAAGAGCTCAACTGTTTTCAGCTGTGCTAACATGATTGTACAAGGGTTTTCTAATCATCCATTAGCCTTCTGAGGCAATGAGCAAACACATTGTACCATTAGAACACTGGAGTGAGAGTTGCTGGAAATGGGCCTCTATACACCTATGGAGATATTGCACCAAAAACCAGACATTTGCAGCTAGAATAGTCATTTACCACATTAGCAATGTCTCATCTCATCTCATTATCTCTAGCCGCTTTATCCTGTTCTACAGGGTCGCAGGCAAGCTGGAGCCTATCCCAGCTGACTACGGGCGAAAGGCGGGGTACACCCTGGACAAGTCGCCAGGTCATCACAGGGCTGACACATAGACACAGACAACCATTCACACTCACATTCACACCTACGCTCAATTTAGAGTCACCAGTCAACCTAACCTGCATGTCTTTGGACTGTGGGGGAAACCGGAGCACCCGGAAGAAACCCACACGGACACGGGGAGAACATGCAAACTCCGCACAGAAAGGCCCTCGCCAGCCACGGGGCTCGAACCCAGGACCTTCTTGCTGTGAGGCGACAGCGCTAACCACTACACCATCGTGCCGCCCCATTAGCAATGTATAGAGTGGATTTCTGATTAGTTTAAAGTGATCTTCATTGAAAAGAACAGTGCTTTTCTTTCAAAAATAAGGACATTTCAAAGTGACCCCAAACTTTTGAACGGTAGTGTATGCGTTGAACTAGCATGTGAATGGATTATACACAATTTGGACACATACTTTTTGTGGCTACTGCGTCATAGAGGCGAAGCGAGGCAGTAGCCGCTATGTCATCATGTTGTAAGAATGAGTGTAACAATAGTGCATACGCATAAGCGTTGCAATCAGCAGAACGGCGAATCGTGATCTTGCGATACGAACAGTTGATCTCGCGTTACTGTATCAAAGGTACACAAGAACGAATGGTGAAGCCACGATGTCATCGTATTGTAAGAATGAGTGTAACAATAGCAAAACTTCATAACCAATCAGCACTTATCCTGTTCAAGTTCGAGTTCCCGTTCTCATCTCATCTCATCATCTCTAGCCGCTTTATCCTTCTACAGGGTCGCAGGCAAGCTGGAGCCTATCCCAGCTGACTACGGGCGAAAGGCGGGGTACACCCTGGACAAGTCGCCAGGTCATCACAGGGCTGACACATAGACACAGACAACCATTCACACTCACATTCACACCTACGCTCAATTTAGAGTCACCAGTTAACCTAACCTGCATGTCTTTGGACTGTGGGGGAAACCGGAGCACCCGGAGGAAACCCACGCGGACACGGGGAGAACATGCAAACTCCGCACAGAAAGGCCCTTGCCGGCCACGGGGCTCGAACCCGGACCTTCTTGCTGTGAGGCGACAGCGCTAACCACTACACCACCGTGCCGCCCCGAGTTCCCGTTCTACTTCTTGATAAACTTCGGAACTAATCAGAACCAGAAACGAAATAAGAGAAACCTCGTTATAACTTCGTAGTATCGGAAGATAATCGGCAGATAAAAAGATAAACGAAATTCACCTCATGGTTCGCCAAGGCTACTGATTCGATATTGAGTAAGCGGTGTTTATTTGAAGAAAATGTACCTTTTGATTATCACAGCTTTTGTTTGGTCCTTCTGAAAGGTCAAATGAAAGGTTTTGTAAGTTTTTTCAAGCTTTTTGGCAGCTACAGTATATTGAAAAGCTGATATCAAACTTCTGCTTTAATTTTTTTATTTTATTTTTATTTTAGAGTCTTTACACTACACTTGTGAAACAAAATGTGCTCATGAGTACTAAATAATGCTTCTGAGACAATTCATGAACAAGTGCTTACTATTTTGAAAATAGATCGAGTTCACAGCGCTGCATTCTGAACAAAACACAGTAAACAAAATGCTCCGAGCCCTGATGCGTGATGCCTATAAGAGATGAGGCGAGTAGAATTGATAACATATATGCAATATTTACTGTATGGACATGGGATCAGAAAACTATTTTATTTATTAGCAGAAGCCACATGGACCCATAGGGTACCTATTTTTAACCATGAGCTGACTCCTTGTGAAAAGTTTAAGATCATGGGTATACACGGTTAGTACTGTATTACTACTATTTCTGATTCATTTACTTTTATAATTTATACAACTAATTTATGGCGGCACAGTGGTGTAGTGGTTAGCGCTGTCGCCTCACAGCAAGAAGGTCCGGGTTTGAGCCCCGTGGCCGGCGAGGGCCTTTCTGTGTGGAGTTTGCATGTTCTCCCCGTGTCCGCGTGGGTTTCCTCCGGGTGCTCCGGTTTCTCCCACAGTCCAAAGACATGCAGGTTAGGTTAACTGGTGACTCTAAATTGACCATAGGTGTGAATGGTTGTCTGTGTCTATGTGTCAGCCCTGTGATGACCTGGCGACTTGTCCAGGGTGTACCCCGCCTTTCACCCATAGTCAGCTGGGATAGGCTCCAGCTTGCCTGCGACCCTGTAGGACAGGATAAAGCGGCTAGAGATAATGAGATGAGATGAGACAACTAATTTATTTCAGGATAAAAACTAGACCAAAATATCAGTGTACTAGCACCAGTCATACCAGCCAGGGGTTCAGGGGCCGCCTTAGGCTCCCGAAAGCTCACGGGTTCTACATGCTCGGCTCGGACAGGCACTCTAGTGCATTTCTTGGCACTTGCAGGCCTCCCTGAAAGTCACTCTTTTTTTGTAATATTAATGAGATTTTGTTGTTGTTGTTGCCAAAAGTTGCTGTGATTTGTTTGTGATTGAAGACTTATTATAATTAATATTCAAGTATATTTGTGACATTTTTATGGAATAAGAATAAAAACAACCAGTTGATGTTCACCAAGTGTCAGGATTAGTTTCACCTTCAGCCATTCAATTACAATACATGACTATCCAAATCTAACTCGTATCATACCTTCACCTACTGACCGTTACTCCGACGGTTTCAATGCACCGTGTTCATCTCATCTCATCTCATTATCTGTAGCCGCTTTATCCTTCTACAGGGTCGCAGGCAAGCTGGAGCCTATCCCAGCTGACTACAGGCGAAAGGCGGGGTACACCCTGGACAAGTCGCCAGGTCAATGCACCTTGTTGGGTCATTAATTGCCATGGACTGGCACGTAAGTGCTTCTTAACACAGATGGCACTTTACCGTGAGCACAGCATAAGGAAGGAGGTAAACCAGACCAGCATGATCAGTGACAATCTCCACTCGGAACTACTCAGGCAGCCATGCACTGGGCGCTTACGTGGACAGGGAGTGGAGTATGTCCGAATATAGAACATTCGCATGACAGCGCGCCATCACCACTGCGTCGGGATAGCAAGAGAAAATTCAACAAAAGACCACATTTTCAAGATTGACAAGTCTTTTTATTAGTGTAGCGGCAACTTTTACAGGCATGGCGGCAATACTGTGGGCATAGCGGTAAGGAAACCCTGCGTATCAGCCCGATATGCTGAAAAGGCCGAGTTCGAACCCTAGGTTTATTTACGCTGGCAAGCAAAAATAAAGTCACCATTTGGATTTAAATAAGCAAACATTTAAACGCCTTTGATTGGATAATTACTGCAATGATGAATATATTTCTTTTAAGCCTAACTGATGCAGTGAGTAGCTTCTCATTTCTTTAACAACCAAAATTGTCAGAAGACATATTCTGAAATGTGGTCATGGAAGAGATGATACTGAGTTTCAGAAGGTCAAATTATTGGCCTGGATCAAGCAAAGAAAACAACTAAGGAGATCGCTGAATTGAGTAGAATTGGTTGAAGAACTGTCCAACGCATTATTAAAACCTGGAAGGACAGAGATGAATCGTCAACTTAAAGGAGAACTGAAGGCAAATTTTTTATCATCAAAATTCTATTTATCTCATTTTATTAAATATAAGAACGAATTTTTGATTGCTATTTTGTCGCTGCTATAGCAAGTTGAGTGTTTGAAGTATGCTCTGTAATATATCAGTCCATATGTCAAAGCGATGGCTGTAAACGAGATTCGTTGAGACCTGTGCGAGACATCGTAGGACGGAAGTAAACCGTACAGCGGAAATCAAAGTGACCGACATCTGCCAACGTTGTCAAAAGACACGTGCGCCCTCTTTCGAAGGCTGACGTGATCAAGCCGGAAGTTGTGTTTGTTTTGATAGCAATCAGGAAAGTTTGAAAAAAGTAGGCAGTAATCGTCATTTAAACTCGTTTTTTGTGCAATATTTCATTTGGAAAACAGTTTTCAAAATGGCGGCACTGACACCTGGCTGACACTTCACGTTTCGAAGTCTCGCACAAGTCTCGTGAAGATCGTGCGGATAAGCGACGCCTGCCGTGGACCAAACGAACTAAATTTGACATGGCTAAAAACCGAATAGGCCGATAAGTATAATATTTAATTACAATTAGTTGCCAATACGAGTCACGATATAAGGTTACTAAAACCGAAAACGTAATTGAATAACACGTTAATTAAGAAATAAAGCGAGTTTAAAAATGACTTCAGTTCCCCTTTAATGGAAGAAATGTAGTTGGAAAAAATCTTGACTGACCATGATCAGAGATCACTTAAACACTTGGTGAAGTCAAATCATAAAAGACCGACAGTTGAACTCACGGCTATGTTTAATAGTCAAAGTAAGAACATTCCCACATGTATAATGTGGCAAGAACTCACAGGATTGGGACTAAAGAGCTGTGTGTCTAAAAGGAAACCACGTGTTCGTGAGACTAATCAGGAGAAAAGGTTTCAGTTTGCGAGGGAGTTTAAGGATTGGACTCTGGAGCAATGGAGAAAGGTCACGTGGTCTGATGAGTCCAGAATGACCCTAGTCCTGAGTGATGGGCGTGTCAGGGTAAGAAGGGAAGCTCATGAAGCCATGCATCCATCATCCATCATGCATAGTGTCCATTGTACAAGCCTCTGGAGGACAGTGTTATGATCTGGGGTTGATTCAGTTGGTCAGGTTGAGTCTGAAAGTTATGGGGCAATAAAATGAAGTCAGCTAATGACCTGAATGTACTGAATGACCAGGTTATTATCACATCAATGATTTTTTTTTCCCCCTGATGACACAGGAGATAAAATTAGGGCTGAAATTGCGAGTGGTTCAGGGAGCATGAGGAATCACTTTCACACACCACAGAGTCCTGACCTTAACCCCATTCAAAGTCTTTGGGATGCTGGAGAAGATTTTATAGAGTGGATCAACTCTCCCATCATCGAGACAAGATCTCTGCGAAAAATTAATGCAACTCTGGATCAAAATTAATAATAATAATAATAATAATAATAATAAACTTTATTAAGCACAAGGTTTCAAAAGCTGACTCTTATTTACATGAAAGTTGTGCATAACAAATATAAATTAATGGGAAATATATAATAACGAATAGAATAAATAAAAATATAATAATGTGGATCAAAATAAAACTTATGGCGATTTGTACTGACAATGGAAACGTTATGAAATATTGTGAAAATTATAATGAATTACAATAATTTCGAAGTTTGAGTATGTTCAACAATTTAGAGTTTATCGAGAACATTTTTAGTTTTGTAAATAACCAATCGTCAGCCAAACGTTGTGATGTTGCATAAGGGTTTTAAAACAATGCCATATCAAATACAAGCCGTATTTAAAGCTAGACTCCCTTTCGATTTCATAAAATCAGTGAAATTTAGTTCCGTCAGAAATGCGGTCATTGTAATATATGTTTATTTCTGTAATATCTCACAAAATATCAGGCCATTCTGTGGCTGGGAAGTTATTTAATTTGAGGGGATTAAAGCAAATAATGTGCATGAAATCGCTCGCTACGTGCAGTCAAGCAGACAGAGGAAGTCCGTGTGTGTGTGTGTGTGTGTGCGCATGCGCAGGTTTCCCTTTGAGCGTGCACTGACAGTTCCATCATTCTGTTGCTAAACGAACAGCTGATCACACCGAGGTGCTCGCTGAGCGCCGATATTTATTAGTTTGGTCCTGCGTTTCCTTTCCTTCATATATAACATAACGTCTTTTCTTCTCGCTTTCTTTCCGTTACTGTAGTCGCTCTTTCACATTTCATTCGCACACTCACGTCCTCCATTTTTCTCTCCTGTTTCAAATTTGTATCCCACAATGCCTTGCGTGAATGGGGAAAGCCCACCACGTGATGCATGACGTAGTATCTTGTATTGCGTCATGGTGAAGCAGGAAAAAATAGCGGAGAATTTAGGGCCACGTGGAGATAAATTCATTAATTGTTCTATTTAAAAAAAAAGCCTCATAAAATTGGAAGTCTGTGATTCAAATTCAGTAGCTTTCAGTCCACTTAATAAAAATAATTGGGTGTCGGGGAAAATTATTTTTATGAACTACACTTGAAAAATCTGGAAGGCAGTCTACCTTCAAGGCTAAAGGTATCCAATGAAATATTAAAGCATGTGATTTTATTTATTTTTTGGCTGGGCAGTGTATATATTAATTTTTCTAGGTTTTTTTATTTTTATTTTTTAATGTGATATATATATATATATATATATATATATATATATATATATATATATATATATATATATATATATATATATGAGTGAATAGCTCTTTTCCTGCACAGAGATGATTATGGTATCTATGTAGTAACAGATACAGAATTGATTGGATGTTTTATTAATTTAATTAGGAAACAGAGTTCAAATTTTGCTTACACTTAGATCCAATACAAATCTCTTAACATAATAATTGACTATAATAATGAAGTCCAATTGCTAAAGCTATATCCTGAGGTGATATTTAACAGTACTTGGCTAGTTTATTTGCATCACCTAAACGTGAAGAAACTCTCAATAATAACTCCATGAACTCGATGATAAAACCCATGCTGTAATTTTTCTCATCTGCTGTGTAACGACGTGTTGTTGCTTTGTCGCCTGTCTAATTTACGCCGGTTTGCCCCGAGGCACAATGCGCTTACTCCATGTCTGAGCAAAACAGTCCAGCACTGCATTAACTATCGATTCCTCTCTCTTTACGGGTCCTTTCACACTCACAATAAGAATTTATTGGATTTCTTTCCCTCTCCAGGACTCAAATTTCTCGTTAGGGCTGTGTGGAGAGTTTGGCTTGGACGTGGTCATGCTGTCTAGGACAGATTTGATAAGCTATGATTATCTGGGGAGCATCTCACTAAGATATGTGGTATAGATGAGAGGCAGGTCATACCCTTATCGTTGATTATTTCCTTCTGGACACCTTGTTAAGACTTTCAGAGACATTTAGTCCACCAGTATTATGGTACACTGTTTGAAGACTACAGTTCCTCAATATTAGCCATTTAGCCATGCTTAGGACATCTGTTTCTTCTTCGTAGTGCTTTTTGGCCAGTTCATGTTCTTTCAAACCACCACCAATGATGTGGTGGACATCTACGATGGACCTTCTTCTGATTCTCCTCTTCTAACGTCCATCTATGGCTCCCATTCAGGTAAAAGCACTTCCTTTAGCTTGAGCATTAATTGTTAATCAACAATATCGAGGATGCGTTAATGTCTTATACTCTACTCTGTTGGTTTGTTAGCATGCTCGTATGATCGGCTTGTTCGTTCACACTTTCTAACAGCACTTCCTGTGTCTTTATTATTATTATTTCCTTCATAAGGAGAGCCGCTGCCTCTGAGTGCTGGCAATGAAATCACCATAAAGTTTACAGCAGAGGGTCCGAACACGGCCAAAGGCTTCCATTTTGTCTACCAAGGTAAATTGCTAAAACTGTGTTCTAGTCCCAGATGTTAAAGTGATCCTCCAGTGGATTTATTCTCAAACTTATTTTAAGAAAAAGTACTGGTAGTTACAGATTTAACAAATCAAACTTTCATTTTCAGAGACCGAATAGTATTTGAGAAAAATTCATTTTCTTTAAAATGCCACATGGGCTTGACGTATGCGATGACGTCAGGTAGTGGTCACTTGGAGCAACTCAGCTGTTTATATTCTCTGTTTACATCGCAGTTTTGCTAGTTTTACAAGTATTTTACCGAATTAATCAGTTTTTAAATAAGTATGCTTCGTTGTGTACCATATAAATGCCACAGTGATGCTAAAAAGAAAACACAAGCTGGAACTAGATTGCGTTGCTCGTCTCGTCTCGTCTTCTTCCGCTTATCCAGGGCCGGGTCGCGGAGGCAGCAGTCTGAGCATGGAAGCCCAAACTTCCCTTTCCCCAGACACCTCGGCCAGCTCCTCGGGAAGAACACCGAGGCATTCCCAGGCCAGCCGAGAGACATAGTCCCTCCAGCGAGTCCTGGGTCTTCCCTGGGGCCTCCTCCTGGGGGGACATGCCTGGAACACCTCCCAGGGAGGTGTCCAGGAGGCATCCGAAAGAGATGCCCGAGCCACCTCAGCTGATTCCTCTCGATGTGGAGGAGCAGCGGCTCTACTCAGAGCTCCTCCCGAGTGGCTGTGCTTCTCACCCTATCTCCAAGGGAGTGCCCAGCCACCCTGTGAAGGAAACTCATTTCGGCCGCTTGTATCTGCGATCTTGTTCTTTCGGTCATTACCCAAAGCTCATGACCATAGGTGAGAGTCGGAACATAGATCGACCGGTAAATCGAGAGCTTCACCTTTTGGCTCAGCTCCTTCACGACAACAGACCGGTAAAGCGACTGCATCACTGCGGAGGCTGCACCGATCCGCCTGTCAATCTCACGCTCTATTCTTCCCTCACTCATGAACAAGATCCCGAGATACTGAAACTCCTCCACTTGAGGCAGGACTTCACCAACCTGGAGAGGGCAAGCCACCCTTTTCCGGTCGAGAACCATGGCCTTGGACTTGGAGGTGCTGATTCTCATCCCAGCCGCTTCACACTCAGCTGCAAACCGCCCCAGTGCATGCTGAAGGTCCTGGTTTGAAGAAGCCAACAGGACAACATCATCCGCAAAAAGCAGAGATGAAATCCTGTGGTTCCCAAACAGGATTCCTTCCGGCCCCTGGCTTCGCCTAGAAATTCTGTCCATAAAGATTATGAACAGAACCAGTGACAAAGGGCAGCCCTGCCAGAGTCCAACATGCACTGGGAACAGGTCTGACTTACTGCCGGCAATGCGAACCAGACTCCGTTCGTACAGGGACCGGACAGCCCTTAGCAAAGAGCCCCGAACCCCATACTCCCGAAGCACCCCCCACAGAATACCACAAGGGACACGGTCGAATGCCTTCTCCAAATCCACAAAGCACATGTGGACTGGTTGGGCAAACTCCCATGAACCCTTGAGCACCCTATGAAGGGTACAGAGCTGGTCCAGTGTTCTGTGACCAGGATGAAAACCGCATTGTTCCTCCTGGATCCGAGGTTCGACTTTTGGCCGAATTCTCCTCTCCAGTACCCTGGAGTAAACCTTCCCTGGGAGGCTGAGAAGTGTGATTCCCCTGTAATTGGAGCATACTCTCCGGTCCCCTTTCTTAAAAAGAGGGACCACCACCCCAGTCTGCCACTCCAGAGGCACTGTCCCCGACCACCACACAATGTTGCAGAAGCGTGTCAGCCAAGATAGCCCGACAACATCCAGAGACTTGAGATACTCAGGGCGGATCTCATCCACCCCTGGTGCCTTGCCACTGAGGAGCTTGCAAACCACCTCAGTGACTTCAGCTTGTGTAATGGATGAGTCCACCTCTGAGTCATCAGCCTCTGCTTCCTCAATGGAAGACGTGATGGTGGGATTGAGGAGATCCTCAAAGTATTCCTTCCACCACCCAACAATATCCCCAGTTGAGGTCAACAGCTCCCCACCCGCACTGTAAACAGTGTTGGTAGAGTACTGCTTCCCTCTCCTGAGGCACTGGATGGCTTCCCAGAATTTCTTTGAGGCCGACCGATAGTCCTTCTCCATGGCCTCACCGAACTCCTCCCAGTTCCGAGTTTTTGCCTCCGCAACTGCCCGAGCTGTGGCACACCTGGCCTGCTGATACCCATCAGCTGCCTCAGGAGTCCCGGAGGCCAACATGGCCCGATAGGACTCCTTCAGCTTGACGACATCCCTTACTTCCGGTGTCCACCACCGGGTTTGGGGATTGCTGCCACAACAGGCACCGGAGACCTTGCGGCCACAACTCCGAGCAGCCGCGTCGACAATGGAGGCAGAAAACATGGTCCACTCAGACTCAATGTCCCCCGCTTCCCTCGGAAGCTGGGAGAAGCTCTCCCAGAGGTGGGAGTTAAAGACCTCCCCGACAAAGTGCTCAACCAGACGTTCTCAGCAGACCCTCACCATACGTTTGGGCCTGCCAGGTCTGTCCGGTTTCCTCCTCCGCCAGCGGATCCAACTCACCACCAGGTGGTGATCAATTGACAGCTCAGCCCCTCTCTTCACCCGAGTGTCCAAGACATGGGGCCGGAGATCTGATGAAACGACAACAAAGTCGATCATCGACCTCCGACCTAAGGTGTCCTGGTGCCACGTACGCTTATGGACACCCCATGCTCAAACGTGGTGTTCATTATGGACAAACCGTGACTAGCACAGAAGTCCAATAACAAAACACCACTCGGGTTCAGATCGGGGAGGCCGTTCCTCCCAATCACGCCCCTCATGGTGTCACTGTCATCACCCACGTGAGCGTTGAAGTCCCCCAGTAGAACAATGGAGTCCCCAGTCTGAGCACCTCTCAGTACCTCTCCCAGGGACTCCAAGAAGGCCGGATACTCTATACTGCTATTCGGCCCATAGGCACAAACAACAGCAAGAGCCCTCTCCCCAATCCTAAGGCGCAGAGAGGCGACCCTCTTGTTCACTGGGGTAAACTTCAACACATGGCGGCTGAGCTGGGGAGCTATAAGCAAGCCCACACCAGCCCGCCGCCGTTCACCATGGGCAACTCCAGAGAAGTGGAGAGTCCAGCCCCTCTCGACGAGCTGGGTTCCGGAGCCCAAGCTGTGCATGGAGGTGAGCCCGATTATCTCTAGCCGGTACCTCTCAACCTCCTGCACAAGCCAACAGCTAGCCGCTGTGTTCTGGGATCAGGTCGTCGAGGCCCCTGCCTTCGACTGCTGCCCAATCCACATTGCACCAGCCCCTAACGGCTCCCTCTGTGGGTGGTGAACCCACAGGAGGTCGGGCCCACGTCACCGCTTCGGGCTGAGCCCGGCCGGGCCCTGTAGGCAAAGGCTGCACCATACCGGGCGACGTCACGGTCCTTGATAGATTGTTATCCATAAGGGGTTTTGGTGAACTGCTCTTAGTCTGGCCTGTCACCTAGGACCTGTCTGCCTTGGGAGACCCTAACAGGGGCGTAATGCCCCCGACAACATAGCTCCTAGGATCATTCAAGCACACAAACCCCTCCACCACAATAAGGTGGCAGTTCTAGGAGGGAATTGCATTTCCACAGAGAAAATGCAAAGTGTGCTTGATCAGCTGGAACAGGGGGGTCACCGACGGAAACTGGATGAGACCTCACGCTCCAAAATCTTTTTTTTTTTTACATGATCTAAGAAAGTGTGTGTGGAGTGTGTGTGCCTGCATGCTCTAAAATCTCGGTTTAAAATGGCTCAACTCACAGCGCGAAATGACACCTCATGATCTACTTTTTTTTTCTTTTTTTTTTTACATCATCTACAGCTGGTTCTGGAGAGATTAACAGAGAGTGTGTAGCCGGCCCCTTTCAAATGAATTAAGTTTACGGAGAAAAACTGACTGTCATGTCACTCTGCGCGCCTCACGCTTGAAAATCTCTGTTTTAAACCCTGCCACACTGTCTGTTAATCTAAATCATTTTAAACCAAGATTTTAGAGTGCACAGGAACACGCACTATCACACACACTCCACACACTTTGTCACACACTTTCTTAGATCATTTAAAGAAAGATTTTGCAGCGCGAGGTTTCATGCCGGATCCAGTTTTTGTCGGTGACACTTTGCCACAGCTGATCAAGTACACTTTGCATTTTCTCTGTGTAGATGCAGTTTAGTTCCAGCTTGTGCTTTCTAGCAAAACTATGATGTAAACAGAGAATATAAACGGCTGAGTTGCTCCAATCGACCACTACCTGACGTCATCGCATACGTCACCAACACAGGAAGCCCATCCAGCATTTTAAAGAAAATTCATTTTTCTCGAACACTATTTGGTCTCTGAAAATGAAAGTTTGATTTAAAAAAAAAAATCTGCAACTACTTTTATTTAAAATAAGTTTGAGAATAAATTCGCTGGAGGATCCCTTTAACCTACTGACCATTTGAAAACTTAGTACACAAGGATACACCATTATAACAATGTACCATGGTGAAGAAATCATTAATATTACCTTATGGATGATGTCACAAAATTGACTAGACTACATTTTACAATTCACATTCAAGACAAATGTGTGTCTGTATCAAATTTATGAACCAACAGCTGGCTAAAACTTAAGAGTCTATAAATATGAGTGTCATAACACTCAAACAGAAAGTATGGCAATTCTGGTGTAAATCATTCAGGGTTGCTTGAGGTTCACATATACTGCATGTACACATGCCAGTACTGACTCATAACCTGCTTGGACCCGCCAATCGCTGCTTGAAGATATATTTAAAGGTCCCATGGCATGAAATTTTCACTTCCTGAGGTTTTTTAACGTTAAAATGAGTTCCTCTGACCTTCTTAAGTCACCCCAGTGGCTAGAAATTTCATAATGTGTAAACCAAACTATGCCCAACATTTGAGAATGGCGCGTCAAAACGGCGCGTTGATAAACTCTTCCCTTTACTACGTCAGCAAGGGAGATGATCCCCACGCCACCCCTCTGGATTCCCACCCACTGTATGGATTGCCCCACCCAGTTGTAGTGAGGAGACCATAGAGGACACAACAACATGGCATCACCTAAGCGAGCGAAACATGGAAATTGCGCTATACATGGATGTGACAACACAGAAAAGAGTCTGTTTTTACTGCCGACGGGAGAGCCCCTGAAGATGCAGTGGCTTAATTTTATTTACTTCAATAATATGCCGTCGAGTCTACCTAAGACGGTGTATGTTTGTCGGAAGCATTTTCCTGAGGAATGTTTCCACAACTTGGGACAGTACAGGGCAAGTTTTGCACATCAACTGTCACTGAAGCCTGGGTCCGTACCAAGCATCCCTGCCGCATCAGCAACAAACACCGAACAAGTAAGTGTATAACTGGTCATTTTGCCGTGTTTTAAAATCGGTGCGTTAGCCTAGCAATGGCTACATTAGCTGTGCAGCTAACCGCTTCCTGCAGTTAGCCAGGTAATCTGCGCTACAAAACTAAAGAGCATGCAGCATGCTCTGTTAAACTGAGTTTAGTCTGGAAATTGACTGTAACTTATGAGCTTATGTTTGACTATTGCTCCGCAATGCATGTCTTCTGTTGGATAAGCGATATGTTGCTGTAGTTGCTGCTTCTATCCTCTTTGGTTATGGAGTGCGTGTTCAAGCCTAGGGTATTATACGTTCGTAAACTACCACTCCGAACGCTCTCACTCTCTGTTCTCTGTGTCACGTTGAGTTTACGAAAGGAGTCCGAGGGAGAACGGGGTTTTGTCTTAGCAGCGTGGCTACAGGTGCTGATAGCAGCGAGTATGTGTGTGCGCAGCTTGGTCAAGCCCCTCCCCCTCCCCCCATGGCCCGCCCCCACCCTCTACCCTTCCCCGCCTCCTGCTTCTCATTAGCAAAACGACGCACTGGGAAAAGCGCTGAAATGGGGCTTTCTCCCAGGAGGCTATATTTACGTGCCGAGGGTTCATTTCGAGAAAGGCTGCGGATATAACATCCGGAAGCCTCCACGAGCCCGTTTAAAGCATCAACAAACCACCATGCCATGGGACCTTTAAATTACATAGAAAGATTATATACTGAGAATTTAACTGTGATGATTTTCCAGCTGTACCGAGGACCAGCGCCTCCCAGTGCAGTTCGGTCCCTGAGCCTCGCTATGGGAAGCGGATTGGAAGTGATTTTGGACTCGGTGCTGTTGTGCTGTTTGCGTGTAACCCTGGATACCTCCTCCACGGAGCCAGCACCATCCGGTGTGAATCTGTGCCCAACAGCCTGGCCCAGTGGAATGGAACGGTGCCATTATGCACAGGTATGTGTTCAATTCTTTATCGTTATTTTTACTGCTGAGGGGTATGGAGCGAAAGATACTGGAGAGGTTTAATGTAAAACGAAATAGATCACGACACCATCATGTTGTGATCTGAAAGAAAAGTGCGAAGCCTTTGTAAAGGTGCGAGTATTGATTTTATTCCTGGATGGAATTATTTTGTTGAAGATGTCCCCATGCAAGCTGACAGAATTATATTATATTCCATAGAAACGCTTCTATAGAGACATCGACTGTCACCAGAGGTGGACAGTAACGAAGAACATTTACTTGAGTTCTGTACTTAAGTACACTTTTTGAGTATCTGTACTTTACTTGAGTATTTTTTTTGGAAACTTATAACTTTAACTGCACTACATCTGAAAGACAAATATCGTACTTTTCACTCCACTACATTTCTGTCAAGGTCCTCATTACTCATTACTATGAAGCAGCTTTGAAAGTGGATGTTTTTTTCTTTTCTTTTCTAAAACGTGGTTGGATTTTTCGCAGGTGACACTGAGACAGCCGATCAGTAATCACTAGGGTCACGTCACGTCCATAGACTGGATAAAATCAAGATCAATGATTTCTCAGCAGCGTTATTTAACACGATTAGTTGACGGCAGAACGGAAGGAGGCGGTTCTTCTGTGGAATGCATGCACTCATGGCCCATGAACCCATGTTTCAGTTTTCTGAAAGAATTAAAGATTCATTTTGTTTTAAATGTTTGGTTTGTTTGCCTAAAACGAACCTCATCACAGCCTACAAAAACTCGCCGTCCAACCTGCAGAAGCATATTGAGGTATATAAGCATTTTATTCCAAGAGAAAGCTTGCAATAAAGTTGTCTGTGCTTTTAGAGCTAGCAATAACGTTGCAATACCTGTGCAGTCTGGTTAGTCAAATGACTTTCTCTGGATTTTCCTGCCAAAATCCACGGCTTGTCCACGGCTATCGATAACACATAGCTAGTTAACTTGGGCACTGTTAGTTAGCATTTAAAAACGGAGTTACGCTAACATGAATAACGTTAACTTATCTGATGTGCTTTCAGAAATATGTTTTAGAATAATCTTGCCAAATAAACAGAATGTAGAAATTTTTCTTTTCTAGTAGCGTTAGCTACCCGATATGATTTCGAGTTTGAAAAGAGTTTGCTAGCATGTCAGGTGGAGTTTCATGCTGTACCATGAATGCATGCTGTACCATGATGGCACAGCATGCGTTTATTTTGTGAATTCACATTTCTGTCTTTGGTAACGGCATTAGGTTTTGTAAGCATTGTGGCAATAATACAACGATGTGTTGACAGAAAACGTACTTTTAATATTTAAGTATTTTTAAAAGCAAATACTTCAGTACTTTAACTTAAGTAAAAATTTGACTGGACAACTTTCACTTGTATCGGAGTCACATTTGACCAGTGGGGTCTGTACTTTGACTTCAGTAATGAAGTTGGGTTCTGTGTCCACCTCTGATTGTCACATAGAGCTGAGTACAGCTTTCACCAGCAAATCAAAATGGTGTCACTTTCCAGATATGAACAAAAGTTGTTGTTGTTGAAAATAAGTCGAATGCATCATTTTGGCGAATTTTCTTGGCTTCATTTTCCGACCCTGTTCAGGTAAATCTCTAGTAATTAAAATAATGATCACCTCTTAGACTTACATACAGGAAGTATAAAATTTATGTTCTACAAGAAAGTGCTTAGAGATTTGTTTATTTCTTTAGTTTCAACACTTTAATTCAATCTGTGAATGCTTCATTTCAAAAAACTCAGTAGATGCTTAGGGCACTCGGTAGAGTAGAGTGCACACCTCCACCAAGCTACATGTTTATCATCATCGCAGTGTGGGAAATAAGGAATTCCAGACAACAGACAGGTCTGAAATGTTGTCTGTCTGTCCAAATTTCAGCCTGTCCCAATGACGGGTCACAGGCCCGGAAAATGTGACCAGGGGTCCGGGGCAAGCTGAAGGGCTTTAGATCACGGGCGATTGTTCTAAGACAGCAAGGGAGGCTCAGCCTCCTCTAAAAATGACGAACATCGTGTAGGATGAATTGCGCTAGGCTTATGTTATAGCCGACCTTATAACATTGCTATTTCAGATCCAGAATCATAGAAATATATGTGCTCAACCCAACTACAGTGCGAAATCATTCTGTTATAACTTTCCCCAGTTCACCTAATGTGTGCGTGAGTTTTTCCCCCTCGTGACAGCGCGATGCAGCGCAGCCTCAGTGCACTTCAATGGCATTTGGGAGCTATGCGCTTTCAATATCAAAATGCAAGACGGTTATTGGACAAATACTGCGAAAACGCCCACCCACGGACTCCGAGCCTCACAGTGGGAGGGACATGGCAAAGCTTTCCGCGAGGAGACTGGTGATTGGTGAAAGCGGCCGGAAATTTTCTTTGATTGACAGTTCGTTTCAAATATAGACAGGCAGCAGTGAATCTCAGTTCAGTCCCATGCGGATTCGCAAGTGCTGTGGTGTATTGTAAGAGATCGGCTTACATTTCGATTTCATTCATTACATACGGTTTCTACCAGCTTTTTTAGTTTGTATATATTTTCATTGTAAATAAAGTGTAAATATAGTGTTGTCAAGTTTGCTATCTTAGTTCCAGAAATTTCGTTTATTTGAGTGACTGAACTTGAACTTGAGGGGGCTAGTCAGCTAGCAAGAAAGCTGCGCACGGATGCCAAGCATTGCTGATTTAATTTTGGCGAAGCCATTTGCCAGTCTTCCTTTCAAGGAAAAAATTAAAATTAAAGAGCAGGGTAGACCAACGCCTCAAACTGACTTGGTGAAAAAGGTCGGGAATAATACTCGTTCCTTTCAGCTCTCCTGGTACGAGAAAGTGAATTGGCTAACAGCAAGTGACCCACATCAACAACAGTAAATAGGCTACTTTAGTAATATGTCATGGATGGACCAAAAATATAGAATCTATTTAAAATGTTTATGCTGAGTATATTATATTGGAATATATATTTTTCTGGATATGAATTAAACACCGCTACAATTTGGAAAACATTTTTAAACAAAAACACAGCCGAGAACATTTCACACTACAGACCTGGATTAAAAGTGAAGGGTTATCAAAATTGTCAATAAAACATTTCTCAGTCAAAATAAGTAAAATATAGGGAAAGTGTCATTGAATGAAATGTGTGGCACCCAGCTCTATGTTTGGCTCCCCAAGGTCAGTGCTTGTGCCTATTCCAGAACACTCTGCTGTTACTGCTGAGGTTCCTGACAAAGAGCTGCTTTCAATAATGATCAATTTTTAAACAACATGCCACAATTTTAAAATATAAAATGTTAAAATATACCCCTCTCCCCCAACACCACCGTCATGTATATTGGACAGTAGGCTAATGGGCCAAAAGAACCTGTTATTTCACAGTTTGTGACCCTGCCAACAATCAGCCAGATCAGAGGCAAGAGTATGGGCAAAATTGATGTTTTTTTTCTTTTTTCTTTTAAAATCTGGAAATATCGTAACCGACCAGCCTCCCCTGTTTGAAAGACTACCAGCCGCCACTGCTTTAGATGGCTTCTCAGCTATTTCCAGGCACATTTTTGTGATCTTCGAAGGCCAAATTACACGAGACATTAGTTGCTAATTGCACTCCAAATTAATGTAATTTACAAGAAAATGTCAGAAGATTCAAGAAAGACATGCTTAAAGTTCTACCCAAGAAAACAGTAGCACACACAGGTCAGTTCCATGTCTAGAAAAAAGTATAGAGGGTAAGGATGGTCCAGTTGGTTACAACTTACTGGTGCTCATACAGTATATAGGTATTATAATAACAGTCATGAAACATTCTGTCAACAATGACCATTTTTATACTGTGTTTATAATAAGTTTAGATATTTAGTAATTAACAATACAACTATTCTTACATAATAGAGTTAAAATTTTCAGGACGAGATTCCAAGTAACTTTGTAATAAAATGACTTTTAAAATGACTCTAAACTAGACCTGGTGTTGGCATTCAGACCAAAACCTGCAGGACTAGAACTTAGAAAATAGAAGAAAACACCGTGAAAGAGAAACCAATCGAAACCAAAAGAGTGAAAGTGATTGTCATGCCGTTACCATGGGAACAGTCTTGTATGAATGCGTAAGTGGGCGCTCAACACTCCGACTCCGGTGTGACTGAGTAAGAGGACAAGTTTTGTGTTTCATTTAATTTACAGTAGGTGATTTAAACAATGTAATATTATTTGGCAGTGGGGACATAGGAAAGTGTAAAGAATAAAGTTTCTGTTAATATGTTTATCATGCTTGCATGATTATAAAAAACCTCACGAATATATTTATCTAAATACATGGCCTACTCATTCTAAACCTGCCGAGCTTCTCTGGAGAAATACGATGGAAAGGAAAAAACACTTTGTCAGGGTCCAAAATCCATAGTAGTCTGTTTTCTTTTAACGTTAGTGGTAAACCTATTCAACTGATAACAGCATCGTGTGCTGTCATGCCAGAATGCGGTCCTACTCACTGATGAGAGGCAACTTGTTATTCATCAAGAGCGTCCGCGATCAGCCAATCACAGGCCATGTTATGACATAAAATATTCACCCAGTGTAACATTTGGAAGAAAATTAGAAGTAGATTAGAGCCATATCTTTACAATTTTTCAAGGGCCATCCGGTTTGATGCTTTTGAAATACAGACGGACAAATGCGAAAATTACCAGTCAATGTCCACCGGTCCAGCCTTATTTCCCCCACTATCATCAAATTCAAATCACTTGAATCTAGGATAATACTAAAGCTGTCCACCAAATTTCATCCAAATCCGTTCACTACTTTTTGACTTACATTGGGAACAGACGCAATATCCTGGATCTACATTCGTACGCAGATTTGCATCAAAATCGAATCACTTGTTCCTTGGTCCATGGCTCACATTTCCTCCAAATTTCATCAAAATCCATTCACTACTTTTTGAGTTGCATTGGGAAAAGAAAAGCTAACAAACAAATGGAGGTGACAACATAACCTTCTTTAACAAAGTTTGCGGAGGTAACAACTCAGCAGAAGAAAGAAATAGCAGTTTTATAAGAATGTATTTTTACACTTTCCTTGACGTTTTCTTACTTTAATCCCATTTTAATGCATAAATCAGACAAAACCTCATCACTGATGTGCCATTTGAGTCACATTCAGAATCAGAGAACTAGATAGAGACTGTGATTAAAGTCACAGTAATTTGCACTAGATGTTACAAACTGGGACGTCTGGTCACTGTCAGCGATGGTTGGGGATGGATGTAAGTGCAGAAGATTTTTTTTTTTTAAAGATATTTTTTGGGCTTTTTTTCACCTTTATTGGATAGGACAGTGTAGAGACAGGAAATGAGTGGGAGAGAGATGGGGAGGGATCGGGAAATGACCTCAGGTCGGAATCGAACCCGGGTCCCTTGATTTATGGTATGGCGCCTTATCCACCTGAGCCACGACGCCCCCCAGAAGATATTTATTAAGAATAAGATCAGGCAAACAGTCCAAATCGGCAGGCATAAATCAGAAACGAGAACAAGCAGTAGGTCGAGTGAGGCACAAACAGAATATCATAGGCTCAGACAAAAGCAAAATCAAAGGACTAGGAACAGGGAAGTAGGAAACCAGGAAATCAAAACAACGCACAGCTCGGTAATGTGTCTAAACAACTCAGTACTTCACAGCATGATGCACGTTCAGAGTCCTTATATATGCGTGCTAATTGTGCCTTAATCCAGTGCTGGTGTGGGTCATGAGCAACATGCACGTGAATTAGTTTGCAGTACGTGCCGTCCAGAGCACACGCAAGAGTCAGCCTACGAGTGCAGGTGTGATAGTCAACGTACCCTCTAGATCCGGAAAGGTAAGAGATAAAGAATGACGCTTAGTGAGGAAAAGTTGTGCCCTGCCGCCCTGAGCAAAAAAAAAAAACTGACTGAAAAAATCATGAAAATTGATAGAGTTATAAGAGATTGAAAAAAAAATCACCAAATTCATGGATCAGTGATTCAGATCAGCACCAAAAGTCATGGCAACGTAATTCAGCCCAGAGGTATTCGTCATGTCAGATTTGGTGATGATTGGTTGAAAACTGAGGGAGAAATAGCATCCTAAACAACAATAGGAGAATAATAATAAGAATAAAGTAGAAAGATCCTGAGTGAGAGTAACGATTTGCATCAATGCTGCTAGCACAAATTAATTAAGTTGACAAGTTGCACCAGTATTTGCAAGGATAAAAGTGTACCGTACGTTTCAAGGATTAGCTGACCATGCACTATTGTGCAATGCCTGCAGCTCACTTATTATTATTATTATTAAATATTATTATTATTAAGAATTTCATCCATAAAAAATGTCACTCCTTATTTAGATGCGTCTCTCCTGCCGTTCTCTGTAAAATCCAATTCAATTTGATTCAATTTCCTTTGACCTACTTGTACAATTTTTGTGTCTTTTACGATGGTCACCATGTTAGATTCGGCGATCCTGGTGCTGTAAATCCTTGCCATGTCTTGGTGAGGAGACCGGGAACACGTCCATGCGCGTCGTCAGGGAGGAGGAGGGGCAAGAAATGAAAGAAATCATGGCTACAACACGTCGTAGGAGTTTGTCAAACTAGGCGAGAAAATAGAAAAAAAAAAACTCAGACATGCGAGAATTTTTGTCTATGTCTGATCCTGGTGTAGACCTGAACTGCTGCATTACTGCCGAGTCTGCATCTTTCTTTCGTTCTTTCTTTCTTTCTTTCTTTCTTTCTTTCTTTCTTTCTTTCTTTCTTCCTTCCTTCTTTCTTTTTCTTTCCTTCCTTTGTTCTTTCTTTCTTCTTTCATTCCTTCTTTCTATCTTTCTTTCTTTCTTTTGTTCCTTCCTTCTTTCTTTCCTTCTTTCTTTCTTGCTTTCCTTCCTTCTTTAGTTATTGTCTTTCTTTCCTTCTTTTGTTCTTTTTTCTCTTTCTTTCTTTCTTTCTTTCTTTCTTTCTTTCTTTTTTCCTTCTTTCTTTCTTTCTTTCTTTCTTTCTTTTGGTCTTTCTTTTTTCTTTCTTTCTTTCTTTCTTTCTTTCTTTCTTTCTTTCTTTTGGTGTTTCTTTCTTTCCTTCCTTCCTTCCTTCCTTCTTTCTTTCTTTCTTTCTTTCTTTCTTTCTTTCCTTCCTTCCTTCCTTCCTTCCCTTTCTTTCTTTCTTTCTTTCTTTCTTTCTTTCCTCCTTTCTTTCTTTCTTTCTTTCTTTCTTTCTTTTGTTCCTTCCTTCTTTCTTTCCTTCTTTCTTTCTTGCTTTCCTTCCTTCTTTAGTTATTTTCTTTCTTTCCTTCTTTTGTTCTTTTTTCTCTTTCTTTCTTTCTTTCTTTCTTTCTTTCTTTCTTTCTTCTTTTTTCCTTTTTTCTTTCTTTCTTTCTTTCTTTCTTTCTTTCTTTCTTTCTTTCTTTCCTTCCTTCCTTCCTTTCTTTCTTTTGGTCTTTCTTTCTTTCTTTCTTTCTTTCTTTCTTTCTTTCTTTCTTTCCTTCCTTCTTTCTTTCTTTTGGTCTTTCTTTCTTCCTTCCTTTCCTTCCTTTTTTGTTCTTTTCTTTCTTTCTTTCTTTCTTTCTTTCTTTCTTTCTTTCTTCCTTCCTTTCTGTCTGTCTGTCTTTCTTGCACACATACAGGTACAAAATGTATATTTCTATTTTTATTCTCTATTATTGGTTTACAATCTAGATTTTTCCACCAAATTGTTTCACTGTCACATCATTTTGAACAAATTTCCTTCAGGATCAACGATTCCACGTTTCCTTGCAATCCCTCCAAATTCAGTTCAGTTTAACAACATGGCATCTGTTATTCTTATTGTTCAGCAGCTTATAGCAGAGAATAGCACTTGATCCAGCGCACTATTATCTGATATTTGTATCGGGTTGATACTAATGATTGATTAATATTGTTATATTTGTGTGTCTGGTCTCAAACGGCTTTTTGACTCGCGTGTAAATTCTGAGTTGTGTTTAAAGCTGTAGTTACGTCTGAGGTCTGAATACTGAATGAATACGGCTCTTTGTTCTCTTTTCTCTGGCACCGGGAGACTGCTCCTGCTCCTGCTCTTTCTAAAAGGCTAACTCTCAGTGAATTATTGGGTTGTCAGGTGCAGTGTGTACATGTGGCACATTCATACATGTGTGTGTGTGTGGGGGGGGGGGGGGGGGGGTAAGGGGGCTGCTATTGGAAACCAACCTGCATGGTTTTTTTTCCCTCCTTTTCGAAGGTGAATCATTTTTCAGAACAGCACCTCTGATACCGTCGTGCCGAATGTAACATGAATAACAATGCACTCATTCTAATATGTTATCGTTTCTATAGTAACAGACCTTTCACAGGGATTCGTATAGCCGATGCGTCACATAAAGACTAATATTAAATGCATTAAGATGTTTGTTTTAGCAAAGAAGATTATTTTTGAGTCGACACGGTCAGTACTTTGCTGCAGTCAGAAAGCTGTGGGGTTTTTTTTTTTTTTGCTTTTTGTTTTGTACTCTGAATAGACTCATGAATCAATTCATGTATAGTTCACTTAATCTTGTTGTCTTGCCTTGATTATTGTTGTTGAAATGAAACTGCTTTCCTTTTGGTCTTGAAACAAAACAAGCAACTTATGGCATATTCACACCTACGTTGTTTGGTCCGGACCAAACGAACCAAATTTCCCTTGGTCCGGACCTTTTGGGTTGGTCTGAATACAAACCACCGAACTCTGATCCATACCAAACAAGCGGACTGAGACCGAGCTGCAAGGTCAGACTCGGTCCAGACCAAAGGAACCCTGGTGCGGATCTTTTGGAGGTGTGAAAGCAGACCGGACCTAATCCGACAGTTTTGCTTTTTTGTACCTCGGGAGCTTCCGTCGTTTGTCAAGCATTATGGGAAACAGAGTCTTGACACTCCACCGCAAAGTGCAAACACTGTTTCGGTTGTCAAGGGAACCTTACAACAGTCGTTCAGTCATTCAGACCAGTGGTAGGCTAGACTACAGAGTACAAAAAATGAGTACGGGGCAAACGTGGGCCGAGGAAAAAACGCGTACCCTTGTGGATATATGGGCAGATGTCCACATATCTGAGCTTTTGGAGAGAACACACAAAAATGGCGACGTGTTTGCTGTATTCAGTGAGAAAATGAAGGAGAAGGGGTTCACGCGCTCCCCAGAACAATGTCGGCTAAAAGTGAAGAAACTCCGTCAGACCTACATTAAAATCAGGGACATTCTTTCAAAAAGTGGCAGTACTAGCGACGCAAAAAAGAAATTCATCTATTGCGTGAAGAGCCAGAACTGTTACAACATGATGTGCGCTCATCAGCGCTATCCTCCGTAGCCGCCTTGCCCTTTGTCATCGTCGTTGATAAATTACTTGTACAACAGCATAGTAATCGCACAATTGTGAAAACAGTAAAAACTGGAAAAAACATATAGCTTTGATGACATTAAAAAGAATAACAGCACGGAAAGCCTCCATGACTACTTTTGAACTTAACGCTTTGTGCGCGTGTCGTCTCTGACCAATAGCTGAACGGCCTCAGGGCACGTGGCTTTGTTGACAGATTTTGGTCCGCTTACTAAAATGTACAGTGTGAAAGCGAACCGCACCAAAATGAAAAAATAAAAAAAAAACATTTGGTTCGGACCAAAGCAAGTGAACTATCGAACTATCCTGGTCTGAATACACCCTTAGTCTCAGTTTAGTTCCAAGCAAAGTCTAGCATCATAGCAAGTGATTCGACTCTGAATCAACTCGTGTATATTTCACTTGATCTTGTTGTGTGGCCTTGCTTATTGTTGTTGATATGAAAATGCTTTCCTACTTTGTGCAAAACAAAAAAAAAGGAAGTTGGTCTCGTTCTACGTCCAAACGAAGTCTAACAGAGTAGCCAGGGATTTGATTCTGAATCGACTCATGAATCAAATCATGTGTATTTCACTTAATCTTGTTTGCTTGGCTTGTTTATTGTTGCTGAAATGAAAATGCTTTCCTCTTGGGCTTGAAACAAAATAAGCAAGGTAGTCTCAGTTAACTTCCAAGCCAACTCTAGCATAGTAGCAATTGATTCGACTCTGAATCGACTCATGAATCAACTTATGTATATTTCACTTGAATCATGTTGTCTTGCCTTGCTTATAGCTGTTGAAATGAAAATGCTTTCCTCTTGGGCGCAAAACAAAACAAGCAAGTTAGTCCCAGTTTATTTCCAAGCAAAGTCTAGCATAGTAGCCAGTGATTCGACTCTGAATCGGCTCATGAATCAACACATGTATGGTTAAATTGATCTTGTTTTCTTGCCTTGTTTGTTGCTGTTGAAATGAAAATGCTTTCCTCCTCAGTGCGAAACAAAACAAGTAAGTTGGTTTCGTTCTACTTCCAAGCGACTGGTATAATAGCAAGTGATTTGATTCTGAATTGACTCATGAATCATCTCATTATCTCTAGCCACTTTATCCTGTTCTACAGGGTCGCAGGCAAGCTGGAGCCTATCCCAGCTGACTACGGGCGAAAGTCAGGGTACACCCTGGACAAGTCGCCAGGTCATCACAGGGCTGACACATAGACACAGACAACCATTCACACTCACATTCACACCTACGGTCAATTTAGAGTCACCAGTTAACCTAACCTGCATGTCTGTGGGGGAAACCGGAGCACCCGGAGGAAACCCACGCAGACACGGGGAGAACATGCAAACTCCACACAGAAAGGCCCTCGCCAGCCACGGGGCTCGAACCCGGACCTTCTTGCTGTGAGGCGACAGCGCTAACCACTACACCACTGTGCCGCCCACACATGCTTTATATTTTAGGAAAATAATCACCTTTTGGGGGGGGGCAGTGACTCTGTGTCATCAGGCCATCCACTGATTATTTTCCAATAACAGCACAGCCCTGTGTTTTATTCAGATGATAGATATCTGGTAGTAAATCATTGTTGGACAGAATTTTCACCTGAACAGTGCAGTTACCATGGATCTACTAATGATGCATAATAAATAATTATGTGTGCTGGGTTTAACTAATAATAAGAGCGTGTCATCACCAGCGTGTGTGATATCCTGTTAGATCATTATTATGTCTTGCTCTCTCAATGTTAACAAACAGGCGAATTTACATGTTTTGAGAGAGCAGAGTGGAAACGAAAGCCGTCTCTGTGAAGCGATGCAGTGTTCTGGTTGACACGTCAGTGTTTCTCTCATAGTGCCAGCGGCTAATGATGACATTAAGGTGGCTGGAAGCCTTTCTGATTATCAGAGGAACACGCTGGAGCACACACTTCACCGGCGGAATATAGATGCACTGGAAACCGCAGTGCGCTGAATAATAGCATTGATTTGGCTATCTAAAAACGGCAATGGGGAAAAAAGGGAATTAAATAATGACCTGCTGCAAAGGGGATTGCTTTTGATGCTGGGTTTTTGGGTTTGTTTTTTTCAGCTCACAAGACTTTCTTATCTATTTCTGGCTTACAAATCTAAAGCAGATTTATTTTTTTAATTGTCTGTTTCATTCAACTGGTTAGATCAGAATTTTTGACAATTTGTCAAGTGGAAAAGCTTTTTATTTTTATTTTTTTTTTTTGGTAACATAAATTTGCATAAAACAGTCAGATCCTCCTGATGGTGTATACGTACCCAGGTAAATAAGTAAATACAAAACAGAAGATACTGGAACAAATACTAAAAACATATTTTATATTCTGTGTTTCATTCTATTAGCATGCTTTATTTATTTATTTATTTATTTATGTTCAAGTTTGGGGGCGGCACGGTGGTGTAGTGGTTAGCGCTGTCGCCTCACAGCAAGAAGGTCCTGGGTTCGAGCCCTGGGGCCGGCGAGGGCCTTTCTGTGTGGAGTTTGCATGTTCTCCCCGTGTCCGCGTGGGTTTCCTCCGGGTGCTCCGGTTTCCCCCACAGTCCAAAGACATGCAGGTTAGGTTAACTGGTGACTCTAAATTGACCGTAGGTGTGAATGTGAGTGTGAATGGTTGTCTGTGTCTATGTGTCAGCCCTGTGATGACCTGGCGACTTGTCCAGGGTGTACCCCGCCTTTCGCCCATAGTCAGCTGGGATAGGCTCCAGCTTGCCTGCGACCCTGTAGAAGGATAAAGCGGCTAGAGATAATGAGATGAGATGAGATGTTCAAGTTTCTGATGGTTTATGCTGAAGAATTCTGAGGTAGTCCTCCTTCTTCATTATTCCATCCACTCTGTGCAATGAACCAGTTCCACTGGCAGCAAAACAGCCCCAGAGCATGATGATCCTACCACCACCACCACCAGCTGGTACAGTGTCCCTCTGTACATGGTGGTCATTGTGGCCAAACAACTCAATCTTTGTCTCATCTGACCATACAGCTTTCCTCCAGAAGGCTTTTTCTTTGTCGGTGTGGTCAGCTTCAAACTTTAGTTAAGCTTGAAGGTGTCAGTTTTGGAGCAGGGCAGGGGGTTATTTCTTGGACAGCAGCCTCTTAGTCCATGGTGATCTGAACTGTAGACCATGATCCAGTTCATGGCAGGGCTGTGCCATGGTGGTTCCCAGGTTGTTCCTGACCATCCAAAACAATTTCCTTTCAGCTGAGGGTGACAGTTTGGGTTTTCTTGAAGCAAAGTGGCTTGTCAAAGTGACTACACCTCATAATAGCTTGGATACAATTGTTTGAACTGATCTTGGAATTTGCAGTTGTTTAGAAATGGTTCCAAGAGACATTCTGGAGTTGTGTATACTGTATCTGTAATCCTCTTTCTCAGATCTGCACTGAGCTCCTTGGACTTTCACATTTTACTGTGTCAATCCAATGAGTCCTGTAAACAAACCCTTTTGACGAAGGCATAGAGAAGCTACCAGCTGTAGTCAATCATGATTACTAACAGGAAGTTAAGAGACCTCAGCCTTGGCAAGATAAGAGACATTTTGGAAGTTTCAGCACCTTTGACTTAATAATCTAAGTGAGTGTATGTACTGTAAATTTTTGACCCTGTGTTGATTTCAGAAAACCCAAAGAAAATTAAAACTTGCGCACCAAATTCTTGTGTGTGTTTTTTTTTTTAATTGAAGATGTATGCTGTACAATCATTCTGCCACAGAAAAAGAACAGTTCAAAGAAATTACTGAACGCCCAAATATTGCGATGACATTCATGTCACTGTATGTATACTTCTGACCACAGCTGTATATCCCCCCCGCATTATATGCTGGGGGGATAAAAAGTATCTCTTTTTTTTTTAAGTCAATGTGTGTATTATGTGTTGTATAAGTTGACAGTAAATCCATAATTTGCAGAGCTGTACACGCTCATTGTTTGCAGTTATACTGGATTTTAAAGGTAATGAATTTGCTCTTTACAATACAATATATCAGTTCTGCTGTTTTTTTTTCCTGCTGAAATGAATTATTCATGATAAACGATATTTATCTTCACATTTATGCTTGTACTATAACAACTTGATGTTATTCAGAATTATTTTCACTAGCTCTTCGAGACAAAAGGTGTCTCAGATGTGTAAATTAGCTCCCAGTGTAATTAGCAATGATAATGGCATTTATTATGCCGTTTTATACCTAGAGGTTTTATCACAACATGAATTTTATAGAAATCTATGAATGGGGAAAAAAAACATGATATACTGTTCTTTAATAAATACTGAAATTATAATCATTGTGGTATAAGAAGAATAGAACAGTTCTGGGTGTCCTGTTCATGACAAAACGTCTCCAAGTCCCAAAAGTCACTCGATGCAACTTTGAGTTTAAGCTATTATTATTATTATTATCTCATCTCATTATCTCTAGCCGCTTTGTCCTGTTCTACAGGGTCGCAGGCAAGCTGGAGCCTATCCCAGCTGACTATGGGCGAAAGGCGGGGTACACCCTGGACAAGTCGCCAGGTCATCACAGGGCTGACACATAGACAACCATTCACACTCACTTTAGAGTCACCAGTTAACCTAACCTGCATGTCTTTGGACTGTGGGGGAAACCAGAGCACCCGGAGGAAACCCACACGGACAACATGCAAACTCCACACAGAAAGGCCCTCGCCGGCCACGAACCCGGACCTTCTTGCTCTGAGGCAACAGCACTAACCACTACACCACCGTGCCGCCTATATCTCATCTCATTATCTCTAGTCGCTTTATCCTGTCCTACAGGGTCGCAGGCAAGCTGGATCCTATCCCAGCTGACTACGGGCGAAAGGCGGGGTACACCCTGGACAAGTCGCCAGGTCATCACAGGGCTGACACATAGACACAGACAACCATTCACACTCACATTCACACCTACGGTCAATTTAGAGTCACCAGTTAACCTAACCTGCATGTCTTTGGACTGTGGGGGAAACCGGAGCACCCGGAGGAAACCCACGCAGACACGGGGAGAACATGCAAACTCCACACAGAAAGGCCCTCGCCGGCCACAGGGCTCGAACCCGGACCTTCTTGCTGTGAGGCAACAGTGCTAACCACTACACCACCGTGCCGCCTATTATTATTATTATTATTATTATTAAGAGGATTATTTTTATTTATTATTTTTTTTAAATACAGCATACAAAAGCAAACAAGAGGTGGAATCCATTCTAGGGCACGACTAAACAATAGAAAATGATGAATTCAGACCCAGACTTTGAAAAAATAAATAAATAAACCCAAGGATTCAGAGCCATGAATTTACTCATATACTCCAGGACGGTGGAACTGAAGGATGAAAAAGTAGCTTTTGAATAATAGCAGGGCCAAAGTGACATTAATGCTTTTTCAGGTTACTTTTTATAGCCCTTGGATACGCCGAGCCTTCAGCTGAGGGTTTTGTTTGTTTGTTTGTCTGTTTGTTTGTTTGTTTGTTTGTTTGTTTGTTTGTTTTACAGCATGAGAGAGAGTACTCAGGGAGAGTGTTAAAAAACCTTGGTCCAGCAAATACATAATAATCTGATAGACTTAGACAACCTTTATTGTCATTCAGTACGCAACAAGCGAACACCAAACGAAACTTTGTTGCAAATTGGCTCAGCACAGAATTGAATATGAAGTGTATTACATTAAATTATGCAGCAGCAGAAATATTATAAAGTGCAATAGTATAAAGTGACCTGTGGAATGAGGAAATGTTCAAGTTATAAATAGAACTTTAGAGTTTGAGTTTGGAGTTCAGCAGTCTGGTGACCTGGGGGAAAAAGCTGTTACAGAACCTGGTGGTCCTGCACCGAATGCTGTGGAAACTCTTTCCAGAGGCCAGAGGGGAGAACAGTCCATAATGAGGGTGTGAGGGGTCACTGATGATGTTGCTGGCTCGAGACATGCAACGCCTTGGTGCAATGTCCTGAATGGAGGGAAGAGAAGTCCCAATGATTTTCTCTGCTGTCCTCACCACTCTCCTCGCATTCTTCCAGTCAGAGGCACTGCAGCCTCCAGACCACACAGAGATGCAGCTGGTTAGAACGCTCTCTATGGTGCTTCTGTAGAATGTAGTGAGGATGGGCAGGGGCAGGTGGGCTCTTCTCATCCTACACAGGAAGTGCAGACGTTGCTGTGCCTTCTTGACCAGTAACGTGGTGTTCACAGACCAGGTGAAGTTGTCTGTGACGTGCACCCCCAGGAACTTGGTGCTATTGACCATCTCCACGGCCGTGCTGTTGAGGAGAAGTGAAGCGTAGCTGGGTTGGTTGATAGATGATCCTTTTGTGTTCAGCTCAGTGACTAAATACAGGATGACCCCGTAGTCTTTTGAATGTTTTGAGAAGGAAAATGCCCAAAAGATTACAGTGGTGTAACAGTGAAGTACATTTTCCTCCTGAACATGATTCGATCACTGCGCTTAAACTCAAGTTCCAGTGTTTTGTGAAAGAAGTCCAACTGTTCCTCAATCAAAGACATTGATATTATATGTACCTCGATTTTTCTCTTTATGCCACAAAGTTCCCTTAAATCTTTTTCGAATCGGTCTACTTCCAAGATAAGTCATGTAGCTCGATTCTGAATCGACTCATGAATCAACTCGTGTATATTTCACTCAATCTTGTTGTCTTGCCTTGTTTATTATCATTGAAATGAAAATGCTTTCCTCTACAGTGTGAAACAAAACAATCAAGTTGGCCTCGGTTTACTTCCAAGCTTAGTAGCCAGTGATTCAACTCTGAATCGACTCATGAATCAACTCCTGCATATTTCACTTGAATCTTGTTGTCTTGCCTTGTTTATTATCATTGATATGAAAATGCTTTCCTTCTCTATGTGAAATATAACAAGCAAGTTAGTCTCGTTCAACTTCCAAGTGAAATCTAGCATAGTAGCAAGTGATTTGACTCTGATCTGACTCATGAATCAACTCATATATAGTTCACTCAGTCTTGTTGTTTTACCTTACTTATTATCATTGAAATAAAAGTGCTTTCCTCCTTGGTGCGAAACAAACAAAACAAAAGTTCATTTTGTTCAACTTCTAATTAAAGTCTAGCATAGTAGCCAGTGTTTCAACTCTGAATCAACTCATGTACAGTTAGGTCCATATATATTTGGACACTGACACAAATTTTGTTTTTTTACCCGTTTACTGAAACATATTCAAGTTACAGTTATATAATGGACATGGACATAAAGTCCAGACTTTCAGCTTTCATTTGAGGGTATCCACATTAAAATTGGATGAAGGGTTTAGGAGTTTCAGCTCCTTAACATGTGCCACCCTGTTTTTAAAGAGACCAAAAGTAATTGGACAATTGACTCAAAGGCTATTTCATGGGCAGGTGTGGGCAATTCCTTCGTTATGTTATTCTCAATTAAGCAGATAAAAGGCCTGGAGTTGATTTGAGGTGTGGTGCTTGCATTTGGAAGATTTTGCTGTGAAGAAAACGTGCAGTCAAAGGAGCTCTCCATGCAGGTGAAACAAGCCATCCTTAAGCTGCGAAAACAGAAAAAAAACATCCGAGAAATTGGTACGATATTAGGAGTGGCAAAATCTACAGTTTGGTACATCCTGAGAAAGAAAGAAAGCACTGGTGAACTCATCAATGCAAAAAGACCTGGACAATCACAGAAGACAACAGTAGTGGATGATCGCAGAATAATTTCCACGGTGAAGAGAAACCCCTTCACAACAGCCAACCAAGTGAACAACACTCTCCAGGAGGTAGGCGTATCAATATCCAAATCTACCATAAAGAGAAGACTGCATGAAAGTAAATACAGAGGGTTCACTGCACGGTGCAAGCCTCAAGAATAAAAAGGCTAGATTGGACTTTGCTAAAAAAACATCTAAAAAAGCCAGCACAGTTCTGGAAGAACATTCTTTGGACAGATGAAACCAAGATCAACCTCTACCAGAATGATGGAAAGAAAAAAGTATGGTGAAGGCGTGGTACAGCTCATGATCCAAAGCATACCACATCATCTGTAAAACACGGCGGAGGCAGTGTGATGGCTTGGGCATGCATGGCTGCCAGTGGCACTGGGTCACTAGTGTTTATTGATGATGTGACACAGGACAGAAGCAGCCGGATGAATTCTGAGGTATTCAGAGACATACTGTGTGCTCAAATGCAGCCAAACTGATTGGTCGGCGTTTCATAATACAGATGGACAATGACCCAAAACATAAAGCCAAAGCAACCCAGGAGTTTATTAAAGCAAAGAAGATGAATATTCTTGAATGGCCAAGTCAGTCACCTGATCTCAATCCAATTGAGCAGCATTTCACTTGTTAAAGACTAAACTTCAGACAGAAAGGCCCACAAACAAAGAGCAACTGAAAACCGTTGCAGTAAAGGCCTGGCAGAGCATTAAAAAGGAGGAAACACAGCGTCTGGTGATGTCCATGAGTTCAAGACTTCAGGCAGTCATTGCCAACAAAGGGTTTTCAACCAAGTATTAGAAATGAACATTTTATTTACAATTATTTAATTTGTCCAATTACTTTTGAGCCCCTGAAATGAAGGGATTGTGTTTAAAAAATGCTTTAGTTCCTCACATTTTTATGCAATCATTTTGTTCAACCCACTGAATTAAAGCTGAAAGTCTGAACTTCAACTGCATCTGAATTGTTTTGTTCAAAATTCATTGTGGTAATGTACAGAACCAAAATTAGAAAAATGTTGCCTCTGTCCAAATATTTATGGACCTAACTGTATATTTAACATGAATCTTGTTGTCTTGCCTTGTTTATTATCATTGATATGAAAACGCTTTCCTCCTCTGTGTGAAACATAACAAGCAAGTTGGTCTCGTTCAACTTCCAAGCGAAATCTAGCATAGTGGCTCGACTCTGAATCGACTCATGAATCAATTCATGTATATTTCACTTGAATCTTGTTGTCTTGCCTTGTTTATTATTGTTGAAATGATTTTTTTTTCCTCTACAGTGTAAAACAAAAGAATCAAATCGGTTTCGGTTTAATTGCAAGCTAAGTCTAGTGTAATAGCAAGTGATTTGACTCAGAATTGACTCATGAATCAAATTGTGTATTTCACTTGAATCTTGTTTTCTTGCCTTGCCTTCCTTATTGTTGTTTTTATCAAGTCTTTAACTGTGTGTGTGTGTGTGTGTGTGTGTGTGTGTTTGTTTAAGTTCCCTGTGGTGGCATCCTAACAGCACGCCGAGGAACCATCCTATCTCCTGGTTACCCCGAACCTTATGATAATCACCTCAACTGTGTCTGGAAGGTCTTTGTACCAGAAGGAGCTGGAATTCAAGTAAGTATGGAATAAAACACTCGGTGTGTGTCATGATGTTGGAGGAAAATAATCAACAATGAGATGGTGCAATGCGATAAATCTTGTAGTTTGATTCTTTTCCTATAGCCACACAAAACAAGTGTTTTTCCAATGATTATGATATTTGTTTATTAAATAATGCCACGACGTACTATTTATCCCTTTATAGTTGCATTGCAAAATGAGTTCACACCTGTTATCAGAAACTTTATAGCAATTCATTCGTTCCGTCACCAGTGTTTCTTTTTTGACGTCACCAAGAAACAATAAAGATATCAGTAAATTTAAAGTTACATCATTAGATATGATATTAGAATGAAAACGAGTGTATTGATACAAGCGTGTGATTTGCAGCTGCGCTACTGTCAGGGCTGCAGTTACAGGAAATAAATCATCATTTCCAATTAGGTCCAATCAGAATGGAGAATTGAAAAGTGCTCTGATGTAAGACATAATCCACACAATGTTTACAGAGCAGGTTTATCATTCTTAATGACTTATGGATATGATACTAGATCAAGAAATTATTGAGATCTTTTCATGTAATTGGAATGTTTCATGTCTAGATTACAGTCGTAACATTTTCCACGGAGCACAACTGGGACTCGCTGGATTTCTACGATGGTGTTGACAGTAACGCACCGAGACTTGGCAGCTACTCAGGTAGGCCTACCGCCAAGATACTGCAAGCTGGCACAAATTCGACAGGCGATGATATGCATGAAAAAATAACATAAAATTTATCTCAGCCTGCTGTAAATATGTGGTTAAAACTCATTCCATATCCACAGGACGCAGAACTATACGATATAAAGCATCTCGAGACTTTAGTCACCCAGTCGTCTGTAAGTGCAACAGTTCCTTTGTCTCAACTGCTTTCCAACTCGAGAGGGGTTTATCCAAAGGATTTCTCTCGCACCACATGGCACTTAGATTTCAGGAGATTTGTTTGGCATCCGAAGCACATCAATACTCGAGACGTCACCGTGCACGATGCATCAATAGGCTCATAAGCAGCAGGGGTAGCACTGTGAGGACATGGAGAGGATTGTTGACAGGTTGACATTTAATCTGCTTGGGTAGCAAATGCGAGATTAAAGGAACATTTGGCGAGAGATGGATGTGAAGGCGTGGATGATGAAACGGTTCTCTGATGGAGAATGACTGAACCCTTATGTTGTGTTCGGGTCAGAATGATGGATTTTCCCATTTTTTAGTCAAATGAAACACTTTTGTGGTTTTCTGGCATCAAAAAATATCTGAAATGAAAATGATTTCCTTCTCAGTGCAAAACTAAACAACCAAAGCAAGTTGGTCTTGGTCCACTTACAAGCTACAGGACCAGTCAAAAGTATGGACACACCAACTTCATTCATAGGCCAAAATAACATCTGGAACATTATTTACCAGCTGTGAGGTCCATATTGTGAAATACCGTGACCGAGGTCTTGAAAGTAGTGACCGGTCAGTATTCAAGGCCGAGGTCACGGTACTTCACCATACGGACCGACCTTAAACTGGTAAATAATATATTTATTTTTTCTTTACGAAGTTCTAACAGCAAACAAGAGCGCCCGAAAGGGAAAACTGAGCCGAGGCGAGCCGCCATTTTGAATCCTCATTCACGGCTGTAATGCAAATGGCTTCCTCCTCGGTATACAAGTGCACTTCCATGGCAGGAAAAAAAAAAACATTTTGCCCCTTATGTAGTCCCCTATTTACAACCCCGATTCCAAAAAAGTTGGGACAAAGTACAAATTGTAAATAAAAATGGAATGCAATGATGTGGAAGTTTCAAAATTCCATATTTTATTCAGAATAGAACATAGATGACATATCAAATGTTTAAACTGAGAAAATGTATCATTTAAAGAGAAAAATTAAGTGATTTTAAATTTCATGACAACAACGCATCTCAAAAAAGTTGGGACAAGGCCATGTTTACCACTGTGAGACATCCCCTTTTCTCTTTACAACAGTCTGTAAATGTCTGGGGACTGAGGAGACAAGTTGCTCAAGTTTAGGGATAGGAATGTTAACCCATTCTTGTCTAATGTAGGATTCTAGTTGCTCAACTGTCTTAGGTCTTTTTTGTCGTATCTTCCGTTTTATGATGCGCCAAATGTTTTCTATGGGTGAAAGATCTGGACTGCAGGCTGGCCAGTTCAGTACCTGGACCCTTCTTCTACGCAGCCATGATGCTGTAATTGATGCAGTATGTGGTTTGGCATTGTCATGTTGGAAAATGCAAGGTCTTCCCTGAAAGAGACGTCGTCTGGATGGGAGCATATGTTGCTCTAGAACCTGGATATACCTTTCAGCATTGATGGTGTCTTTCCAGATGTGTAAGCTGCCCATGCCACACGCACTAATGCAACCCCATACCATCAGAGATGCAGGCTTCTGAACTGAGCGCTGATAACAACTTGGGTCGTCCTTCTCCTCTTTAGTCCGAATGACACGGCGTCCCTGATTTCCATAAAGAACTTCAAATTTTGATTCGTCTGACCACAGAACAGTTTTCCACTTTGCCACAGTCCATTTTAAATGAGCCTTGGCCCAGAGAAGACGTCTGCGCTTCTGGATCGTGTTTAGATACGGCTTCTTCTTTGAACGATAGAGTTTTAGCTGGCAACGGCGGATGGCACGGTGAATTGTGTTCACGGATAATGTTCTCTGGAAATATTCCTGAGGCCATTTTGTGATTTCCAATACAGAAGCATGCCTGTATGTGATGCAGTGCCATCTAAGGGCCCGAAGATCACGGGCACCCAGTATGGTTTTCCGGCCTTGACCCTTACGCACAGAGATTCTTCCAGATTCTCTGAATCTTTTGATGATATTATGCACTGTAGATGATGATATGTTCAAACTCTTTGCAATTTTACACTGTCGAACTCCTTTCTGATATTGCTCTACTATTTGTCGGTGCAGAATTAGGGGGATTGGTGATCCTCTTCCCATCTTTACTTCTGAGAGCCGCTGCCACTCCAAGATGCTCTTTTTATACCCAGTCATGTTAATGACCTATTGCCAATTGACCTAATGAGTTGCAATTTGGTCCTCCAGCTGTTCCTTTTTTGTACCTTTAACTTTTCCAGCCTCTTATTGCCCCTGTCCCAACTTTTTTGAGATGTGTTGCTGTCATGAAATTTCAAATGAGCCAATATTTGGCATGAAATTTCAAAATGTCTCACTTTCGACATTTGATATGTTGTCTATGTTCTATTGTGAATACAATTTCAGTTTTTGAGATTTGTAAATTATTGCATTCCATTTTTATTTACAATTTGTACTTTGTCCCAACTTTTTTGGAATCGGGGTTGTATACAAAATTGAGTCATTCAGGATTCAGCCATGTTTTTGCTCCGTGTTAGCAACAGTTAGAGGTTTTTAGCTTTCTCCTGAAACGTTTTCTTTTATTTCTTCTTCCTCAGGGTAGTAAAACTCGCTTTCGCTGTGAAGACTGTCGTTATCGCTATCCATGCTGTAAAATTAATGCTGTTCTCCTGAGAAATGCTGGCAAAA
This sequence comes from Neoarius graeffei, assembly GCF_027579695.1. NCBI lineage: Eukaryota > Metazoa > Chordata > Actinopteri > Siluriformes > Ariidae > Neoarius > Neoarius graeffei. Next base: position 61,344,851 of record NC_083587.1, read on the forward strand.
ATTGATAAGATTTTTGATAATCTTATAAATCTTATTAAAAAAAAGATAAATGTTGACAAAAAACGCGACTATGTTTGTTGTTGTGAACGAGCGAGTCGGCAGAGGTCCATAACTGGGGTCTGTAACTGGGGTCCGTATCATAGGATACGGACCCGCTTGCCAGCCAATCAGACCACAGGATTTGATGGAAACCGGACAGTGAAAAAAAAATTAAGTTATTCCACGAAATCAAGTCGTACATGAGCTGATAGCCAATGAGTCGCGTAGCACCGAGTTGTCTTTAAGCCATGTACGATGAGATTGAGTGGAATAACTGTTTTATTCTATCCACATTCAATGGATTTTGACGAGCATTTTTATTTTTCGCAAATTCGATTAAATAAAAACTTGATACAAAACGTCCGACAAAATCATTTCTGCTTAGAATGTAAACAAACCGGCGAAATGACAGGAACAATTTGTGAAAATGTGATGATAATATAATAATTCTTGAAAAATTAAAAAAAAAGATACGTCCTTACCATCAAATACTTTCATTCCATGTTTTGCTGGGGGGGAGGGGGGTATTTTTTTGGGTTGTGTTTTCGAGTAGAGTTTTTATTTCGTCCTCGGTTGGTTCAGCAACACGTGCCGCCGCTTTGTTTTTCTCTACTCACAGTATATGAGCTGATATCCTAGGGCTTTCCCCAAAGCACAGATATGTGGCACTCTGCCGTGCTGTGTGATGTCAGTGGAACGCTGTCACTTGCACACACACAAAAAAAAAAAAATCAGTACCATAAACTGAACAATGCAGAGTACTTTCCACACCTAAATATCTCCTGTTCCCCTCTGAAAATGAGGAGTAACTATAGAAATAGGAAGATAAGGTAATATATAAGCCTCAGCTATCCTGGAACTCAACCTAAAAGTGAAAATAAAGGATTTCGCTGCGTGCACTGACTGTCATTTGCAACCAGACATAAAAACATGTTCTAGGTGCTCGTCACTAGATGGCGCTGTTGCATTATTTGACCTCAATTCTGTTCCTGGCATCCTGGAACTGGAAAATGAAGAGGCGTGCTATATTGTTCAATACGATGCATTTTTTTTTATTGTGCAATAAAATTAAATATTTCTCTGAATTGACTGTTTCCAGTGTTTTCATTTGAAATCTAATTTTGCCCTTTAAATTTTGCCCCTCGGCACGGTGGTGTAGTGGTTAGCGCTGTCGCCTCACAACAAGATGGTCCTGGGTTCGAGTCCCGTGGCCGGCGAGGGCCTTTCTGTGCGGAGTTTGCATGTTCTCCCCGTGTCCGCGCGGGTTTCCTCCGGGTGCTCCGGTTTCCCCCACAGTCCAAAGACATGCAGGTTAGGTTAACTGGTGACTCTAAATTTACCGTAGGTGTGAGTGTGAATGGTTGTGTGTGTCTATGTGTCAGCCCTGTGATGACCTGGTGACTTGTCCAGGGTGTACCCCGCCTTTCGCCCGTAGTCAGCTGGGATAGGCTCCAGCTTGCCTGCGACCCTGTAGAACAGGATAAGCGGCTACAGATAATGGATGGATGGATGGATGAGTTTTGCCCCTTGCAAATTTGGCAAGGTGAAAAACAGCAAATTTAATAATGTTGAACTGTGCCTAAGTCAGCCCTAGATTCCACCAGAATACACCATTTGAAGTCTCTAATTTCAAAATTTTGACCACTGTCAGACCACTATCACCCTCATTGCACCATTATCAGAGCGATGCTACTTTTAGCTCTCAATTTATATCGGTTTTGCGTACGATATAAAAAGCGTTCTTGCTACCACTATCAGTAGCACCGGTCTGATATTTTTTTCTGGGGAAAGCCCTGTATCCTTGTACTAGAGTAGCCAATCAGAATGCACAATTGCTCATATCCAGTGAATGAGGATTGAATAATACCTTTTATATCATCTGTCGAAAAAATTCTGAATTTGTATCAGATCTGAGTCGGAAGCACCATGAACAGAGAGTCCATACAAAAAATTTGGTAAAACTAAAGTATTAAAAAGTTCATCTATCTCTAGCTGAGAAAAACCTTCCTTTTTGAGTGACCTAATGACATCGAAACATTTATTTGCCTTGGTTAACTTCGCCTGTACATGCTTAGTGTATTTACAGTTTTCTTGAAACATTACGCCAAGTATCAGCCATTCTACACATCGTGGATGGTTATGAACAGGAGATCGATCTTGGCTGTAGTCTTTCTTGCAGAAAATAAGCTCTTTAAAATCCATCTTCCTGATGGATTGCAGTTCATATTATCATCCTTTGACCAAACAAGAAACTGGTCAACCAAGTCCAAGTGGCATTGTCCATTATCCCAAACGGGAACAATGATCGCTGGAATCGTCAGCATATTTTAAAAGGACGTGGTTGTTATCTAAGCTAAATTCTAGGGCATTGATAAATATATTAAATAGGTAAGGACTACCATGTCTGTGAAGGTTCTCAGTCATCTAGGTCATCGTAAACCATCAGTGCTAAAGAAGGCTTTACTTGAAATTCTTGAAGATGTTTCACCGCAGCCCTGTGATGACCTGGCGACTTGTCCAGGGTGTACCCCGCCTTTCGCCCGTAGTCAGCTGGGATAGGCTCCAGCTTGCCTGCGACCCTGTAGAAGGATAAAGCGGCTAGAGATAATGAGATGAGATGAGATGTTTCACCGCTCATCGGAAAGGCTTCTTCAGTTCTGCCTGACTCGTGTGGAGTTCCAGGTATTTGTCCACTAGTGGACCAAAAACAAACCTAAGGAGAGTCATTGAGGTCACATGGGTCGTTGACCCTCTCAGTCATCCTGTCAGGGTCACTGGAGGCCGGGTGTGAATGGTGTTAGCAGCCTAGAGGGTTGTTAGGGTCATTGGCTTGCTCTCTCTGCCATCACGTGAGTCACTGAAGTCAGTTGAGTCCTGGTGTGGATGTGTATTCAGTTTTCTGGGAAGTGTGCCAAGGACTGCATTGTAGGTGGCTGATAATTGGTGTCAGACTACCTGCTCTGTTTAGTGATGGTTGTTCCAGGTTGACAAAGATGTCAACCTCTTACTCAACCTTTTACTCCTCTCTCAAACCGCCGGTCTTCTCTGGCTAAAATACATACATTGCAGTCCTGAAATGAGTGTCCTTTGTTATTGAGATGAAGATAGACTGCAGAGCCCTGGCCTGAGGAATTGGCTCTCCTGTGATGAGCCATGCGTTTGTGAAGCAACAGGATGACTGAGAGGGTCAGTGACTCATGTGACCTCAATGACTCTCCTTAGGGTTGCTTTTGGTCCACTAGAGGATAAATACCTGGAACTCCACACTACTGTAGTCAAACAGAACTGAAGAAGCCTTTCGGATGAGAGATGAAACATCTTCAAGGATTTCAAGCAAGTCCAGTTGCCTTCTTTAGCACCTACAGTAAGGACCACTGACACTTCCTTGTGTTGTTTCCTTATTAACGGCCTTCCATTGCCACACAAAGCTATTATGAAAAACACGTTGTTGCCTGTTTTCATTAAAACTTAAGTACCAGTTAACAATAATAGGATTTAAAGATAATTGTTTGAGCTTAACAGACAGTAGTTCATGATTAACGCTATCAAACGCTTTGCTAAAATCCACGGCAAAGAGTCAGATGGCTTTACACCAGTCTCTCTTTTTTTCTTTCTTGAAGTTAATCAGAAAAAAATCACAGTTTGTCTTTGTTACTGAGAAACCACAAAGTGGCAAAATATTACATACACTATGGAATCAATTTTGTACCACAAAATTGATTCCATAATACACTACCGTTCAAAAGTCTGGGGTCACCCAGACAATTTTGTGTTTTCCATGAAAAGTCACACTTTTATTTACCACCATAAGTTGTAAAATGAATAGAAAATATAGTAGGGTGACCAGACGTCCCGGTTTTACCGGGACAGTCCCGATTTGGGGTTGTGTGTCCCGAGTCCCGACAAAAGTCTGTCGGGACACGGATATGTCCTGGTTTTCGCCATTCGCAACATTTGCGAGCAGCGTGGGAATCATTAGCGGAGAAATGTCTGCATTTACTATTTTGATGAATTGACAGGAATCGCAAACTTTCCTGGTTACTGCCCCCTGGCCCTGTGGCATGGGTGTTTATTTAGCCACATTATTCCAGACAACAGAACGTGTTGCCATGCAACAATAAAATAAACATTAACTGGCGCGAATGTTCTTTGTCTAGCAGCTAGCAGCAGTAATGCTGCAGCAATTATGCCGAAAAGAAAATGTACCTTTTCCAAAGATTTACAGGGCACCTACCCCTTCCTCCGAGAGGTGCAGAACAATGCGCATGAAGCCGACTGCACACACTGTAAGTGTTTTGTTCCTGTACTGAGTTGCGTAGCCTATGCTGCAAATGCTGTGCGCTCCTGTGGGGGCTTTCCTCGGGCTGTCGCCCCTCTCCTCCTTTACTGCTGTTTTGTTTGAGTGTGTATTTAGGGAAGCCGCGAGAGGCCCTTCATATGATCTTTTTTTATTCACCTTGTTATCCCGAGATAACGACATAATTAATTCAGGATCTCGAGAAAACAACACAACTAATTCGAGATCTCGAGAAAACAAAACAATTATTTCATGATCTCAGCTGGATCACTGGATCTCCGTCGGTAGAGACGAAGCCGGGCCAGTCTTCTGCGGAGGTGCCGCGGACTAATTTTGAAATTATCCCTTATTAAAAGACTTAATGCAATCTCTCCCTGTGTCAACCCCTGATCAAAATATTGCCTTATTAGGTGATCGATTATTCCAGACATTCTAATGACCAAAGTTGCGTCTCATAGGGTTGCCAACCGTCCCGTATTGGGCGGGACATCCCGTTTTTTGGGTAATTTTAATTTGTCCCGTCAGGGACAGATCCTGCCCCTCACTCCAATGCTGTGGTGTAAATCACGTTATTGCCGTGAGAAGCGCTATTACCGCGAGTCGCGGTCATCTGCGATTTAAAATCATTCACTGTCAAAGGCTGCCATATCCTGAATTTTTAAGTTATACTGACAAAATAGGCATCAAATTAAACTAGAGCAGATGGTGCAGCCAGTGGATACAGCCTAACTGTTCGATAAGGATAGCAGATAGCTTAAAAACCCTTCCGAAACAGGATAGACCTCAGCCTATAGTAGGGGAGCTTTTCTGCCTCACTCCTGCCTTTGTGATGTCTTTCTTCTTCTTCTGCTATGAAGCATTGCAGAAGGTTCTTAGGGTTTTCAAATGGACAATTAAGCAAATATCAGGGTTTTACAGCTACAGCAAATACTTTTTCGGGTTATGACATTGCCTTCATAAATATGGCCTTCATAAATATGGCCTTCATAAATATTTGGCCAAAGTTTAAAAGAGCGGCACGGTGGTGTAGTGGTTAGCGCTGTCGCCTCACAGCAAGAAGGTCCTGGGTTCGAGCCCCGGGGCCGGCGAGGGCCTTTCTGTGTGGAGTTTGCATGTTCTCCCCGTGTCCGCGTGGGTTTCCTCCGGGTGCTCCGGTTTCCCCCACAGTCCAAAGACATGCAGGTTAGGTTAACTGGTGACTCTAAATTGAGCGTAGGTGTGAATGTGAGTGTGAATGGTTGTCTGTGTCTATGTGTCAGCCCTGTGATGACCTGGCGACTTGTCCAGGGTGTACCCCGCCTTTCGCCCATAGTCAGCTGGGATAGGCTCCAGCTTGCCTGCGACCCTGTAGAAGGATAAAGCGGCTACAGATAATGAGATGAGATGAAGTTTAAAAGAGAAAATGAGACAATAATATTAGAATTGTTTGTTATTTTGCATTAAGTTACTTAAAAATATCCATTAATTGGTCTGTTAATTTTTAAAAGCTCTATTTTAGAAATGAATTTGTAGTGGCCTACATTTGAAACCCTCACCTAAAGGCGATTCGGTAACTATTTTGGGGCGCTGGGGTGCATGTACAAGGCCTGTACCGGTACTTGTCCACACCCGGAACAAAGTGTCCCTCATTTGGATATGAGAAAGTTGGCAACCCTAATACAGAATGAGAAATAGCCCCAAAGTCAGCATATCACAAGTCTCTTGGTTTTCCTGAATGAACCATTTCTCAGCTGTTTACTCGAGATCATGAAATAATTTTGTTTTCTCGAGATCACAGAATAATTGTTTTGTTTTCTCAAGATCTCGGAATAACGGTTTTGTTTTCTTGAGATCTCGAATTAGTTGTGTTGTTTTCTCGAGATCCTGAATTAATTATGTCGTTATCTCGGGATAACAAGGTGAATAAAATAAAAGGATTATATGAAGAGCCTCTCTCGGCTTCCGTAGTATATATTCTCAAATCACTTGTCTCTTTTTTGTTTCTGTTTAACATACCATTCTGACAGTTTGGCCATATTGCTGTGTTGAACAGCTTGTTGCAGCTTCCATTAAAGTGTTCACTTTTGTCCACATCTTCTTGCTTTATTCATTCAGTTGTGGGGAATGGTTAGTAAGGTTGATTCTGACCGAGGCTATGTTGAGGTCACATATCTACTTTTTAAGTTCATGCTATAGTGCATACAATTTTAGAGATATAGCCTACATGTGCATATGCATTCTTCTTGGTGTTCTCACAAACAGGTGAAATAAATCAGTGTAAATTTGGCCTATGGACATAGCCTGGCCTATTCTCAGCCATTACAAAATCTGTTGTCTGACCATAATTTAACTGATCTGTATACCACTATGCTACTAGATAACAAAATGCCTGTTTGTTTTATTTCATGTGAGATGTTGATAAATGTGAGCTTCAACAAAATGATAAGAGCATCTCTCTGAGTGTCACGTTTATGTAAAAAAAAGGTGTGCGTGCACGAGCATGGTCGCCCGCAAAAGTGTCCCGGTTTCAGACTAGGGAAATCTGGTCACCCTAAAATATAGTCAAGACATTTTTCTGGCCATTTTGAGCATTTAATCGACCCCACAAATGTGATGCTCCAGAAACTCAATCTGCTCAAAGGAAGGTCAGTTTTATAGCTTCTCTAAAGAGCTCAACTGTTTTCAGCTGTGCTAACATGATTGTACAAGGGTTTTCTAATCATCCATTAGCCTTCTGAGGCAATGAGCAAACACATTGTACCATTAGAACACTGGAGTGAGAGTTGCTGGAAATGGGCCTCTATACACCTATGGAGATATTGCACCAAAAACCAGACATTTGCAGCTAGAATAGTCATTTACCACATTAGCAATGTATAGAGTGGATTTCTGATTAGTTTCAAGTGATCTTCATTGAAAAGAACAGTGCTTTTCTTTCAAAAATAAGGACATTTCAAAGTGACCCCAAACTTTTGAACGGTAGTGTAAATATCTCCTTGCAACTTTACTGCATCAACGGTTAACAGTTAAATGTTTGCTGATCTGCTTATTTGCAGCGGCCGTCATACCCTTCAAGTCCATGGGTAAGTTGTTACTATAGAAACAATAACATACTACAATGAGTGTGTTAATCAGAATTGAGAACTAAGCAGCACTGTGGTGTATTTATATAATACTGGGTGGCGTTGAGTATCAGATATATTCCATTCAGCTAGCATGATACTGAACGAGTCAAAGACGAGTAGCTGGATGGAATTTATCTGATATATCACAAAAAAAGCCATTATTATTATTATTATTATTATTATTATTATTATTATTACCTCACCTGTGACGGCGTAAGCAGGGCGAGGTATTGTAATCAGTGCAGTTTGTTTGTGTGTCTGTCTATTAGCAATCTAGTGTCTAGACGGTTGCAGCGATTGACTTCAAATTTTCAGGGTAGGTGGGCAATAGCCTGTAGATTACCTGATTAAATTTTGGTAGTAATTGGGTCAGGTGAAGGTCAAGGTCAACCTTTTGGTCAAAATAATGTATTTTCCATTATAACTCAAAAACGGTTGCCGATAGACAAATGTTTACTATTATGAGCATATAGGAACTCCCATATGGCCTTTCATTTGGCACCATGATCTTTGACCTTGAGTGACCTTGAAAGGTCAAACTCAAGGTCATGGATTTTCAGAGGGCTGTAACTTAAAAACAGTTGATGGTAGACAGATATTTACCCTTATCAACTTATAAGAAGTGCCATATGGGCTTTCATTTCGCACCATGATCTTTGACCTTGAATGACTTTGAAATGTCAAATTCAAGGTCATGGATTTTCATAGGATTATAACCTGACAGGTGATGATTGAGAAATATTACCATTACCAACATACAGGTATAAAATAAGTGCTGCCGGGTGAAGTTTGTTTTGCCTGGCAACACGTTATTATTATTATTATTATTATTATTATTATTATTATTATTATTATTTTCCATACACACTCTCTTCATATCAGCATTCTCGAAGACCAATGCTAGCTTCCCAATGGCTCAGTGCTGTTAGTGCGGCAGTCCGGTTACCCTCCAGTCAGTGTAGTGTTAGCGCAGGCCAATGCTAGCACAGTCAAGACGATTATTATTATTATTATTATTATTATTATTGTTTTCCATGTGTAATTTACTTAGTTTCTTTTAAAATCAACAACGGAGCAACCTGGCAACCAAAATCTTTTCAAAATCTTCTGGTTTTAAAGGAACAGTCCACCGTACTTCCATAATGAAATATGCTCTTATCTGAATTGAGACGAGCTGTTCCGTACCTGTCCGAGCTTTGCGTGACCTCCCAGTCAGTCAGACGCGCTGTCACTCCTGTTAGCAATGTAGCTAGGCTCAGTATGGCCAATGGTATTTTTTGGGGCTGTAGTTAGATGCGACCAAACTCTTCCGCGTTTTTCCTGTTTACATAGGTTTATATGACCAGTGACATGAAACAAGTTCAGTTACGCAAATTGAAACGTAGCGATTTTCTATGCTATGGAAAGTCCGCACTATAATGACAGGCGTACTAACACCTTCTGCGCGCTTCGGCAGCGCATTGATACGGAGCTCAGATATGTGTTGTCTTGCTGCATGACCCACCTTCTCTTGAGATTCAGTTCATGCACAGATGTCCTGACATCTTCCTTTAGAATTCGCTGGTATAATTCAGAATTCATTGTTCCATTAATGATGGCAAGCCGTCCTGGCCCAGATGCAGCAAAACAGGCCCAAACCGTGATACTACCACCACCATGTGTTTTCCTTTCTCCAAACATAACGCTTGTCATTTAAACCAAAAAGTTCTATTTTGGCTCATCCGTCCACAAAACATTTTTCCAATAGCCTTCTGGCTTGTGCGCGTGATCTTTAGCAAACTGCAGACAAGCAGCAATGTTCTTTTTGGAGAGCAGTGGCTTTCTCCTTACAACCCTGCCATGCACACCATTGTTGTTCAGTGTTCTCCTGATGATGGACTCATGAACATTAACATTAGCCAATGTGAGAGAGGCCTTCAGTTGCTTAGAAGTTACCCTGTAGTCCTTTGTGACCTCGCTGACTATTATACGCCTTGCTCTTGGAGTGATCTTTGTTGGTCGACCACTCCTGGGGATGGTAACAATGATCTTGAATTTCCTCCATTTGTACACAATCTGTCTGACTGTGGATTGGTGGAGTCCAAACTCTTTACAAATGGTTTTGTAACCTTTTCCAGCCTGATGAGCATCAACAACGCTTTTTCTGAGGTCCTCAGAAATGTTCTTTGTTTGTGCCATGATACACTTCCACAAACATGTGTTGTGAAGATCAGACTTTTATAGATCCCTGTTCTTTAAATAAAACAGGGTGCCCACTCACACCTGATTGTCATCCCATTGATTGAAAACACCTGACTCTAATTTCACCTTCAAATTAACTGCTAATCCTAGAGGTTCACATACTTTTGCCACTCACAGATATGTAATATTGGATCATTTTCCTCAATAAATAAATGACCAAGTATAATATTTTCATCTCATTTGTTTAACTGGGTTCTCTTTATCTACTTTTCGGACTTGTGTGAAAATCTGATGATGTTTTAGGTCATATTTATGCAGAAATATAGAAAATTCTAAAGGGTTCACAAACTTTCAAGCACCACTGTACATTCAGAGAGAGAAGCAAACGAAAACCAAATTCATTAGTTTTTCGTTTGATTGTGTTTACAAAGCTTTTTCACGTTACAGGGCTTCTTGTTGGCGTGTAAGTCTGTTGTACTGTATCTCATCGCTAATATCTGACATGCAGCTGAAATTAAATATTTTATTGTCATGACCAGTACGTTCTCTCCAAGTAAACAGGAACATGTTTACAAATGTCCTCGCCTGCCTGTTGGGTATCTAATACTTTCTTTATTGTTTTCATTAAATATCATGTTTGTCTTTATAAATTGCCAGAAGTCATAAACTTACCTTGCGAACGCATTTTCTCCCGACAGCAAGGCAGCATGGGAATTCCTGAGAAATCCCAAAGAAATCCACAATGCTAATATTGTCCTTGTCAGCTTTATAGCTTTATTTAATAAAGTCGTCTGGCACGAGCGCTTTTGATATCGTGCGCAAAACAGATTAAATTGAGAGCTAAAAGGAAAATAAAAGAACAGTAATATGACAGTAACTTGATGCATATAATCTCTTTTTCTCTCCGACGGTCAGCAAGGCCTCGCTTTGAACCTTCAGGGTTTTCAGCTCCTGTTTCCTCTAATTTACGTCTCCTTTTATTCTCAGGAGACAGGCTTTATACCGATTCAGGATGGTTTCTGGAACTGTTCATGACCTTCCGGTGATTATAGACTGTGAATTATACTTGCTTTTGAAATCTGGTCACAGGTGACGCTGATGTTAGGGTTTTCCCTTTATGTCTGGTGGTAATGACTTTCGCAGTGGTGCAAAAGTCGAGGATGAGTCAGCATTTCCCTGTGGAAAACACATCATGATTATGGATAATCAGAGTCTGGGTTAATTAACATAATTAACACATTTGGATGAAAAAATTAAAGAGCGGACGCACTGTTTTCTTTATTTAGTTTCTTAAGTGTAAAACTCCACACCAGCAGATTATTGCTAGCATTATACACTGGTTAGATGAAAAAAGGTCTACAGACGACCAGAGTTGTTGTTTTTTTTTCTCTCTTCCTTCTTCTTTCCTTCTTTCTTGGTTCACATGGTATCTTGTTGAGATTTGAAGTGTGCAACAAGGGACCAAGGATGCCACAGTTATACCGTACATTTGTATTTTCATGATACGAAGCTAGCAAGTGGTCAGATACAACACATGTAGCGTTGCGTTAAATTAGGCTACAACAGTAGTTTGAGGTGGCACAGTGCTGATCAAGATCCTGACCTCTTCTGCTCCTCGGACCTGCCTGATCCATCCTGATGCCCTATGTCTGTCTGGAGTCTCATCACATCGCTCCTGTAGAGGACGGCCCCATATGGACAGTTGAAAGTCACGCTTGGAAGAAGCTCTGGACACTTAGGTGGGGTTTACATTAGACCGTATCAGCGGATCATCAGATTAACATTTTTAAAACGATTAGTGTGCACACAGCAACGCCAATACACGATTCGCGTGCACACAGCAACGCCAATACACGGATACGCTCGGCTCCACAGGCATCCTGCGCTCCAAATCACTCCACCCTGAACAGCGAGTGCCCTCTGGAGGGTGCGCACTCCGGCCCTGCACAGCTCACAGAGCACGCGAGTGGAGCGCATGAGCAGTGATTTGGGACTGAGCCGCTGTGTGCGTGATCTCAGTGCATGTCGGGCATGCGCGTCACTTACCACTTGCAAGTGGAAGGATGGCAAGCCTAAAGACAATCATAACTACACAATGGGCAGTATTTGCATCAGTATTTGCAGTATTTTCATACTTTTATACTCTTTAATGAAAGGTGATACAAGGCGGAAGTCCGCGCCGGTTTTCAGCAGTTGCGTCACATGACCAACGCCAGCGAATCAGGAAGGTGGATGTCACAGTGACGTTGTCCAATGACGACGCCAGCTAGAGCTCAGCACAGCGTATCCGCGTATTCTCAATGTTTACACAGCACCGGACCAGACACGATCTGGATTGAATACGTGAACCCCGGCGGATTCCCGTTTCCCGGCGTTTCCAGGCGTTTTAATGTAAACGGACAGTGCATCCGTGAAGAAAACGAGACAGATACGGTCTAATGTAAACTTGGCCTTACAGTAATGCTTTTATGTCTGAGGACTACAGTTGACTTGCTAACTTTAGGGCTGCAGTTGTCATGAACAGTTTTGCACTCAAGTTTCCATCAATGAAGAGTTTATAACATCAACAAAACAGACTTCATGTTAAAACTGTTATAATCATGCTATCTGTTATCACCCAAATGAGGATGGGTTCCCTTTTGAGTCTGGTTCCTCTCGAGGTTTCTTCCTCATGTCATCTGAGGGAGTTTTTTCTCGCCACCGTCGCCAAAGGCTTGCTCATTGGGGATAGATTAGGGATAAAATTAGCTCATGTTTAAAGTCACTACATTTCTGTAAAGCTGGTTTGTGACAATGTCTATTGTTAAAAACGCTATAAAAATAAACTTGACGACAGTGATGTAGTGGTTAGCACTGTTGCCTCACAGCAAGAAGGTTTTGGGTTTGAGCCCAGTGGCTGATGAGGACCTTTCTGTGTGGAGTTTGCATGTTCTCCCTGTGTCTGCGTGGGTTTCCTCCGGGTGCTCCGGTTTCCCCCACAGTCCAAAGACATGCTATTAGGTCAACTGGCTACTCTAAGTTGCCCATAGGTGTGAATGTGAGTATGCAGAAAGTAACTGGCCACCCTACTGCTGCAATTCTGGCCAAGTCAAACAGGGCAAACATGGTTCGCCTCAAGTCCGGATCAGGTTTGAGTGACGTCAACAACAGTAGTTTGTTTATATTTTGGGAAAAAGAGCTAGCAAAAATTAATTAAAAAAAAACCAAGTTGGTACAAATAAAACTCAAAGGGCACTCGGTAGATTGCATACCTTCACCAAGCCACATATTACTGTATCAACATCAAAATCAAATCACTGAAGCCTAGGATAATACTAAAGCTGTCCACCAAATTTCATCCAAATCTGTTCACTACTTTTTGAGTTAAGTTGGGAAAAGTTTTTTAAAAAAAATCCTGGATGTGCATACATATCCAGACATGCATCAAAATCTAAGCCATTCTTTCTTGGCCCATCAAAATCCATTCACTACTTTTTGAGTTACGTTGGGAACAAACAAACGGAGCCGAAAACATAACCTCCTCCAACACAGCCGGCGAAGGTAATTAATAACTATGAACTGGATCCAAAACATCTCAAGTTACTTAGAATTTTACGAACTTTCCCATGTTTCCAGAAGCAGTGTTGAAGCTTTAAGATTTAGGCCACACCCATTTCAGGTTTATATTCGAATATTGAAACTATTTCAGCTCCAGAATTACTGACATGGTTTAAATGAGTTAGCAAAAAGATTGTATCATAACTTTATACACACTGAATCTCATTTATCATCACGCTGGGTACGTATGAATTTTATTCGTAAATTGTTTTGCAGGAGCACTTACCCAAGAAATCTGGTATTCGTGAAAGTCCAGTTAGTTGAAAGATTGCCCATATCCTACGTTCCACTCTGGAGTTTGCGTAAATTTGCGTGAATGGAGACTCACTGATATGAACCTCGATTAATCGGCTTCAACTCGCATAATTATCGACAAGTTACGAGATTTTTTTATATTCCAACCAAACACCAGTTTAATGGACATTTTGAATGGAAAGAGATCAATCCAAAACAAATCCATGCATTAAGACAAATCATTCTAGCCATTCAAACAGGACAAAGGTAATGGCACCTTGTAAAAGTGCGACTATGCTAGCTGATGCGCTGCAGTGGCTGAGCTGCATTAGTGGAAGATTTAGCTTCACATCACACTCAAGAGGTGCTCTTTTACTGTTTATTTGTTATTTTTGTCTTTTTTTTTTTGTTCATCTGTTGAATTTTGAGGGCGTAGCTAAATGTACATCAGCTGTGCCGTGAATGTGCATGGTTAGTTTACATCCAATTTATCAACATAAGTATGAAGAAAATCAGTGAGAGTTTTGTAAAACCTGGGGAATTTTTTTTTTCAGTTTAGCTGAAAAAAATCATCAAATCAAACTTTATAGTTTTCAAAAATGTATTACTGATAACAGCTTTGACAGAATGGTGACATCTTAAGTGACTTGTGTCCTGCAGATATCCTACGAAGAGCTCGAAGGCTCATGTGCTGCAAGTTAATGGTTTATTTGTGTTGTTTTGTGGCAAATCCTCTTTCAGGAATCACCATCCCACCGCTTCTGAACACCACGTCCAACAACCTGTACCTCACGTTTCAGACGGACATGAGTGTCTCAGGGGCAGGATTTCACCTGGAGTACGCAGGTATGGCTTACACAAAGACTTCAACAAATGATGTCAAGAATGATGTCACGGGATACAAATTCCTGGAAATCCTTTTGAAAAAAAAAATGGTGTGATATTTGACTCATCGCTCTGTCTTACTGATGAGTGAAGAGAGTTTCCTGTGTCCTAAGCGATAGGTTTGGACTCCTGCCCGGAGCCACAGACCCCCAACAACGGGATGAAAATCGGCGAGCGCTACATCGTTGGAGATGTCGTTTCCTTCCAGTGTGATCAGGGATACACGCTGAAGGTGGGCACGAACTCCTGCAATCCACAGGCTTCTGTTTTTTCATGACGACCTAACAGACGTCCATTTTTGTATCCATGCCCTTAAAAAATGAATTTATTTTTAAATACACATCAACACATCAAGTTCTCTCATGTACTGTCAATATTTACAATATTTATTGAAATAAAAGTCACAAACACGGTTATGTTCATGTGGAGCAGAATAAAGTCTGCAGAACGTCAAAAAATGGTCTTGTGTTTATCGGGCTATGGAGACTAAAGATAAATTAAATACTAATAAACAGTAAATTCATTTTAAAATACTGTAACCAGTGTCTCGTCAGTTTGTGTTTCATTTGTTACTTGCAATTTATCAATCTCAAGCTCAATTATTAGGAATATTTATGGCATGAATGGGAATTTTGCTGAATAAATTACACTTTTATTTCACCTTAAATATAAATAAATAGATAAATGAGTAAATAAATAAATGTTTATTTTATATTATTAATATTGATATTATTTATTTATACAAACAAACAAATAAAAATATATAAATGCAGAGATATTTATATTATCTTTATTTATTTTATTTATTTATTTTGAGGATAACCCCTTGAGATGTGGCATCTCATTTTCAAGGGGGTCCTATCTTTTATCTTTTGTATTTATATTGATTTGTATATTATTTAAATAAATAAGTAAATAAATAAATAAATAAGTTGAATTTTGTCCGAACAGCATGATTTGATTATTGCTAATTTTACTTTCTAATTTTCTTATCATGATTTTTTAAATATTTAGTCAGTCACTTTTTATCTAATCCTATTCTCATAATCTTATATTTTAAAAAACCTAAATTAAATATTTTAACTCATCAAAAAGGGAATTTTACTGAATATTTTACACTTTTATCTGACCTTAAATGTAAATAAATAAATAAATAAATAAATAAATAACAATGTTTATATTATTGTTGATATTTATTTATTTATTTATTTGTTAGTTTATTTCAAACAAATAAATAGTTCATATTTATACTATTTATATTGTTATTTATATATTATTTTAAATAAATAAAGAAATGTTGTCCCAGCAGCAGGATTTCAATAATGCTTATTTTACTTTGTAATTTTTTTGTGTGTTTTTTTTTTTTTTAATATTTGGTCACAGTCACTTTTTATCTAATCACATGACCAGAATCTTATATTTTAAAAAAATCTAAATTATTTTTTTTACATGAATGGGAATTTTACTGAATATTTCACTTTTATTCCACCTTAAATTTAATTAATTAATTAAATAATTAATCAATGAATTGAATGTGTTTATATTTATATTATTGTTTGTGTTTATTCATTTATTTATGTATTTAAAACAAATACATAGTTTATATTTGTACCATTTAACTTATTATATTAATAGCATTTATTTTTTATTGATTATAATAAATAAATAAATAAATAAATCCATTGTCACAGCAGCATGATTTAAATATTGCTTTCACTTTCAGTCACTTTGCATCTCTTTACTATTACCATAATCTTATATTTTCAAAGAATCTAAATTAAAATGGAAAAAAAAGAAAAAAATGGGCGGGGGGGATCATTAAATTCTAGTCATGTGTAAAACTGTGTTGAATGCATATTAAAATTCTCATCATTACTGAAACATTGGAAGAATGATTGAGTTATTCCTGAATTTAAAAAAAAAAAACAATGACTTCATATATCTGTTTTTTTTTCTCATAGTTGAAAGTGAGCTTGAACTTTTTTATTTATTTATTTATTTTACTTTAATTTCACACACTGGTCCTGTGCGTCTTTGTGAAACTTGTGCTTCTTTCTGCTTTCTGTCCGATTTGTACGCAGGGAAGTGCATTTATAACGTGCATGCCAGGACCCGTCAGAAGATGGAACTATCCGCCACCTCTCTGTCTCGGTACGTTTCATTTTTACTTCTCCTTCTTTTCAAGAACACTTCCTGTCTGGCTTCTCGCACCATCGCACTCTGATACGTCACGGTGCTTTTAAACCCAGCAGTAGACGTCCCGGCTGTTTCTGTCTCATTTGTTTTCAGTGTCCTGATTTTGTAAAGTTTTTATTATTGCTGTCTGAGCTCAAGAACGTTGCGTCTCATTTCTTTTATCTCTTTTCTTTAATCAATCCGGCTTTTTACAGGTGGCATCGCAGTCTTTTACATCCTCTTCAGTCAGTGCTTGTTAATTTGAAAAATGGGGATTAGCAACATTAATGCTGTCTTTTATGCTCAAATCAATTAGCATCACAGTCGCGATGTCAGAATCGTACCTCAGTCTTTGAGTCGCTTGCCATTGTTCGGTGATGAGTCAGTGCCTCCGATGTTAAAGACTGAAAGATGATGATCATTGATCTGCAGAAAAAAGACAGCCAATCTGCCATATTTATATTTTATGATTGCTATTTATGTTGCTGTTTTTTTGTTTTTTATTTAAGATAGTATACTGTCTACAGCTCGGCGCTGATGAATTCTCAATTCTGATTGGTTGGAAGGTGTTGGTTGATTTTTCTCCAACATCAGCAGCTCTTGACAGTAGCACTACATCTATATGCTACATAAAAACCACTGGAATTGTTCCAGATGGTCAACTTTTCTTTCGCCATTCAAACTGATCAAAAGTAATGGCACCCTATTCCATTCCATCACAGGTATTTAGCAAACGCTGTCATCCAGAGCAATGTACAACACACCCAGAGCAGCCTGGGAAGCAGTTGAGGGTTCAGTGCCTTGCTCAAGGGCAATTCAGCCATTCCTGCAGGTCCAGGGAATTGCTGAAGTGCCCTTGAGTAAGGCACTGAACCCCCAACAGTTTTACTATGGTAGCTGTGGCACTGCAACAGAGATGTTTATTTCATCTCTACAGAAGGAGTCTCCAGTGTCAGTGCTTTGTAACAGTCAGAGGTAAAGTTCTTGGTGATGGCGAGATATTTAACAATTACCCACGAAATCGAGTTGTACATGAGCTAATACTTGACGAGGCACTTAGCACCGAGTTGGCTATAAGCCATGTACGATGAGATTGAGATTGAGTGGAATAACTGTTTTATTTTATCCACATTCACTGGGTTTTGAGAAACGGAGCATTTTTATTTTTATTTTTTGCAAATTCGATCGATAAAAACTTCATACAAAACGTTCAACAAAATAATTTCTGCTTAGAATGTAAACAAACCTGCGAAATGACAGGAGCAATTTTTGAAAAATGCAATAATAATATAATAATTCTTGGGAAAAAAAAAACCCGATACGTTCTTACCATCAAATACTTTCATTCCATATTTTGTTGCGCTTTTTTTTGTATTTTTGGGGTTTTGTTTTTGAGTAGAGTTTTTATTTTATCCTCGGTTCAGCAACACGCTCTGCCATTTTGTTTTTCTCTACTCACGGTATATGAGCTGATATCCTAGTAGTAGAGTAGCCAATCAGAGCACCCGATTGCTCACATCCAGTGAATGTGGATAGAATAAACAGTATTATAAACTGGGAAAGAGAGAAAAAAAATACAGGCTGGTGATGTAACTGTGATTGTACGTGCGAACAGGAACTAACTTGTTTTACAACCATCAAATGTAACTATAAATGGATAAAATGTACGGTCTTGTTCTTTAATAAATAGCAACGACAAATAGTTGCTGTGGTCTGCAAAAACGGATAACGAGAATGAGAGCAGTTGTCCGATATCATCAGATGTTCCACAAGACTAAATGTAACCGTAAATGGATAAAAAAGGTATCCTTTAATTAATAGAAAAAAACATAATTTTTGTAATCATTGGGGTAACTGTTGGAGTGTAAGAGGAATAAAACCCTTCACAATGTGGTGTTTTGAGGAGGTGACATTCTCTCTGCCTCATTATGTGGTACCACTTTGTTGCTGATTATTTTCCTGTTCTCGCACAACACTGGGGGATGAATTCCTTACATAATGCAGGTTTAATTTTTTCTTGCTATAAAGTGAGGATTAAATCTGTTTAATCCCATCATCGCAGCAACATGCAAAAGATTTCCTTTCCCCCTTCTGTTGTTAACGAAAAACGTGTTGTGATTTTTATCCTTTTATAGTTACATGAACATATTTGTAATGTCCTTGTCAGAGTCGTCCAGTCGTTACAGGAAATGAATCAACAGGGCGAGGTATAAACAGGTCCATCACATTTTTTACACCTACATGAGAGCGGTTTTCGAGCTGATTGTGTGAATACACAGGTCAGTGTTCGATGAATCGACTGAGCTGCACCACAAAATGGCCACAGCCAGAGTTTCTTTATCTCGACACTTGTTACTAAAACACCCTGGTAAGCACACAGAGATCTGTCTGAAACAGACACACACACACACACACACACACACACTCGGATATTCACTCCATCTGGAAAGAGCATGTGAAAGATAACCGGCTTCTGCAGCAGCACTCGTTCGAAAAGTCATTAAGGAAAGCGTTATGTAACGTCACGCTGATTATTTCTCTGACCCCCAAATGATGGGTTTTATTATTTTTTTCAAACTTATGAAATGTGTTTTATTAAACATCGTTAAACAGATGTTTACTGTCGGAGGGCAGTGACAGGGTTTACTTTTAATATGTGCAAATAAATTCACTGCAGATCAGGGAAAAAAAAGTTTTCATTCATTCATTTTGTCTTTTCATTTTTGTCCCTTGCTACTTTATCTATCTATCTATCTATCTATCTATCTATCTATCTATCTATCTATCTATCTATCTATCTACAACCCCGATTCCAAAAAAGTTGGGACAAAGTACAAATTGTAAATAAGAACGGAATGCAATAATTTACAAATCTCAAAAACTGATATTGTATTCACAATAGAACATAGACAACATATCAAATGTCGAAAGTGAGACATTTTGAAATTTCATGCCAAATATTGGCTCATTTGAAACTTCATGACAGCAACACATCTCAAAAAAGTTGGGACAGGGGCAATAAGAGGCTGGAAAAGTTAAAGGTACAAAAAAGGAACAGCTGGAGGACCAATTGCAACTCATTAGGTCAATTGGCAATAGGTCATTAACATGACTGGGTATAAAAAGAGCATCTTGGAGTGGCAGCGGCTCTCAGAAGTAAAGATGGGAAGAGGATCACCAATCCCCCTAATTCTGCGCTGACAAATAGTGGAGCAATATCAGAAAGGAGTTCGACAGTGTAAAATTGCAAAGAGTTTGAACATATCATCATCTACAGTGCATAATATCATCAAAAGATTCAGAGAATCCGGAAGAATCTCTGTGTGTAAGGGTCAAGGCCGGAAAACCATACTGGGTGCCCGTGATCTTCGGGCCCTTAGACGGCACTGCATCACATACAGGCATGCTTCTGTATTGGAAATCACAAAATGGGCTCAGGAATATTTCCAGAGAACATTATCTGTGAACACAATTCACCGTGCCATCCGCCGTTGCCAGCTAAAACTCTATAGCTCAAAGAAGAAGCCGTATCTAAACATGATCCAGAAGCGCAGACGTCTTCTCTGGGCCAAGGCTCATTTAAAATGGACTGTGGCAAAGTGGAAAACTGTTCTGTGGTCAGATTAATCAAAATTTGAAGTTCTTTATGGAAATCAGGGACGCAGTGTCATTCGGACTAAAGAGGAGAAGGACGACCCAAGTTGTTATCAGCGCTCAGTTCAGAAGCCTGCATCTCTGATGGTATGGGGTTGCACAGGACTGAATGACTACAGGCCTGTAGCTCTCACATCTGTAGTCATGAAGTCCTTCGAGAGACTGGTGTTGTCATACCTGAAGGACATCACAGACCCCCTGCTGGACCCCCTGCAGTTTGCCTACCGGGCAAACAGGTCAGCAGATGATGCAATCAATATGGGACTGCACTACATCCTGCAACACCTTGACTCTGCAGGGACGTACGCCAGAATTCTGTTCGTGGACTTTAGGAGGAGCCCCCCCACTCTGCTGCCCATCACCATCACCAACAGCACTATGCTGTTGAAACTTCAGGTTTCTGGGTTCCACAATCTCTCAGGACTTGAAGTGGGAGACAAACACAGTCACTATCATCAAAAAGTCTCAGCAGAGGTCCGGAAGCTCAACCTGCCTAAAGAGCTGCTGACACAATTCTACTCTGCCATCATTCAGTCTATTCTTTGCTCTTCCATCACTGTTTGGTTTGGATCGGTCACCCAACAGGAGAAGAACAGACTGCAATGGACAATAAGGTCTGCAGAGGAAATTATTGGTGTCAACCCGCCCTCCATCCAAGACTTATACTTGTCAAGAGTCAGGAAACGGGCAGGTATCATCTCTGCAGACCCATCACACCCTGTTCACAATCTGTTTAATCTTCTCCCCTCAGGGAGGCGATATAGATCACTGTATGCAAAAACAACCAGACACAAGAACAGTTTCTTCCCTCAGGCTGTCTCTGTGATGAACAGCTAAAATCCAGATTCATATATCAGTAATATCACTTGCAAAATATCTGCACACTCATACTGTCATTCTGTGCTCACTGTTACTTATATTATATTTATACTTATTTAAATTTACTATTTCATCTTTGCACTATGCACCATATTGCACCAAAAGGGAAATCCTTTCTGTGATGAACAGCTAAAATCCAGATTCATATATCAGTAATATCACTTGTAAAATATCTGAACACTTATACCGTCATTCTGTGCACACTGTATACTTTATATTTATTTAACTATTCCATACTTGACTTACCTGGATTACTTTGCACTATGCACCTATTTTTGTTGTTGTTTGCTTGTTTGTTTGTTTTGTGTATACACTTTTTTATCTGTTTTGTACTATGAGAGCTAAGTGAACCAGAGTCAAATTCCTCGTGTGTGTCCACATACCTGGCAATAAAAGTGTTTCTGATTAGTGCGTGTGGCATGGGCAGCTTACACATCTGGAAAGACACCATCAATGCTGAAAGGTATATCCAGGTTCTAGAGCAACATATGCTCCCATCCAGACGACGTCTCTTTCAGGGAAGACCTTGCATTTTCCAACATGACAATGCCAAACCACATACTGCATCAATTACAGCATCATGGCTGCGTAGAAGAAGGGTCCGGGTACTGAACTGGCCAGCCTGCAGTCCAGATCTTTCACCCATAGAAAACATTTGGCGCATCATAAAACGGAAGATACGACAAAAAAGACCTAAGACAGTTGAGCAACTAGAATCCTACATTAGACAAGAATGGGTTAACATTCCTATCCCTAAACTTGAGCAACTTGTCTCCTCAGTCCCCAGACGTTTACAGACTGTTGTAAAGAGAAAAGGGGATGTCTCACAGTGGTAAACATGGCCTTGTCCCAACTTTTTTGAGATGTGTTGTTGTCATGAAATTTAAAATCGCCTAATTTTTCTCTTTAAATAATACATTTTCTCAGTTTAAACATTTGATATGCCATCTATGTTCTATTCTGAATAAAATATGGAATTTTGAAACTTCCACATCATTGCATTCCGTTTTTATTTACAATTTGTACTTTGTCCCAACTTTTTTGGAATCAGGGTTTTATCTATCTATCTATCTATCTATCTATCTATCTATCTATCTATCTATCTATCTATCTATCTATCTATCTATCTATCTATCTATCTATCTATCATTCTTTCTTGGGAAGATTGTTTCCTTTCCTTTCTGTTTTTACCCAGTGAATAAACGTGGCTAATGGAGATCATTGGGTGTGATCTGATCTTTTCCGGCGGAGAGGGTCTGTGTTTCCAGCAGACAGGCCGTGTGATCAGTGATTTTGCTCTCAGTCACTGAGGTCTGATCTCTGTTCAGACTTGGACTTTCTCCTGCTCTGTAACGCTGTACTCTTCACTTTTCGCTCTCAGATGAGCTTCACTAACGTGTGTTTCCTCCGTAGCCGAGTGCGGCAGCTCTCTGTCCGACATGACCGGCGTCATCCTGAGTCCCGGCTTCCCAGGAAATTACCCCAGCGGCCTCGACTGCACCTGGACAGTTCGGCTCCCCGTCGGCTTTGGTTCGTGTCTCACAGCTTCACATCCACTCAGAACTGTGTGTCTGTCTCTCCGACACATTTATTATTTCTCCTCTATCCTTCTCTCATTTCTCATCTTTTTTTCCTTCTCTCCTCTTTCTTTCTCTTATTTCTCTTTCTCTTCCCCCTCCTTTTCTTATTAATTCTGCTTGCTTTTCTTTCTAACAGATTTACCGTAGACTGTCTAATCTCTTCCTACAACTTCTTTCTTTCTTTCTTTCTTTCTTTCTTTCTTTCTTTCTTTCTTTCTTTCTTTCTTTCTTTCAGGGATTCACCTGCAGTTCCTGAATTTCTCCACCGAGGCCGTACACGACTATCTGGAGGTCCGGAGTGGGAGTTCAGACTCAGGCACGGTGATCGACAGGTTCAGCGGCTCTGTCGTTCCTGAATCATTTTTCAGCACCACCCACGAGACGAGCTTCATCTTCCACAGCGATTACTCGCAGAACAAAGCCGGCTTCCACATCGTCTACGACAGTAAGCCCCCGTCTCTTCTGAAGCTCACAGTCACACTTCCAACCTTCTGAATTTTCCCAGCGAATGTGTGCTTCAGTCAGGTTTCTATCCTGATTCATAATCCCGAAGCCCCTCGAAGGTTTTGGTGAACACCTCCGTTTAGGAGATGTTCTGTACACATCGCCATGGAGATCACGCTCTGAAACATCTGAGTGAGAAGGGAAGTGAAGTGCAGTGTGCGTCTCTAAACGGATCGTCTTCCTGTTTTCAGAGGCGCTTGATGTCATATTTCAGATTTAAATTGAATAAAATCCCGTCTCAGCAGGAAACCCGTCCTCAACCTTTGGCTCAGCAGGAAACATCCTGCCTTTTCAATTTCTCCTCTTTTCCTGTCAGTGGGTTTCTAAGATATGATACTTTTTAAAGGAAGAATTA
Source organism: Neoarius graeffei (assembly GCF_027579695.1). Classification (NCBI taxonomy): domain Eukaryota; kingdom Metazoa; phylum Chordata; class Actinopteri; order Siluriformes; family Ariidae; genus Neoarius; species Neoarius graeffei. Next base: position 61,368,335 of record NC_083587.1, read on the forward strand.
AAAAATTAAAAAAAAAAGAATCTGCATTGTGCCAATTTGGAGTGTAGTTTTATATAAAAGTTCAACTAATGAGACGGTTTTATCCTTCCTCCAAATTTTCTTTCTTTCTTTCGACCAGTCTTTCTTTCTTTGCCTTTTCATCTTTGTCTCTGGCTACTGTATGTACTTGTTTTTTTCTTCATCTATCTATCTATCTATCTATCTATCTATCTATCTATCTATCTATCTATCTATCTATCTATCTATCTATCTATCTATCTATCTATCATTTGTGCTTTTTGTCTTCTCATCTTTGTCTCTCACTACTATAGATACCTTTTTTCTCTTCATCTATCTATTGTTCTTTCTTTTTGTCTTTTCATCTTTGTCTCTGGCTACTGTATGTCCCTCTTCTCTCTCTCTCTCTCTCTCTCTCTCTCTCTCTCTCTCTCTCTTTCTTTCTGCCTTTCTTTTTTGTCTTTTCATCTTTGCCTCTGGCTACTATATGTACCTGTTTTTTTTCTCATCTATCTATCTATCTATCTATCTATCTATCTATCTATCTATCTATCTATCTATCTATCTATCTATCTATCTATCTCATTCTTTCTTTTTGTCTTCATTTTTGGCTCTGGCTACTGTATGTACCTGTTTTTATCCATCCATCCATCCATCCATCCATCCATCCATCCATCCATCCATCCATGTATCTATCTATCATTTGTTCTTTCTTTTTTGTCTTCTCATCTTTGTCTATGGCTGCTGTATGTACCCGTTTTTCTCTATCTCCAACTTTCTTTCTTTCTTTCTTTCTTTCTTTCTTTCTTTCTTTCTTTCTTTCTTTCTTTCAGCTAGTTAAGTGAAAACACCCGCTCTTCCCCAGTATGCTGTTCTTGACAGTGAGTCACTGTCGTTTAATGACAACAAACCACTCATGCTACTCCACTGCAGTCGTACTCGATCCAAGCTAACTAATGTAGCTCGCTAATGTGTGTGATTTAAAATCATCTAGCTCATGTAGTCGAGTCACTGAAGTGCATAAACACACACATGTATAACGAGGGAAACATAAACAGAGTTCAGTAAAGTGTTTGTGATATAATGTACGGAGAAGGTTACTCATTTAGGATTCAGTATCAGTAGAAGTTGAGACTCGGGTAAAATTAATTGTCTGGGTAAAAATTCAGCACTGATTCTAGCGTTTCCATTCGCTCTCCAGCCTACGAGCTTCAGCGCTGCCCGGATCCGAGGCCCTTCAGAAACGGCCAGGTGATGGGCACGGATTTTGGCGTGGGCATGACCATCTGGTTCCAGTGTCAGCCGGGCTATACGCTTCTCGGCCAGGCCTCACTCACCTGCCTGCACGGAGTCAGCAGGAACTGGAATCACCCTGTCCCTCGCTGTGAAGGTAACCAAAGCCCTCTGTCGACACCTGCCTGCTTTAGAGGAGGTTCTAGAAGTCTTTCTGCTTTCTTGCATTTATTTATTTTTCTTTTTTTTTTTTTTTTATTTGATGCAATTGCAGCTAGCGACGCAGAAGTCTTTTTGAGCCCTTTTGCCTGGAAACCTAATTAACTCAGCTAAAAAAGTGCGAAACTAATTTGGTAACACTTTCGATAAAGGCCATATCTATAAATATAATCTGCTCATCCTGACTTCTTATTTGTCCGGCGCTGATTTAGAGCCTCATCAGTGAAGGATGATGTCAGTCTCAGAGTACAAAAAGAAGATCTGATTGAGACTAGGCGGTTTGAATCGTGTATGATTAAGCCAAAGGTCAATCTATAATTTAACAGAGTCAGGAATATGAATGTCACTAAAGGGTGGCTTTGACATATTCGAAGAATATTTAAAACATCATCCAGCTTTCTAGCTGACATGATCATAGCAGGAGATACAAGCAGTTCTAAAGTATGTCTGAGAATCTTCATCTTTCTCCATGGCATATGTCTGAGTAGAGGAGAGCCGGCATGACTGTAACGCGATACGTTTGAAGAGTTCAAGCACAAAAGCCAATAAGCGCCAACCTGGAAAAAAAAAATTGAACTAATACCATTGTCAGATCGATGGTGGTGCCATGCAACTTTTGTTTTTGTTTTTTTTGCAAAGCCAGACATCTCCATTCACAGTTTTGTTTCAGAAGCTGACATCTTGTTTTACGCACATGCCAACTAATCAGCATCCTTCATGATTTTTTTCATGATTTTCTCAGTTTGTTCGTTAAATTGGCATTTTTTTCGCCAAGTAATGCATTAAAACATGGAAAACTTCTATGATAGTCATGATCAGGTGACTGGATCGCAGGTTGGACGGAAAAACAAAATCTAATCCATCCTATCAAAAGTCCCTTCCTACACCATGTGGCGCCGATCTTTGTTTCCCTCAGCCTATTACATAGCTAGGGTTACAGTGGGGGGTTAGTCCTCGGGTAACCACAAGAGTTTGACTCACATCTGTATTGCCAGTAGGTACTATTTTTATGATGGACTTTGGTATGACCCAAACGTGAATAGAACTCACAATTTCCCGATCGAGAGGCGGACACGCTAACCACTAGGCCAACTTGCGGTACAACCCATCCATATAGACCCCTTCGCATGTTTGTAAACAAACCGACCGTTGCCAGGATGCGCGCGCAGCCTGGACCCAGAAACAATGGCGCTGCCCATAGACCGGCATTATGAGCTGTCAGATTATGCCAAACAATTATCGAGATAATGAGATGAGATGTGATTTATTTATTTATTTACTTATCTCATCTCACTATCTCTAGCCGCTTTATCCTGTTCTACAGGGTCGCAGGCAAGCTGGAGCCTATCCCAGCTGACTACGGGCGAAAGGCGGGGTACACCCTGGACAAGTCGCCAGGTCATCACAGGGCTGACACATAGACACAGACAACCATTCACACTCACATTCACACCTACGGTCAATTTAGAGTCACCAGTTAACCTAACCTGCATGTCTTTGGACTGTGGGGGAAACCGGAGCACCCGGAGGAAACCCACGCGGACACGGGGAGAACATGCAAACTCCGCACAGAAAGGCCCTCGCCGGCCACGCGGCTCGAACCCGGACCTTGCTGTGAGGCGACAGCGCTAACCACTACACCACCGTGCCACCCATAAATGTTTATATAAACATTTATTTATTTATTTTAAATGGTTTATTTATAAATAAATGCCTAAATAAGTGTTTATTAATTTTTTAATCATAAATATTTAATAAATGAATGTTTTAACATTTATTTATTTATTTACTGTAGCTATTCAATGAATAGATAGATAGATAGATAGATAGATAGATAGATAGATAGATAGATAGATAGATAGATAGATAGATAGATAGATAGATAGATAGATAGATGTGTATTTATTAACTTTATTCAAAACTCTTCATTTGTTTTCCCTAAATGTCTCCATGCAACTGTGACTTAATTACGTGCACGTACAAGTGTGTCACTTCTCCTTGGCCATTTAAAAAAAAAAAAAAAACAGCAATATGTGTCTATTCTTCCTGGAGATATTAAAAATGAATAAATAATTAACTTTTATTCTTTTTTTTCCTGATATAAATATTCCTTATATATCCAAAAACTGAAATCTGTGCAGTTATCTCTACGCTACATAACTGTTAGCATCGCTATCGGAGTCCGGGCACGCTAATTCATGCTAAAGCTATAACACGAGACTCGTTTTGGTTTCAGTAAAAATGTACAGTACTCGCTGGCAATATTGATAAACATTCACTTGATAAGAAATGCTAAAATTGTGCTGACTCGAAGCTGCTTGCTGAGTAAAATATTGATTTTCACAAGGAAAATGTGAGCATTAGCATTAAACTCGAACAATGCAAAGCTTTGAATAGGTTAAAGACAAAAAATCGAGAGCATGTAAACACAGCGTAATGAGTCATGAGGAATAAGATCGCTAACTCGGAACAGGTGCATCTGATTGACAGCATGGAAGTTTGCTAACTGGACTTTTCTGTGACAGGCGCTGGTTTGTTTCTCATTATGTTGCAGCGGTGGGAAGGAAAAAAAAACCATCTATACGCATACCTACAGTATTCTCTAGCGTACAGTACATGCCTGATCTTATTTCTTGCCATGTGCTTGTTAGGAAGGTGTGAAACCCAGCAGTTAGCTTGGTCATGCTGATGCTCGGATCCCGCTAGCTGACATTTAGGATTTGAACAGTGGTTATTTTTCTGCGTAGGCACTTCATGGCTAAACAAAGGCTCTTGAGAGTTGCAGTTTCCTCTCTGCATGCTTTGTGTTTGTGCGTCCCACAGTACAGTATTTACTGTGAGCTCTGACCTTTTTAAAAAAAAAAAGGAAGGCTGAAACTCCAGAGTGCACTTTCTTTAACACACAGCAGGGCCATGGGCATGAAGATAAAAGACAAGAGTGCTGTTTACAAGGCGATGGGAATGGAAAAAGTCCTTGTTGTAAGTGTGCGCTTTTGTTCTCTGCTGCTTTCTCAGCACTTTGTGGTGGAAATCTCACTGCCCTGGAGGGCACCATCTACTCTCCAGGTCACCCGGATGATTACCCCAACCTGAAGGACTGCACATGGACTATCAGGGTCCCACCAGGCAATGGCATCTACATCAACTTTACCGTACTGAACACTGAACCTATCTACGACTACATCACTGTGTGGTAGGAAATTAGCAAATTTGAATATCCACCAAACATGATACAGTAGTTCCTGTTCTCGTGAACGTGATTGATATGCAGGAACAATATTTTATATAACCGCAAACTTCTTAAAATCAAAGATACTTTTGCATCTTCATTTAGAGACTACAGTTATTCCCCAAACTCATCTTCATATTCATATTTATCGACTGAACACTTACCGTCAGGCAATTAACGTCTTGGTGCCTGAGTACGATTGTGCAATTTTCCAGCTGACTGCAATCCTCCATCTCCAGTCCTGTCATCAAATTAGCCAAATGCACTTCCAGTAAAATCAGACTTAGCAGCCATATCATCTTTATTCCAAAAGGAACCAAAATCATTAACGGATAATGACTCAATGAAAATGACCACCACTACTTCAGATCCTTTCCAGACTCTTTCTTTCAATGCAGGAGGAGAAGCAAGATCTACTTTTTCATTCACCATGGATCACTTTAAGACTGACATCTTTCAGTCGATAGCTCATATTAAAAACAAGATCTTTGCTGCAAATGAGAATAATAGTTTGGACCTTATTGTTGTGTTCGTGGATGGGACATTCCACCGAATGGGTGCCATTTGCTTGTTGTACCACTCCCAAATTAAACTTAATTTGTTATATCTTTTCAACACTGATTATAATAACACACATATTTAACTATTCAAAATGTGTATTGGTCAACCTCAGGCTACGTTACAAGGTTTGGAAGTCAAAAGACAGGACGCAGTTTCAATTTTGAAAGAGTCTCTGAAGAACAAGTACTTAAAGTGATTGATTCACTTAAACCTAAATCCTCAAAAGATATCTATGAAATGGACTCTGCAATGATCAGGGAGTGTGCAGGCCCATTGATAAAACCAATCACTCATATCGTAAATATCTCTCTGACTCAAGGGAGCTTCCCCCAATATTGGAAGCCTGCAGTTGTTGTTCCCATTTTTAAGAATGATGACCCGCAGTTAGTTTCAAATTATAGACCAATAAGTATTCTCCCTGTTATGTCTAAAGTTATAGAAAAGTTAGTGGCAGACCAACTAGTGCGTTATCTAAATTCTAGCCAATGCTTACATCCGATGCAGCATGGGTTTAGGGCACACCACTCAACGGAAACAGCAACTGTCTATTTCATTGAAAGAGTTAAGTCTCTAATAGACAGTGGCGGGGTGGTTGGGACAATATTTCTGGATTTACGGAAAGCGTTCGATACGGTTGACCATAATATTTTTCAGTCAAAATTTGTTCAGTTTAATTTTTCTCAGCGTACATCCAATTGGTTTAAATCATACCTTGTTAATCGTTCACAATGTGTTAAAATACAAAATACAAAATCCTCCATTAAGGATCTTATAACAGGGGTACCCCAAGGTTCTATTCTGGGTCCAATTCTTTTTAGTCTGTATATAAATGATCTCCCATCTGTGTGCCAAGGTTGTGAGATCCTTATGTATGCAGACGATACTGTAATTTTTGTTAAAGGTAAGAATCATTCTGAGGTTGCAGCTCAGCTTACAAAAGTTATGATTAATGTTTCAAATTGGTTGAATAATTGTCATCTACAACTTAATACTTCAAAAACTGTTGCCATGTTCTTTGCTAAAACAAAAAAATCTTACAATGAGCCTGACGTTTTTATCTCAGGGCAAAGAATTCAAATAGTTAATGAATATAAATATTTAGGTATCATCTTGGATAGTAACCTGACCTTCAAGCATCATGTTAAAAAGGTGAAAAGGATCATAAATTTCACACTTGCAAATTTTAGGCACCTTAGAAATTGTATGTCAACAGAGGCTGCAAAGATGTATATGTTTTCTCTTATAATATCACACATTAACTATTGTCTGCCAACATGGGGTACTGCAAACTCCATAACATTAAAGCCGATAATATCTTTATATAAACAAGCTGTCAAAATTCTAGATAAAAAACCAAGATCCTTTCATCACTGTATAATACTTAATAAATATAGGCTTCTGAGTTGGAATAATCTTGTTCTATTTAAAAATTGTTGTCTTGTATATAAAATTAGACAAAGCTTAGCCCCACCACCACTTTGCAGCCTCTTGCAATTTAGATCATCTGTAACCAGTGTTACTAGAGGGGCTGCTAGAGGTGATTGTGTAGTGCCTTTCAAGAAATCAACTTTTGGTCAGGCAGTTTTCACTTATAAAGCAGCTAGCGAATGGAATATAATCCCACAAAGTATAAGAGAGTCCAGTTCTTATAGTTCATTTAAATTTAGATTAAAGAAATGGCTGATAGACAACCAAGTCTGTCAGCATTAGTTTATGAGATGTTGTATCAGTATGAGTGAGTGTGTGTGTGTGTGTGTGTGTGGGTGTTGTGTGGGTGTGTGTAGGGGGCTGGGGAGGAAGGGGGGAGGGTGTGTATTTTTGATGTGTGTGTGTGTGTGTGTGTGTGTGTGTGTGTGTGTGTGTGTGTGTGTGTGTGTGTGTGTGTGAGTGAGTGTGTGTGTGAGCCTCTGGTGCATATAGTTGTGTTGTGGAGATGTGTGTGTGTGTGTGTGTGTGTGTGTGTGTGTGTGTGTGTGTGTGTGTGTATGTGAGTACCTCAGGCTCCTCTATTGCGTGAGTGTGTGTGTTGTGTATCTCTGGTGTGTGAGTGTGTGTGTGTGGGGGGGGGGGGGGGTGCTGTTTGTTGTAATTGTTTTATTTTTTTTGCTTGCTCCTTTGGTAATTTATTCTTTTAATTGATAGGTAACTGCCATGTTCCTTCTGGCAGGGGGACTACCAATGGAAATTAGCCTTTTGGCTATAATTGGGTGCATTTACATTTTCTCTGTAAAATGTTAATTAATGTACAATGTCCCTCTATAACAAATAAATGTTAAATAAATAAATAAATAAATAAAGATGGCTGCATTTTTTTCAGTCCTGTTACCAAAACTCTGAAAGTAACAGGACTGAGTTTTTAGCCTAGGATTAGCTAATACATGGAATTAAGCCACATGGTGTCATCGCTAATAGCATGACCACACTTAGCACATTCTAGTGATTTACCAAAAATCTGTATTTTTAAAATAAACAAATATCATCTAAGAAATAATTTAAGTAACAGGACAGTATGTTGACATTGACCTTATCAGTCAAAGTTAAAAAATCATCAAATATACAGAAAAGTAAATGAGAGAACTAACTTTTGGTCTTCCCATGGCCTTCAGAAGACACAACTGATGTAACTTCCTGTTGAGCATGTGATTTATGGAATGTTCCAAATTTGTCAGATGGGGTAATAGGACTGAGTGAAAACCCAGGGACACAACTAAAATGTGTATTTTAACTAAGATATTGTGGATTTCTTATGAAAAAAATATATTTAAACCATGGATAGGATATGGAGTCACACAACAGTGCAAAAGAAATACTGTTTCTGAAGGATTTTAATCATAATATTTCATAGTTAAGTATAAAGTTAGAGTGCAGGGACAGGAAACACATGCTATTTTTCGGTGTTTTAGGTAGTTTTTATTAATCCTTACAATTATATATCTTAAATTTGAAATCAGATCAATGTGCAGGACATTCTGCGTAATAAGGAAATGTATTTTACAGTACATTTTTATGTGCATTTATACATATAATTTTCTAGGGATGGAAATGGCACCGATTCGGTGGAATGGCTCGGATACGGTTTGAGATGACTTGTGCTTTGTGACATGGTGAATTATCATGTTGTTATTATTATGTAGCTGTTATAAGATGGCCATAAAGGGGATGGATATGATTAGCAACAATTCTCAGAGGTACCACACTGTGGCATTCAAATTATACTTGATTGGTATTAAGGGGCTCAGTGTGTCCCACAAAAACTCCAGCCTGAACTGCTGACACAAGGCAGGTTGGGTCCATGGATTTCCTAAAAACATCACCACACCATTATACCCCCCATCACCTGTCTAAACTGTTGACACAAAGCATGTTGGTTCCATGGATTTCCTGAAATATTCCCCACACCATTATACCCCCAACACCTGCCTGAACTATTGACACAAGGCAGGTTGGGTCTGTGGATTTCCTGAAATATTCCCCCACACCATCATACCTTCACCACCAACCTAAACTTTTGACTCAAGGAAGGTTGGGTCCATGGATTTCCTGAAATATTCCCCACACCATTATACCCCCAACACCTGCCTGAACGTTGACACAAGTTACGTTGGGTCCATGGATTTCCTGAAAACATTCCCCACACCATTATCCGGACCATTACACCCCCACCACCAGCCTTGACTGTTGACACAAGGCAGGTTGGGTCCTTGCATTTCCTAAAAACATTCCCCACACCATTATACCCCCACCACCAGCCTGAACTGTTGACACAAGGCAGGTTGGGTCCTTGGATTTCCTGAAAACATTCCCCACACCATTATACCCCCACCACCAGCCTGAAGTGTTGACACAAGACAGGTTGGGTCCATGGATTTCCTGAAAACATCCCCACACCATCATTCCTCTACCACCTGCCAGAACTGTTGAGACAAGGCAGGTCGTGTCCATAGATTTCCTGAAAACATTCCTCACTCTATTATACTCCCACTGCCAGCCTTAACTGTTGATACAAGGCAGGTTAGGTCCGTGGATTTCCTGAAAACATTCCCCACACCATTATACCCCCACCATCAACCTTAACTGTTGACACAAGGCAGATTGGGTCTGTGGATTTCCTGAAAACATTCCCCACACCATTACACCTCCACTACCTGCCTGAACTGTTGACACAAGTTAGGTTAGGACCAGGGATTCTCTAAAATATTCCTCACGCCATTATCCACACCATTATACCCCCACCACCAGCCTGAACTGTGGATACAAAGCAAGTTGGGTCCATGGCTTCATGTTGTTGATGCCAAAGGCCATCCCAATTATCAGTAGAAACCGAGATTCATGTTTTCTGGCAAAGTTTTTTGGTTTCCCTGTTCTTTGAAAAGCTACATTATTTTTATGCCTCTGCCATTAGGTGGTGGAGGCATTATATTTTAATTATATTTTCAGGGTATTTCAGGAATATAAATTAGTAGCAAGAGGGACTACAATTGTTGGCAGCAGAGGTATCCTGACTGACAGCATTGGCATCAACTTCTTCTATTTGTTTTTTTTTCTTGATCTACTTCTAAGAGAAATAAAAAAGAATGGCTGGTGAGAAACTGAGGCAATGACTTAGTAACAATAATAACAATAACTCCACTTCAGCACACCACCCGGTTGTTGATTATTTTCCTATGACAGCACAACACGGAGTGTTTAAGTCCTTACATCTTATGGAATGATCATTACAGAGCTTCTTTTTTTAAGTAAACTTGATAAATCTCTGCCAAACATTTAAAACATGCATGTTGTGAGTAAAATAAATGATCTGACAATATAATTACAGTTCTTACAATGCGGTACCGTACGTGCAAATTGATGAATGCAGCCATTAAAATCAGAGGTCCGAAAAGACCAGTCATGTATCAGTGCAGGAGTTTATTGTCTGACCCATAAGAGATGAAATCAACTGTACTTTGGGGAAACCAGGAGAAATTTCATCCAGTGCCTGTGTACTGTCAGAATGAAGATTTTTTTTTTCTTTCCTATAGCAAGACACTTCAAGAGCAATGGATATCACGCTAATGACATCTCTGCTAGGTGTTGCCATGGCAGCAGTAAAGTGCAGAAACTTAACCTGTAAGAGCTCATGTATACTCTCTGAGCTTAAAAACCCACAGAATACATGTTATGCTTTAAACATCTACTAATTAGGAGAAGCTTTTTGCTTGTTTGTGCAGAACACATTTATGCTAAAAGAAGGCTAAATTAGAGCCTCATCTCTCATCTCATCTCATTATCTCTAGCCGCTTTATCCTGTTCTACAGGGTCGCAGGCAAGCTGGAGCCTATCCCAGCTGACTACGGGCAAAAGGCAGGGGACAAGTCGCCAGGTCATCACAGGGCTGACACATAGACTAGGGTTGCCACATCTGAGTTGTAAAAAACCGGGACACATCGGTCGGCGGCCGCGCCTGCGCGCACGTACGAGCACGGGGGTTGAGGGCTGCGGACACGCACATCTACGATGCCTTATGCCTTATGTGAATGTTCACGTTTAAAAATAAAACAGTTCAACTGGTGCAGTTAGGCGTTTAGTTAAAATTCATTTTGTCTTCTTAACCCTTAAATGGGCACTACCACAAATATTATTACAAAAAATAATTTCATATAGGAATGATCTTATTTGGACGCCAATAATTTTTTTTAACAATATATATTTTTTTCTTTTGGACAGGTACCGGATCTTCTACTTCATTCTGTCCGACTCCCTCATCGTCTGTCTCTCCTCCCATTCCGTTTCCAAATCAAAATAATACAAATATAATCAATATAATTTCTCTCAGTCTGCTTCGTTGTTGTTTTAGCCTTTTCTCTGGAGAACTGAACTTTAAAAGTTAGACTACCGTATCATACCAAATAGCCCTAATCCTTTGTTTTAATCACAAGAGAGAGGTGCTATGTTATTGGGACAACTGATTTATTCATTTCTCATGCCAGTGTTCAGGCATTCTTTTTTGATATATTTAATGATTTATTTAATGATTCATTTATTGATGAAATTGGCCCAGGCTTTAGAACCAGCCTTTATCAGAATCAGAACATAGGAAGTAGACAGCCAGCCTACTCGCGCACCGACCAAGGGAACTCTCACCGATTGTTTGGTATTACGGTATTCCAGTATCTTTGATTTCGCGCGGCCGCCGTTGTATTGACCACGATCACCTAGCAACGGCGACTGGCTGCGTGCGCAAACATTCGGTGAGGCCGCACAAGTAGCTGCCTACAATATGCCCGCTTACGTGAAAACTATTAATATGTTAAGTGGCTGCGAGAAACATTAATGATTTGTGTTTATTTCAATGGGGGATAATGTGAGGAAGTAAAAAACCGGGACAAAACGTGTCCCGGGAAGGTTATTCCATTTTCCTGGACATTTTCCATTTTCCACAAAAAAAACAGGACAATCCCGGAAAAACCTGGACGTGTGGCAACACTAACATAGACACAGACAACCATTCACACTCACATTCACACCTACGGTCAATTTAGAGTCACCAGTTAACCTAACCTGCATGTCTTTGGACTATGGGGGAAACCGGAGCACCCGGAGGAAACCCACGCGGACACGGGGAGAACATGCAAACTCCGCACAGAAAGGCCCTCGCCGGCCACGGGGCTCGAACCCGGACCTTCTTGCTGTGAGGCGACACTACCGTGCCGCCTAATTTAGAGTCTATCCCCAGAATTTTAAAGCCTTGTAATAGTTGCAAAAATGCAAAAAACTATTTAAACATTTTTGGCAAAAGTCTATTTTCTTCTCAATTTCACTGTTAAACTGGTTGAAAGTAACACGGTTAGGTTTTTGTTTGCACAGAATTCGCAAATGCATGAATTGTCGTTAACTAGCAGCCAGGCTAAGAGCATGAAAACATTATGAACTTTACAATAATTGGCTTTAAATAATTTTTTTAAATAATCATTTACTTTAAAGCTATATAATTTGAGCAGCAGTTTGATATGTTTTAAATGAAATCAGTCAGTGTCATGGCAACATTCTACTTCCTGTTGTTTTCCCGATAGTCTTCGTCTAGAGAGAAAGAGAGAGCTCTTCAGAAAACTGATTATTTTGCATTTCTTTCCATAAAAGCGTGTTGTTTTTTTTGTGCAATTTTTAATAAATGCTCACAGATAAATTGGAGACAGATTAAAAGTGGACCCCTGTAAGGTCTAGTGCTTTAGGCACCACATGCTTTTTTAAATTTTTATTCAGTTATTTTTGAATAATTTTAAAGAACGGAACTGACATTTCAAGATTGAGACGAATTCAACGGTGTTTACAGGTTATGTTCTTTCTGTTTTTCCATCGCTAGCAGTTTATGCTGTTGTTTTTTTTTTTCTGGAAGTTTCAGAGCTTATAATGACAGTGTTTTGTTTTTTAATTTCCTGTCAAACAGAATAATGATTGTACATACACACAAATTCCGAACAGTGCTGAGGAGTGAATTTTTCTCAATGTTGCATTTTCATTAGTGCCAAAGCGCCTAATGCAAGGCAGATGTTCACAGTGTTGCACATTAGTGCACCTGCAAATTGAATTAAATGGGTTCTTATGCGGTACACACTGCGTTCACATGGCAACATTTCAAACCCTTAATTTTTTGACCACTTCAGCTTTGGCAGGAAGGGATGAAAATCCAAGCAACAGGTGGGAAAAAGAGACAACACACACCATGTCTTCGAGAGGTGGCACGGTGGTGTAGTGGTTAGCATTGTTGCCTCACAGCAAGAAGGTTCTGGGTTCGAGCCCAGTAGCCAATGGGGACCTTTCTGTGTGGAGCTTGCATGTTCTCCCTGTGTCTGTATGGGTTTGCTCCAGGTGCTCCAGTTTCCCCCACAGTCCAAAGACATGGTTAGGTTTACTGGCTACTCTAAATTGTCCATAGGTGTGAATGGTTGCTTCCTGGACAGGAGGGTATCTGGCATAAAACTATGCTCCAGTTAATATGACATGTGGATCAATAGGGTCCACATGGTTCCTGACTGGGCAGCAGTGCTGAAGAAGATCATGACACAGCACGTCTTTGAGCTCTTATTTGGAAAGACGGGAATATGAGCATGTTTTTTATGTCCAGTCTTCAAGTAAGAAGAAGGAGGTCAATGTGCTTCTGAAAATGTGAATGCATATTTATTAAAGGAGAACTGAAGTCATTTTTAAACTTGTTTTATTTCTTGATTAACGTGTTATTCAATTACGTTTTCGGTTTTAGTAACCTTATATTGTGACTCGTATGCAGAGGTGGACAAAGAACCCAACTTCATAACTGAAGTCAAAGTGCAGATCCCACTGGTCAAATGTGACTCCGATACAAGTGAAAGTTGTTTTAAAAATACTTAAGTATTAAAAGTACATTTTCTGTCAAGGCATCGTTGTATTATTGCCACAACGCTTACAAAACCTAACGCTTCTGAAGCAACCAACTGGATTTACTGACTAACTTGTAGAAACTGTAGAATAAACATCTGGTAGAATGTTACAGAATGAAACACAAACTGAAAAAGAACCATTGTCTTTCTTTTTTTTTATTGTAACACTCTTCCCCACCCCGACAAAACAGCATGGTCGTGTTCTGACCCGGCTCTGGCAGTGTGTGCACACATGTACCGTATGTGCATGTTAATCAGGAAGACAGTGGAATAGCTGTAAATGCAGCTTGCTTAGAAAATAAAAAGGACAATCCAACCTGATTAAAACCCAGGTCCACACCTCGAGCTTAATAACTGCCCAACAGCAACACTGCTTTAAGCAAGACAAAAAAAGTGCAAGACCATCATCTGACATCAAAACAAAAAATTCCAACAATTTGTTGTGACTGACTAGTACAATACTGTCCATCTCACAGGTCTCACGTGTGCAAGTGTATGTATTCATGCACATATGAATCTGCCTGTGGAATCATGGTGGTTTAATGTTAAGCTAGTTAGTCAGTGAAGCTCCACCTGACATACTAGCAAAATCTTTTCAAACTCAAAATCATATTGGGTAGCTAACATTACTAGAAAAGAAATATTTCTACATTTTGTTTATTTGGCAAGATCATGCTAAAATATTTCTGAAAGGACTTCAGATAAGTTAACCTTATTCATGTTTGCGTAACTCCGTTTTTACATGCTAACTAACAGTGTCCAATTTAAATAGCTATGTGTTAACATTAGCCATGGACAAGGCAATGGCAACTTGGCAGGCAAATCCATAGAAAGTCATTTGACTAACCAGACTGCATAGCTATTGCAACGTTATCGCTAGCTCTAAAAGCACAGACAACTTTATTGCAAGCTTTCTCTTGGAATAAAACATTTACATCCCCTAATATGCTTCCGCAGGTTGGACGGCCAGTTTTTGTAGGCTGTGATGCAGTTCGTATTAGGCAAACAAAGCAAACATTTAAAACGAAACGACTCTCTATTCCTTTCAGAAAACTGAAACATGGGTTCGAGGTTAAGCCATAGGTGCATGCATTCCCCAGAAGTACCACCTCCTTCCATTCTGCCATCAACTGATTGTGTTCAAATAATGCTGCTGAGAAATCACTGAGCTTGATTGTATACAGTCTATAGATGTGACATGACCCTAGTGATTACTGATCAGTTGTCTCATTGTCATCTGCAAAAAAAATCAATCAATCATGTTTTAGAAAAGAAAAAAAAACATCCACTTTCAAAGCTGCTTCATAGTAACAAGTAACGGGCACCTTGATAGAAATGTCTCGTCTTCTTCCACTTATCCGGGGCCAGGTCGTGGAGGCAGCAGTCTGAGCATGGAAGCCCAAACTTCCCTTTCCCCAGACACCTCGGCCAACTCCTCGGGAAGAACACCGAGGCATTCCCAGGCCAGCCGAGAGGCATAGTCCCTCCAGCATGTCCTGGGTCTTCCCCGGGGCCTCCTCCCGGGGGGACATGCCTGGAACACCTCCCCAGGGAGGTGTCCAGGAGGCATCCAAAAGAGATGCCGGAGCCACCTCAGCTGATTCCTCTCGATGTGGAGGAGCAGCGGCTCTACTCAGAGCTCCTCCCGAGTGACTGTGCTTCTCACCCTATCTCTAAGGGAGCGCCCAGCCACCCTGCGAAGGAAACTCATTTCGGCCGCTTGTATCCGTGATCTTGTTTTTTCGGTCATTACCCAAAGCTCATGACCATAGGTGAGAGTTGGAACGTAGGTCGACCAGTAAATCGAGAGTTTCACCTTTTGGCTCAGCTCCTTCACCACAACGGACCGGTAAAGCGACCTCATCACTGCGGAGGCTGCACCTATCCGCCTGTCAACCTCACGCTCTATCCTTCCCTCACTCGTGAACAAGATCCCAAGATACTTAAACTCCTCCACTTGAGGCAGGACTTCTCCATCAACCTGGAGAGGGCAAGCCACCCTTTTCCGGTCGAGAACCATGGCCTCGGACTTGGAGGTGCTGATTCTCATCCCAGCCACTTCACACTCGGCTGCAAACCACCCCAGTGCATGCTGGAGGTCCTGGTTTGAAGAAACCAACAGGACAACATCATCCGCAAAAAGCAGAGATGAAATCTTGTGGTTCCCAAACAAGGATTCCTTCTGGCCCCTGGCTGCGCCTAGAAATTCTGTCCATAAAAATTATGAACAGAACCAGTGACAAAGGGCAGCCCTGCCAGAGTCCAACATGCACTGGGAACATGTCTGACCTACTGCCGGCAATGCGGACTAGACTCCTGCTCCATTCGTACAGGGACCGGACAGCCCTTAGCAAAGAGCCCCGAACCCCATACTCCCAAAGCACCCCCCACAGAATACCATGAGGGACATGGTCAAATGCCTTCTCCAGATCCACAAAGCACATGTGGACTGGTTGGGCAAACTCCCATGAACCCTCGAGCACCCTATGAAGGGTACAGAGCCGGTCCAGTGTTCCGCGACCAGGACAAAAACCGCATTGTTCCTCCTGGATCCGAGGTTCGACTATTGGCCGAATTCTCCTCTCCAGTACCCTGGAATAAACCTTCCCTGGGAGGCTGAGAAGTGTAATTCCCCTATAATTGGAGCACACTCTCCGGTCCCCTTTCTTAAAAAGAGGGACCACCACCCCAGTCTGCCACTCCAGAGGCACTGTCCCCGACCGCCATGCGATGTTGCAGAGGCGTGTCAGCCAAGACAGCCCCACAACATCCAGAGACTTGAGATACTCAGGGCGGCTCTCATCCACCCCCGGTGCCTTGCCACCGAGGAGCTTAGAAACCACCTCAGTGACTTCGGCTTGGGTAATGGATGAGTCCACCTCTGAGTCATCAGCCTCCGCCTCCTCAATGGAAGACATGATGGTGAGATTGAGGAGATCCTCAAAGTATTCCTTCCACCGCCCGACAATGTCCCCAGTCGAGGTCAACAGCTCCCCACCCACACTGTAAACAGTGTTAGCAGAGTACTGCTTCCCCCTCCTGAGGCGCCGGATGGTTTGCCGGAATTTCTTCGAGGCCAACCAATGGTCCTTCTCCATGGCCTCCCCAAACTCCTCCCAGTTCCGAGTTTGTGCCTCCGCAACTGCCCGAGCTGCGGCACGTCTGGCCTGCCGATACCCGTCAGCTGCCTCAGGAGTCCCGGAGGTCAACATGGCTCGATAGGACTCCTTCTTCAGCTTGACGGCATCCCTTACTTCCGGTGTCCACCACCGGGTTCGGGGATTGCCGCCACGACAGGCACCGGAGACCTTGTAGCCATAGCTCCAAACAGCTGCATCTACAATGGAGGTACAGAACATGGTCCACTCAGACTCAATGTCCCCCGCCTCCCTCGGAAGCTGGGAGAAGCTCTCCCGAAGGTGGGAGTTAAAGACCTCCCCGACAGAGTGTTTGGCCAGACATTCCCAGCAGACCCTCACCATACGTTTGGGCCTGCCAGGTCTGTCCGGCTTCCTCCTCTGCCAGCAGATCCAACTCACCACCAGGTGGTGATCAGTTGACAGCTCAGCCTCTCTCTTTGCCCGAGTGTCCAAGACATAGGGCCGGAAATCAGTTGAAACGACAACAAAGTCGATCATCAACCTCCGACCTAAGGTGTCCTGATGCCACGTGCACTTATGGGCACCCCTATGCTTAAACATGGTGTTCGTTATGGACAAACCATGACTAGCACAGATGTCCAATAACAAAACACCACTCGGGTTCAGATCGGGGAGGCCATTCCTCCCAACCATGCCCCTCCAAGTGTCACTGTCGTCGCCCACATGAGCATTGAAGTCCCCCAGTAGAACAATGGAGTCCCCAGTCTGAGCACTTCTCAGTACCTCTCCCAGGAACTCCAAGAAGGCCGGATACTCTATACTGCTATTCGGCCCGTAGGCACAAACAACAGCAAGAGCCCTCTCCCCAATCCGAAGGCGCAGAGAGGCGACCCTCTCATTCACTGGGGTAAACTCCAACACATGGCGGCTGAGCTGGGGAGCTAGAAGCAAGCCCACACCAGCCCGCCGCCACTCACCATGGGCGACTCCAGAGAAGTGGAGAGTCCAGCCCCACTCGAGGAGCTGGGTTCCAGAGCCCAAGCTGTGCATGGAGGTGAGCCCGACTATCTCTAGCCGGTACCTCTCAACCTCCCGCACAAGCTCAGGCTCTTTCCCCCCCAGCGATGTGACATTCCATGTCCCAACAGCTAGCCGCTGTGTTCGGGGATCAGGTCATCGAGGCCCCTGCCTTCGACTGCCGCCCAATCCGCACTGCACCGGCCCCCTACGGCTACCTCTGTAGGTGGTGAACCCACAGGAGGTCGGGCCCACGTCACCGCTTCAGGCTGAGCCCGGCCGGGCCCCGTGGGCAAAGGCCCGGCCACCAAGCACTCGCATACGAGCCCCAACCCCGGGCCTGGCTCCAGGGTGGGGCCCCGGCTGTGCCATACCGGGCAACGTCACGGTCCTTGATCGATTATTCTCCATAAGGGTTTTGGTGAACTGCTCTTGGTCTGGCCTGTCACCTAGGACCTGTCTGCCTTGGGAGACCCTAACAGGGGCGTAATGCCCCCGACAACATAGCTCCTAGGATCATTCAAGCACACAAACCCCTCCACCACAATAAGGTGGCAGTTCTAGGAGGGGTGATAGATTCATTTACTTGAATACTGTACTTAAGTACACTTTTTGAATATCTGTACTTTACTTGAGTATTAGTTTTTTTGCCAACTTATGACTTTAATGTCACTATATTTGAAAGACAAGTATTGTACTTTTTACTCCACTACATTTATAGAAATGTAGTGGAATAAAAAGTACGATACTTGTCTTTCAAATATAGTGACATTAAAGTCATAAGTTGGCAAAAAAATTAATTCTCAAGTAAAGTAGGGGCGGCACGGTGGTGTAGTGGTTAGCGCTGTCGCCTCACAGCAAGAAGGTCCGGGTTCGAGCCCCGTGGCCGGCGAGAGCCTTTCTGTGCGGAGTTTGCATGTTCTCCCCGTGTCCGCGTGGGTTTCCTCCAGGTGCTCCGGTTTCCCCCACAGTCCAAAGACATGCAGGTTAGGTTAACTGGTGACTCTAAATTGAGCGTAGGTGTGAATGTGAGTGTGAATGGTTGTCTGTGTCTATGTGTCAGCCCTGTGATGACCTGGCGACTTGTCCAGGGTGTACCCCGCCTTTCGCCTGTAGTCAGCTGGGATAGGCTCCAGCTTGCCTGCGACCCTGTAGAACAGGATAAAGCGACTAGAGATAATGAGATGAGATGAAGTAAAGTACAGATATTCAAAAAGTGTGCTTAAGTACAGTATTCAAGTAAATGCACTTTGTTACTGTCCACCTCTGCTTGTATTGGCAACTAATTGCAATTGAATATTATACTTATTGGTCTATTCGGTTTTTAGCCATGTTGAATTTAGTTCGTTTGGTCCACGGCAGGCGTCGCTTATCCACGCGATCTTCACGAGACTTGTGCGAGACTTTGAAATGTGAAGTGTCAGCCAGGTGTCAGTGCCGCCATTTTGAAAACTGTTTTCCAAACAAAATATTGCACAAAAACGAGTTTAAATGATGATTACTGCCTCCTTTTTTCAAACTTTCCTGATTGCTATCAAAACAAACAAAACTTCCGGCTTGATTACGTCAGCATTCGAAAGAGGGCGCGCGGCTTTTGACAACATTAGCAGATGTCGGTCACTTTGATTTCCGCTGTGCGTTTTACTTCCGTCCTGCGATGTCTCGCACAGGTCTCAATGACTCTCGTTTATGGCCATTGCTTTGACATATGGACTGATATATTACAGAGCATAATTTCAAGCACGCATAACTTGCTATAGCAGTGACAAAATAGCGATCAAAAATGCATTCCGATATTTAATAAAATGAGAAATAGAATTTTGATGGTAAAAAATTTGCCTTCAGTTCTCCTTTAACTCTTCTAGTTTTATAGTTTCGGAACTTAATTAATGTGTTAGACCTTAAATGACACTCATTACTCAGATCTCTGCATGGAAGAGTCATCAGAAGTAAACCTTACCTACAATCTCATCACTACATTACAGGCATTTAGCAGATGCTCTTATCCAGAGCAACATACAACATACCCAGAGCACCCTGGGGGTTAGGTGCCTTGCTCAAGGACACTTCAGCTACAGTATTCCTGCTGGTCCAGGGAATTGAACCAGCAACCTTTTGATCCTAAAACTGCTTCGCTAAGCTTTAAGCCATGGCATCATCACAAACACAGATGTCTGATTTATGCAAAACATCTTCTCGATACACCAGAGACATTTTGGACACAACTCCTGTGGATTCATGAAGTACAAATGGACTGAAACGTAAAAAAAATTCAGAAAGAAAGTGACATCCATTGCTGTTTGGTTTTATACGTTTCTACTTATTGTTTCTTATTAAGCAGTCTTTCGTTACATTTCTAATAAATGGCAAAAAAGCCAACAGAGAGACAGCGTAATACTAGCAGTACTTCTACTTTACAGTGTGATGTAACCAAGTTTGTTTTCATGAAATTTTTTGACGCAAGTGAGGTCAAAAATGTATCGTAACTTATTTAGGTTAATAAGAATCGATGTCTCTTTCTTCACTTCACAGCTTTCTCATATTTTCTATTGAAAATAAATATATATGTTGTCATGAATATCTTATGCCGGAGGTATAAAGCGCAGCCTTAGGGATGATGTATAAGAAATGGTTGCACATAAAATGTTGTTTATTTATAGGTGGAGCGAATCACAACAGAATAAAGAATATTATTAGAGAATATTGTAGTTTGGCTTGTCAATAATTTAGTCCATGCCCAACCTCTGCAGTGATATAGGCATTTATTATCTCCATCCTAGAAACTTATCGTGATATTTATAAGCACGTGTTCGCTGGATACATTGTAATACCATGAATTTTTCATGCCATAGGGACGGCCTGGACCAGACCTCACCTCAGCTCGGTCAGTTCAGCGGCAGCTCGGTACAAGAAACCGTCTCCAGCACCTCCAACCACGTCCTCCTGAAGTTCCACAGTGACTTCAGCACCAGCGGATTCTTCGTTCTGCATTATCATGGTAAGCACCGTTTCCTTCTTCTGGTCTCGTAGTTTCAGTGTTGTCATCTTCTCCTGACCTGACACCTACATGTGTTACAGGTTGCAGCTGTTCTCATAAATTATTGGTCTGTTTTAATGCTTCTTGCACTTGATAATGATAATTTTGTGGTTTTGCGGTTGGTGTTTACACCGTTTGCGGACATGTGGAAAATTGCTATCGTTAAGGCGGTCATCATGATGATGGACACAGCCGCTGCGTCCAACAATCAGATGATAAACATACTGTCTGACGCAAATATTTCACAGGAGGATGGACGTGCAAAAAATACACTGCATAGCCAAAAGTATGTGGACACCTGATGATCACACCCATATGAACGTCTTCCCGCAAACTGGGACCACAAAATTGGAAGCATACAATTGTCTAGAATGTCTTTGCATGCTGTAGCTTTATAATTTCCCTTCACTGGAACTAAGAGGCCCAAAACTGTTCCAGCATGACAATGACAATACCGCCGATGATGCCCCTGTGCGCAAGTGTCCTGCACAGACCCCTTACTGAACTCAACCCTACTGAACACCTTTGGGATGAACTGGAACTGGAGCCTCCTCAACATCAGCACCCAATCTCAGTAATTCTCTTGTGGCTGAACTGAATGAACACAAGTCCCTACAGTCACGCCCCAAAATCTAGTTGAAAGCCTTCCCAGAAAAGTGCAAAGGAAGGATTCATTCTGGATTGGGATGTAGCACATATGGCTATGATGGGCAGGTGTCCACATATTTTTGGTCATGTAGTATGAAGCTTTATTCTATCCACATTCACTCGAAATGAGCAATCGCGCACTCTGACTGGCTACTCTACTACTAGGATATCAGCTCATATACCGTCAGTAGAAAAAAACAAAATGGCGGAGCGTGTTGCTGAATCAGCCAAGGATGAAATAAAACCTCTACTTGAAAAAAAGTATTGTACTTCTTCCCACTCCTTTTTCGAACAATATGCGGTGTATTGTAATGTCTTAGCTCTTTATGTATTTTATTTATTAATTTTTTGTCACTTTCTCGTTTTCTTTCTTTTGTATGTACAAATAGTTACATTTTTTTATACGTTTGAAATAAAATAAATAAAAAAATTAATAAAATAAAACAAAACCCCAAAAAATACAAAAAATAAAAAGCAACAAAATATGGAAGGAAAGTATTTGACGGTAAGAACGTCTCATCTCATCTCATTATCTCTAGCCGCTTTATCCTTCTACAGGGTCGCAGGCAAGCTGGAGCCTATCCCAGCTGACTACGGGCGAAAGGCGGGGTACACCCTGGACAAGTCGCCGGGTCATCACAGGGCTGACACATAGACACAGACAACCATTCACACTCACATTCACACCTACGGTCAATTTAGAGTCACCAGTTAACCTAACCTGCATGTCTTTGGACTGTGGGGGAAACCGGAGCACCCGGAGGAAACCCACGCGGACACGGGGAGAACATGCAAACTCCACACAGAAAGGCCCTCGCCGGCCCCGGGGCTCGAACCCAGGACCTTCTTGCTGTGAGGCGACAGCGCTAACCACTACACCACCGTGCCGCCCCCGGTAAGAACGTATCTTTTTTTAATTCTTCAAGAAATATTATAATTATTATTACTATGGCAGCATGGTGGTGTAATGGTTAGTGCTGTCGCCTCACAGCAAGAAGGTCCGGGTTCGAGCCCCGTGGCCGGCGAGGGCCTTTCTGTGCGGAGTTTGCATGTTCTCCCCGTGTCCGCGTGGGTTTCCTCCGGGTGCTCCGGTTTCCCCCACAGTCCAAAGACATGCAGGTTAGGTTAACTGGTGACTCTAAATTGACCGTAGGTGTGAATGTGAGTGTGAATGGTTGTCTGTGTCTATGTGTCAGCCCTGTGATGACCTGGCGACTTGTCCAGGGTGTACCCCGCCTTTCACCCGTAGTCAGCTGGGATAGGCTCCAGCTTGCCTGCGACCCTGTAGAACAGGATAAAGCAGCTAGAGATAATGAGATGAGATGAGTAATTAAAATAAAGAAATTAAAGAAATCAAGCAATTAGAAACAAGACATAAAATAGTATCAAAAGATACAGTAAAGTGCCAGTGCATATAAATAGGTAGTTTAGTGCAAACTCTGGGCTTTGTTCACGAGCCTGATGGCATGGGGGGGGGGGGGGGGGGGTTGACTGTCTTTCAGCCTAGTGGTTTTGGCTGCAATAGTCCTGCAGCATCTCCCTGATGGCAGCAGCATGAAGTCAAGTCAAGTTTATTTGTATAGTGTTTTTAACAACAGACATTGTCGCAAAGCAGCTTTACAGAAATTTCAAGGCTAATTTTATCCCTAATCTATCCCCAATGAGCAAGCCTGTGGCAACGGTGGCAAAGAAAAACTCCCTCAGACGACACGAGGAAGAAACCTCGAGAGGAACCAGACTCAAAAGGGAACCCATCCTCATCTGGGTGATAACAGATAGCATGATTATAAATAACTCGCTTCTATAACAGTGTCCTTTATAATATAGTCACAAAGTATAACTGTGTAACCAGGAAATTCATTAGAGTTTTAACATGAAGTCTGTTTTGTTGATGTTATAAACTGTTCATTGATGGAAACTTGAGTGCAAAACTGTTCATGACAACTGCAGTCCTAAAGTTAGCAAGTCAACTGTAGTCCTCAGCCATAAAAGCATTACTGTAAGAGTCCAGAGCATCTTCTAAGTGCGACTTTTGACTGTCCATATGGGGCCGTCCTCTTCAGGAGCGAAATGATGTGATGAGACTCCAGCTAGATGTAGGACATCAGGATGGATCAGGCAGGTCCGAGGAGCAGAAGAGGTCAGGATCTCGATCTCAGGATCAACATGTAACTCAGAGGGTTACAACAGTTTGCGTTGTGGGTGGGTGGTGTCCTTGATAATGTTAAGGACCCTCCTGACAACTCTGGTGTAATAAACCAGTTATTGAGGTTTTTCACCCACGTGACCAAGTCATGTGATGCATCGTTAGGCTGCCATTTTGGACATCACGGCTCGAATCAGTTTGAATGCGAGGAAGGCGACAAATGAAAAACATAAAAGAAAAAGGAGCAAGATGCAGAAAACACCTTCACTATCCAGCGACGTAGGGCATTTACAGGGCGAGCAGAGGGAGAGGTATTTGCAAAAATTGAGGTTAGCAGGCTTAGAGAACGACGTTTACCTGCTTCCACCAGGATTGTTCACTGACGTACGGAAGTACACGAAGCCCTCGTCTTTACCTGACTTCGGCCCACATGATCTGTATACCTATGTCGTTAAAAACCCATCGCCATACACAGGTATTGATCTGAAAGCGTATAAGAGTTTGGATGCCTACAAATATTTTGTGTCAGGCTGGGTAACATGCCTACATCAGCGGGTCGTCCCTGGAGCCGGTGGTCGCCATCTTATTACAGCTAAGGTTTGTTCACATTTTCATTTACTTTCGGTCCTCAGGATAAACAAAATGTTATTAAATGTCATTGAAATAACTTCTTAGTCTGTTGAGACATGGCCCGTTATAAATTTGCTGTTACCAGGCAATGACCAAGAACTGTATTATTAGGGTCGGTGTCTGTGTTGTAACAGTGTACTAGCAGCTAGCTGTTAGCACTAGCTAATGTCAACAACATAGTAGCTGGTATGTTACTGTAGCAATGTTTACGTTCAGTCATTTGGATGACTGTTAAAACCTTTCAGTCTCAAGTTTTTCCTTTACTGTATTTACTAGTTTACTGTAATTATGATCCGGCAGCTATTTACACCAGATCCAGTGTAAATAGCTGCCGGAGCACTCCGGGAGCAAGCCGGAGCATGCTGCTTAATTTGAGAGGGAGCAAGCCGGAGCGCGCTCCGGAACCTCGGCCGGAGCACTCCGGGAGCAAGCCAGAGTGCGCTGCTTAATTTGAGGGGGAGCAAGCCGGAGCGCGCTCCGGCAGCTATTTACACCGGATCCAGTGTAAATAGCTGCCGGATCATAATTACAGTAAACTAGTAAATACAGTAAAGGAAAAACTTGAGACTGAAAGGTTTTAACAGTCATCCAAATGACTGAAAGTAAACATTGCTACAGTAACATACTAGCTACTATGTTGTTGACATTAGCTAGCTTGACCTTCAAAATGGCGGACACCGGGGCGTCACGTGACCCTGTGACGTCAGGTGAAATACCTCAATTCCACTCAATCTCATCATGCATGGCTTATAGTTGACTTGGTGCTACGCGCCTCATCAGCTATCAGCTCATGTACAACTCGATTTTGTGGAATAACTGTTACTTATACATTTTTAGAACAAATTTGCTCACAATAACTTGTTATTGGTGACAGTTTGGTGGAAGATGTACATATGGGTGTGATGGTCAGGTGTCCACATATTTTTGGACATGTAGTGTATTTTGCATCTATCTATCTATCTATCTATCTATCTATCTATCTATCTATCTATCTATCTATCTATCTAATAAATGTTAAAGGTGATTTATAATCAGTTGTCCAGTGTGCCACAGCACTGTTGGATTCATAACATCATTAAATGTAACTGTAAACGGATAAAGATTTTGATTAATAAATTAGAGATTGTAATTGTTAGAAAATCGCTGAGCTATAAGAAGAATAAAGTGCTTCAGGAAGTGCTGTGTTTGGGAAAAATAAACAGGATGGTCACGCGAATTCCACATTGTTGACTTTTCTTCCTAGAACAGCAAAACAGCGGGTGTTTTATTCCTCGTGAAACTTAAATCCTGCAGATAAAATCCTAATAAACCAGAGCTAAAGCTTTACATGTGTCAAAACAAACTGGCACCTTTTTTTTTAAAGCAGAAAAGCACTCCTGGGCTTAGCGAAGTTGCACAGTAGTGAAAAATCGGAGAACATTTGGGAACTCAGCACTAATGTAGTATACAAATTATTTTCTTTTATGAGCTTGTACAGGAATCTGAAAACATATAACAGTGATTTGTTCTCTTCATCTCATTTTCATGAGGAGACGGAAAGCAGCTCGTAAAACACGCAGGGCCAAAAGCACCTTCTAACCCTCTTGAGATCGCACAGACAGGTTCGGAGAACGCGCAGAAAGAGGCAATTACTCGCTCACATGCCAATATTCTCATCAAAGAAACACTTGAATGGCAGATTTCATCCGTGAGAGGATGGAGGAGAGCAGCGTTACGAGAGTCCATGTCAAGCAGAGGAAAGTAAAGTTTAGGAGCGAATAAATAGAGACGAAGCTCTGGGACTGCCACTGTTTCATTTTATTATCTTTTAAATTCATAATGAGCATTGCATTACGAGCTCGTTGTTGCAATTCCCTCCGTGCTGTAATGTTTTATGTGGAAAATTCGAGCACATCAGCACAATCAGCACTAATGTCAACGATATCATCCTCTTTCTTTTCTCCCTGTGGGAAAACACGAGCCAGGTTCAACTGGAGGAATAAAGAAAGTCACGTTTCTTTTTTTTCTTTTCGAACTTTCCTGGAGTTGCAGTGAAATAAAAAAAAAACACGTATCGAATAGAGCTTCCAGCAAAGCTTATATTCTTCAAATACTTTTAATGAAGTAAACAATAGAGCATTTTTATCACCGCTAATAACAAGTCGAGTTACTATTACCATGCTAAAGTTAATTATTTTCCAATTACAGCATGTCCTGAAGTGGTTTATTCCCCTTATACAACATTCACATTCACTGGATATGAGCAATTGCGTGCCCTGATTGGCTACTCTACTACTAGAATATTAGCTCATATACCAACAAAATGGCAGCGCGTGTTGCTGAACCAACCGAGGATAAAATAAAAACTCTACTTGAAAACAAAACCCCCGATTTTTTTTTTTTTTTATTTAAAAAGAAAGCACCAAAATATGGAATAAACGTATTTGATAGTAAGAACATATCTTTTTTTTTTCAAGAATTATTATTTTCACATTTTTCACAAATTGCTACTGTCATTTCACCGGTTTGTTTACATTCTAAGCAGAAATATTTTTGTCGGTCGTTTTGTATAAAGATTTTTATTTATCAAATTTGCAAAAAATAAAAATAAAAATGCTCTGTTTCTCAAAATCCAGTGAATGTGGATAGAATAAAACAGTTATTCCACAAAATGACTCGATTTCATGGAATAACTGTTAATTGGCCAACTACTGCAATTTTTTTTAATTAAATCACGACACATCCTACTTTTGTACTTTTATCCATTTCTCGTTCCATTTAATGTTGTGGAATGTCCATAAAGCAAGTTCCTATTCTCACATATGTTATATAACCAGAAAGTGTACTTTTTAAAATTGATGCTTTACAAAGCACTGACACTGGAGACTCCTTCCATATACAGTATGTTAAATACACATCTCCAAAACATGATTAATTTCTTTTGATTCATATCATTTTTACGATTCATTTTTTCATAGATTCATTTTTTTCAAAATACCTCATTCAAGTCATTTTATCCATGATTCGTTTACTTCCCATGTGATTTCTTTTTGCACATGAATCATTTATTTCTGCTTTTTTCCTAGATGATTCCTGATTTTTTTTTACAAATTATTAATTTCTTGTTTTAATGTAAATTTTCCTGAGATTAATTTTTCATGTGATATTTTTTTACACATGAATAATTTGTTAGCCTGACTTTTTTTTCCTGCAGAATTTGCTTATTTTTTGAATTATGAATCAATTTTCATATGTGATTTACACATTAATCGTTTATTTGTCTTTTTTTGCACATGATTCATTTATATTCCATGTCATATTTTCCATCTGATCATTTATTTTTACATGCAAGTAATTTATTTTCCTTTTGATTTATTTTACACATTTTTTCCACAAGGTTTTTACACATTTTTTTCACATTTTTTTTTACATATGATTAATTTATTGTCTTTGTGACTTTATACATGAGTTATTTGTTTGTAGATGTGATTTTTAGACTTGATTCTTTTTTCCACATTTTTTTCATATAATTAATTTCTTTTCACGTGATTTTTACTTAGTTTTCATTTATTTTTCATGTTATTTTCCACATGATTAAATTATGTTCCATGTAATTTATTTTTTTCACATTTTTAGGTCAGGGTGTTTTTTTAGATAGATCTATCTATCTATCTATCTATCTATCTATCTATCTATCTATCTATCTATCTATATACAGGAGGCTCTCATCACCATGGTGTTTTTCAGAGAGGTCCTGCAAAGTCCCATGTGAAATTATGTATTTTTTTCCCATAATGGTTTCTTCCATCCAGACTAAAAAGGTGTTTTGTTTTTTTTTTGCCATTTTCTGGAGGCCATTAAAAAAACAACCACAACAGAACCAACTGTCCATTTACTTTTGGTTTGTCTTGATATATGAAATTCTCTGTGACATGTATATGATTTGTACTGTATAGATATAAATCCTGTGTCTTTACAGCTGATTAAAATGCATTCTGCACATTAGACTCATAATTATAGTTTTCGCAAAGCCACCAGCAGTGGTGGTGACCCCCACCAGGCCTCTTGCAGATTTCCACCTTCATCCCATCTGGCAGAAGATTTTGGAGCGTGTCGTAATGTGCTCCTACACCCCCATATGCTGCTGCCCATTGCTTCATGATCTGTCGTGTGTATCGAGTGTATTGTAGTGCATTTGTTATTTTTGTTGGAGCTGTGGCTTTGTGCAGTAGTCTCAGACTTGCCTCACGTTTCAGTCTCTCACTTCCTGTCTGTCATTTTCTGTCTTTTTTAGCGTACCAGCTCCGTGTGTGTCAGCTTCCTGCACCTGTCGCAAACGCGGAGATCCTCACCGATGGAGACGAGCTTGAAATCGGTACGTCAAAAACACACTGGCTGTTAGTGGTGTAACAGCATCAGTATAGTATAAGCATCAGTACCTGATGCGCATGGTTGTGACATTACATTACATTACTGGCATTTAGCAGGCACTCTTGTCCAGAGCGACGTACAACATATCCAGAGCAACCTGGGGAGCAGTTGGAAGTTAAGTGCCTTGCTCAAGGACACTTTAGCCATTCCTGCTGGTACAGGGAATTGAATCGGGGACCTTTTGGTCCCAAAGCCATCAGTCAGCTGTGCCCAATCATCCTTATTCTCTGAACAGAAAGTTCTCAGAAAGCAACTGGTCTCCTGGTTAACCCATTCCACTTGTCCATTAGGTTGCAGGTGGTACCCACATGTAAGGCATACTGAGACCCCCAGTTTTTCTCTAAAACTTGACCAGACTCTTGAGGAGAACTGTGTGTCTTGCTCAATCATAATGTCTTCAGGGATTCCAAAATTTTCATTTAATTTATTAGCAAGATCTTTATATGTACATATATTATGGCTTGGAAACCACTACAGCTTGCGCCAATTACAGTGGCCCCATTGTACAATCTGCATGTCTTTGAACTGTGGGGGAAACCGGAGCACACCCATGCAGACACAGGGAGAACATGCAAACCCCACACAGAAAGGCCCCTGTCAGCCACAAGGTTCGAACTTGGAACCTTCTTGCTGTGAGGCGACATTGCTAACCACTACACCACCATGCTGATTTTTAAAAGATGTTTAAAAATAAGTTCAGTGGTTTCAAAGGGGTGGCATGGTGGTGTAGTGGTTAGCACTGTCACCTCACAGCAAGAAGGTTCTGGGTTCGAGCCCGGTGGCCAATGGGGGCCTTTCTGTGTGGAGTTTGCATGTTCTCCCCGTGTCTGCGTAGGTTTCCTCCGGGTGCTCCGGTTTCCTCCACAGTCCAAAGACATGCAGGTTCAGCTAATTGGTGGCTCTGCATTGACCATAGGTGTGAATGTGAGTGTGAATGGTTGCTTGTCTCTATGTGTCAGCCCTGCGATGACCTGGTGACTTGTCCAGGGTGTACCCCACCTCTCGCCCATAGTCAGCTATGATAGGCTCCAGCTTGCCGACAACCCTGCACAGGATAAGCGGTTATGGATAGAATAATGGTTTCAAAGAAGGTGGGCATGCCAGGCAGAGAGACAAGATGCAGGGAATTTGAGAACTGGTTGATGATCACCATGATTATGGTGTTACTTCAGGATTCTGGGAGGTCTGCGATGAAATTGATGGTGATGTAGGAGCAGGGATGCTGTGGAGTCAGAGAGGGATGAGTTCACCAGCTGGGAGAGGGCAGGGTGCTTTAGTCTGGGCAATTGCAATACAAGAGGAAACATATCTGTGGACGTCCCTGATCATGATCAAGTTTGGCCATCAATACTTTGTTTTCAACAGCATGTGGCTGGGGTCATGTGTGCCCATGTGATGAGTCTACCTCTTAAGTGGGGTGGCATGAAGTTTGGATTTGGTGGACTTGCAGAGCAAACTTGGTGTGTTGGTATGTTGGCGATCTACCTCAAGACTACCTCAAGATTACCTTGACTACCTCAAGAATCTAATTACTCCTTACAATCCATCACGTCTCCTCCATTCCTCCAGTAGGAATCTCCTAAAGAAACCTTCTTTCAATCTCAAGACCTGTGGAAGTCATGCTTTTTGTATTGCTGCTCCTGAACTGTGGAACAACTTACCAGAAGACATCAAGGACTGGACTGACATCACCTGCTTTAAACAAAAGCTTAATAAGCTTTAATCAGGCCTTTGAATTGTAATGTTTTGTCTCCAGCACTATTGAACTCACGGAAATGGCACTTTATAAGTCTATCATCATCTACTGGTCACTGTCCCAGGTTATCTCCCTTACAAAGCAGGAGGGGGGCAGTATGTCCTCAGCTGGATAGACAAAGAGTGTTGACAGAGAGTCAGCTTTAATATTCTTTGAAGTGGGCCACTATTTGAGCTTGAATTGAATCTCATAAAGAAAAGGGCCCACAGGGCTTGGCATGGGTTCAGGAACTTGTCTGTTTTCAGATACTCAAGGTTTTTGTGATCTGTGAATATTCTGTAACTGCTGCTACCTTTGCCTTATCCATCTTATGGCCACAACTTTGGGATATATGATGTACTCCAAGAAAGAGATGGTGGAAATATGGAACTCGCACTTCTCTCCTTTTATGTCGAGCTGATTGGTGAGGAAGCAGGGCAACACATGCTTAACATGCTATACATGGGGTTCTAGAGAGGTGGAGTAGATTAGGATGTCATCAATATATGCGATGTCAAATTTCCACAGCATCTCCCTTAGAACATCATTAATGAGATGCTAGAACACTGAGGGGGTGCAAGAGAGCCCATATGGCATGATGCAGTACTCAAAGTGGCCAGAGGTGGTACTAAATGCCATTTTGCACTTGTCAGCTTCTCCTGCGGGCGGCACGGTGGTGTAGTGGTTAGCGCTGTCGCCTCACAGCAAGAAGGTCCTGGGTTTGAGCCCCGGGGCCGGCGAGGGCCTTTCTGTGTGGAGTTTGCATGTTCTCCCCGTGTCCGCGTGGGTTTCCTCCGGGTGCTCCGGTTTCCCCCACAGTCCAAAGACATGCAGGTTAGGTTAACTGGTGACTCTAAATTGACCGTAGGTGTGAATGTGAGTGTGAATGGTTGTCTGTGTCTATGTGTCAGCCCTGTGATGACCTGGCGACCAGGGTGTACCCCGCCTTTCGCCCGTAGTCAGTTGGGATAGGCTCCAGCTTGCCTGCGACCCTGTAGAAGGATAAAGTGGCTAGAGATGAGATGAGCTTCTCCTGCTGCTTTCATGGTGATGGCAAAGTAATCTGTCAGATGACTGAATTGGAGACAGATGCAAATGCAGGTTTGGGTGTTTTATTAAAAAAAAAAAAACACACACACATACACAGATCCAAAACATGAAGCAGAATCAAGAATCAGGTAAAGCTCACCTAAATGTGTTTTCTGAGCTGTGAACTAAATTATATGACTGTACTGTAATCAAACCCATCAGTGCTGGTGTTAATGTTGACAACAATGATATTCATCCTTCGGGGTCAAAGATGACCATGGCTTCAATTTGGTAGGTAGTGGTTGTGGGTCCAGAGGTGACTAATGAGGCCAAGCCAGGCTTTGAAGGTACGCCCACATATCAACGTTCCACATGCCAAGGTTCACCTTCACTGTCTTTTTTTGTTGTATTTCGACCACTGAATGGAATCGCCAGCTGTGGTGTGCTGGCCAGGGTGAGGTGAAGCAGGCTATGTTTAGGGCACTTTTTCTAGCCCCTTTCTCCATGGAGGTGAGCAGAGCGAATCCTAAACAGGACTGCACAGACACCCAGGGGGCTGCCGAAATTCACTACTGCTTCATTCCAGCAGAGAGCGACCCTATGCCCTGGGCCACCTGTGTGCAGGTTCAAGGCTACAGCTTCCAGTGTTTCTGCACCTGCTGCTTTGCCACTTGCCCATCACCACAGGACTTGAATTTGAAGTCATGACTTGCGCATGACTTGGATTAGAGAGGGTGAGTTGCACAGCCGTCAGTCTCAGTCTCTCATCCTGACCTAACTGGGTCCAGACAGAATCAAGGTGGCTAGAGTTAGGTCGGGATGCAGTGGATGGCCAAAAGTGTTCTCCATATTGCATTGTTGTCACAGTCCGGTCCAGTCCATCCATGCCTGAGTTTGTGGGACTTCCATGCTGGCTCCAGGCCGGATCCGGGACAGGAATTCAGTCTTGCCCTGCTGAAGGCCATTTTCCTGGAAGCGGCACTCCCACACCTGCTACCACTCCTTTCCCATCAGCCAGGGCCTTCTTAAGAACTGTTTGGAGCTACTCCAGTTGCCAGACTGTCTCTTGTAGACTTTCCTCGCCTCGCTACAATCCTTTGGTATTGTGTCTTCTTGATTCTCCCTGCCTGAATTGTTCCTTGTTTTTTGTCTAGTTTTCTCTCCAGTTTTTTGCCCCTGTTTTACCTGCCTGTTCCTTTGGATTATGTTTTTGCTTCCTCTGCCTGGATTTCCCTTGTTCCTGTGGTGTTTGGTTTTTGTGAAGATTTTTCTGTCCTGTTTTTGTCCCTGACTGTGCTTACCAGCTCCTCTGTGTTTTTGACCTCCTGGCCTATTCTTTGACTACTGATTTTTGCCTGAGCCCTACTGTACCTCTGCCCTCTACTTCATTAAAGAAGTTTTTCTCTGTACACTGCCTGTTTTACCGACTAGTGGCCTAGTGGTAGCGTGTCCGCCTCTCGATCGTGAGATCGTGAGTTCTATTCACGGTCGGGTCATACCAAAGACCATCATAAAAATGGTACCTACTGCCATCTGGCAAGGCACGCTGCAATACAGATGTGCATGGGGAGTTAAACTCTCATGGTTACCAGAGGACTAGCCCCCCACTGTAACCCTAGCTATGTAATAGGCGAGAGGCCGAGGGCTATGGAAACGGAGATCGGCACCGCCCGATGCGCCACATACAGAGTTGGGCCTGGTTAGTACTTGAGTGGGAGACTGCCTAGGAATACCAGGTACTGTAAGGCGTGGGAAGGACTTTAACTTTTTTAACACTGCCTGTTTTGAGTCTGCTCTTGGGTCCTCATTTCACCTCAGCTTACCATTCCTGACAATTCTGCCCTGATCGTGCTCCACAAATGCTTTGCTGGGTCTGCCTTCTTGCCCATTGAACCACCAGTTGATGGTCTCCTCCGCGCTGTCTGCCGAGTCCAGTCTTCGGTCATAACCTTGACCAGGGGAAGTGAGTGGTTGCTAGTGCTTATTCAAGACACCACCCCAGACTAGTGGAGAGAAGGAGACACCTTACTATTCCATTGCATGGCACTCAAGGATGGCACATGCCCACTGTCCTAAACAACAGTGCCATTTTTTATGAAAAGCTGCATTTTGTGTGTTGAAAATGACTCAAAATGCCATTTAATGGTTACAATCATCCTGAACCTTGAAGGCCAATGCTGATGTAGAGTCAACCATTTAAATGGTACTTCTCTACATCATGAAATCATGCAATCAGCAGACCAACGTAGACAAAGACAAAAAATCCAAAAATGTTAATCAGGAAGACAATATAAAAAACAAGAATATCTAAACAAGGATGTAAGGCTTGGTAATTCAGGCAAATGAGTTATACATGGAGTGTTATTTCACAATTGAGGCATTGTCCAAAGTCTGGTTATATAGCATGAGGTGTGATTGTGAACTGGTGTGCATGATTAGTAAGCAGGTGACTGCAAACGTGTTGGTGTAGCGTGGTGCTAGGGGTTGTAGTCCATGACCTTCTGTCTGGAAATTTGGCAAAGTCTCTGATTTATTCAAGTCTGGTGATAGATGTAATCCCAACAGCTGCAAGGCGATAACTATACTTTCTACAATGAGTAAGATCTGAGAAAAGGTTATGCACTTTCAAGTATACAACTATCTTCTTGAAAAGAAACTCCTAACGCCTCGGCAGTTTGACTTCAGACCAAAGCTTTCTACAGAAGTTGCGATTCTAAATTTCACTGACTTAGTTCTTCAGAACATGGATAAAAGCCTCATTACTGATGTTGTTTTTCTGGACTTGTCGAAAGCCTTTGACGCCATCGATCACTCGATCCTCTTCACTAAACTCTCTAAGTCTGGATTCAGTGATGCTGTTGTGGACTGGTTCAGGTCATATTTGTCACAAAGAACTCAAGTCACGGTTATAGGAAATACTTGCTCTA
Source organism: Neoarius graeffei (assembly GCF_027579695.1). NCBI lineage: Eukaryota > Metazoa > Chordata > Actinopteri > Siluriformes > Ariidae > Neoarius > Neoarius graeffei. Next base: position 61,402,650 of record NC_083587.1, read on the forward strand.
CTGCAAAGTCTGTGTCCATTGGTGTGCCACAAGGGAGCATGTTAGGGCCACTGCTTTTCCTGATTTATGTGAATGATATGCCCTCCTGTGTCAAGTCCTGTGAAGTGTCCTTATATGCAGATGATACAGTTATCTACTGTTCTTCGTCAAATATTAAGGAACTCCAAGATAATCTGAATACTGATCTCAGATTATTATGCAAGTGATTTAATGACAGTCTTTTGACTTTAAATATAGACAAATGTAAATATTTAATATTCAGTAATACATGTAAGCTTAGCTCTTTTAGTAACATTTGACTGGAAGTTAATGGTCAGCCACTTGCATGCAAAGAATCTTTTAAATATTTAGGTGTTGCACTAAATGAAAATATGACCTGGTCTGATCATATAGATGCCTTCAGCACAAAAGTCTGTCAGAGGCTTGGCGTATTGCACCACGTTAAGCATCTACTACTGCTTAGCACGTGCTTGACACTTTACAATATTACCGCTTTTTGATGATGCTGATTTAGTATGTGGTGATAAAAAGAATGAAGTACTCAAGCAACATCTTCAAATATTACAAAATAATGCTGGAAGATCTATTTTAGACCAACCTCAGTACTTCTCTGCCACTCAAGCTCGTAATCAGTTAAAATGGGAAACTCTAACTATCCACCGCCACCGCTGTATAGCTGTATATAAATGCCTTAACAATATCATAGATTTTCATTTTAATTTTACTAGGAACTATAGTGTACATAATTATGATCCACGCCGCCGTTAGGATTTACACTTGCTGCACGCACATACTAACTGGGGCAAACAGCGTTTTATATTTCTTACGGCCACTGACTGGAATAATTTAGATATTACTGTAAGACAGGCATCTCGCCTTCATGATTTTAAATCATTTCTAAGATGAACTTAATTTTTTCATATATATTTATAGATTACATATATTTTATATTATTTTAAACATATTTCACGCTTAGTTTTTATTTGTATAATTCTTATTCATGACTTACTTGACTTAATCCCTTGACTGACATCGTAGGGGTGCCATGCTGGAGAGCGCAATCAGTGACCTCCAGTGTTCTCGGTCTTCCACCAAACACAGCAGTATGTTGGGGGCTTGTCCGGACCACTCCTTTATGTTGTTAAGCCAGGATTTATGCTAGCAGCGTTTTCCTTCCACTGTTCCCTGGAGGATGGTCTTGGCTAGTGAGTCATGGCGGGTCACATGGCCGTACCAAGCAAGCATGTGACGACGAACTGTGGCTAAGAGTGGCTCCTGCTTGCCTGCATGTGCGGTGATCTGCTGTAGGACACACTCATTCATCTTGTGCGCTGAGTAGTGGATGTGAAGGAGTCTTCTGAAGAACTTGTATTCAAAAGCTTGGATTCTCCTCTCGGTATCTGCAGTTAGTGTCCAGCTTTCACAACCATACAGGAGGATGGAGACCACCAGGGACTTGTACAGCTTAATCTTGATGTGAAGGCTGATGTCACTGCTCTTCCAGATTGCATTCAGCTTGATCATGGCAGAGGTGGCCAGTCCGAGTCTGGTGAGGACTTCTTTGGTGGAGATGCCATCTTTAGTAATGATGGATCCAAGGTATTTGAAGTGAACCACCTCTTCTAGTTTCTGGCCATTCAGCATGATGTTGGCCATTCTCATTCATACTATTTGTTTATTAGATAGATATGATTATATATGTGCAGGACCTCTCTGAAAAACACCATGGTGATGAGAGCATCCTGTATAAACATTGTTATAAATAAATAAAGTGGCAGCCATGTTTGTAGGCTGTGGTGTATTCTGGGAAGTGGAGTTTCAGGTGAATTCAGTTGCTGGAGTGACACATGGACAATTTGGATCACTGTAACGGAGCTGAGTGTTTTGGTTGCACTATACGCCTCACTAAGGAATACAACCCCGAGTCCAAAAAAGTTGGTACAAAGTACAAATTGTAAATAAAAACGGAATGCAGTGATGTTGAAGTTTCAAAATTCCATATTTTATTCAGAATAGAACATAGATGACATATCAAATGTTTAAACTGAGAAAATGTATCATTTAAAGAGAAAAATTAGGTGATTTTAAATTTCATGACAACAACACATCTCAAAAAAGTTGGGACAAGGCCATGTTTACCACTGTGAGACATCCCCTTTTCTCTTTACAACAGTCTGTAAACATCTGGGGACTGAGGAGACAAGTTGCTCAAGTTTAGGGATAGGAATGTTAACCCATTCTTGCCTAATGTAGGATTCTAGTTGCTCAACTGTCTTAGGTCTTTTTTGTCGTATCTTCCGTTTTATGATGCGCCAAATGTTTTCTATGGGTGAAAGATCTGGACTGCAGGCTGGCCAGTTCAGTACCCGGACCCTTCTTCTACGCAGCCATGATGCTGTAATTGATGCAATATGTGGTTTGGCATTGTCATGTTGGAAAATGCAAGGTCTTCCCTGAAAGAGACGTCGTCTGGATGGGAGCATATGTTGCTCTAGAACCTGGATATACCTTTCAGCATTGATGGTGTCTTTCCAGATGTGTAAGCTGCCCATGCCACACGCACTAATGCAACCCCATACCATCAGAGATGCAGGCTTCTGAACTGAGCGCTGATAACAACTTGGGTCGTCCTTCTTCTCTTTAGTCCGAATGACACGGCGTCCCTGATTTCCATAAAGAACTTCAAATTTTGATTCGTCTGACCACAGAACAGTTTTCCACTTTGCCACAGTCCATTTTAAATGAGCCTTGGCCCAGAGAAGACGTCTGCACTTCTGGATCATGTTTAGATACGGCTTCTTCTTTGAACTATAGAGTTTTAGCTGGCAACGGCGGATGGCACGGTGAATTGTGTTCACAGATGATGTTCTCTGGAAATATTCCTGAGCCCATTTTGTGATTTCCAATACAGAAGCATGCCTGTATGTGATGCAGTGCCGTCTAAGGGCCCGAAGATCACGGGCACCCAGTCTGGTTTTCCGGCCTTGACCCTTACGCACAGAGATTCTTCCAGATTCTCTGAATCTTTTGATGATATTATGCACTGTAGATGATGATATGTTCAAACTCTTTGCAGTTTTACACTGTCGAACTCCTTTCTGATATTGCTCCACTATTTGTAGGCGCAGAATTAGGGGGATTGGTGATCCTCTTCCCATCTTTACTTCTGAGAGCCGCTGCCACTCCAAGATGCTCTTTTTATACCCAGTCATGTTAATGACCTATTGCCAATTGACCTAATGAGTTGCAATTTGGTCCTCCAGCTGTTCCTTTTTTGTACCTTTAACTTTTCCAGCCTCTTATTGCCCCTGTCCCAACTTTTTTGAGATGTGTTGCTGTCATGAAATTTCAAATGAGCCAATATTTGGCATGAAATTTCAAAATGTCTCACTTTCGACATTTGATATGTTGTCTATGTTCTATTGTGAATACAATTTCAGTTTTTGAGATTTGTAAATTATTGCATTCCGTTTTTATTTATAATTTGTACTTTGTCCCAACTTTTTTGGAATCGGGGTTATAAAGCACAACATGCTATGCTGTTATAGGAAAATAATCAAGGAATAACAAATAAGTTAGTTCCTGTTGTCAGCTGTTATAAGACCTATGTTCTATGTTATAGCTCTATTTCTCTCATTAAGACATTCATTTTCACACACACACACACACACACACACACACACACACACACACACACTGTTTCCAATAGTGAAAGTAAAAATTTACACACTATTTTTTACTTCACTTTAACAGATTATTAAAAGGATTACACACCTCATCTGACCGAATAGGAATTTATTTCAGACTGGTTTTGGTTTATTCCGATGAGGTGTATACGTGAATCATTTTTATTTCCTTTTGAGCTCTCAGTCGGATGATTAACAGATGATTAAACTGCGAGCACACGTAGCTACTGGCTCTAGTGTTTACTTCCATTATTCATGTGTGCATAAACCCTCACTGCAAATGTTTTCTTTGTCCACTTGATTTGTCATCATTACTGTCGTCCTTCTATGCAGACAAATCTTGCTAATATTCTTGTGTGTGTGTGTGTGTGTGTGTGTGTGTGTGTGTGTGTGTGTGTGTACTCAACAGGAGATATCATCAGGTACCGGTGCCTTCCAGGCTTCACGTTGGTGGGCAGTGAGATTTTGACTTGCCGTCTGGGTGAGAGGTTGCAGATGGATGACACTCCTCCAGTTTGCCAAGGTGAGCTCTTGGCAGTGATGCCTCATTTGTTTCTCACGTCATTTTCTCATTAACGTCCTATCCTGCGTGCTCAGTCAGCATTCTTCAACCTCTTTAGTTCCACACGTGATGGGTTTATGATCCTTGCAACTGCCAGTGGGTTTTAATTAGAAGTTTGATCTGTAATTTAAAAAAAAAAGCTTATTCTGGAACCGACATGGTTTGGTTTTTTTAACTCCTATGTCTATGCAATGGATTTCCCATCAATCCAGGTCAGTTTTGTTGTAAAATAGTGAAAATATCAGATCACATCAGTTATTAAGAATCATAAAAGAGAGACACAGAACAACTCTTTCCTTATCTGGAGATCATCCAGAGATGAAGGAAATTACATTACAGGCATTTAGCAGATGCTCTTATCCAGAGCAACATACAACAAGGAGGAACATGACAGTGCTCCTGGAGCTGAGAGGGTTAAGGGTCTCACTCAGGGGCCCAACAGTGGCAACTTATCCATGCGGAGGCTTGAACACATGACCTTCAAATCAGGAACCAAGAGCCTTTACCGGTGAGCCACCATTGCCATCTGGCTGAGGGGACCTGATGAGACCTCACATTCAGGTGTTTCAGAATGTTTTCGTTATTTAAAAACAAACAAAGAAACAAACAAATAAATAGAAACTTTTTTTTTTAACTCTTAGCTCAAAATTTCAGAATCTTTTGTAAGCAAAGCTTCACTTAATGGCTGCCCATGCTCCCAAATACACCCGGGGTGCCAATATTTTAGTCTTTCATGAAAATACATTGGATTTCCAAAGAATTCAAACCTAACCATTGGATGGAAAAAAATAATAAAACCAAATGCATGTTCTGAGGCTTAATCGCAAATGTCTTTCTACAGTATTCATGATCTCCATTACATTAAACTCCATGTAGGGAGCAAACAAAGTGACTCGAAAAGCATTTGGGATTTGCCCTAATTAGAAAATGGCAGGTTTAATTTGGATCAAATTGTTGATTAAAATGAATCAGTATGACTGCTTGACTGTTTAAATCACTTTTTTTTTCTTTGCTGCGCCCCCACATCCAGGCTTAGCTGGCATGGTATTGAAATTGGCATACTTGCCAGTGGAAATCGCAACAACATGGAGGATTGTTGGTAATTTGAAAAGCCAAACTCTGCCCAATCCTCCAGTGGAAAAGTGCTATACATCTGATCATGGTCCTTTTTGACCTGAAGGATTAAAATTTGCTTCTTTTCCAGTGCGATGCCCCGACAACGAGGTGCTTTTCGACTCCACGGGCGTGATCCTGAGTCCAGGTTTCCCAGAAAACTACCCCAACCAGCAGATGTGCTCCTGGATGATCAGTGTGGAGAAGGGCTACAACATCACCCTGCACTTTGAGCTCTTCCAAACCGAGAAGGAGTTCGACATCCTGGAGATCTTTGATGGTAAACATAGACACAAGGTCACATAGACACATAAACACATTGGTTAACTACGAAATAAAACCCTTGGGGTAGTGATGTTATTGGAAAATAATCAATGAAGGAGTTACTCTTACTGTACTTGTTAGCTCATCCGTCTGTAGGCCAAGCCAGATGAGCTTATGCGATCATGCATCGTCCGTCCATCATCGTCGTCCGTCCACAATTTATAAAAATCGCTACTCCTCCTACAGGATTGATCGGATTTCGATCAAACTCACACACAATGTTCCGCAGGTGGGTGTGCATAAACATTGTCAAGATGCTGGCGCCAGCTGTCATATTTAACATTTTATGGGTGTTTGAAAATTTTGGCTGACTCGTCAGACCAAACACGACTGTTCGTAAGCGGCTGAGACATTTTCACTAAACTCACCCAGAAGACTCTAAAGACGTATTCCAACAAGAATTGTTCACTAGGTGGCACCACCTGCCATGGATGCGGCTACACAGGGATCATATGCAGTTTCACAAAAATCACGACTCCTCCCACAGGATTGATCGGATTTCAAACTGGAGCCTATCACAGATGACTATGTGTGAGAGGCGGGGTACATCCTGGACAAGTCACCAAATCATCGCAGGGCTGACACACAGAGACAAACAACCATTCACACTCACACCTATGGTCAATTTAGAGCCACCAATTAGCCTAACCTGCATGTCTTTGAACTGTGGCAGAAACCGGAGCACCCAGAGGAAACCCATGCAGACACAGGGAGAACATGCAAAGTCCACACAGAAAAGCCCCTGTCAACCGCTGGGCTCAAACCCAGAACCTTCTTGCTGAAGCCAAGGGGGAGGTACGGTGGTGTAGTGGTTAGCACTGTCGCATCACAGCAAGAAGGTCCTGGGTTCGAGCCCCGTGGCCGGCGAGGGCCTTTCTGTGTGGAGTTTGCATGTTCTCCCCGTGTCCATGTGGGTTTCCTTTGGGTGCTCTGGTTTCCCCCACAGTCCAAAGACATACAGGTTAGGCTAATTGGTGGCTCTAAATTGACCGTAGGTGCGAGTGTGAACTGTTGTTTGTCTTTGTGTCAGCCCTGCGATGACCTGGTGACTTGTCCAGGGTGTACCCTGCCTCTCGTCCATAGTCAGTTGGGATAGGCTCCAGCTTGCCCACAACCCTGTACGGGATAAGCGATTACAGATAATGGATGGATGGAAACAGCCAAGGAAACAAACCAACCATATGAAGTATAACTAAATAGAGAACTCAAATGGCTAACCCTAGGCTAGACAGTATACAGCCTGGGTTGGTTTAGACCAAAATGCAGTGGGCAGGGAAGCAGGGGGGAGGGTCTTTGGTCTGCGCTTGAAGGTGGTCAGGGAGTCAGCAGTTCTGACCTCAATGGGAAGGTCATTCCACCAACACAGAACCAGGACAGACAGCAGTCTTGAGTGGGTTGGGCAGGAGCAGAGAGAAGGAGGGGCCAGGCGACCAGTAGTAGCAGATTTTAGGGATCTGGCTGGCATGTAGGGTCAGATCAGACTCTGGAGGTGTGCTGGCCATAACCCCTTGACAGCCTGGTAAGCTAGCACCAATGTCTCAAATTTGATACGAGCTGCAATAGGTAGCCAGTGCAGGTCAGCAAGCAGAGGGGTGACATGGGAAGAACGAGGAAGGTTGTAGACCAGGTGAGCTGCAGCGTTCTGGATGAGCTGGAGGGGTCTGATGGCAGAAGCTGGAAGGCCAGAACCCTGTGATTTGCCTTGTAGCTTGCACTACTTTGAGAATCGTGCAGTTCTAGAAAATTAATCAACACCTTCTGACCAATCAGAATAAAGAATCCAGAATCCAACATGGTTATGTAAAGGAGTATAATTTGATGCATAATATCCAGTGCATATGCATGTCCTTAAATGAATCGTTCCTTTCATCATCCTGTCTCATTAACTATTGATTGCAATCATTTTCACTGATGCATGATTAATAATTTGTAATAAATAAAATAATAAAAGAAGCATCCCTCACTCATTTGCAGGCATATCCCATGCTTCGAATAGTAATTGCTGGATTGCTGATTGGAATTTATCATCACGATATTTATTATTCTGAACCACATTTAAAATGTCATTAGATGGTAATTACTTAAGTGTGCACTATTAGCAAATTACCCTATTACTCATCATTGATTAGTAGGTCATTAAATGCCCATGGCATTCACATAGCCCCAGTGGACCAGCAAGTGAGACGCCTTGTCTGTTTTAGTCGTTCGAACACTTCCGTATTTAAACACACACTTCTTCGCTTTGACACATTCATCCTTGTCAGCTTTTAGTGTTATGTTTCGCAGTTGTTTGTCATGGACATCGGCACTCTCGCTCAGTCACACCTGCGTCTCAGTTACTTTTGAATAGAGGAGTGTTGCATCAGGATGTTACGACAGACACTTTATAACAGACAAACCGTCTTCCTGACACTGTCTTGAATCACTGCTGATTATTTACGCTCGTAGGTCTGCTCGTACTCGAGTCACTTTAAAGGACTACGATGATAATAACACAGCGAGATTAGCTTCATGTGTACTTGATTATACTTGATGATGATTGGGCGCCGGTCATTGTTTCAAAATGATATGAATAGAAATCAGGTTTCGGTTTATTGAAAAAAAAAAGTTAAAGTCCCTCCTGTGCCACGATCTGGTCTTCCCAGGCAGTCTTCTGTCCTAGTACTAACCAGCTCTTGAGGTACACTGGGCAGCACTGATCTCCATTTCTATATCCCTCTGCCTTTTGACTATTATATCGCTAGGGTTACAGTGGAGGGCCTTGTCCTCTGGTAACTACGAGAGTTTGACTCCCCACTTGCATCTGTATTGCAGTGTGCCTTGCCAGATGGCAGTAGGTTCCATTTTTATGATGGTCTTTGGTATGTCCTGACCATGAGAAGAACTCATTATCTCCTGGTTGAGAGATGGACATGCTAACCACTAGGCCAGCTCGCAGTCAATGTTTTAGTTTATTATTTTTAATTAATAAAAATAAAGAAAAAAGCTTTGCATCAGAAGCTGTGTCCCAACTTTTGACTGGTAGTGTAAATAAATATCTATCCATCCGTCCATCCATCCATCCATCCATGATCCATAGCCGCTTATCCTATGCAGGGTCGCGGGCAAGCTGGAGCCTGTCCCAGCTGAGTACGGGCGAAAGGCGGGGTACACCCTGGACAAGTCGCCAGGTCATCACAGGGCTGACACTTATGGCCCTTTTCCACTACCCTTTTTCAGCTCACTTCAGCCCGACACGGCTCGCGTTTCGACTACCTTAGAGCAGCACGACTCAGCTCGCTTCAGCCCTGCTCAGCACCCAAAACTCGCACGGTTTTGGAGTGGGGCTGAAGCGAGCCAAACCGAGCCAAGTGGGGCTAGGGGCGTGAGCAGACACTCCCCTGTGCACTGATTGGTGAGGAGGAGTGTCCTCACATGCCCACACACGCCCCGCGAGCACGCTGGGATCTGTAAACACCGTAAACCCGGAAGAAGAAGAATGACTAATTACGAGAATTTCTGAAGCCTTATGCGCCGCGCCTCATCTATACGCTCTTGCCAGTATCTGTTGGCGTTGTCGGTGACAACAAGCCACAGCACCAAGACCAGCAACACTAACGACTCCATGTCCTCCATGTTTATTGTTTACTATCCGGGTCGTGAGACTACCGCTTAAAAGCTCACTGATGTCACTGTTTGCGCCGCCTAACGACATCAGGTGACGTCCACCCACTTTTGCTAACTCCACCCAACGTGTCCACCCACTTCCAGCCAGCACGGTTCAGCGCAGTTGTAGTCAAAATGCAACTCCAACAGCCCCACTCAGCTCGACTCAGCCCAACTCAGCACCGCACGGCTCAGCCCGACTCAGCCGCGTTGGTAGTGGAAAAGCGGCAATAGACACAGACAACCATCCACACACACATTCACACCTACGGTCAATTTAGAGTCCCCAGTTAACCTAACCTGCATGTCTTTGGACTGTGGGGGAAACCGGAGCACCCGGAGGAAACCCACGCGGACACGGGGAGAACATGCAAACTCCGCACAGAAATGTCCTCGTCAGCCACGGGGCTCAAACCCAGGACCTTCTTGCTGTGAGCCGACAGTGCTAACCACTACACCACCGTGCCGCCCCGTAAATAAATGTATTTTTTTAAATCTATGTTTTACACATTCTTCTGTGTGTTTATTCACCCAGGACCCAACATTTACAGCCCGAGTGTGGCGGTGTTGAGCGGCGAGCTGGCTGTGCCCTTCACCCTGAGCACCACGGGCCACCAGCTCCTCTTGCGCTGGTCCTCAGACCACGGCACCAACCGCAAGGGCTTCCGCATTACGTACGTGGGTGAGTATCAAAGTATGTATCCCCCCCGATTGGTAATTCTTTCTCAGTCGCATGCGTGTCTCACGTCACGCGTCTGCATATGTCTGTCTTGGCCACGTGTCCCCCATCCGTCCTGTGTGTAAGCCCATGATGTCTTTCCATTTGTTAAGTGCTTTGTGCTTGTGTATGTTGCAGATGGTAACATACTGAGATCAGGGATGATGTAATGCATAAGATGACACTTTCACACAGTTAATATCAGACTATAAATATAAAGAGTGCAATGCTTAATATTATTTAAAGAGTGTGTGTGTGTGTGTTTTTGTATATATGCATACATACAGTATGGATAGTCGAGTGTGTTTTTATTTCATTCATTATGACAAATGCATTTTGTCTTCATTACATTTATGAAAGATGACATAATGAATTACTATTTTTTTAAAAAACAGTTGACAAAGGAGTGTATGAATTAATTTGAATTATTATGAATTTTCTGTTTGGCTAAAAACATTTTTGGTGCTTTTTATTTATTTATTTGTTTGTTTATGTTGTTTCTTTGAATAATATCAGCTATACAAATTTTCACACTTGTTTTAATTGAAATGAAAACAGCATGTTTGCTCCGCTTTTGGTTCATTTCTACGCCACGCCGGACCACTTCCAGTATGTTTCTCATGTCCGTACATTTATCTATAGCGATGTACTGCAGCACCCCAGACTCTCCGCAGCACGGCTTCGTTGTTAGCCAAACCGGCGGCCATGTTAACAGTGTCGTGCGCTGGGCCTGTGACCGCGGATACAGGCTGATTGGGAAAAGCATGGCCATGTGCAAGAAGACCGAATTCGGCTATCTAACCTGGGACTCTTCAGTGCCAGCGTGCCAAGGTATGACATCACTATTCTCAGCTAATATCTCAGCGAGCCTTAGAACTGGAATATCAGGAGCAAATTTCATTCACAGCAATGTGACATTGAATCTGTTGGGTTTAACAGAAGTAGCAAAAATGCTCAAACAGGGTGTTTTGAGATCATCTCATCTCTTTATCTCTAGCCGCTTTATCCTGTTCTACAGGGTCGCAGGCAAGCTGGAGCCTATCCCAGCTGACTACGGGCGAAAGGCGGGGTACACCCCGGACAAGTCGCCAGGTCATCACAGGGCTGACACATAGACACAGACAACCATTCACACTCACATTCACACCTACGGTCAATTTAGAGTCACCAGTTAACCTAACCTGCATGTCTTTGGACTGTGGGGGAAACCGGAGCACCCGGAGGAAACCCACGCGGACACGGGGAGAACATGCAAACTCCGCACAGAAAGGCCCTCGCCGGCCACGGGGCTCGAACCCGGACCTTCTTGCTGTGAGGCGACAGCGCTAACCACTCCACCACCGTGCCGCCCCGTTTTGAGATCATAATAATATCTTTTTTAAAAATTTCAGTAAATTCATCGCCAACCATTTTGGTACTTAAGAGTAAACCAAGATCAAAATGGTTATCAGGAAACTTTTTTTAAGCTTGTCATGTATCTTTGGATTGTTTCTTGTTCCTTTGTGTTTCTTTAAACTCCTTCAAACTTTTTTTTTTTCACCCAAAAGTCAGCAGCAAGTTATGTCAATATTTGTATATTCAGAGTTGGCTTACACACCTTCTTAAGTTTGATTTTTCTGGCCTCCCTGGTCAGATTATTAAAATCCCTTGTGTAGAGACCACGCTTCCACATTTTTCTTGAACAGAAGCATCATAAATGAGGTTTCTCACTCAAGGTCATGAAATAGTAACCTGGCTTCACCTGGTCGTTTGATCATGCATTTAATTTGCTATTTTCACGCCATATGGTATAAAGGACAATCTGATCCTGAAAATGAAAACTGAACTTGTAGTTCTATCCGAGGTCTGGATACAGCCCTATGGATGGAGATGGGAGGGCAGAGGGGGTGAAAACTTTTGCACTGTATGTAATATCGCGTACAGTTCTGTGCAGAATTCTTCGGCACATGTAAAGAAATGCTGTCGAACAAAAATGGCTTTAAAAGTAATGAAACGTTTCAACATTTAAAAATACCATCAGCAGCAGTGTTGTAGTCGAGTCACTAAACCTCGAGTCCGAGTCCAGTCTCGAGTCACCAGTATTCAAGTCCAAGTCATTAAAGAAAATTCCAAGTCGAGTCCGAGTCCACTATTGATCCAAGTCAAGTCCAAGAACAAGACTCCAATGGCACCATGTGACGGTGGCTGTTGCTGCCTTTATGTGAAAGCGTCTCTGCTACTGTGTTGGACTAACGTTCCTGCTCGACTGCCCCGTTTTAGTTAACAGGCTACAGATAAAAAGCTTGTTCATCACTCAGCAAGTCCCGCCCGCTATCACCAGGGCAAATAACATGAGAGAGGGTTAACACTAGCTAGTTCATCACTCAGCAAGCAAGCCCCGCCCACTATCAACAGAGCAATGAACATAGCGTGTCACTTCCTTCTCTGGGTGGAGTCTTACCAAATGACGATTGAAGTTTGAGGTCGTCCCCATCGTCTCCTCGATAGTTCTTCTACATATGGAACACACAGCAGTGCATTTCTTCCCCACTGCACGAGAAGTCTGTATAAGCAAAGCGGACAGTCCTAGTGGCGTCTCTCCAGGCATTTTAGCGCCATTAATGTTAGTTTGTTCCTGAACATGACGTATGAACAGATGAATGTGCATTCTCTTGTACAAAATTAGTATAAAAATTAATGTAGATATAAATATCTTAGGCGGCACAGTGGTGTAGTGGTTAACGCTGTCGCCTCACAGCAAGAAGGTCCGAGTTCGAGCCCCGTGGCCGGCGAGGGCTTTTCTGTGCGGAGTTTGCATGGTTTTTTTTTTTTAACAACTTTATTGGGCTACTTACAAAAAATTACATCAATGAGAAATTAACATTTACAAAAATATAAGCAATAATAAAGAAAAAAAAACAAGAACTAAAATTAAGGTTAGCCCAAAAGGGTGAGCACGAACGGGAACAAGTCCCATGCTGGGTGCAACCCTTAGCCTTACAAAAGCAATAAAATTATATAAAAATTCAATTAAATATGTCTGAAACTAGTTACAACCTGTGGCAGGAACAAGTTGGCGCAAGCGTCCATGTACATGGCCAATCCGGGTCAAAGAAAGTATCCAGGTGCTTAAACATTAATTTCTTGACACTTAAAGTGAAAGAGGCAGAGCTAGAAAAGGCAATGGAAGTATCCACTGCGCTACAGACACGGTTCCATAGTTTAACAATACGGTTAAAAAAAAGATGCCTGGTAGGTACTTGTCTTACATAGCGGCGGCTTTAGATTGAAGGAATTACTGGCTCGTGTCCTCCCGTGCGATACAAAGGTGACAAAGTTGCTTACGTCTAGATCAATCTCTTTGTACAAACATTTAAAGAAAAATACAAGAGCTTTAAGTTCACGATCTAGTGCTTGTGGCAAGATGTTTAAAGCCACCAGCCTGTCCTTGTATGACATCTCACCTATCTTAACTTGGAGAATCCACCTAGTGGCACGCCACTGGACGCGCTCCACTTGTCCTTTCAAGGTGACTTTATCTGTTCTCTCCGTTTCCGCGTGGGTTTCCTCCGGGTGCTCCGGTTTCCCCCACAGTCCAAAGACATGCAGGTTAGGTTAACTGGTGACTCTAAATTGACCGTAGGTGTGAATGTGAGTGTGAATGGTTGTCTGTGTCTATGTGTCAGCCCTGTGATGACCTGGCGACTTGTCCAGGGTGTACCCCGCCTTTCACCCGTAGTCAGCTGGGATAGGCTCCAGCTTGCCTGCGACCCTGTAGAACAGGATAAAGCGGCTAGAGATAATGAGATGAGATAAATATCTTATGCCAAATTATTAGGGCATGTTACAAAAAATAAAGAAAAAATCCAAGTCCTCGTCTCCAATTTACGAATCCGAATGCAGTTAATGCACGAGTCCGAGTTTGAGTCATCAGTGCTCAAGTCCAAGTCAAGTCACAAGTCCTTAAAATTATGGCATGAGTCAGACTCGAGCCTGATAAACAGTAATCAGTAAGCCATAATAAATGAAACAAAGTCAATATTTGGTGTGAGATGACTCTTTGCTTTAAAAAAAAATATATATATATATATATATATATAGTAGTCGGAGGTCCAGTGAGTGCAGTTTTATGCGGAAATGAGCTGTAGGTTTTACAGAACATCTTACAGAACCAGCCACAGTTCTTCTGGACACTTTGTCACACTCGTATCTTTATTTTGCACCAAATATTTTCCGGCAGCCTTCATTATGCTCTCTTATGGAATATGCTGCTCAGATATTTGCAAACATTTTTTTTTTCTGTAATGTTTAATTTTATGCTGGAAAAAAAAAACAGAACGTTTGGAACTCTAGAATGTTTTTATAATGTTTTGACTCGATAATGTAGAAGTCATAAAATAGAAATCTATAACAAAGTGTGTTCCTTTTGAACCGGACACCATTTCTTGGCACAGGAACAGGTGATGTCAAGTGGCAACAGCAGGCATCAATTTAGCCTTTGTTCTTTCTAATTAATACCGTTAAACAACAAAGGGCTCCTCAGTCTGTATGCGCCATTATTAGCATGCTACGTAAGATCCATTGTTTCTTTGATTTATTTCATTAGATTTTAGTGCTCAATAATTGCACATCTCATTATGTCCCATCGGCTTATTGATGTCCGCTTTGAACAAGCTCCAGCTCCAGTTTGGCTTTCCAAGGCTTAATTAAGCTATATCTGCTGTGCTGGCTAATCAGAACCTTGTTCCGATCAAGTTTTTATTTCACCTTCATTCAAAAGTGAAGTGGTGTAGGGGCGGGGTGAACCGTAATTAATAACTTAGTGCTTTAAACAGTCAAAGGTTCAGTATCAGGTTTTCCTTTCAGATTCAAGCAAGTAAGTAGTTGCTCGGAAATGTTTCACCGGGGCGCAACTGAATCAATGACATTGACCTACTGGCGGAAGAAGTGGCATTTCTTTGACTCGGTCGTGGATGATTGGTCACATGTACACTACCGTTCAAAAGTTTGGGGTCACTTTGAAATGTCCTTATTTTTGAAAGAAAAGCACTGTTCTTTTCAATGAAGATCACTTTAAACTAATCAGAAATGCACTCTATACATTGCTAATGTGGTAAATGACTATTCTAGCTGCAAATGTCTGGTTTTTGGTGCAATATCTCCATAGGTGTATAGAGGCCCATTTCCAGCAACTCTCACTCCAGTGTTCTAATGGTACAATGTGTTTGCTCATTGCCTCAGAAGGCTAATGGATGATTAGAAAACCCTTGTACAATCATGTTAGCACAGCTGAAAACAGTTGAGCTCTTTAGAGAAGCTATAAAACTGACCTTCCTTTGAGCAGATTGAGTTTCTGGAGCATCACATTTGTGGGGTCGATTAAATGCTCAAAATGGCCAGAAAAATATGTCTCGACTATATTTTCTATTCATTTTACAACTTATGGTGGGAAATAAAAGTGTGACTTTTCATGGAAAACACAAAATTGTCTGGGTGACCCCAAACTTTTGAACGGTAGTGTATTTGATGCTACATGATCTGCCAGGCATTAGTGTCGTTTTTCGGATACCCATGCAAGACTCTTTGTTATGCATAAAAAAAATTCGAACTCTATTATGTGCATATTTAAAGTAAAAACCCAGTGGTGTTATTGGAAAATTAATCACACCACTTCATCATGGCCTTTTGTTTTTCCGTGCTTGATATACTTGTGTCATATTTACGATTTAAGATCTCCTGGTTTGCTGTATTTTTACTCCAGCACCAACTGGACCCTAATTAGAGACACAAGTACCCAGTGGTCCCCTCTTTGCCAAAACAGTCTTGTGTGATTAGAGTCTTGTGTTATTGAGATAAGAATTAATTACATCCTCTTATTTCCCCCAGCTGTGTCTTGCGGTATGCCAAGAGCTCCCGCCAATGGAGGCGTGCTGGCACCTGATTACTCAGCAGGCACACGGGCGACGTATTTCTGCAACGAAGGTTTCAGGCTCTCGTCTAAAGAGGTGACGAGTACGGTATGCCAGGCTGATGGAACCTGGAGTAGCCACAACAAGATCCCACGCTGCACCGGTGAGACACGAAGAAGCCGCACGTCTCCTCATGTCCATGGCTTCATCAGTACAGATGGCATTCGTGGTTTAAGCAGTAATTAGTCCTGTCGAGACGAGAGACACCTGTAACTGTATTGTCCTGACTTGCATGTGTTTTGACGGCACATTTTTTTGAGTTGATTAGTGTCCGTTTATGGTTCACTGGAAGTGTAAAGACAAATTTCTGGAATTTGTTGCGATAGCCAGCATGGAATTACTTTTCTCCGACCTGCAATGTATCGGCATCCTGTCCTCGGATAGAAAATCAATCCACTGTGTTCATGATAAGACAAGTCAACCAGTTGTCTTTTCCAGTGAAACTGATTCAGGACATTATCATTGCATTAGTTCAGTGAAATACTGATCAACAGCAGTAAAGAACATATCAAACCGCTCTGTATTTAACACCTGCACACGCTGAGATTACAGTTCCAGCTTCAAGCTGTTAATACGGAAAATAAAGAAATGAAATAATTGATTCTGAAACTGAGAAGGCACAGCATGGAAGCTCTTGTTCATCACCATCGCCGTCCTTGCACTCTCATTCTTTTGCGTTCTTTACAAACAGGAACGTATCTAATTAGGTTCGGTGTTTCTAAACAGCTGTACAGGATATGTGGCCCATTCTATAATTGCGGGTGCATTTCAAGCGTTTCCTCTGTTAGCCATCATCAACTCTATTGTCGTGAAACTGGGCAATCCATTAACAGAACCGGTGGTAACAGAGTTGACATTTCCCCACCGTTTTGCATCTTAAAGGTAGACTGCCTTTCAGTTTTTTTCAAGTGTAGGTCATAAAAAGAATTTTCCCCGACACCCGATTATTTTTGTTTAGTGGACTGAAAGCTACTGAATTCGAATCACAGACTTCTAATTTTATTTGGTTTTTTTAATAAAACAATTAATGAATTTATCTCCACATGGCCCTAAATTCTCTGCTATTTTTTCCTGCTTCACCATGACCCAATACAAGATACTACGTCATGCATCACATCCTGTGGTGGGCTTTCCCCGTTCACGCAAGGCATTGTGGGATACAAATTTGAAACAGGAGAGAAAAATGGAGGACGTGAGTGTGCGAATGAAACGTGAAAGAGCGACTACAGTAACAGAAAGAAAGCGAGAAGAAAAGACGTTATGTTATATACAAAGGAAAGGAAACGCAAGACCAAACTAATAAATATCAGCGCTCAGCGAGCACCTCGGTGTGATCAGCTGTTCGTTTAGCAACAGAATGATGGAACTGTCAGTGCACGCTCAAAGGGAAACCTGTAGATAGCAGTAATGCAACACTGTGGATGTCAGCTGCCGTAAAACCCAAAAGAAGAAGAAGGTAAACCTGCGCATGCGCACACACACGGACTTCCTCTGTCTGCTTGACTGCACGAAGCGAGCGATTTCATGCACATTATTTGCTTTAATCCCTTCAAATTAAATAACTTCCCAGTCACAGAACGGCCTGATATTTTGTGAGATGTTACAGAAATAAACGTATATCACAATGACCACATTTCAGAAGGAACTAAATTTCACCGATTTTATGAAATCGAAAGGCTGTCTACTTTTAACTCCACATGCTAACTTCAAACTAGCTACCACACGGCATGTATAAAAACAGAATTTTATGGATTTTAATCATATTATTGTTTTTAAAAAATGAATGAGAGATTCACTCCGATATCACAATAACAGATTTGATGAATAATTAATCTACTGTTGGTGTAAAATCCTCAGCATTTTGTTCAAATTAATGAGAGAAGAAACATAACATCACTAACTCACTGCCTTTCTGAAGTTTCCCGCCAGAGGAAGTGACATCACTCGGTGAAGGTGTCATGCGTATTATTAAAAGTCTGGACAGATAAAAAAAATGCATTTTTTTATTCCTGGAATTTCACATAATACAGAAAATAGCCTTTCTATTACTAACTGCAGTTGATTTAATAACAGTTAATAGAATAAGCGACGGCCAGTAATGTGGGGCGAGGGGTGGGAGTCATTTAGTTAATGTTTTATGGATAAATCGGGTCTAAAATGGACATCAAGCATCGCTATTGGTGAAAGTTTGTCATAATTTGCATTATTGTTCAAAACTCATTCAATAAAGTTTTTTTTGTGGAAAATAACAAAAGATTTATCTTGGAGACGCAAAATGTGCTTCCAATGTATAGAGGAAAAATGGTGAGGCTTTTAATCTGAACAGCACCGTCTGAACCGTGACGCATGAGGGGTGGTAGCATGATCAGATCATATTATTATGATTTCATATTATCTGAAAATCAGGGTGGAATTTGTTTGGTATTTGTGATACAGTGCTAGATGTTATGAATTCAGAAAGCTTAATAAATATTGCGACAAAGTGTTGTGTTTTTCCATCTGTTAGAAATTATAACATATTATGAATGTTTATACAGTGGTGCTTGAAAGTTTGTGAACCCTTTAGAATTTTCTATATTTCTGCATAAATATGACCGAAAACATCATCAGATTTTAACACAAGTCCTAAAAGTAGATAAAGAGAACCCAGTTAAACAAATGAGACAAAAATTATTATACTTGGTCATTTATTTATTGAGGAAAATGATCCAATATTACATATCTGTGAGTGGCAAAAGTATGTGAACTTCTAGGATTAGCAGTTAATTTGAAGGTGAAATTAGAGTCAGGTGTTTTCAATCAATGGGATGACAATCAGGTGTGAGTGGGCACCCTGTTTTATTTAAAGAACAGGGATCTATCAAAGTCTGATCTTCACAACACGTGTTTGTGGAAGTGAGTCATTGCACGAACAAAGGAGATTTCTGAGGACCTCAGAAAAAGCGTTGTTGATGCTCATCAGGCTGGAAAAGGTTACAAAACCATCTCTAAAGAGTTTGGACTCCAACAATCCACAGTCAGACAGATTGTGTACAAATGGAGGAAAGTCAAGACCATTGTTACCCTCCCCAGGAGTGGTAGACCAACAAAGATCACTTCAAGAGCAAGGCGTGTAATAGTCGGCGAGGTCACAAAGGACCCCAGGGTAACTTCTAAGCAACTGAAGGCCTCTCTCACATTGGCTAATGTTAATGTTCATGAGTCCACCATCAGGAGAACACTGAGCAACAATGGTGTGCATGGCAGGGTTGCAAGGAGAAAGCCACTGCTCTCCAAAAAGAACATTGCTGCTCGTCTGCAGTTTGCTAAAGATCACGTGGACAAGCCAGAAGGCTGTTGGAAAAATGTTTTGTGGACGGATGAGACCAAAATAGAACTTTTTGATTTAAATGAGAAGCATTATGTTTGGAGAAAGGAAAACACTGCATTCCAGCATAAGAACCTTATCCCATCTGTGAAACATGGTGGTGGTAGTATCATGGTTTGGGCCTGTTTTGCTGCATCTGCACCAGGACAGCTTGCCATCATTGATGGAACAATGAATTCTGAATTATACCAGTGAATTCTAAAGGAAAATGTCAGGACATCTGTCCATGAACTGAATCTCAAGAGAATGTGGGTCATGCAGCAAGACAACGACCCTAAGCACACAAGTTGCTCTATCAAAGAATGGTTAAAGAAGAATAAAGTTAATGTTTTGGAATGGCCAAGTCAAAGTCCTGACCTTAATCCAATGGAAATGTTGTGGAAGGACCTGAAGTGAGCAGTTCATGTGAGGAAACCCAGCAACATCCCAGAGTTGAAGCTGTTCTGTACAGAGGAATGGGCTAAAATTCCTCCAAGCCGGTGTGCAGGACTGATCAACAGTTACCGCAAATGTTTAGTTGCAGTTATTGCTGCACAAGGGGGTCACACCAGATACTGAAAGCAAAGGTTCACATACTTTTGCCACTCACAGATATGTAATATTGGATCATTTTCCTCAATAAATAAATGACCAAGTATAATATTTTTGTCTCATTTGTTTAACTGGGTTCTCTTTATCTACTTTTAGGACTTGTGTGAAAATCTGATGATGTTTTAGGTCATATTTATGCAGAAATATAGAAAATTCTAAAGGGTTCACAAACTTTCAAGCACCACTGTAGTTCATTACAGACATGGCCTTTTATAGAAAAAAAGAAATTCCTTGGTTGTGATGAGTCTGGTTTGTGTTGGTTATTTAATATATGATCTAAAGAACCGTTTTATTTTCCCCCATAGTCATGGTGTGCCCAAGTATTGGCTCCTTCACGCTGGACCACGGTAAGTGGAAGATCGTTAACGGATCTCGTTATGAATACAGAACCAAGATCGCCTTCAGCTGTAACCCTGGTTACTACCGCCTTGGCCCCTCTCACATCCACTGCACGTCTAACGGGACATGGAGCTGGAGGAACGAAAGGCCACGCTGCAAGAGTGAGTTTAGAACTGATCTCATAATTCAATGTGCCATGACTGTGGTTAACATACGCCATATATTCACATTTAACAGCCTTTAACTGTTTATTGCAGGTTGTCTGTCAACATTGTTTTTATGGTCTGGCAAAGCGGAGAGCATGACTAGGCGGCTCGAATGCTAAACCTACACAATGGGGTGTGTAGGACGATATTGGCAATGTCATTTAATCAGTGGTGAACTTTGATCTTGGAAACGGAGAAGTGGCGTTTCATAGTTTTATAGTTTGAAACATATTTTATCCCAATACTTCAAACTGGATCTTGTTGATAACAAAAATACAAGAAAAAAAAAGAAACTTTTTTTGGTTGAACACTTCATCAGCTCCTTCATGTCTTCTCGGTGCTCAGACTAGATGTTTCTACCAATCATTAACCATCATGGCGCCCAATGCCAGGCAATGACATGATCTAACTAACTCTTCAGCCAATGTCTGGACTAAAGATTATGAATCATTTTTTATTCATGCGTAACATTCAAAATGTGTAGTC
Organism: Neoarius graeffei; assembly: GCF_027579695.1. Lineage (NCBI taxonomy): Eukaryota > Metazoa > Chordata > Actinopteri > Siluriformes > Ariidae > Neoarius > Neoarius graeffei. Next base: position 61,423,635 of record NC_083587.1, read on the forward strand.
AGCGAGGAATAAGTTACTGTGACGGCATCCTTTTTGGAACAAAAATGATCAAACAAGAATTATTATTTTACATTTAACAGTTATTCCACGAAATCGAGTCATACACGAGCTGATAGCCGACGAGGCACGTAGCACCGAGTTGTCTATAAGCCATGTACGACGAGGTTGAGTAGAATAACTCTTTTATTCTATCCACATTCACTGGACTTTGAGAAATAGAGTATTTTTAGTTTTATCTTTTGCAAATTCGATAAATAAAAACTTCATACAAAACGTCCGACAAAATCATTTCTGCTTAGAATGTCAACAAACCGGCGAAATGACGAGAGCAATTTGTGAAAAATGCGATAATAATTCTTAAAAAATAAAAAAGATACATTCTTACCATCAAATACTTTAATTCCATATTTTGTTACTTTTTTATATTTTTGGGGGTTTTTGTTTTCGAGTAGAGTTTTTATTTCGTCCTCGGTTGGTTCAGTAACACGCGCTGCCACTTTGTTTTTCTCTACTCACAGTATATGAGCTGATATTCTAGTAGTAGAGTAGCCAATCAGAGCGCACGATTGCTCATATCCAGTGAATGTGGATAGAATAATCAGTGTTATTCACGTCACCTGTCAGTGTTTTTTTATTTTATGGCTGATCAGTGTACATAGAGTACCAGTCAAAAGTTTGGACACACGATGTTTTTTTCTTTATTTTTCTGAAATAAAAGGCTCTTCGTGTCTCAAAGTAATGATGGATGTCGTTTCTCTTTACTTCATTGAGAGGGTCTTGATATAACATAGATTACTCCAGTTGTGGATGGAATAGGGCTGTTTTATTCTTTGTATTTTTTTATTATTTACTGTTTACTGTTTTTAATGTTGTCAAACGCATTAAGAAGGCAAGAAACTCGTCCACTAATTACTTTTTGATGAGGTACCTGTTAATTGAAAAACATTTCAGGTGACTACCTGGAATGTATTGCATATTTTGTTGCTTATTTTATTTTTATTTTTTTGTATTTTTGGGGTCTTTTTCTTCTTTAGGGTTTTTTTTTTTCCCGGTTGGCAAACCAACTTAAAGTTGCATTACCGCCACCTACTGGGCTGGAGTGTGGAACAGGAGCTATTGGGGGGGAAAACAACTATATTCTTTTAGCTATTTCTGTTTCTTTTAAATAATTGATAATTTTTGGGGTTTTGTTTTCGAGTAGCTTTTATTTCATCCTCGTTTGGTTCAGCAACACACTCTGCCGTTTTGTTTTTCTCTAGTCACGGGATATGAACTGATATCCTAGTAGTAGAGTAGCCAATCAGAGTGTGCGATTGTTCATATCCAGTGAATGTGGATAGAATAAACTGTATTATCCAGCCTTAGTTTAAGCCACTTAGAGCACATGTTCCAGAAGTTTCTGCACTGAACTCGCCATGATGTGATACCATCATCCACGTCCTTATCGTTAGCAGGGAAGCAGTTAGTGACGGCTTTTACCTCCTTTGATAAAGTCACAGCTCTTTGCTCGCATTTGCGCTTGAAAGTCAAAGACATTTATCAGCGTTGTCAGCCCAGCGTTGTGTGAAAAATCAATCATCTACCATATGTAAAGGCAGAATGAACATGAGGACGGCATACTGGCAGATGTAGGTGAGATGTTCCCAAGAGAAAGTCCACATTTTCCAGGCTTCTTATCACTCGTCTGGCTCCAAGGGCGAGAAAACGCGTGTCCTTTTCTCTCCCAAGAGAAAGTTGCTTGGCTGTCGAGCTCTGGCTCTGACTGTAAGATTAACGAGGCTCATATGTTGACGTCGGGGCTGCATGTCGGTGTTTATCTCGAATCATTTCGGAAAGTGTTTCTATCTGTGATGAGATGAGATGTGATGAGATACAGTGTGGTTGAGCAGGACTTGCTTGCTTTTACCCCAAGCAATAACCTGAGATGTTATCAAGATTAGTCAGCTCTTGCATTCTCTCTCTCTCTCTCTCTTTCTCGGTGTCTTGTGTTTTTAAAGGGGAAAAGAGACGAGAAGAATAAAAAATAAATCCAGACCATTAAATTGAGTGTAAATTACAGCTGTACCTTTGACATTGTGATACTTGCCAACTCATTCCTCTGCTTCTGGATTGCCTCTTACTGCAGTTATTTCTTGTGGGATGCTGCCCACACCTCCTAATGGGAAGAAAATTGGAACTCAGACAACCTTCGGCGCGACGGCTATTTTCACATGTGACATGGGCTACATTCTGGTTGGCTCGACAGTGCGCGAGTGTCTGGCGTCTGGGCTGTGGAGTGGCTCTGAGACTCACTGCCTGGGTAACAACACCATACCATACACTTTTTTTTTTTTAGATTTCTTTTGTCTGATTAGCTTTTGTTCAGTGTTTTTTTTGGTTGAAATGTTTGCATTTTCATTGAGGGTTTTTCTCTAATATTAGCTTTCATCCAGCTGCACTGACATCATCCTCTTTAGTAGCTGCCTGGTCAGGATTATGCTTAAAATCAGGCTACTACCTTGTCTACACTTTGTGAAACAGAACCCGGTAAATTTGTGAGGAAATATGTGTGTATATGTGAGATGACTGTGGCTCAGCAGAGTGTTTGAGCTCTCCTGGTGAGGCGAGAGACTGTATCATCAGTCACTAGGTCCCACAAGCTGCTCCGGATCCAATGCACATACGCGCTCCCAATCTCTGAGCTGAGCCATAATTTTACATTATGCTTTCCATCACGAGATCCATCAAGGCAGCGTCCCGGCTCTCCCCAAACACCTGCCTTCTACAAAACAGATGCCACAGTGCCTTCATGCAGCAACACCATCTTGCACAATTTTGTGTGCCGCACCTCGACACAACCCTAGCAATCGTTCATTTCCTCGCATGTCAAAGCCATCAAGCACTTCCACATGGTGGTTCACATCAGGAGGTGTCAGTATCGCTGTTGTCGCCCTGAGCTTGTGTTTTGTCAAAGCATGCAGCGTCTTTTGCTCTTATCTGCTCTTCTGAGGTTCTAATACCTATATAATAATTATAACACATCCCTGTTGAATTCTCTTTTCTGTTTGTTAAGAAGGACATTTTTTTTATTCCTTGCTATAAATTTGCGCCAAAATTTCAATGTAATCAAGGTTGTGTTTCTCATTCCGCAGTGGGCCACTGTGGAGAACCAGAACGGATCGTGAACGGTCAGGTGATCGGGGAGAACTTTGGCTACAGAGACACGGTGGTATATCAGTGCAACCCAGGCTTCAGACTCATCGGTTCTTCTGTACGAATCTGCCAGCAGGACCACAGCTGGTCAGGACAACTGCCATCCTGTGTGTGTGAGTGTTCAACTTCCTTTGGGTGTCCACTGGCATGACCAGATTTTGGTCCATGGAATGATGTTGGCAGTGACATGACTCGGATTCTCTAATGAACAATTAAAACATTACTTCTTTTCAATCTCATTTATTATTGATAAAGAAATTAGTATAAACTTTTTGTGGGGTTAATAGGTGTATTAGGGAATTAATAGGTGTATTAGGGGATTAATAGGTGTGTTAGGGGATTAATATGTGTATGAAGGGGTTACTAGATGTATAAAGGATTTAATATAAAGATTAAAGGTTTAATAGATGTTTAAAGGGGTTAATAGGTGTATTGGGGATTAATAGGGGATTAATACATTAGAGGGTTACTTGGTGTATGAAGGGGTTAATAGGTGTATGAAGGGGTTACTGGATTTATAAATGATTTAATATGTATTAAAGGGGTAAAAGATGTTTTAAGGGGTTAATATACAGTGGGGCAAAAAAATATTTAGTCAGCCACCAATTGTGCAAGTTCTCCCACTTAAAAAGATGAGAGAGGCCTGTAATTTTCATCATAGGTACACTTCAACTATGAGAGACAGAATGGGGGGAAAGAATCCAGGAAATCACGTTGTAGGATTTTTAATGAATTAATTGGTAAATTCCTCGATAAAATAAGTATTTGGTCACCTACAAACAAGCAAGATTTCTGGCTCTCACAGACCTGGAACTTCTTCTTTTAGAGGCTCCTCTGTCCTCCACTCATTACCTGTATTAATGGCACCTGTTTGAACTCGTTATCAGTATAAAAGACACCTGTCCACAACCTCAAACAGTCACACTCCAAACTCCACTATGGCCAAGACCAAAGAGCTGTCAAAGGAGACCAGAAACAAAATTGTAGACCTGCACCAGGCTGGGAAGACTAAATCTGCAATAGGTAAGCAGCTTGGTGTGAAGAAATCAACTGTGGCAGCAATTATTAGAAAATGGAAGACATACAAGACCACTGATAATCTCCCTCGATCTGGGGCTCCACGCAAGATCTCACCCCGTGGGGTCAAAATGATCACAAGAACGGTGAGCAAAAATCCCAGAACCACACAGGGGGACCTAGTGAATGACCTGCAGAGAGCTAGGACCAAAGTAACAAAGGCTACCATCAGTAACACACTACGCCGCCAGGGACTCAAATCCTGCAGTGCCAGATGTGTCCCCCTGCTTAAGCCAGTACATGTCCAGGCCTGTCTGAAGTTTGCTAGAGAGCATTTGGATGATCCAGAAGAGGATTGGGAGAATGTCATATGGTCAGATGAAACCAAAATAGAACTTTTTGGTAAAAACTCAACTTTCGTGTTTGGAGGAGAAAGAATGCTGAGTTGCATCCAAAGAACACCATACCTACTGTGAAGCATGGGAGTGGAAACATCATGCTTTGGGGCTGTTTTTCTGCAAAGGGACCAGGACGACTGATCCATGTAAAGGAAAGAATGAATGGGGCCATGTATCGTGAGATTTTGAGTGAAAACCTCCTTCCATCAGCAAGGGCATTGAAGATGAAACGTGGCTGGGTCTTTCAGCATGACAATGATCCCAAACACACCGCCCGGGCAACGAAGGAGTGGCTTCGTAAGAAGCATTTCAAGGTCCTGGAGTGGCCTAGCCAGTCTCCAGATCTCAACCCCATAGAAAATCTTTGGAGGGAGTTGAAAGTCCGTGTTGCCCAGCGACAGCCCCAAAACATCACTGCTCTAGAGGAGATCTGCATGGAGGAATGGGCAAAAATACCAGCAACAGTGTGTGAAAACCTTGTGAAGACTTACAGAAAACGTTTGACCTCTGTCATTGCCAACAAAGGGTATATAACAAAGTATTGAGATGAACTTTTGTTATTGACCAAATACTTATTTTCCACCATAATTTGCAAATAAATTCTTTAAAAATCAGACAATGTGATTTTCTGGATTTTTTTTTCTCATTCTGTCTCTCATAGTTGAAGTGTACCTATGATGAAAATTACAGGCCTCTCTCATCTTTTTAAGTGGGAGAACTTGCACAATTGGTGACTGACTAAATACTTTTTTGCCCCACTGTATGTATTGCAGATTAATAGGTATATTAGAGGGTTACTAGGTGTATTGGGGTTAATAGGTGTGTTAAGGGGTGAATAAGTGTATTAGGGGTTTAATAGATGTATTAGGGATTAGTATGTATATTGGGGGTATGTATTAGTATGTGATGTTCGTCCTTCATGTGCAAAGATGACCGCAACTTCTATGAATCACTGGGGGGTGGGGTGAATGCGAAGATGGCTGATTAGGCCAATCTTCGCCTTGAAAAGTCTGTTGCAGTGGGGACATGGGATGTGTGGGGCTGAGCCAAGGGCGGAGGTGGAACTATCGGTGTTTTTCCTTTTCTGCCGACGTAGCTCTTTCTCCCTGGTGCACCTCTCCTCAAAGGCAGTCACGCCAGATATTATGAGGGAGCGCCAGACAGGACAGTCCTCAGCGGACTTTTCCCAGGATGTATACGGAATGCTGCAAAGCTTGAGGGATGCCTTCAAAGTGTCTTTGTAGCGTAGCTTCGGTCTACCAAGATGGCGCTTGCCTGTGGACAGCTCGCCATAGAGAAGTTTTTTAGGGAGACGACAGTCATCCATGCGGTAGATATGGCCAGCCCATCAAAGCTGACAGCGTATAAGGATGGCATGGATGCTCTCCATCTTAGCCCGCTGGAGCACTTCAGTAGGGTCCTGAGACATCTCATTTGGAAGGCATTGAGCTGCTTGGCATGATGACTGTATACGGTCCAAGTCTCGCAGGCATATAGCATAGATGGCAGAACTACTGCTCTGTAGACTTTGAGCTTGGTGTCTCAGTCCTCTGCACCCCTATACCTTGTCTTTAAGCCTGCCAAAGGCAGTGCTAGCTCTCGCAATTCTGTAGGCCACTTCCTCATCAATATTAGTGGAGCACAAGAGAGTGCTGCCAAGGTATACAAACTTATCTACCACTGTTAGACTCTGACCACTGATGGTGATGTGGGGCTCTATATATGGAGCTGCAGGGGCTGGTTGATGGAGGACCTCAGTTTTTTTGGTTGAAATTGTGAGATCGAAGTCATCACAAGCTTTAGCCAACCGGTCCAAGCTACGCTGCATTTCTAACTCTGAACTAGCGTTCAGTGCACAGTCGTCAGCAAAGAGGAAGTCACAAGCTGTCTCTTTGTGAACTTTTGTCCTTGCTTGCAGCTTCCGAGGATTGAAGAGTTTTCCGTCCATACGATAACGAAAACCGACACCGATGTCGCCATCGCAGTAGGCGTCTGACAGCATGGCTGAGAACACCATGTTGATTAGAGTGGGGGCCAGCACGCAGCCCTGCTTAACTCCATTGGTGATGAGAAACGACTGGAAGAACTCCCCATTGTCCTGTACTCTCGCATTCATGCCATCATGAAACTGCTGGACCATTGCAATGAACTTGCGAGGGCAACCAAACTTGGACATGATCTTCCATAACCCCTCACGGCAAACAGAATCAAATGCTTTGGTTAGGTCCACGAATGCAGGGTACAGACCAATGTTCTGCTCCTTGCACTTTTCTTGGAGTTGCCAAGCTGCAAAGATCATGTCGATGGTACTTCATCCCGTACGGAATCCACACTGGCTTTCAGGTAGCAGGCCATGTTCCAGGTGTTCGATGAGGTGATTAAGCAGAATGTGGCCCAGGATCTTTCCGGTGATGGAGAGCAAGGAAATGCCGCGATGGTTATCACATACAAATCTGTTCCCTTTGCGCTTGTAAAGGTGGGCTATGGAAGTGTCTTTAAAGCCCTGTGGGAGCCTTTCTTGAGACCACATCAGATTGAACAGGCTTGTGAGGGTCTCGATCAGTTTAGATCCTCCAGAAGCATAAATTTCGGCTGGAATGGAGTCAGCACCAGGTGCCTTCCCACTGGACATGTGTTAGGACTAGGACTGTTTTGGCCTCTAGAGGCCGCTGTTATTTCCTTTTCATGTCGTGTTTATTTTGGCCTCTAGAGGCCGCCACTGTTCCTGTGTTTTGTGTTTGTGTTAATTGCCTAATTATCTTCACCTGTGTCCTTAATTAGTTTGTCTATTTATACCCCTGAGTTCAGTCCTCTTGTCACGGAGTCTTTGTGCTGTTATGTTTATCTCCAGTTTCCTTTGTACTGTGTTTTTGATCTTCTTAGCTTTTGAATTTTTGCACTTTGCTTTTCTTTTGGATTTACTCTTTGGTTTTTTTTGTCTTTTGTTTTGCCCTGTATATAGTGTATATAGTTTAAATAAACCATTTGATTCTTTTTCTACTTCCGCCTCACGCCTCTGCATTTGAGTCATCCCCCTGGTGGCCTAGTGGGGGTTTGCTGGATTATCACACCAACGAACCAGGTTCGAATCCCAGCAAAACCCTAACAGAAAGACTCCGTCATGACCGACTCAGCAGAGGCTGCTTCAACTGTCTACCCGGCCAACCTTCAGGGAATTATGGCAGCTTTGACACGCTTCGGAGCGACCATGGACGCTCATGGACGTACGCTCACCAGCCAACGTGAGGCCCTCGCTCGCCACGAGGAACTGCTTCAGCAAATTGGGAAAACCCTGGCACAGCTGACATCTCTGCCTGCATCTCCTGCTCCTGATCCAGTTCCTGCTCCTGATCCAGCTCCCACTCCTGCTCCAGTGCCTCCTGCAATGCTGCCTTCTTCACCTCGCGAACCCAGCCTTCCTGCACCACAGAGGTATGACGGCAAGCACAGTGAGTGCCGAGAGTTCCTTACCCAGTGTCAACTCACCTTTGAGCTTCAGCCTACCACCTACACTACGGATCGCCGCAAGATTGCCTTTGTGATCACCTTATTAGCTGGTAAGGCGCGAGCCTGGGCTACTGCTATCTGGCAAAGACAGGGACCTGAGTGCTTTGATTTCCAGCTGTTTTCTGAAGAGATGCTTCGGGTCTTCGATCAGGCAGACATCAGTACCGACGCAGCCCGAAAGCTCATGTCCATCCGGCAAGGAGGAAGCGTCGCAGATTACGCCATCTCGTTCCGAACACTCGCAGCAGTAAGTGGATGGAACGAGACTGCCCTGGTGTCAGCCTTCCACCATGGTCTGTCTGACCCCATCAAGGACGGTCTGGCCTCTATTGGATGCCCAAGTGACCTCGAAACCCTCATCTCACATGCTATTCGTCTGGACAACAGGATGAGAGAACGCCACCAAGCCTTGAGCCCCCCCAGCCTCCCTACCTCTACCTGGAGACCGTCTACCTCCTTCAGTGACTGTCCAGAACCCATGCAAGTGGGTCGTACTCGCCTCTCCGCATCTGAGAGGGAGCGCAGAAGGAGAGACAAGTGCTGCATCTACTGTGGCAATCCTGGTCACTTCCGAGCATCATGTCCCGAACTCTTGGGAAAAGGACCGCCCCGTCCAGCCGAGGGAGGGTTGTGACGGGGCCTACCCTCTCTCCCGGACTCCCTGGCCAAGGAATCTACATCCCGGTCTCCATCTCCTGGGGTGAGTCTGTCCACTCTTGTCAAGCTTTGATAGACTCAGGGGCGGCTGGGAACTTTATGGATATTCACTTCGCCCAAAGCATCAATATTCCGACTGCACCTCTTGAAGTCCCACTGTCTGTGTCTGCCCTCGATGGCCAAGCGTTAGGTGATGGAAGAGTCACCCAAGTTACTTCTCCAGTTTTCCTCCAGTCTCAAGGTCACAAGGAAGAAATATCCCTGCACCTGATTCCTTCACCTGAGTTCCCAGTTATTCTAGGCCTTCCTTGGCTTACTCGCCACAACCCTCGCATAGACTGGGTAACAAGCCAGGTTGTGGAATGGGGCCCTGCATGCCATGCCTCTTGTCTGCTCTCTAGCTCTCCTGTGTCTCCTGCCGAGCCCCCTGATCTCACCGAGTTATCTCAAGTTCCCACAGAGTACTGGGATCTCAAGGAGGTATTCAGCAAGAGCAGGGCCGCCGTTCTTCCTCCGCACCGGGCCTACGACTGTGCCATCGACTTGCTCCCTGGGACTACCCCTCCTCGTGGCAGACTGTTTTCACTCTCTCAGCCAGAACGCAAGGCCATGGAGGAATACCTCAAAGATGCCCTGGTCTCTGGGTTTATTCGACCCTCCACTTCACCTGCTGGAGCCGGCTTCTTCTTTGTCGGCAAGAAGGATGGGGGGCTCCGACCATGTATTGATTACAGGGGCCTGAATAAGATCACTGTGCGCAACCGATATCCCCTTCCGCTGATGTCCACAGCTTTCGACCTGCTCCAAGGCGCCACCGTCTTCACCAAGTTGGACCTACGGAACGCATACCACCTCATCCGTATCCGACAGGGAGACGAGTGGAAGACTGCCTTTAACACCCCGTCTGGGCACTACGAATACCAGGTGATGCCCTTCGGACTCACCAACGCACCAGCTGTTTTTCAGGCCCTAATCAATGACGTCTTAAGGGACATGATTAACCTATACGTTTTTGTCTACCTCGACGACATCCTTATCTTCTCCAAGACCGTGCAGGAGCACCGCCACCATGTCCGCCAGGTTCTCCAGAGGCTGCTACAGAACAATCTGTTCGCCAAGGCCCAGAAATGCGAATTTCATGTTCCCGAGGTCTCCTTTCTGGGATTTATTGTACGGACAGGCCAACTCCAAATGGACCCTGCCAAGACCCTGGCCGTCCAGGATTGGCCTACTCCCAAGTCCGTTAAGGAGGTTCAGCGGTTCTTAGGATTCGCTAACTTCTACCGCAAGTTCATCAGGAACTTCAGTTCTGTGGCAGCACCCATGTCAGACCTCACCAAAGGGACAGGTGGATCTTATGGCTGGTCTCCTCAGGCAGAAAAGGCGTTCAAAGACCTCAAGGACCGCTTCTGCACGGCACCCATTCTGGTTCTCCCGGACACCTCCCAACCATTCATCGTGGAGGTGGACGCCTCGGACAGTGGTGTCGGCGCGGTGCTCTCTCAACGTTCGGAAGGAAAGCTGCACCCCTGCGCTTACTTCTCCCACCGCCTGAGTCCTGCGGAGTCCCGGTACGATGTGGGGGATCGAGAACTGCTAGCGGTCAAACTGGCCCTTGAGGAGTGGAGGCACTGGCTGGAGGGAGCACAACATCCATTCCTGGTTTGGACTGACCACAAGAACCTGGAGTACCTCCAGCAAGCCAAGAGACTGAACCCTCGACAGGCTAGGTGGGCCCTGTTTTTCAGTCGGTTTGACTTCACCCTCTCATACCGCCCCGGCTCCAAGAACACCAAACCTGACGCACTGTCCAGACTGTTCTCTGCCACTAACAGGGAGAATGAAGTCGGGCCTATTATCCCTGTGTCCCGGATTGTGGCCCCTGTCCGCTGGGGTATTGAGGAGGCTGTCCGACGAGCCCAACGCCAGGACCCCGGTCCTGGGACGGGGCCACCAGGCCTCTTGTACGTCCCACATCAAGCCCGGGCCAAGGTTCTCCAGTGGGGTCACTCTTCCCCTCTCACCGCCCACCCGGGAGCTCGGAGGACCCTGGACTTCCTGAAAAGACGCTTCTGGTGGCCTAACATGGAGAAGGAAGTAAGGTCATTTGTCCTGTCCTGTGAGGTTTGCACCAGAACCAAGAACCCACGACAGCGTCCCCAGGGTCTCCTGCATCCTCTGACCATTCCCCGGCGTCCCTGGTCCCACGTGGCAGTCGACTTTATCACGGGTCTCCCTGAGTCACAAGGTAACACGGTCATTTTGGTCTTAGTTGACAGATTCTCCAAGGCCTGCCGCTTCATACCACTGTGCAAACTCCCCTCTGCTCTTGAAACTGCGAAACTTTTGTTTAATCATGTCTTCCGAGTCTTTGGTCTTCCACAGGACATCGTCTCAGACCGAGGGCCCCAGTTCTCCTCCCGAGTGTGGCACGGGTTCTGCAAGGTCATCGGAGCCACTGCCAGCCTCTCCTCTGGGTTTCACCCACAGTCCAATGGTCAGACAGAGAGGCTCAACCAGGACCTGGAAACCACCCTGCGAGGCCTGGCTATGGATAACCCGACATCGTGGAGCACCTGGCTGCCATGGGCGGAGTACGCCCACAACACCCTGCAGTCATCGGCCACCAAGCTGTCGCCATTCCAGTGCCAATTCGGGTTCCAGCCACCTCTGTTCCCGGACCAGGAGGAGGACGCGGGGGTGCCCTCGGTCAACCAATATGTGAGACGGTGTCGCAAGACCTGGAGCATGGTCAGGAAGACCCTCATACAGACCTCCAGAACCAACCAGACTCAGGCCAACCGCCATAGGAGACCTGCACACGCTTTCCGCCCTGGGCAGCGTGTTTGGCTGTCCACTAAGGACCTTCCACTGCGGGTGGAGAACCGCAAGCTTGCTCCTCGCTACATTGGCCCCTTCAAGGTGGTGCGCAGGGTGAACCCTGTCTCCTACCGGCTCCAGTTGCCCCGGACTCTGAGGATCAACCCCACTTTCCATGTTTCCCTGTTACGGCCCGTACTGACGTCTACGTATGCCCCTGCCCCTAGGAACCCCCCACCCCCCCGCATCTTCCAGGGGCAGACTGTGTTCACTGTGAATCGCCTGCTTGACTCCCGCCGGGTCCGCGGCGGGTTGCAATATCTGGTGGACTGGGAGGGCTATGGTCCTGAGGAGCGCTGCTGGGTTCCTGCTCGGGATGTCCTTGATAAAGAACTATGTCGGGACTTCCATTCGGCCCATCCGGATCGCCCTGGGAACGTCAGGAGACGCTCCTAGAGGGGGGGGTCCTGTTAGGACTAGGACTGTTTTGGCCTCTAGAGGCCGCTGTTATTTCCTTTTCATGTCGTGTTTATTTTGGCCTCTAGAGGCCGCCACTGTTCCTGTGTTTTGTGTTTGTGTTAATTGCCTAATTATCTTCACCTGTGTCCTTAATTAGTTTGTCTATTTATACCCCTGAGTTCAGTCCTCTTGTCACGGAGTCTTTGTGCTGTTATGTTTATCTCCAGTTTCCTTTGTACTGTGTTTTTGATCTTCTTAGCTTTTGAATTTTTGCACTTTGCTTTTCTTTTGGATTTACTCTTTGGTTTTTTTTGTCTTTTGTTTTGCCCTGTATATAGTGTATATAGTTTAAATAAACCATTTGATTCTTTTTCTACTTGCGCCTCACGCCTCTGCATTTGAGTCATCCCCCTGGTGGCCTAGTGGGGGTTTGCTGGATTATCACACCAACGAACCAGGTTCGAATCCCAGCAAAACCCTAACAACATGGACTTGATGGCTTTTGATACTTCCGCTTCAGTAGGAGGACCAGCGAGAGTCTCGTTCACTGGGACTTGTGGCAATCTTGCTATGGCTTCTTCATTTATGGTGGATGGGCAGTTGAGGACGCTGTTGAAGTGCTCCGCCCAGCGCTCGAGGATCTTCTCCCTCTCCGAGATGATTGTGTTACCATCGGCACTGAGGATAGAGGACATTCCAGACGAAGTGGGACCGTACACGGTCTTTAAGGTGCTGGAGAAGTTTTTCATATCATTACTATCTGCATAGGCCTGAATGGCACTGGCCTTCATACAGAACCATTCGTCACGCATATGACATAACTCGTATTGGGCAGCTCGCTTGGCCTCTCTGAGCGCAGCTTTCTTAGAGGAAGAGGAGGGATCATTGAGAAGTGATCTGTGGAGACGGCGTTTTTGCTCCAGTATGGACATAATGTGACTATTATTGTCATCAAACCAATCCTGGTGTTTTTGGGTAGTAGGACCGACAACAACGGAGGCAGTAGCGTAAACAGTATCATGAAAACGCGCCCACTGAGTTTCCACATCAGCCTCTGCATTTGTGTTGGGAGTTAATAAATTCTTATCAAGCTCCTCAGCTAGTTCATGCTTGATGAGATCGTTCTTAAGTTTAGAGACATTCAACCGCTTGGGGACTCTGACACCTTGGGGCCTTCTTGGTGGAGTGATGCGAAGATTCATCTTGGAGATCAATAGACGATGGTCAGTCCAGCATTCAGCTCCACAGAAGGTCTTGGTGACCCTAACAGGTGACCCTAACATCTTGTCTGTCCCTCTGCCTGGTGATGACATAGTCCAAGAGATGCCAATGCTTGGAATGGGGGTGCATCCATAACATCTTGTTATGGGTCGGAAGACGGAAGACTGACTTGGTGATGAGAAGATCAAAGGTGGCACAGGTCTCAAGTAGGAGGAGTCCATTGCTGTTACACTTGCCAACGCCATGCTTCCCCAGCACACCTTCCCATGACTCGTGGTCTCTGCCAACACGGGCGTTAAAATCGCTGAGAATGATGAGCTTATCTGATCTAGGTACAGCAGCAATGGCGTTCTTGAGATCCTCGTAGAATATTTCCTTCACATTGTCAGGGTTTGTCATGATGGGGGCGTAGGCACTAATCAGTGTGACAAATCTATTCATGGGAAGCGGCATGCAGGCGGTCATCAGGCGATCATTTATCCCCTTAGGGGGAACTGCCAGCTTATTGGCCAAATTGGACTTAATAGCAAAGCCAATGCCTGCCTCGCGTCGATCGTTTGATCCGCGCCCGATCCAGAAGAACTTATAGCTGGCAGACTTCTCAGTCAGTTGTCCTTCCTCTGCTAGATGAGTCTCGCTAAGTGCTGCAATCTCCACGTTGTAACGGGCTAGTTCGCAGGCAATGAGGGCTGTCCTCCTCTCAGGTTGATTAGAGCCAGCATGGTCCAAGAGGGTATGCACATTCCATGCGCCAAGAGTGACCGAGGTCACTTTAGGTGATTTAGACTTATTTGTTCTCTTCTTGCCACTGACATGAGACACCCGCCAGCTGTGGCATGTTGGCCAGGAGAGAGTGAGACAGGCAATGTTTAGGACACCTTTTCTAGTCCCTTCCCCAGACTACGGGGGGAAGCAGTGCTATCCTGAAGAGGGCTGCTTCGTCGACCAGGGGGCTGCCGAATTCCAGCGCTGTCTCATTCACTGCAAAACGACCATATGGCCTGGTCCGCCTACGTGTAGAGTTGTGACTACGACTGCCAGTAAGTCCACACCTGTCGCTTCGCCACGAATCCATCGCCACAGGACTTGAGAAGAGTAGATGGAAATGAAGAGGTAATGTGATAAGGGATGAAGTCATGACATGCACATGACTTTGATTAAAGTGAGGGAGAGTTGCGCAGCGTCAGCCTCGCTCTCTCGTCCTGAAGTATCTGAACCCAGCAGCAAGAAGTAGTTGAGATGGCCAGAGATAAGACAGGATGCAGTGGATGGCCAACAGAATGCGTTTGTCCATCTGTGCCCTGAGCGCTCCACAGGCGCTTGGTGCATGTTGGCCGTTGGCTCACGAGTAGCTCATCTGCCCTTTGACAGATCTTACTTTTCGTCCTGCAGGGTGACATGCCACCCTCCTCACCAGCACTAGGCTGGTGGGGGAGCCGGTTTAGATGCCAACCACTCGTCCATTGCGGCAGGTTGTACTGTGTATTAACGATAGCAGTAGCAAGGGAACTATTCCCTGACCTGACAATATGTATTAGTATGTATATTGGGGGTTAATGCATGTATTGGGGTTAATATGTGTATTAGGGATTAGTTTGTGTATCAAGGGGTTAATGTGTGTTTTAAGGGCTTAATGGGTATATTAGGGGTTTCATAGGTGTATTAGGGATTAGTATATCTTTGTATACCCTTTGTCACCGGTTCTGTTCATAACTTTTATGGACAGAATTTCTAGGTGCAGCCAAGGGGCAGAGGGTGTCCAGTTTGGTGGCAGCAGGATCACGTCTCTGCTTTTTGTGGATGATGTGGTCCTGTTGGCTTCATCAATCTGTGACTCACAGCATGCACTGGGACGGTTTGCAGCCGAGTGCGAAGTGGCTGGGACAAGGATCAGCACCTCCAAGTCCGTGGCCATGGCACTCAGCCGGAAATGGGTGGAGTGCCTACTTTGGGTCAGGGGGGAGTTGCTACCTAAAGTGAAGGAGTTTAAGTATCTCGGGGTTTTGTTCATGAGTGAGGGTAAGGGGGAGCAGGAGTTGGACAGACGGATCGGGGCAGCGCTAAACCAGTCTGTTGTGGTAAAGAGAGAACTGAGCCAAAAGGCAAAGCTCTCAATTTACTGGTCCATCTACATTCCCACTCTCACCTATGGTCATGAGCTGTGGGTAGCGACCGAAAGAATGAGATCACGGATACAAGTGGTTGAAATGAGTTTCCTCTGCAGGGTGGCTGGGCTCTTCCTTAGAGACAGGGTGAGAAGCTTGGTCATTCGGGAAAGACTCAAAGTAGAACCACTGCTCCTCCACATCAAAAGGAGTCAGTTGAGGTGGTTTGGGCACCTTGTTAGGATGCCCCCTGGATGCCTCCCAAGGGAGGTTTTCTGGGCATGCCCCACCGGGAGGAGACCCCAGGGCAGACCCAGGACACGCTGGAGAGATTACGTCTCTTGGTTGGTCTGGGAATGCCTCAGTATTCCCCCAGAAGAGCTGGTGGAGGTGGCCGGGAAGAGGGAAGTCTGGGCTGCTCTGCTTAGGCTGCTACCCCCATGAACTGGATCCGGATGAGCGATAGAAGATGGATGAATGGGATTAGTATGTATATTGGGGGGTTAATGCATGTATTGGGGTAATAGGTGTATTAGGGATTAGTATGTGTATTCGGGGCTTAATGTATGTATTGGGGTAATCTGTGTATTGGGGGTTTAATAGGCATATTAAGGGTTTAATAGGTGTATTGGGGTTTAATTGGTGTATTAGGGATCAGTATGTATATTGGGGGTATGTATTAGTATGTATGTTGGGGGATTAATGCATGTATTAAGGAATAGAGTCAATAGGTGTATGATGGATTCGTAGATGTGTTGGAATAATAGATGTATTAGGGGATTAGTGAGTGTGTTGTGGGGTTAATGCATGTGTTGGGGTAATATATGTGTTAGGGGATTTATATATGTATTAGGGATTAGTTTCTGTGTTGAGGGTTAATTCATGCATTGAGGGTAATAGATGTTTGGGATTAATATGTGCATTAAAGGGGATAATATGTGTATTAGGGGTTAATGGTGCATTATGGGATTAGTATGTGTACTAGGGGGTTAGTATGTGTGTTAAAGGGGTAATGCGTGTATTTGGGGGTTAATGTGTATATTGCATGTTTATTATGTGTATTGGGGTTAGTGGGTGTATTAAAGGGGTAATAGATATATTATGGGGTTAATATGTATATTACAGGATTAGTATGTGTATTAGGGGATTAATGAGTCTACTGGGGGTAATAGGTGTGTTAGGGGATTAATACACCTGATTCAAGTCTTTAAGGATGCAATTCGCTGATCAGTGATCAGGCAGAAACAAATGTTAAACTGTACACTATGGTGGTCCTTCAGCACTGGAATCACTGGGGGATCCCTCAGCTTCTCCCCTCATGTTAGTTTCTCTCCAGCTCGTACCACACCTGTAGAAATGTCATTACTCAGATCATGTGCTTAGGCTGCTGGAGTAGAACTGTAAGCCCTTCATGTCCTCGAGGACAGGCTTCAGAACGTCTGATCCGGAGGATTAGACTGACAAATGCAGAGAAACAGAAAGCAAGTCTTTGGGATCAAATCCAGATGAAAAGTGAGAGACAGGTTCATTACAGTGTTTCATACACACAGTAAATACAGGTGTGTTGAGTTGAGATAATAGTGTAGGGTCTAAATATAGAAATGTAAGAAAATATTTACCACCCCTGCCCAAAAAAATCCCAACACCACATTGTCCTGCAACAAAACCCACTGTATTTGTGTGTAAAAGTATTTATTTCTTTACAAGATGGCATCAGTTTGTTGGGTCTGGTGTTTGCCTCTTTTTATGTACTGTATATACACCTCTGTTTTATATACACCCTGTATCCGCTGACCCTGTAACCGTGGTTTCAGTTATCCCCGGTTTATGGTACCCTGAATCCTGTTCATGAGAGAGAGAGACAGAGACACCAACTTCACATAACCTTTGACAGTATATTGTTATAATTGTTTTATTTATTATAAATTATTGTTGTTGACGTCTTATTGTGTGCAATGTATTAGTTAAAGGGCTGATGACACGAACATGACTCTATGCAATTTCTTAAATAAACTATACAACATGGCAAACATGTTAGATTTCTGTTATAATTACGTGAAAAGAAGCTGTTGTTACGCGAATATCCAACTTTTAATTGCACAGCGCAAGAAAACTGGGTCCGTGGCTCGCGGCCATGTTGTGACGTCGGCGGAAGAACACGCTACGGTTCACTGGCTGTTCTACTCAATGGAAATGGTGCACGAAAACACCGGTGAACTCTCTAGTGCTAGCTCTTCCTCTTCTGGGAGTCTAGAATTGTGTTGATCTCTTCCGAATAGAATCTATGATAGCCTACCCTCTTTACCCTTTGCCTCTCATTGCTAGGCGGCAGTTACATGAAAGCCGCAAGCTTTCACAAGCAAATACATGACTGATATCACGCCGACTTTATGGTTACATTTATGATTATCATGTAGAATCTATAGCTCTACGTACCTTTATCTTATGTCGTTTCACAACACATGTTCTGACAGGAGGACTGTCTTTGGATCCGGCATAGCTACTAGTAGACCCCCTCCGGAATACTGGCAGTGTTGCCAGATTGGGAGGTTTCCCGCCCAGTTGGGCGGTTTCAAGTGCATTTTGGTGGGTTTTGAACATATTTTGGGCTGGAAAACTTCAGCAGTATCTGGCAACAGATACTGCTGACGTTTTCCAGCCCAAAATATGTTCAAAACCCACCAAAATGCACTTGGAACCGCCCAACTGGGTGGGAAACCTCCCAATCTGGCAACACTGTGTAGGCACTGCTGATGGTAGTAACACATGTTTGTGCTGAACTGAACACCCAAGAGATTCTTTTAAGCTGGGAAGGGTGTCAAAACAATCCAAATCGAAGTGTTCAGAGCACAGGACGGATGTTGGTGAGGGCTCCCACTTGTCACGAGTGCGCCTGACTTGCTTCACCCACTTCGCATGCAGCTCGGGATCTCTGGGAAACTTGAATAAACTTACCCCATCCTTGTGGGTTTTGGAGCAAAAGCCGGCAACACAACGCGAAGGCATAATAACTAATATATATATATATATATATATATATATATATATATATATAATGTATAATAATAATACTAATAATGACAAACTGAACACCTGTCGCATCAACAACAAACTGGTAAGTTAGGAGGAAGGTTCTTTCGCTGACGTCATATAGCTCCTCCTTCTCTTTCGTCTCCTGGGTGCTGCAGCCCCGTCAAATTTGCCCAAATAGCCACGTTTTTTATCATAACTTGTAAAATAGGTGCCTTCGTGAATTAATATATGGATCATCGGGAATTACTTTTTATGTTATAAAACATCGCCAAAGATGTCAAAAACGTGTCATCAGCACTTTAAACTTTATCATAGGTATGTATGTGTATGAAAACCAAGCTTTATACATGGTGTTCACTACTATCCATGGTAAACCTTGAGATTGTGGACATAGGGGGGTCCCCACTGTGTGTATAAGTTCTATGCCACCTCTATCTCCCTCCCTGAGAGCACAGGACAGTTTTGCTCTCCTATTCTCACCAGGATTCAAACTCATGATCTCCGGATTATAAGGCGAACGGTCGGAAGCCCGAAAAAACCTTTGCTTGCGCTTTGACACAAAACCACAAGATGAAAAGAAACCTGATGAATATTGGGAGCACATTCTGTGGTCAGATGACACCAAGATAAATTTGTTGGGCTCAGCTGGGGCCCAGTTTGTTTGGCGTGAACCAGACCAGGACTACCATAGTGAACGCATCGTCCTGACAGTGAAGCACGGAGGTGGGTGTGTCATGATACGGGGCTGCATGAGTACAAAAGGTATTGGGGAGATGAAACCATGAAAGCCTGTAGGTTTACTAAAACACTGCCTGATAAGATGATGCCCATTCTCCAGAAGCTTGGCAGAAGAGGAATGTTCCAACATGATAACGATCCAAAGCACACCATCAAAATCACGCAAGGGCTTCGAAAGAAGACAATCGTGAAAAGTATGGCCTGGTCAAGTATGTCACCTGACTTGAATCCAAAAGAACACCTTTGGGGTATTTTTAAGAGAAAGGTAGAGAAACATGACCCCTGTAGGAAAGAGCAGCTGAAAAAATGGTCTTTGAGGAATGGAAAAACCGCTCCAGGAATTCATGTAACACTGGTATCGTCCGCACTGTGGATGACTGAGTCTCATCGAAAACAAAGGTGGACATGCAAAGGTTTGAAAAAGTAAAAGATTTGTGTTGAGTTTCTGTTCTATTGTGGGGTCTGTACTTTTAATATAGTAAATCTAAAGTGTGAGTTTCTTTAATTTTATATAAGAGTAAGGGCCCGGTCCCACAACACCGATAACTATAACTACACCCATAACTCCAACTCTGACTCTCCCTCTGCCTGAATTTAGTTCCAGTCTGGAGCAGAAACACCACAACTATAATCCCCACTATAATATCGCTGGGTCCTGACACTCAGGGAAATGAACACATGCAATTTAGGAATAGTCATGGAAGTTTTTTCCAAGTAGTAGCACATTATTCCGGGTCGTACTGTACAGCTTGGACTTCAAAACAACCCATGTACACACTCCAGTGGTTGATATAATATGGATAGGTCACGGATTACGGAAATATAATAAAAAAGGATACAAAATACAAAGCGGTTACAGATTTTAATCCGGATGCATCACGGATGCTAATAATTTACGGATTGGTCACGGACGTTTCAGTATATTACAGATTTGGTTACTGATTTCATACGAATGATGCATCACGGATAAAAAATTAAAAAGTCTAAAACAATTAAATGTTTGGACTGCCGAAGTTCATAATTAAAATATCTTACCTGCTATCTGTTTACTTTATTAATTTACTTCATGGAAAATAATCACATCTGTGAATAAAAGATCCAAGCTTTATATTATATCTTTTATTTTCCGTGAATCTGTATTCCATGACTTCATGATGCAACAAGGATGTACAAAGATGGCCGGGGAAAAATAGCACGTGCTCAGACGACGTCACATGTAAACAATTACCTGATTGGTCAGATGTTTTATCGGATCTGGGCTAAGTCTGGAAAAATGGCTCCAGAAGCAATCTCAGCGATACGGATAAACCCAGGCCTGGGCTATAGGGATCGTTATCGGTCTGGTGTGAGCACCGACCACATAAACTGCAAGGGACCCATTTATTGATAGTTATAGTTGTAGTTATAGTTAGCAGTATTGTGGGACCGGGCCTTAAATACCCTACTGTTCAAAAATTCACATCCAATTTTGTGTGCGAAAAAATTTCATTCCAATTTTGACAGGGAAAAAAAGTGTTCATTAGTTTTGAACACGATTGCAAATATTTCCTCCATGACAGCAATCAGCTGCGGGCACCCAGGAAGTCCGATATACGGGCGTACGGTGGGAGACGGTTTCAACCTGGACGATGTGGTCAACTTCCTCTGCAATGATGGCTACATGCTGGAGGGACCGTCTCAGGCCCAGTGCCTTCCTGACCGCCAGTGGAGCCATCAACCTCCCAGCTGCAGAGGTGAACTCTTTTCAAAGCCTTTTCAAAGAAAATTCCGTATTCCGTTGCTTTTTGGAGTCATTTCTCAGTAACGCAATTTTGAAATAGCATTCACGACTGTCATCATCGCTTTACATGGTGTGATAAAAGTAGTAAAAACACAGTCAAGGACAATTGTTACTAATTCCTGTATTTCAGAATGCATTAATGCACCTTGACTAATTTCTTTATTGTGTTTGCTGCTACTGACGCACTGTGTCAAACTGTGTTTGTTTGTTTGTTTGTTTGCTTGTTTTTTGCTTTGTTTCTTCAGTGGTTAACTGCACCGATCCTGGGATACCACCCAATTCCATCCGGAAGAGTAAAATCGAGTTTGGGAATTTCACCTTTGGCACTGTCGTGTCGTACGACTGCAATCCCGGGTATTACCTCTTCGGGGCGTCTGTCCTGACCTGCCAGCCAGTGGCTTACTGGGATCGACCGTTACCAGAGTGTATCGGTATGTTCCTGTGTTTTTATTTTGATTTCTTTCTTATGAGATAAAAAGGCATGACATTGTACGTTTAGAGCTATGAATGAAACTGAGCTGAACTGAATAATATAGTACGTCTACAAGACTGGGTTGCCAGATCTAAACATAATTCCCAAGCAGCTACAGCTGCACAAAATGACCTGAAACTAAGTTTTCTTTTCTTTTTTTTCCTTCATCTTTGTCTGTCATCATGGTGTGCGCACATTTCTTCATCTTTTGTACTCCATTTGTTCTATCCTTGTATGACGTCCGTAATGATCCTTTTTTTTTTTGCAGTGGATCTGATAGTAGAAATTGTTCTGTACATCAGGGCTGTTTTTTTATATCCTGTTTATGGAAATTCGAACCGCAAGTTGGCCTAGTGGTTAACATGTACACATACAGTGGTGCTTGAAAGTTTGTGAACCCTTTAGAATTTTCTATATTTCTGCATAAATATGACCTAAAACATCATCAGATTTTCACACAAGTCCTAAAAGTAGATAAAGAGAACCCAGTTAAACAAATGAGACAAAAATATTATACTTGGTCATTTATTTATTGAGGAAAATGATCCAATATTACATATCTATGAGTGGCAAAAGTATGCGAACCTTTGCTTTCAGTATCTGGTGTGACCCCCTTGTGCAGCAATAACTGCAACTAAACGTTTCCGGTAACTGTTGATCAGTCCTGCACACCGGCTTGGAGGAATTTTAGCCCGTTCCTCCGTACAGAACAGCTTCAACTCTGGGATGTTGGTGGGTTTCCTCACATGAACTGCTCGCTTCAGGTCCTTCCACAACATTTCCATTGGATTAAGGTCAGGACTTTGACTTGGCCATTCCAAAACATTAACTTTATTCTTCTTTAACCATTCTTTGGTAGAACGACTTGTGTGCTTAGGGTTGTTGTCTTGCTGCATGACCCACCTTCTCTTGAGATTCAGTTTATGGACAGATGTCCTGACATTTTCCTTTAGAATTCACTGGTATAATTCAGAATTCATTGTTCCATCAATGATGGCAAGCCGTCCTGGCCCAGATGCAGCAAAACAGGCCCAAACCATGATACTACCACCGCCATGTTTCACAGATGGGATAAGGTTCTTATGCTGGAATGCAGTGTTTTCCTTTCTCCAAACACAACACTTCTCATTTCAACCAAAAAGTTCTATTTGGGTCTCATCCATCCACAAAACATTTTTCCAATAGCCTTCTGGCTTGTCCACATGATCTTGAGCAAACTGCAGACGAGCAGCAATGTTCTTTTTGGAGAGCAGTGGCTTTCTCCTTGCAACCCTGCCATGCACACCATTGTTTTTCAGTGTTCTCCTGATGGTGGACTCATGAACATTAACATTAGCCAATGTGAGAGAGGCCTTCAGTTGCTTAGAAGTTACCCTGGGGTCCTTTGTGACCTTGCCGACTATTGCACACCTTGCTCTTGGAGTGATCTTTGTTGGTCTACCACTCCTGGGGAGGGTAACAATGGTCTTGAATTTCCTCCATTTGTTCACAATCTGTTTGACTGTGGATTGGTAGAGTCCAAACTCTTTAGAGATGGTTTTGTAACCTTTTCCAGCCTGATGAGCATCAACAACGCTTTTTCTGAGGTCCTCAGAAATCTCCTTTGTTCGTGCCATGATACACTTCCACAAACATGTGTTGTGAAGCTCAGACTTTGATAGATCCCTGTTCTTTAAATAAAACAGGGTGCCCACTCACACCTGATTGTCATCCCATTGATTGAAAACACCTGACTCGAATTTCACCTTCAAATTACCTGCTAATCCTCGAGGGTCACATACTTTTGCCACTCACAGATATGTAATATTGGATCATTTTCCTCAATAAATAAATGACCAAGTATAATATTTTTGTCTCATTTGTTTAACTGGGTTCTCTTTATCTACTTTTAGGACTTGTGTGAAAATCTGATGATGTTTTAGGTTATATTTATGCAGAAATATAGAAAATTCTAAAGGGTTCACAAACTTTCAAGCACCACTGTAATTTCAATCTGATTGGCTAACAGAATCCCTGGGTGTGAATGACAGAGTTGGATGTCAGCCAGTCAGAGTGAATCTATTTGCATATTTAAATATAAAATATATAATATGAAATAATTGAAACGTATATGGCATGTCTGCCTTAACAGTCTTAACCAATTTTATTAATAATAATAATAATAATAATAGCCACACGCTCTCAGAACATATGTGACAGTGGGAAGAATGAAGATGTAAAAGTCTGTCCATTCTTGATTAAAAGAATGGACAGACTTTTCATTAAACTTTTAATTAAAAACATTTCTCTTTGGTAGAGCTCACCATGTGAAATTAGTTTTCTCTTACTCTCCCCTCTGTGTGCGTGTAACTCACCGACTGAGTTCCAAATTGCACCGTGCTCCTAGACAAGGGCACTACGAACTGCTCCAAATGGTTATCGTCATGGTTACTAAACAGTTTGTGGTCCAGAAAAGCTGTTAGTTTGTTTTTATATGTCTTGCAATGAAGGTCTCATGCATACCTGTCAACTTTGAGGTTTGAAAAAAGGGATATTTCCCAGATTTTTAACTCAAAATAAGGGAAAATTTCGGAAAGTCATACCCTTCACCAAAAGTGGGTGTGTAGTTGAATGGGGGGCAATTTTCTATCTAGTATTTGTGATTTCCTGTACTCTGGTGCATGTTGGTGATAGCCAAGACCCAAACTCAATATGCTTATGGTTTATAGAGTGCATTTGTGAATAAACTATACATTTATTTTTATTTGCTTTCAGTGGTACCAGTTATTTCCCAAATTAAGGGCTAAAATATGTATCTTATGTTAAAATAAGAAAGGTCATTATATAACCAGTCAATAAATTCAATTCCATTGCAATTTATTATGGTTGTACCATAGTCATGGCCTCGGAACGCTAGATAGATAGATAGATAGATAGATAGATAGATAGATAGATAGATAGATAGATAGATAGATAGATAGATAGATAGATAGATAGATAGATAGATAGATAGATAGATAGATAGATAGATAGAGTAATAAAGAGATAAAGAGTAATATAAGATACTAAACCAAGAGTGATTTAAAATGGGTAAGTTTCAGAAAATAAAATAGACAATGAGTGGATAAAACAGTTAATACACCAATTAGTTTACACTAGGCTATTTATGAGGTCTTAGCCAGGACATACTTAATGTAAACATGTGTAGCTTACCTTTGATTATTTGGGAGGCTTTCGTTTTCCCCATGGAAAATTTCTTTGCGATGGAAGAGTCTGGGAACATTCCAGCCACGCACTTGTTGAAATCATCAAAGAAAGAGAGGCTAATGTTTTTCTTAGCTCTTAGCATCGCCATCTTCACCTCAGACCTAATCAGTGTTGCCAAATACTGCTGACGTTTTCCAGCCCAAAATATGTTCAAAACCCGCCAAAATGCACTTGAAACCGCCCAACTTGGGCGGGAAACCGCCCAATCTGGCAACACTGGACCGTTCAGCCTCGCCTCCGGACGTAGTTATGTAATTACTGATGCCTGAGAGGGCGGGGACGTGAATTCATGGCCCGACTTCCTGCTGTAAACTCCTGTCAGAGGCGCATCATGAATTCTGGACCTACCAACTTTTTTATATTGTGAAAATACAGGACTTTTATATAATGTGAAAATACGGGATATTTTCGGGAAAATAAAAAAACGGGAAGACAGCGGGAAATAAGTCAAAATAAGGGATTTCCCGGGAAAAATGGGAGGGTTGACAGGTATGCTCATGGCCTAATAGTTAGAGAAGCAGCTTTGGGACCAAAGGGTTGCTGGTTTGAGTCTCTGGACTAGCAGGAATGGCTGGGTTTCTGGTTATTCAGCACAAATCTCAAGTCTTTTAGCACAACTCTGGATTATGGTCACAATAACTGAAAAAAAAAATACTCATCTTGACATAGGAAGGGGTTTATTATGATTGCTGAGGGACTGGAAGCCGGAATTTCTGCTGCTGTGCATGTTAAGGATCAGTTGTTGATCCCTGAAATGTGGACTGAAAATCTGATTCTTTGGTGTCTTTAGATGTTTGTAGTTAAGCCATAACAAACCTTGAATTGTGGACACCTTCATAGATAACTTACGTCACTTCTGATCAGTTAAATTATTTCGCTTTCTTGCATTTAGAAGTCACAGCAATTATCTAAAATGTAAAAAGCGTAATAAAATAATTGAAATAGCTGTACATAGCTTTCCTTTTTTTCGACCTTTTTTATTTTGTAAAAAATAAAATTAAAGAACAAACAAAAAGCTTTCTTTCAACTCTTGTGAATTTCACTTGACTTTTCATTCTTTATCAAATTAGCAAATTGTAAATAATAAATATGATATATGATTTGAAGGAACAGTCCACCGTATTTCCATAATGAAATATGCTCTTATCTGAATTGAGACGAGCTGCTCCGTACCTCTCCGAGCTTTGCGCGACCTCCCAGTCAGTCAGACGTGCTGTCACTCCTGTTAGCAATGTAGCTAGGCTCAGTATGGCCAATGGTATTTTTTGGGGCTGTAGTTAGATGCGACCAAACTCTTCCGCGTTTTTCCTGTTTACATAGGTTTATATGACCAGTGACATGAAACAAGTTCAGTTAAAAAAATTGAAACGTAGCGATTTTCTATGCTATGGAAAGTCCGCACTATAATGACAGGCGTACTAACACCTTCTGCGCGCTTCGACAGCGCATTGATACGGAGCTCAGATATCAATGCACTGCCGAAGCGCGCAGAAAGTGTTAGTATGCCTGTCATTATAGTGCGGACTTTCCATAGCATAGAAAATCGCTGCATTTCAATTTGTGTAACTGAACTTGTTTCATATCACTGGTCATATAAACCTATGTAAACAGGAAAAACGCGGAAGAGTTTGGTCGCATCTAACTACAGCCCCAAAAAATACCATTAGCCATGCTGAGCCTAGCTACATTGCTAACAGGAGTGACAGCGCGTCTGACTGACTGGGAGGTCGCGCAAAGCTCGGAGAGGTACGGAGCAGCTCGTCTCAATTCAGATAAGAGCATATTTCATTATGGAAGTACGGTGGACTGTTCCTTTAAGCTTAGCACTTTAATAAAGACAAAACAAACCTGGAGGTTGGCTGTAGCGGTGTACTGGGTCAGGGGATGTGCTGTGTTAAATAATTTGGAGGGAGGATTGGTGACTAATATGCAGGCTACATCAAACATGGCGGTTTCAAGATGGCGGAGTGGGGAAATTAAATCGCTCATTTTCGATCGGAATCTCTGCAACTTTCATTAAAAAATCCATCAAACATCTTTAAACATGATCAGTAAGTATTCATAATAAAGAGTAAGTGTTCTTGGATCTTGTGCTAAAGAATATAGGGTTGTGCTAAAAGCCTTTTGTGTTAAATAACTGTAAACCAATGGCTGAAGTGCCCTTAAAGTGCATATCCTGGACCAATTTTTTTTTTATATATATATGAAAGTATGTCCCTTTACACACTCATCCAGAAGGGTAATTTTGCACAAGGCCATCTGTCTACAGCAGAAAAAAAATAAAATAACTAAACGCGTCTGGAAAAATCCCAAGGGAGTCTGGAGCCAGATTCGTGACGTCACCAGCGGAAGCGCCAGCAGGCTGCGAGAGCTTGCACGGTTTCAGTGCACAGCCTGTGTAGACCAAGTTTAGCAGCTAGCGATTTTGCATTGAAATATGGAATTGTCACCTGAGCGCAATGTGGGAAACGATGAGTACTAATCCCATCAAGATTGGTGTTGCTACACCCTCCTACGATACATCTGTTAACCATTTTAATAATTACGTGATAACGTTGAAGAAATTTGCAGAAAACTACCAGGTCGTTTTCTCATAAACAAGCCAGCGCTGATGTAGGATTCAGAGGGAGGCGTCCCGCACGTGACGTCACGAAAATCAATGTTTGCTGGGAAATCCAAATGCCAAGTTTTTTCAGAGGCGGACCAATCCGCCTCAAATGGCTTGATTTCAACTGAATTTTTCTGGTATTGCGCAAGATAAAAAAATTTCGCAAAATGTGACAGATATTTGACCAAAGTTGAGTATAAAATAGGAGAATTACATTGATCTTGCTCCTGAATTTACCCGTGATATGCACTTTAAGTAAGGCATCTAACCTTCAAATGCTCCCTAGTCTGTTCTGGGTATGTTGTGCATCACTCTGAATAAGAGCATCCTCTAAATGCCTGTAATGTAAATTAAAAAAAAAAAAAGAAAAGAAAATGACATATTCAATGTAATCAAGCACAATAAGACCTTTTTTGCATTTATTATTATTATTATTATTATTATTATTATTTGACATCAGCAGTCCAAAACCATACTGTACATTTTTGGATACATTTATGTTTATAAAAGTCGCTGAGCAGATACACACCCATCTCCTTCCTGTGGATCATCCTGCTTCTTAAAATAACAGCTTTTAAAATAACAGCTTGCTGCTGTGATGATAGTTGTATAACATAAACCACCACCATCTTTGAAAATTCTTCCATTTTAAACCATAACACCTCCTGCGCTCGAAAACAAAACCTGCAGTCATTTTGAGATCAGCGTGCTGCAGATGTCTTTAATTCAGTCTGGGGTTTAGTTAAGGAAAATGTTCTCGCTTGCTCTCGAGGCAGTAACTGCATCCTCTTTCCCTCACCTGCATTATCATAATTGCTGCAAACAATTATGAAAATAACGGGAAGTACAATTTTAATGAGGAAGCTCCTGCTCCTTGTGAGCGATCGTGCTCTGGAATGTTCCGCATTTTATTAGCGAAGTAGTGAAAGAAGAAGCTCATGAAAGTGTCACACTTGGAGCTATTGTTCGTAAATGTGAGTGTGGGAACTCGGTTCATAACTTCATTATGCATCTCAAGTTGCATTTTTAGGTCGAGAGTTTTTCTGTGTTACGTGTTCGGCAGCTAATCAACAACTTTCTCACTACTTTGTCAAAGCGAAGACGTAACTTAAGTGTGAAAGTGTGGAAAAGGAGTTGAAGGTTGCCTCGATGGATACAAACAGAAAAAGTATATAGCAGTATCATTTACATTATTCTATCCACATTCACTGGATATGAGCAATCACGCGCTCTGATTGGCTACTCTACTACTAGGCTATCAGCTCATATACCATGAGTAGAGAAAAACAAAAGTTTTTATGTATCAAATTTGCAAAAAATTAAAATAAAAATGCTCCATTTCTCAAAATCCAGTGAATCTCATCTCATTATCTCTAGCCGCTTTATCCTTCTACAGGGTCGCAGGCAAGCTGGAGCCTATCCCAGCTGACTACGGGCGAAAGGCGGGGTACACCCTGGACAAGTCGCCAGGTCATCACAGGGCTGACACATAGACACAGACAACCATTCACACCTACGGTCAATTCAGAGTCACCAGTTAACCTAACCTGCATGTCTTTGGACTGTGGGGGAAACCGGAGCACCTGGAGGAAACCCACGTGGACACAGGGAGAACATGCAAACTCCACACAGAAAGGCCCTCGCCGGCCCCGGGGCTCGAACCCAGGACCTTCTTGCTGTGAGGCGACAGCGCTAACCACTACACCACCGTGCCGCCCTCCAGTGAATGTATATTGAATAAAACAGTTATTCCACTCAATCTCGCCGTACATGGATTATAGACAACTCGGTGCTACGCGCCTCGTTGGCTATCAGCTCATGTACGACTCAATTTCATGGAATAACTGTGAAAAAGTGTATCTAGCAGTGTATCTTATCCAGAGTAATGGTTCTGTCCATCAGAGACATACTGTCTGCCCTGACACTCTGACACTGTGCCTTTGTTTCTGGAAATTTATTCATTCCAGTTATTTATATTGAAATAAAAACAAGATCTTGGCAGCCATGGAGGATTAATCGAGCCCAAACACAACCGTGGAATTGTTTACATGTTTTTTTGTTCGTTTGTTCGTTTGTTTGTTTGTTTGTTTTTTCCTGGTGCTTCATCTCTAAACATGGGGCAGCTTGATTCCTGCCCAATTTGCACTTGTTGCAGTTACCATGTCTGACCACTAGGGGCAATAATAACTCTATGGATCAAGAAAGGAAAAATGAACAGGAAATTCAGCATATATTTGTAAAAATCTGTCAAATAGCAAGAGGTAATTAGTCTTTCAGTTGAATTTTTTAAAAAATTTGGCTTTCATGAAGTATTCTGTTTCAGAGGTGGACTGTGGTCACCCTAGTGTGCCGCCTCACGCACTTCTAATTGGAGAAAAGTTTACATTTGGTTCCACCGTCCGCTACACATGCATGGGAGGACAGCGGCTGATTGGAGATGCCACACAGACCTGCCAGCTCACCGGCCACTGGAGCGGCTCCCTGCCTCACTGCTCAGGTCAGACTTCCTTCCTGCAGCATGCTACACTATATCGATAAAATATTTGTGGACACCTAAAAATCACACCCATAAGCTGTTCATCCATCCCAAAGGTGCTCCAGGACACTCGACTTCTTGTCTATCAACCTTGACAAGCCATATCTTCATGTGCTCAGGTCCTTTCAGGTTGCCTGTAAAGGTTCTCAGTCAGAAGGCAACTGGACTTGCTTGAAATTCTTGAAGATGTTTCACCTTTCATCCAAAAGGCTTCTTCAGTTCTGTCTGACTAGTGGGGAGGTCCAGATATTTATCTTCTAGTGGACCAAAAGCAACCCTAAGAAGCGTCGTTGAGGTCACCTGGGTCGTTGAGTCATCCTGTAGGTGTAGGTCACTGGGGGCCAGGTGTAAACAATGTTAGCAGCCTAGTGAGTCATTAGGGCTGTTAACAACGAAACCATCTTTGTCAACCTGGAAGACCATCACTGAACAGAGGAGGTGGTCTGAGACACCACTTATCAGCCACCTACAATGCAGTCCTTGGCACACTTCCCAGAAAACTGAATACACATCCATACCAAGACTCAG
The DNA here is from genome assembly GCF_027579695.1 of Neoarius graeffei. Classification (NCBI taxonomy): domain Eukaryota; kingdom Metazoa; phylum Chordata; class Actinopteri; order Siluriformes; family Ariidae; genus Neoarius; species Neoarius graeffei. Next base: position 61,453,952 of record NC_083587.1, read on the forward strand.
CTGAGTTCACTGACTCACATGATGGCAGAGAGAGCCAGCGACCCACAGATCACTCTAATGACCCTCTAGGCTGCTAACATCGTTCACACCCGGCCCCCAGTGACCCTAAAAGCAACAGGATGACTGAGAGGCTCAACAATCCATGTGACCTCAGCAACTCTCCTTAGGGTTGCTTTTGGTCCACTAGAGGATAAATACCTGGAACTCCGCACTAGTCAGGCAGAATTGAAGAAGCCTTTCGGATGAGAGGTGAAACGTCTTCAAGAATTTCAAGCAAGTCCAGTTGCTTTTTTTAGTCCTTTCAGGTTGTTTTTATGCCTCCGCCACCGTAAGGTGCAGGAGGCATTATGTTTTCGGGTTGTCCGTCTGTCCGTCCATGCGTGTGTGCGTCCGTGCGTGTGTCCCTCCCAAAACCTTGTGAACACGATATCTCAAAGGCTAATGAAAGGAATTTCACCAAACTTTCACCATTTGTGCACTTTGGGACAAACATGAACTGATTAGATTTTGAGATCAAAAGGTCTAAGGTCAAGGTCACTGTGAGGTCAAATGTCTGTCCGAAAACCTTGTGAACACAATATCTCCAAGGCAAATGAAAGGAATTTCACCAAACTTTCACCATTTGTGCATTTGGGGACAAAGATAAACTGATTACATTTTGAGATCAAAAGGTCTCAGGTCAAGGTCACTGTGAGGTCAAATGTCTGTCTGCAAACCTTGTGAACACAATATCTCCAAGGCTAATACAAGTATTTTCACCAGGTCAAGATTACTGTGAGGTCAAATGTCCATCCCCAAATCACAATTTAATAAGGCATGTAGTCTACCGGGCGGAGGCATCCCCATTGACGCTGTTGGCATCCTTTATCCTTCTTCGAGATGCAGTGTGTGACTGTGATACAGGAAATACGAGAAGCCTATAAGCTCATAGCTGTGTCTAGTTGAGCATACTGAGCATTATTTCCTGCTGTTTGCTCTTTGTGCAGTAATTAAACGCTTTTGAGTAATGGCTCCTGTCTGTGTTTACGTAGCTCACACTTCAGAGTCCATTTGTCTAATTGATTGACCGTTTCTAATTCCAGCCGCAGTTTCGCCTTGATCTGTTCTCAATTTAACCGCCGATGCTGTAAAAACCAATTTGCGTTCACAACCTGACATCGCTTCATCGCCCTCCTCCCCCCCACACACACACTTCCTCTTCTGCCATTCATCTCTCCTTCCATCCATCTCCACACACCCAGCTGTTTTCCTCGATTAACACATCTGCCGTTTCTGACCTCGTTAGAAACCAGAAGCATTTCATCTTTTCTCTCTCTGCCTCATTCATCAAACGTGGATGATCTCGAGCGGAGGGAACCGTTTTCCTGAGCCTGAACTTTTATTCTATCTGTTGATTTTTCCTTTACTTCCTGACAATTGTTTCATTTACAGACTTGAGGCTTTTTCTTGTCTGTTTAGTGGAGAGTCAAAGCTGTTTTTGAGGAAACCGATCCCCGGTCTGGGGCCTCCTTCAACAACACCTCGGCATGATCCCAATTATTCATGGGTTTTGGTTTCTGGTTGTGACTGGTTTAACTTGTCATGGTACTTCCTGGTTCAAGTTTGGTGATGGTGTCAAAAGAGTTGGTCAGAGGAGAAAACGCAACATCTTATGGATATACAGAGCGAAGAATGCATTAAATTGTGGCAAATGGCACTAACCATACGGTAATTTAGAATTCAATGTAAAGGCTTCACTCGAACCACTGGTCAGTGTCAAGCTAAGGTCAAAACCAGAGATGTCCACAAGCGCCGGCGACCGGCGGTTTTCTCCACCTACACAGTCTGTGCCGGCTACTCAATCCTCCCCAAAAAATTTACCTTTCAATTTTCAAGTGATTTATATCATCTCCACTGCCAATAATTTGCTGCAAATCCAATTATTTCATTATGAAATTGTCTTCAATTGCCAGAAGTGCCATCATATTTGTTGATCAAGTCTCATGCTCGGATTGGCTGAGCCGGACCACATGACCACGCCGTAGTGTATGTAGTTATGTTACAGAGCCAGGCAGCGTACTACAGAGGGTAACTGAGAAAGCCAAGCACACAAACACATCTGTAGGGAAATTTCATACATATTTTGAAAGTATTTTACAGGAAAATGGTTAGTAATTTATTAGCTGAGAATGTACCAGAAGGCTTGTACATTTCAAAATTTCCTGGGGGGTAATGCCCTAGAATTAGCGTGCCTTTGACTTTGCCGCCGTAAATTCCAGAGCCGCCAAGTACTTTTTTTTAGCCGGCTGCTTCAGATTTTCTGGAGAACCCTGCACAACAAAACCTCCATCAAACAGCAAGTATTTGAATGTTAATAGCTACCAAGGAAAATTATTTTTAAAAACACTAATAATAAAAACAAGTGCCTACCATTTTGCAAACCTGCATGCACAAGAGCAACAAGTGGAATTGAAATTGTGCAATCGAGCCATGATTTGTAATGAATTATCAGCAAATATTGCAATAATTAGCCCCTCCCCTAACTGACCCCAGAATCAAATGCAATGCACATATTCAGGCTGAGTGTGAAAACGCTGTCTTTCTTTCTTTCTTCTCTCTCTTTGTCTGTCTGTCTCTCTCTCTCTGTCTCTCCGTCTCTGTCCCTCCCTCGCTCTTTCTCTGTTTGTCTCTCTCTCTCTGTTTCTGTCTGTCTCTCTCTCTGTCTGTCTCTCTCTCTGTCTGTCTCTGTCCCTCTCTCTCTTTGTCTCTCTGTCTATCTCTGTCTGTTTCTCTCTGTCTCTCTCTCTGTCTCTGTCCCTCTCTTTCTCTCTCTCTTTCTCTCTCTGTCTGTCTCTTTCTGTCTCTCTGTCCCTCTATGTCTCTCTCTCTCGCTCTGTCTCTCTCTCTCTCTCTATGTCTCTCTCTGTCTGTTTCTCTGTGTGTGTTCCATATACACATTTTCCAGCCCATCAGTGGAGGTTTGATCCTCTTCTCTCTGCTGGATCTTTGTGACCCTTAGGGCTTTGTTAGACTTCTACCATGTTTCACTTCTAAATCACATGATTTGCTGACATGAATCTCTTCATGGATTGAAGAACATACATCTAGTGCAAAGAGGAAACGAGATCAATACAGGGCTTGCACGCAGGTGTGTCGGAGTTAAGCCCGCATCTCTTAACCTCTTGTTTTGTCACAAAGCAAGACTCAAACCTTGATCGCGCACGCTGAAACTTTTCAAAGTTTAAAGTTAGCAATAGATGTGTTGTGATTTTATTTTCCTGTAGCAGCATGAGAGATGTGTTTCGATCTTTAATTAATGTAACTAGATGCACAAAGCTCATTTCTATGCTTTGGGAGTCTCCTGATTTACAAAGGAAAGTCATTTTTAACATTTATTGCCACTTTTAGAGATAATAATTGACAACAAGTGTAATAAGATTAATGCCTAAGAGCTTTTGCAAAAAAAAACAAAAAACAACAATAACATATCATTAACGAGTGACAATTGAGACTCAGAGGAGGTTTTAACTGAAAAGGAGAGTAAAAAAAACTCCAGACAGGGTCGTCTCAGGGGATGAATAGCGACACACAGGATGTGACAGGTTCAGATAGTCAGCAGCTTGGTGTTAGTGCCTTCCTTGGGGCTAAAAGGAGACAGATTTGAGGATGTACTACCTTTTTTAACCATTTTTCTCTGCCATGAGGATCCTGCTCGCTGGAGAAGCTTGATTCTGCTTCGTATCCTGCAGCCATGCAGCTGAGTGTGTGTTTTCGTTTGTGTTTTGGCCAATGGCGCTGGTGTTTGTCATGGTGCTGATGTTGGACAGCCGGTGCTCTGGGGTCAGCAGGACCAGTGTAGGAAGGCAAGTCTCACACAAAAAACATCAGCCGCAGATGGACATCAGGTTAGAATGTTTTCATCATGTTCTCTGTTTGTAGCAGAAACACAAAGGCTGCTTGATGGACTTGATGCACGAGATGTTTAATTCGGTTTGATAGTGATAAATTCAGATTGGATGCTTCTCTGGATTCAAAGTTCATGACTAAAACAAGAATGTATCTTAAAGCCTGGAAAAAAATCAGGAGCAGGAAACACGCTGTCTGTTGGATATAATGTAAAATAGAAGCTCTCTCTCTCCCTCCCCCTCTCTCTAGCCATCCTCATGTTTGAAGGTTGGTGATCCTAGGAGACGCACACACACACTCCTCCAACCCTGCCTGTCCTGTGCCAAGGCAGAGCATGCGGCACCGGTCATGCCCATCCAGTCTTGAATGTCATCCATCCATCTCCTCCTAGGCCGACCTCTTGATCTAGTCCTCTCCACTCGGCTCTCCAGGATATTGCATGTTAGACCTCCAGCTCTTGTTATGTGGCCAAAATAGGCTAGCTTATGTTTAGCAATAGCAGGCAGGAGTTTCCTTTGAGTGTTCAGTTCCTGCAGAATGGACTAATTAGTTCTATGTTCTACCCAGCTAACCCATAAAATCCTGCGGTACCCAAACAACTCGAATGCCTCGATGCGCTTCATATCCTCTTTCCTGAAGGTCCAGCTTTCAGCACCGTAGGTTGTAATGGGCCAAACGAGTATTTCGAGAAATTTGACCTTTAGAGATTTATTGAGGGTGTGGTCTTTCCAGAGTTTGGCTAAAGCTTTGATGGTTGTTCTAGCTATGCCAAGTTGATGATGGATTTCCTTGCTACAGTTAGCTTCCTGGTAGATATATGCCCCAAGGTACTTGAACAAGCTGCCTTGCTCAAGTAGCACACCATTGGAGTAGATGTTGCTCACTTCTACCTCTTGAGTCGCTGTCATGGTCTTCATTTTGGTGGCATTGATCTCGAGGGAATATTCTCTTGAGACTGTATCAACCTTGTCTACCAGTTGCTGCAGCTGTTCTGGTGATGTAGCAATCAGAACAATGTCATCTACATAATGAAGGTTGTTGATTGCGTGGCCATTGACCCGGTCACCCACCCAGGCTAGCTCGTCAGCAGATTTCCTCATTATCTCATCGATGGAAAGACTGAAGCAAAGCAGTGACAGAAGGCACCCTTGCCATACCCCTTTCTTCACTCTGAATGGATCAGTGAGGGTTTGTTCCACCCTGACTGTTTACGTAGAAGCAAGAGATGATTATTTTTTTCTTTTTTAAATAACCTTCATAGTAATAGGAATATGCAAATGAAAATAAAAAACATGACCTACAGTACTGTGCAGAAGACTTTTTTCATCCAAACTTTGTAATAGATTTCTATTTTATGACTTCTACATTATCGAGTCAAAACATCACAAAAACATTTTAGAGTTCCAAACGTTAATTTTTTTCCTGAGCAGCATATTCCATAAGAGGGCACTTTTCAGATGAAAAAAGAAAACATAATGAAGGCTACTGGAAAATTTAGGTGTAAAATGAAGAAGCGAGTGTGACAGTCAAAGCATCCAGAGGAACTGTGGCTGGTTCTGTAAGACGCTCAGTAAAACCTACAGCTCATTTCCGCATAAAACTGCACTCACTGGACCTGAGACTACGATTTTTTTTAAAGCCAAAGAGTCGTCTCACACCGAATATTGAGTTTGTTTCATTTATTATGGCTTACTGATTACTGTTTATATATTTTTTTAATGCTGAAACATTTCATTTCATTATTTTTTAAGCCATTTTTTGGTCTACAGCATTTCTTTACATGTGCCGATGACTTTTGCAAAGGACTGTATGTGATGTTCTATAGAATGCAAAAGTTTTCCCCCCCTCTCCCTCCACCCTCCATCCATAGGGCTGTATTCAGACCTCGGATAGAGCAACAGGCTTAGTTTTCATTTTCAGGATCAGATTGTCCTTTATACCATGTGGAATGTTTTCTTAACAGGAGAACAAAATGAACATAAGTTAAAGTGCCTAAGACTTTTGCGCAGTACTGTACTTAAATATAAAGGGCTGTATTCAGAGTTGACAAGGAAGTTCAAAAGTTAGATTACTATTTACATGAACATTGCACATGTTCATAGTTGGGTTATGCAGCTGCTTAAGTGGATTATCTGGGTGTGTCATTCAGATTCTGCAAATCACCCGAGTGTAGCTTTTGGCTCCAAGGTCGCCAGATATTCCTTGAAGAGAAACATCATAGACGGAGTTTTTAAACAGCATCTAAACCAGTGGTTCTTAATCTTTTTATAGCCAGGGTCCACTTAAACTGTAAAATAAATTCCATGGACCCACATAGTACAGCTTTATTTCATGATTTTTTTTTTAATGTTTATTTATTTATTTATTTATTTATTTAGGCAAAGAACTTCCTATTCCTGAAATTTGCTCTGATAGAACACATTAGGGCTGAGGGGACTTTGGTGCTTGGACCCCTAAATATAATCACTTTGATATTACACTGTGATTACCAGCAGTGTAACAAAATGGGGGGAAAGATATGGACTCCATGGCGATGCTTTACAGACCCCTGGGGGCCCCATAACAGCCCATTTTCAAAATCTAATAAATCTCAAAATCTAGATATAATTCAGCATATCAGGTGAAAATTCAAATCCAGTCCAAATTGCTTGAAATTGCTCTCACTGAATTCAAAATCGAATGCAGAACAACATACTTTTTACAGAATTAAAATGTTTATCCGTTCTTGAGATATTACAAATCAAAGATTGAAAAAAATGGCATAATTTTTAGAAAACTGCTGTAATATTCTGTATGAGGATCACATGGTCCAAAATGGGCTTCATTAACCAATGAGGTCAAAATTTTTCTCTTAATAACTTTTCTATTTTTCAAGATATTTACATGGAAATTGGGAGTCACATAGATGGTTGTATACTGAATACAAAGTTTGAAAGATTAGTAAAAAGCAATTATGCAAATTTGTATTTAATTGGTATTAATTATGCTAATTAGGTAAAACAGTTAAATCGGTACAGTCAATAAAAATTAATGAGATTATTTCTAATCCCTTCTTTGTGCTCTGTAGGCCTTTGTATTTCTCAAAAGTAGGGCCTACTAGTGTTTATATGAAAGGATATAAATGATTATTTTGATTAATATTCACAGATTTCAAGTCAAACCTCGAAAAAACTGTGTGAGCCACATCCAATAAACAATTCATATTAACTGAACTGAAATTGACACTCGCGTTTCTGACTTCCAGGGTTTTAAAATATCACTCCAACCACTAAGATCTCAATATTTTTCATCAAAACAACTACAGTTATATTCTAAAATAGTTATTTTATTTACATGAATTGGTTTGATTTGAAAAAAATAAGTAAGTAAAGCTATGAAAACTCACTTCAAAGTCTCCCGTGAATTATAGCATCAAAACTAGCAGACGGAAAAATTTTCTGAATCCTTCATCAGAAACAGTGAAAGCGAGAGAACATCCCTATAAATGAAAGTTATCTGATTGATATTGACGAGTAATCCAGTGGGAAACCGATCAGGAGAGAGAGAGAGAGAGAGAGAGAGCCTGATTGGTTTCCCGATATCCCGTGAGCAGAGTTTTTACTCTGTTGTACCGACTTCAACCTGCCGTTACTCCCAAAGTACTGAACAGATCTTAACCAGATACATTTCTTTGGAAAGCAGAGATTATAAGCTTTTTAATGATAGTATTCATGATAGAAAATATTCAAGAGTTAAGCAATGGCAGATTTGGAAACTTAGATGAGCATCTGCATGGACAATTTTCACGGCACCGCCAGCGAGCGTCTGATACGCCTAGTATAATACAGTTTTTAGCTGAAGTAGAAGAAATGCAAAATAAGATTCATAACCTGAACAGTCTGGAGGTTCCCCCCCAGAAAACTTCATCCTATGCTCCAAGCAGTCTATAGTTTAATTCTGAGTTCTGAATGCTGAACCTCTCACTACTTGTCCTTAGCTCAACTCTGAACGCAGCCCATACTGCTGTTCTCATAATCAAGGTCGCTTTCCAATTTTTCAGAGAAAGGTAAGGAAACTAGGAGGAATATGAGGAGAGATAGTTGACAGAAAAAGTATGTTATTAGTAAGGCTTTGAACGAGGGAGATGAAGCGCCAGAGAGAGCTGAGGAACAGTGAACGGGCTGGAGTGAAAGAGCCTAATGAGTTGAAAAAAGTCTCTGCTGGTTTTTTTTCTTCCCTTTTTCCTGACAGTTCTGTTCTGATTGGGCGGCATTGGGTTTGTTGAGGAGGCAGCATCCATGTAGAGCAGGTGTGTGTGTGTGTGTGTGTGTGTGTGTGTGTGTGTGTGTGTGTGTGTGTGTGTGTGTGTGTGCGCGCGAGCTCCTCAGCTTCCGAGGAGAATGTCCCAGATTTCTACTAGACTGAAAAATGAAGTCTAGAGAAGAGATAGAGGTAGAAACAATATTTGTGGTCATGTCAATCATTTTTTATAAATTTAAGAATAAAATATTTTTGTCCACACATAACCAATGCATTATTTGAAACTCTGATGAAGTTTATATTCAGAGTTTGGCAAACCAGGTCCAAAAGATACGTCAATAGTTATTTCGAGAAAGTTACGTTCAGAATCAGGTTATGCACATGCTGAAGCAGATTTTCCAGGCTCTCTATTTAGAAAATGTCAGTGATCTGTTTGTTATTTCTTGAGTAAATGCATCTGAGGTAGGGTTTTCTAAAAATATCTAAAACACCACTTTTAAACACAAGCATTAGCTGTAAAACCTGAAAAACTCAGGGATAGAAAATACGGACCGGAGAAATTAAGAAATAGCATTGATTTGGCTTTTTTTTTCTCTTAGCTGTAAAAATATTATATGACGTACCATAAACGCAAGAGATTATTTAAAGATGAAAAATAAAAGTTTACCAGATAAACTCACTGGCCACTTTATTAGGAATACTGATCCACCTGCTGTACGGTTTGATGGCGTTCTCTAATCAGCCAATTGCTTGCTTAACAGCAGCACGATGCATCAAATCACGCAGATACAAATCAAGAGCTTCAGTTAATGTTCACTATGTTCAAACATCAGAACGGGAAAAGTTGTGATCTCAAAGTGAAGTGTGACTTTCTTTCATTGTGGCATGGGTGTTGGTTTGAGCCAGATGAGTATTTTTGGTTTGAGTATTTCAGAACCTGCTGATCTCCTCCTGGGGTTTTAATTTCCCACACAACAGTCTCGAGAGTTTACACAGATAGCATGGCGCAAAACACAAAAAACATCACTGAGTGAGTGAGTGAGTGAGTGAGTGAGTGAGTGAGTGACAGTTCTGTGGGTGGAAACAAACATCTTGTCGATAAGAGAGGGAGGTCAGAGGAAAATGGACAAATTTTTGGTTCGAGATTTTTTTGCCAGGAAGGATATAGTGACTCATATAATCACTCTTTACAACCGTGGTGAGCAGAAAAGCGTCTCAGCATGCAACCGAACGACAGAAGAACACATTGGGTTGCACATTAGAATAAACACAAATTTCTATTCAAGTGGCTGGTGAGTGTATATATCTAGTTCTAATTATCAAATTAATCACCACAAATTGCTTTCAGTACTTGGGTTTAGTTTCCATGCTCGTTATTCAGTTAAAATCTCATCTCATTATCTCTAGCCGCTTTATCCTGTTCTACAGGGTCGCAGGCAAGCTGGAGCCTATCCCAGCTGACTACGGGCGAAAGGCGGGGTACACCCTGGACAAGTCGCCAGGTCATCACAGGGCTGACACATAGACACAGACAACCATTCACACTCACATTCACACCTACGGTCAATTTAGAGTCACCAGTTAACCTAACCTGCATGTCTTTGGACTGTGGGGGAAACCGGAGCACCCGGAGGAAACCCACGCGGACACGGGGAGAACATGCAAACTCCGCACAGAAAGGCCCTCGCCGGCCATGGGGCTCGAACCCGGACCTTCTTGCTGTGAGGCGACAGCGCTAACCACTACACCACTGTGCCGCCCCCAGCACAATTATAATAGTTTTTAAATATCTTGATCCATTTTTTAAAACTGCGTCATGTTTATATATTTAATATTAGCCTCAAGAATCATTCCATAGATAAGCTATAGTCATTGAAATTCACATGGTCTTTCCAGGTGGCGTGGTGGTATTGTGGTTAGCACTGTCGCCTCACAGCAAGAAGGTCCGGGTTCGAGCCCCGTGGCCGGCGAGGGCCTTTCCGTGCGGAGTTTGCATGTTCTCCCCGTGTCCGCGTGGGTTTCCTCCGGGTGCTCCGGTTTCCCCCACAGTCCAAAGACATGCAGGTTAGATTAACTGGTGACTCTAAATTGACCGTAGGTGTGAATGTGAGTGTGAATGGTTGTCTGTGTCTGTGTCAGCCCTGTGATGACCTGGCGACTTGTCCAGGGTGTACCCCGCCTTTCGCCCATAGTCAGCTGGGATAGGCTCCAGCTTGCCTCCGACCTTGTAGAACAGGATAAAGCGGCTACAGATGATGGATGGATGGATGTTCTTTCCAATCTCTGAACACTGACGAGTGGATTTCCGTCGATTTATAAAGAGAAGCTGAATTAGCCAGAGTACGATCATGAGGACAAACTATGATGCAGTCATGCTGTTCATGGTCCTGCAGCGCTTACAAATTAATTACAGGATAAATTCCTGCCCTGTGTGTGAACGAGCCTCATGCATTCAGAGAACCTGAGTGTGTGATGAAGCAGAACTTCATGCAGGTCCTATGAGCGAATGACGACTTATTTCCGGTCACTGCACCCGATTACCGCTTTACAGAGATGATTGGTGGGTATCGTTTATACTGTTTAGCATGAGGATGATTAGGATAATTTGTAGCCTGGCATTTCTTGCAGTGTCATTTCTCAAAGGTTTTATTCTTTTTCTCCCAATCCAGTGAATTTATATTCAATTCTGATGACAGTTATTTACTTGTGATAATGATGATGTTAACTAAAGCAATAACAGCACTGTGTGAATTCACGTATACTGTACATACACATCATGTAAGGGGGTGTGGCCACATCAAGGAGGAAGTTAACCCCAAAAATCTTTAGAGTCGAGCTGATAGGAAGGCTATGGCAACGAAAATAATCACTCTTTACGGATGTGGCAAGCAGAAAAGCATCTCGGATGAGACTCGGAGCATACAACATGTTTCTAGAGAATATGGAAAATATTTCCTTGACATATTGAGGATTTGAGAAATGGATTGTGTGTTGGATATTTTGTTGTATTAACTTTGACAATGGGCAGCACGGTGGTGTAGTGGTTAGCGCTGTCGCCTCACAGCAAGAAGGTCCGGGTTCGAGTCCCGTGGCCGGCGAGGGCCTTTCTGTGTGGAGTTTGCATGTTCTCCTCGTGTCCGCATGGGTTTCCTCCGGATGCTCCGGTTTCCCCCACAGTCCAAAGACATGCAGGTTAGGTTAACTGGTGACTCTAAATTGAGCGTACGTGTGAATGTGAGTGTGAATGGTTGTCTGTGTCTATGTGTCAGCCCTGTGATGACCTGGCGACTTGTCCAGGGTGTACCCCGCCTTTCGCCCGTAGTCAGCTGGGATAGGCTCCAGCTTGCCTGCGACCCTGTAGAAGGATAAAGCGGCTAGAGATAATGAGATGAGATGAGAACTTTGACAATGTGGAAATTCGTGATTGCTGTCGGTGTAAACGAATGTTTTTGACGTTCTTGTCAAGCTACTTTTGTATATCCAGTGGGTGTGGCATTCAACAATCTCAAACAGCTTGATATGAATAGTAACTATGTGCAATATTGTCTGCATTATATTATATGGAGATGTTTTATGAAATATATCAAACTGTAAATGTTCTAAATGCAGTATTAGCATGTGACAGACTGCTGTGCTACTGGAAGTTATGGCAGATAGTAAGTGTCATTACCTGACACCATTATACATCACATAAAGTGATCGTTACAGCTCATGACACGTTATAAAGTGTTTATTTACAGGAAATAACAGTTTTTGGTTCTGGACTCACTCACTCACTCACTCACTCACTCACTCACTCACTCACTCACTCACTCACCAATGGCCACTTTAATAGGAACTTGTTCTTGATTCTAAGATCCCTGTTCTTGACTGCAGCACTGGAACCCAATGTGTTCTTCTGTTCTGCTGTTGCATGCTGAGATGCTTTTCTGCTCACCACAGTTGTAAAGAGTGATGATTTGAGTTACTATATCCTTCCTGGCAAAAAAAGCTTGAACCAATCTGTCCATTTTCCTCTGACCTCCCTGTCTTATCAACAAGGGGTTTGTTTCCACCCACAGAACTGTCACTCACTCACTCGATGCTTGTTTTTTGTTTTTCGCACCATTCTGTGTAGAGACTGTTGTGTGTGAAAACCCCCAGGAGGAGATCAGCAGTTTCTGAAACACTCAAACCAAAAATACTCATCTGGCTCAAACCAACACCCATACTACAGTGAAAGAAAGTCACACTTCACTGTGAGATCACAATTTTCCCCATTCTGATGTTTGAACATTAACCGAAGCTCTTGATTTGTATCTGCGTGATTTGATGCATCGTGCTGCTGTCGAGGGATCGGCTGATTAAACAACTGCTGGAAACAGCAGGTGGATGTATGTGTTAGGTGTTCCTAATAAAGTGGCTGGTGAGTGATAATGCTGCTACATCATACATCTTTTCACAGAAACCCGTTTTTAAACCAAACTGCTCGAACTTGCTTCTTTGCTCAGATTCCCAGCAGGCAGCCATGCAGGAACAGAGGAATGTCCAGCACAGAAATCTTCCAAGATTTGCGCCCGCTGTCTATCCATGCAGGCAATCCATCCGAGACTAAAACCCTAACAAGCAAAGCCCAGGCCCTGCGGAATTTCACAAGCAACAAAGAGCTCTGGAGTTTGAGCCTTCTGGATCCCTGACTATTTAACAAGAAAGATGTTAAAAAGAAAAGAGAAATCTATGATCATTTTTGTTTGAGTAGCCATTTAATCAAAAAAAGTTTTAATCACCCAATACTTATTCACATCCAGATTTATTGACACCCTTCATAAACATTTCTAGAAGAGGAATAGGTTTAAGTTAACACACTATTTATATTTAAGTTAAACACCATATTTTGTTTTTAAAATTTTTTGCAATTCCACAATTAATAATTAGTGAAGAATTTCTCGCCGTCCTTCACACTGTAATATCCAGTGTGAGAAAGGTACTGCTAAACTTCCGGTTCCGGCTGAGTGAACGCTGGCGCAACTGGCTGCCGCTGCTCACCGGCAACTTCTAACCACTTTTAAAGTGATTTTAAGGGTTTTAACGTTATTTGGACCGATGAATTATGTAAGGTTCTCATACGGGAGTTTCATCCCACATAGCCGGATCGACAGTTGAGCTGACTCTCCCATGTGGATCTGTGCTGCGTGCGACTTGTTAGCTTACCTGTCCTGTCATATCCAGCCTCACCTGGCTCTGCTTGCCCTGGCGTCCAAGGGACTGGGTCCCTGTGCACAATGTGGTCCGGTATAATATATATCTGGTCCATGATTATCTGGCCTCTCCTGTTGCTGGTCCACCAACCCGCAACTGGTTTGCTCCAGTACTCAGCTGCAGAGCTTTTCCGACTACGTTTCCACCTGTCTGCGCCTCCACTGGCTTTACTTCACCTTCATCCAGACATCGCCTCCCAGCCTCGCCGGAGATACATTCACCGTGGATCCCGCCAGAGCCTTCATCAAGACACCTCGACAACAATAAAATCCATCTGGTCCATCTCTCGTCGCCCTCCACGAAACACCGGTCGAGTTGTTGACCACAGTGTGCTAGCCAGCCCGGCTCGGTTGGCTAACACTGCTGTCATAGGCGACAACACTACTGTCAACTTCGGTCTACTCAACATCCGCTCCCTTACGAGCAAAGGGTCTCTTATCCAGGATCTCCTCATTGACCGTAAGTCTGACTTTCTCTGTTTAACTGAGACATGGCAACAACCTAATGACTTTTCCCAACTCAATGAATCAACTCCTCCGGGGTTTGTTTACATCTGTCAACCTCGTGGCTCTGGCCGGGGAGGAGGTCTCGCGATAATTTACCGCGATAAATGGAAAGTCTCACCAGTGTCTCTACCTGCCTCAGCTCCTTTGAATTTACTTTATGTCAGCTGTCTGGATCTACTCCCACCATCATTGCAATTGTCTACCGCCCCCCCAAACCAAACAAAAACTTTTCAAATGATTTTGCTGCTCTGCTGACATACCTCTCCACTCTCTCACCAAACATTATTCTGTTGGGAGATTTCAACATCCACATGGACAATATCAACAACATTCTTACCAGAGACTTTTCATCCTGCCTTGAGAGTTTCGGTTTTCAGCAGCACACCAATGTTCCCACTCACTCCAAAGGTCACATCTTGGACTTAATTTGTTGCTCTGGTATCTCCCCCCTTGACTGTACAGCAGATGAACTCCCTATAACTGACCACTTCCTCCTCTCATTTAATACCAAACTCTCTCTCTCCACTACTAAGCTCCCTCGTCTTATTTCTTTTCGTAGGCAAGGCAAGGCAAGTTTATTTATATAGCACATTTCATACACAGTGGCAGTTCAATGTGCTTTACAGAAGTAAAAGCAGAACAGTAAACAATAGAAAATAAAATTACATAAAATAATTGGGGAAGAAAAATAATAAGAATTAAACAATAGTAGAAATAAAATAATAAAATGAAATAAAGTTAACAAAGAATTAAAGTAAAAGTAAAATCATTAAAATCCAAGATTAAAAAGAAATTAAAATAAAGAAAGTAAAATCATTAAAATCAAAATTAAAAGAAATTATGTTAAAGGAAATTAATTAATCTCATCTCATTATCTCTAGCCGCTTTATCCTTCTACAGGGTCGCAGGCAAGCTGGAGCCTATCCCAGCTGACTACGGGCGAAAGGCGGGGTACACCCTGGACAAGTCGCCAGGTCATTACAGGGCTGACACATAGACACAGACAACCATTCACACTCACATTCACACCTACGGTCAATTTAGAGTCACCAGTTAACCTAACCTGCATGTCTTTGGACTGTGGGGGAAACCGGAGCACCCGGAGGAAACCCACGCGGACACGGGGAGAACATACAAACTCCGCACAGAAAGGCCCTTGCCGGCCCCGGGGCTCGAACCCGGACCTTCTTGCTGTGAGGCGACAGCGCTAACCACTACACCACCGTGCCACCCCAGGAAATTAATTACTTAGGTAAAAATTAATCAAGTGAAAGCATCTGAAAACAGCTTTGTCTTGAGCCTGGATTTAAAACTAACAACAGTAGGAGCATTTTTGAGATCATCTGGAAGTTGGTTCCAAAGCTTAGCAGCATAGCAACTAAAGGCTGCTTCACCACACTTCGTTTTGACAGCTGGTATTACTAGCAAGTTTTTCTCCTGTGATCTTAGAGACCTAGTTGGTGCATATAATTGAAACATATCCAGTAGGTAGCTGGGTCCCATCCCATTTAATGTTTTAAATAGAAGAAGTAGTGCTTTAAAGTCAATTCTATAGCTCACTGGGAGCCAGTGCAGAGACCTTAGGATTGGAGTGATATGGACTACCCTTTTTGTTCTTGTAAGAACCCTTGCTGCTGCATTTTGGATTAGTTGAAGCTCTTTGATGGTCTTTTTTGGAAGACCTGTGAAAAGGCTATTGCAGTAACCCTACTGGAGATGAAAGCATGAATAAGTTTTTCTAGATCATGTTTTGACATGAGACCCCTGAGTTTAGAAATGTTTTTTAGGTGATAGAATGCAGACTTTTTTTACCACTTTCATATGACTGTTGAAGTTAAGTTCGCTGTCAATAAGTACACCAAGGTTTTTGACAGTATCCTTTGCTTTAAGCCCCTTAGTTTCAAGAACAGTGGCAATCCTAAGCCTTTCCTCCTTTTTGCCAAATATTTCATAATATAAAGGATATCAACTTGAATTCTCTCTCCTCTAGCATTGACTCCCTCTTGGACATTCACAATTTAACCACCCCAGAAGAGCTGGTCTCACAGTACAACACTGGCCTTCACACCATCCTTAATTCCCTTGCTCCACTAAAAACCAGGTCTGTCTCCTTCTCCCATTCTGTTCCCTGGTTTACACCTGAACTTCGGCTCATGAAAGCCAAAGGCCGACAACTTGAGCGACTTTACAAGAAAACTGGACTATCTGTTCATAAAGACATGTACAACAATCATGTACTTCATTACAAGGACTGTATTGCTCAAGCCAAATCCAACTATTTCTCTGGTATAATCTGTTCTAATGGAGGTAACACCAAATCACTGTTTTCACTGCTCAAGAACTTCAGCCAACCCCAGACTCCCTACCACCTCACCTGTATTCACCTGCTTTCTGTAACTCCCTCATGTTATTCTTTGCTGAAAAAATCCAAACAATTCACCAGCATCTCGGTTCACAATCCACCCCCATCAGTTTACCTGAACTTCCTCACCCTCTCACTCCTTCTCCTCCTTCCAGCTTCCCACCGCCTCAGAAATCTCAGATCTTATCCATAAGTCTAAGTCATCCACATATCAGCTGGACCCCCTCCCTACTGTTCTTGTTAAAGATTGCCTTCCTTCTCT
The DNA here is from genome assembly GCF_027579695.1 of Neoarius graeffei. Lineage (NCBI taxonomy): Eukaryota > Metazoa > Chordata > Actinopteri > Siluriformes > Ariidae > Neoarius > Neoarius graeffei. Next base: position 61,470,444 of record NC_083587.1, read on the forward strand.
GGTTCATCTCATCTCTGCCATCATCCTTTCCTCTCTTTCCACTGGAACTGTTCCTACGTCCTTTAAGACTGCTGCAATAACACCAATATTGAAAAAACCCGGTGCAGATCCTACCAACTTCAATAACCTACGCCCTATCTCTAATCTACCCTTCATTTCCAAAATTCTTGAAAAAAGAGTAGCTAATCAACTCCACTTCCATCTGTCTCACAACAACCTGTATGAACAGTTTCAGTCTGGTTTCTGTCCCCTCCATAGCACAGAAACGGCTCTAATCAAAATCACCAATGATCTCCTCATGGCAGCTGATTCTGGTTTACTCACTATCCTCATCCTCCTTGACCTGAGTGCAGCCTTCAATACCATTTATCACTTCACCCTCTTCAATAGATTAGCATCCATTGGTATCACTCACATCCCCCTTGACTGGTTTAAATCTTATCTTTCCTGCCACACTCAGTTCATTCAGCTTAAATCTTTCACATTCCACCCTTCCCCTGTCACTTCAGGTGTGCCCCAGGGCTCTGTCCTGGGGCCCCTCCTTTTCATCATTTATCTCCTTCCCCTTGGCAACATCTTCTGTAAATATAATATCAGTTTCCACTGCTATGCGGATGACACCCAGCTCTACCTCTCCAGTAAACCCACTTCCAACCTCCCACCCTCCTCCCTTACTGACTGCCTAGCAGAAATAAAAACCTGGTTCTCCTCCAACTTCCTCAAACTAAATAGTGACAAAACTGAGGTTCTCCTCATTGGCACCAAATCGTCACTATCCAAAATTGACAGTTTTTCTCTTTATATTGACAATTGCTCTGTCTCCCCCTCCCCACAGGTTAAGAGTCTGGGTGTCATCCTCGACAGCACACTTTCCTTCCAATCCCACATTAATAACATTACGCAATATCAACCATCTCCGCCCCTCCCTTACTCCCCATGCCACTGCTATTCTTGTCCACAGCCTCGTCACTTCTCGTCTGGATTACTGCAACTCCCTCCTCTCTGGTCTCCCTCACAAATCTGTCCATAAGATCCAACTGGTCCAGAATTCAGCTGCCCGCATCATCACCAGAACCCCCTCCATCCACCACATCATGCCCATCCTGCAGCAGCTCCACTGGCTCCCAGTCAAGTTTCAAATTGAATTCAAAACCCTTCTGTTAACTTTCAAGGCCATCCACAACCTCGCTCCCCCATATCTGTCCGATCTCCTCCATGTTGCCACTCCCTCTCGTTCCCTCAGATCTTCTTCTTCCATCCACTTGACTGTCCCCTCCGCCTGTCTCACCACCATGGGGAGCAGAGCTTTCAGCCGCTCTGCTCCCTGGCTTCGGAACTCATTACCTCCCGAACTTAGAAATATCAACTCCCTTCCACATTTCAAATCCTCACTCAAAACACACCTGTTCAAACTTGCTTTTCAACTTTAATCACTGCACTGTCAAATTTTTAATTTTGAATTGTAACTTGTTTTAATGTTTTTTTTTCTTTTTGTAATTTTAATGTGTATTTTATGGTTTGTCTTTCATTTTTGTACGGTGTCCTTGGGTGCTAGAAAGGCGCCTTTAAATAAATTTTTTTATTATTATTATTATTATCTCATCTCATCATCTCTAGCCGCTTTATCCTTCTACAGGGTCGCAGGCAAGCTGGAGCCTATCCCAGCTGACTATGGGCGAAAGGCGGGGTACACCCTGGACAAGTCGCCAGGTCATCACAGGGCTGACACATAGACACAGACAACCATTCACACCTACGGTCAATTTAGAGTCACCAGTTAACCTAACCTGCATGTCTTTGGACTGTGGGGGAAACCGGAGCACCCGGAGGAAACCCACGCGGACACGGGGAGAACATGCAAACTCCACACAGAAAGGCCCTCGCCAGCCCCGGGGCTCGAACCCAGGACCTTCTTGCTGTGAGGCAACAGCGCTAATCACTACACCACCGTGCCGCCCATTATTATTATTATTATTATTATTATTATTATCCAGTGATGCTGTTGACGACAGAGATTATGCTATCATTTTACTATAATTACAATTGTACCACAGAATAAAACATTTTAAAATAATAATATTGTATAAATACAGCGCCCTCCACAATTATTGGCACCCCTGGTTAAGATGTGTTAAAAGCCTTAAAATAAATTCGATTTTTATTGCAGAAGTATAATCTCACACTGAAAATTGTAGAAAAATGTAACCCTTAACTCAAGTGAATTAAAAAAAAAATCCTTGACTAAGAAATCATTATTTTTCATAAAATCACCTGTTCCACAATTATAACAAGTCCTAGAAAATAAATGTAATTGAAGCATTTCTGTCATTTTTACTGTAGCTTATAAAGTTGATCAGAGTATCTAGGAACCTTTCATTAGTAATTCATCACATCCTGTTTCCCTGGGGTATAAATATGATGTGACACAGAGGTCTATTTCTCTTATCCACTCTTCAACATGGGAAAGACAAGAGAACACACCATTCAAGTAAGGCAGATGTGTGTCGACCTTCATAAGTCAGGCAATGGCTACAAGAAAATAGCCACTCGCCTACACCGGCCCATATCTACAGTCAGAGGAATCATCAAGAAGTTTAAAACAACTGGAACAGTGGCAAACAAGCCTGGACGAGGATGCAAGTTTATCTTGCCACCACGCACAGTGAGGAGGATGGTAAGAGAAGTAAAAAGTTCTCCAAAGCTCACTGTTAGAGAATTGCATCAAAGAGTAGCATCTTGGGGTCACAAAGTCTCCGTAACAACCATCAGGCGCTATCTACATGCCAACAAGCTGTTTGGGAGACATGCATGGAAAAAGCCTTTTCTCACTTACAAGCATAAATGTAAATGTCTGGAGTTCGCTAAGCAGTACTGGGACTTCAACTGCGACTGTGTGCTTTGGTCAGATGAGACCAAGATAGAGCTTTTTGGCAACAAACACTAATACATCATGAAAGATGAGTATGCGGAAAAGCACCTCATGCCCACTGTGAAGTATGGGGGAGGATCGGTGATGCTGTGGGCCTGTTTCTCTTCCAAAGGCCCCAGGAACCTTGTTAGGGTGCATGGCATCATGAACTCTTTTTGAAATACCAGGACATTTTAAATCAAAATCTGGTGGCCTCTGCCCGAAAGCTGAAGATGGGTCGTCACTGGATCTTTCAGTAAGATAATGACCCTAAACATGTGGCCAAATCTACACAAAAATGGTTCACCAGACACAAAATCAAGCTCCTCCCATGGCCATCTCAGACCCCAGACCTCAACCCAGTTGAAAACCTGTGGGGTGAGCTGAAGAGGAGAGTGCATAGGAGAGGAACCAGGACTCTGGATGATTTAGAGAGATTGTGCAAAGAGGAATGGTCGAATATCCCTCTCTCTGTATTCTCTCATCTTGTGAAATGTTATAGGAGAATATTAAGTGCTGTCTTGTTGGCAAAAGGGAGTTGTACAAAGTATTAACATCAGGGGTGCCAATAATTGTGGCACACATGATTTCATGTAAAAGAATGATTTCTTAATGTGGGATTTTTTTCCCACTGAATAAATGCACTTGAATTAAAGGTTGGATTTTTCTCTTTTTTTGCATTGTTGTCCTATATTATTTTTTTTAAATGAATTTATTAGAAGCCTAAGAACATATTTTAACAAGGGGTGCCAATAATTGTGGAGGGCGCTGTAGATAATAGAAATCCATCCATTCATTATCCGTAACCGCTTATCCTGTGCAGGGTCACAGGTAAGCTGGAGCCTATCCCAGCTGACTACGGGCGAAAGGCAGGGTACACCCTGGACAAGTCGCCAGGTCATCACAGGGCTGACACATAGACACAGACAACCATTCACACTCACATTCACACCTACGCTCAATTTAGAGTCACCAGTTATCCTAACCTGCATGTCTTTGGATTGTGGGGGAAACTGGAGCACCCGGAGGAAACCCACGCGGACACGGGGAGAACATGCAAACTCCACACAGAAAGGCCCCCGTCGGCCACTAGGCTTGAACCCAGAACCTTCTTGCTGTGAGGCGACAGTGCTAACCACTACACCAACATGCCACCTGTACTAGAAATTATTTTCATTTTTTTTAATCAATAATATGTATCTGTTCCAGTACTTTTGCCACATAGGGTTGAATATAAATACTTAAAAAATGGGAAAATTTGTTCAAATGGAACATAATAATAATAATAATAATAATAATAAGTGTTGCCAGGCAAAACAAACCTCGCCCGGTTGCATTTATGATGAATATGAAGGAAGATATCGCAAAAAAAAAAAAAAAAGGTACCTTATGGGTACATGTGGCTACTGCTTATAAATAAAATCATTTTCTGATCCCATGTCCATACAGTAACATTGCTTGTAAAACTGCATGCCCGATCGTCCCAGATGACTAAAGTCTGTGCAAGGACGAGTAAAACGTTAATGGTACTCGTCCGATCGGACGACAAAAGTAAGTGCTGGCAACCTAAACAACACAGGCAACCATTCCGTGGTGCACGTTTGAACTGTCAGTCCGGCAGTTGCATATTATTATTATTATTATTATGTAAAGTGAATCACGCATCATGACATCTGACTCCTCCTCAAAACAAAGTTCACCTGTGTCTATCGAAAATCTTGTTTTCCTGGACTGGTTCCTGTATAAAATTAATCCTACCAAAGGTCAGAGACATTGACTGTATGCTCACTCTGCGCTAAGAGAGCAGGGAACCAGTCTAAAGTAGCTCGTCTTGTTTCACGGGAAATGCATTAAAAAGTTTTATTCATCAACACAACAATATATAAAAGTACAAAATATTGTGAGGAAATCATTCAAATTTCCTTGTTTTTGGTTATAATTTGTCGAAGTACAAGTGTGTTCGAGTGTACTGGAAAAGCTCGGCTCAGAGGGGCCCACGTAATGACGTGCTTATACCAATTGGCTAAGGGCGACGAGGGTCAAGGACATCGTGTGCCAGCAGCGCGGTTGAAGAGGGCAGGTGTCAAACTCAGAACTTTTATATCACGATTGGAGTTAATAATAAACAATATCACTGAATGATGTTTCTTACCTCTAACCATATATATATATATATATATATATATATATATATATATATATATATATATATCGGAGTTTGCATGTTCTCCCCGTGTCCGCGTGGGTTTCCTCCGGGTGCTCCGGTTTCCCCCACAGTCCAAAGACATGCAGGTTAGGTTAACTGGTGACTCTAAATTGAGCGTAGGTGTGAATGTGAGTGTGAATGGTTGTCTGTGTCTATGTGTCAGCCCTGTGATGACCTGGCGACTTGTCCAGGGTGTACCCCGCCTTTCGCCCGTAGTCAGCTGGGATAGGCTCCAGCTTGCCTGCGACCCTGAACAGGATAAAGCGGCTAGAGATAATGAGATGAGATGAGATTATATATATATATATATATATATATATATATATATATATAAAATGTATTTATTTATTTATTATTTTTGATGGTTTCATATATTTCGTCATGATATTTTTATTTTCTAAACATTTATCAACATACTGCCATTGTGGCACGGGAGCCTGTGATTGGTGGACAGCCGACAAAGGGCGTCTCCCATTAGTTGTAAATCATGACATAAAAATCATAAACACATACGGGACCCGCTGATTGGCTGTTCACATACTGAAGCCAAGCGGAGATGTCCGGCATCTGTTGCTGTTGTCCGAAGAAAACTCCAGCTGAAAAATCTCTACTACTGGATGACTTGGACGGTCTTAGTCAGGAAGAAACGAAGAAAAAAAATCAACTGCATTCTGTTCTCTCCAAAATAAAATAAAGCTCTGGGCAAGTTGAATTGTTTTTTGGGCGAGTATGTTTTGGGTGCTGCTTGCCCATTGGGTAAGTCAGGCTGGGAGATTTTTTTTTGAAGATTGAGTAAATATAGCATATATATTTACTCTATGAGGCAGTAGCCACAAAAATGAAGCGTGAAAACGAACAATTTAAAAATCACAGAAGTAAAATATACCAAGTGTCTGTACTTTATATTATTCTACTCTTACCTCTTACAGTTTTCGAAAGAAACCTCCGAACCGAGGCTGACACACACACGCTGCCGCCATGACCCAAACTCTTATTTCCCGGAAATGGCCTGGCGCTAGAGCTCAGTGGAACACACTTTCCCTCTGTAATAAGTATAAACATGTCTGAAAGCGATTTCTTTAGTCTTGTCGATTTATTTTGAATGGTGAACTGAGTTGTATACACTCACCGGCCATTTTAATCCGAACGCGTGTATATGCATGCGCAGTACACAATCGTTACACTCTTAGAGTCTTACAGCATGATGACGTAGTGGCTAGCGCCTCTATATGAGGCAGTAGCCACAACAAAAACAATTTTGACCTTTTTGGTGACCTTGACCGGATGACCCTCAAAATAATAGAGGTTCTGTTTGAGACCAATGCTCATCTATCCTGAAAGTTTCATGAAGATTGATTCAGCTGTTTTCCCATAATATTGTTAACAAAAAAACAAAGAAACCCGACTGAAAATAATACCTTGCCTCCTGGTGGACTCCATCCCGGGTGAGGTAATAATAATAATGAACTAAGGACTTGCTGTGTGAATTATTTTTTTTTCTCATTTTATTATTAAGTGCCAATTATTCTAGTATAAATTAGTTCCAGTACCAGATTTATCAGCTGTCTGAATAATATAATATGATACAGTATATTATCTCCAAAAGCCTCTCTTGGGGATTCTCCAGGTGTGTGCAGGTGTGTGTGCAGGTCAAAATTGAGCTAAACATTCTCCTTTTAATATAAATATGACTTTAAAGAGAGATGAGTGCGTGAAGAATCTTTGTGGAACAACATACAGTATATTCTATAAAATAGGACACCTATGAAGCGTGCACATGTGTATATGATGAATGGGCAGGGTAACATGTGGATGTGTGTGTGTGTTTGGGTGTGTAGGTGAGGTCGCAGGTGAGTGCGGTGACCCAGGAACACCAGCTCACGCCACACGGGAAGAAGGAACCTTTCATCAGCGTGTTAAATTCCGCTTCACCTGCGCCACGGGCCACATGCTGTATGGCTCAGCCGAGCGCATCTGCTTTCCCAATGGCACCTGGTCAGGAAAACAGCCCATCTGCAAACGTAAGACCATCTCCTCTCTCTCTCTCTCTCTCTCTCTCTCTCTCTCCCTCTCTCTCTCTCTCTCTCTCTCTCTCGGTTTTAAAGAATATTCTTCTTATATCACATGACACGATGGTCCACAAATACGTTGAAATATATTTCAGTGGTCCACAAATTTGAAAAAGAAAAACAGAAATGAAGCTGTTTGATTTCAAAAACGAGACGCATGTAAATCACAGATTTACATATATGAATTGCAAATTAGCGTACCCTGCTTAGAATATTCCTCCAACATTTTTTTCATCCATAAATTAAAGTCCGTGTGCAACAGAACATCAGTAATTAGTCTGAGAGACAGATTGTATGGTACCACACAAGAACTCCCATCATCCCCTGCTCGTATATATGACAGGACCTCATATATTTAAAATTATGATTAATTGAAAATCGTTGTGGCACCAGGTATTTAACTGAGCTGGCAATGCATCTTTTGGTGGCAGGGCAGATTAACTAATTAAGAGAAGCACTAATTACAGCTATTTTAGTGACCATTTGAACTGCTTTGGTTGTCAATTTTGAAAGTGATCTAATGGGAGCACACCATCCTACTGTGCCTAATTAATCTACCCATGTTCCTGTCAGCAAAAAAAAAATGGAGGATCTGAGGTATTTTGGATATTAGCATGTGTGGAAATTCCCACATGCTAATATCCAGTTAGAGGGAATCATTTTAATGATTTTTGGTGTAAATTTACAGCATTTTGTAGATAAGCTTTTCCAGAGCAACTAGAAAAGTGCCTTTTTGAATGTGCTTATGGTACAGATGCCAGTTCTAGCATAAATAGGGTATGGTTTAGGAATGGCACAAAAAATTTGAAACCCTGTCAGAGAGGGGTTAGTGTGAGAGGTGGTACAGCAGAGAGAAAAGGACTCGTACTAGTTCTTTTTTTTTCTTGCACTGAAAAAAATATTGGTACACAAGTTTGTGGTTATCTATCCAGATCCATTATGTGAAGTTGAAAAAGCAAATAAAAACCTGAATGGAGAAGTCCAAAACTTAGACCTAAATATCACCAAAAAACTACATCTTACTTAATTTGGCTGAGGCTTTGAACCAGAGTAGGTCAGTAGTTGAGGGTCAAGGGTCATGCTCAAGGACCCAACAGAGGCTGCTTGGTGGTGCTTGGATTTGAATTCATGACCTTCTGATCTGAAGCCTTAAAAATCAAGCTACCACTGGGCTCAAGTAGACAAAAGTCTAAGGTGAAAACATTAGACTACTGAGAATGATGAGAGATGAAAAAGCAAAAGCTAACTTAGGGGATGTAATACCCTTACGACTGAAATCAAGAAAACCTTTCTATAGCTCCCAAAAAGACAATTTTAACATCAAAGAGGCCTGGAAAGAAGAATGGAGGGAACACCCCCCTACAGGCGGTGACCTAGTCACTGACCCCACTGAACCACTGCCTGGTTTTAACCATTTTACCAGAAAGCAGTGGACACAAGCCAACAGGCTACGGTTACGGCATGGCAGAAGAGCAGCCACCCTGCACCACTGGAGCTACCGTGACTCCCCCACATGCCCAGCATGTGGTATTTCCCCACAAGACACAGACCACCTAGTGTTGCACTGTCCAGTCATGGCAGTACCTGGGGAGTACAGGATGATCCACCAAACTGGCCAAAGTTGAATTGATTGGATTGCAAACAAATTTGGAGGTGTGAGAAAAAAACAAATACAACTCCTACTAGGGGATGCAGTGAGATGGGGAAGCCATAACCTAATGGTTAGAGAAGCAGCTTTGGGACCAAAAGGTTGCCAGTCCAATTCCCTGGACCAGCACTTAACCCTCAACTGCTCCCCAGGCTGCCCACTGCTGTAGATATGTCAGTGTTTTGTTGTGCATCCCTCTGGATAAGCGCGTCTGCTAAATGGCTGAAATATAATGAGATAGTCTGAACATACTCATGGCCACAGAGAACATTCAAATATTGGTGTTTGGACAAATGAATAAATGAAAGAACTTCTCAATTGAGTGGATGAAAGCAACATAGGATGCAGTCTGTGGATGCAGACCCTACAAAGGGAGTAGGGAGTAGGACAGCATGTTGGATGCAGGATAGAACACAAAGGGAAGTGGGAAAAATGAAACATGCAGCCTGTAACTTTAGAACAAGAGACAGATTCCTAAACCAAACACACTATGAGGATGATGATCAGTGGGTGTGACCAGTGTAGGAATGAGTGAAATGGGCTGAAGAGGGTCCCATCAAATTGTTACTCTCCCAACTTACCCTGTTTCAGTTCTGTTTTTAGCACAACCTTGTAGTCTTGCTCTCATTACTTGCCCTGAGAGGAACCCCAAACACCATCTTCAGGTTTGCTCCATTAATGTTTTAGTGCAAGTCAAGTTTGCTTGATGACCCCTTGAAGAGCCAAGGGATTGAGTCAACATAGGAGTAGAACTTGCTCAAAAATAATCAGGATCTGAAGCTATTTCATTTTAGGATGTGGAAAAAGTGCTTGTTATCAAAGGCAAATGTACTCCTATTGTAAAACCTGTTCATTGCCGTTCCTTACTTCCTTTGTTCAGCAAGTGGCCACTTGTGCAAGTTGGTAAAGGCAAGTTGTAGTATTGTAGTACTTGAGACCGGTCTCAAAACCACTTCATGAAGGTCTCGGAATCAACCACATTTTTACTCGGTCTTATCTCAGTCTGGGACAAGGAGGACTCAGGATTTTATTTCAAGAACAATCAAGACGACAACTGCAGGGATCTCATTAAATTGCCTATGCATTGTCTGATTTATTTGTTTACATCATTATTGTGATTGGATGTGAAACTTCCTGCTTCAAATGCAACCAATAGCATCACTCATTGCTAATTCGAAATGTTCGTTACTGTTAACGGCCATTACCCCTCCCCGCTCCTTCATACCCACTGATCTGGTCCTGGTCTTGACTCAGTCTCACCCTGACTTGGTCTTGGTCTTGACTTGGTCTCAACCCCTCAAAGTCTTGATCTTGTCTTGGTCTCGATGCACTCTGGTCTTGGTCATGGCTTGGTCTTGGTTTAGGTGGTCTTGATTACACCAGCAAGTTGTCAAGGGAATCTTAATGATGGGAAAAAGCAAAGAAGCAAGGTATCTCTGTCTGAAACAGTGCCCTAATCTCTATTCCCTACAAAGTGCAACATGCACTGTGTTGTGACGTGACTCAAGTACATCATTTGGACAAAATACTACATTGTGGTACATTGTCAGATCTCAGGAGTGCACCAGAGATTCTACCTTATACTTCCAGATATGATTATAAAATGGCAGGACTTATTAACTCAGACACTGTATTGTGGATGGAGTGTGGCTTTTAGACATACTAACACCTAATGACTAACATCTGATACTGATTTATTCAAACAGTACACAGTACTATGTATTATCATTTTAATGCTTGTACGGAAGCGTGATGGGGCATTACGCTGTGAAGCTGATTTTCTCAAATTGTATTATAAAGGTAGTGGATTTTTTTTTTTTTTTGCCTTTGCTGTCCATAAAGTCTTTTTCTGGTTCTGACGCAGATTTACACATTGTTAACCTGAGGGTTATGAACTCTCTGGAGCCTACACATTTTTGCTACATGACTTTGATCCAGCAGTGTGTCACGCATTAAATCCTATCATACCCTGGGAGATTTCCTGACACATTTAAACCCTACAATTTAACACTCATGCTCTGTTCACTATGTAGCAATAAATCTCTCAGGATAATAAAGTATAAAGTCTTTTACAATTTCATAGTGGTTTTTTTAATACCCTATATCATACATCTATACTGCTTGCTGCTCTTTGCGTAAAATGACCTGATAATTAACTCTGGAATTTGAGTTTGAATTTAAATACGAAAAGGTAAAAGGTATAAGATCCACTTTTAATAAAAATAAAATGGATGAGAGTTAAGGTTTGAGTCACTCAACCTCATAATAAGCGACTGGATTAAATTTTGATGAAAAAGTGAATTTAATAAGACTGGTTAACCTGAAATGGTGTGTTTCTCCCAAAAGATTCCTGAAATTCGAAATTACTTGATTGATATTTATCCTGAAATTGTTATTTGGTTTAAATGGAAGCAGATGCTTTTGATAATTATGCTGTAATTGCAACCTGATGAAGCTGTTCTACAAACACACTGCTAATATTATTCTCTCTCTCTCTTTTTTCTTTCTCTCCCTTTTGCTGTCATTCTATGAAAGTTTCACTCTCTCCCTGACTCATTGCTGTGTTTCTGTATAAAACTCTCAGTGGTTTCCTCAATCCATCTGTTTTCCTTCTATATCTCTCCATCTCTCTCACATACATACATGCGCTCTCATTTATTTCTATATAAATCTGTTTTCTATCTCCATTTATATTCATTTCTCTCTCCGAGTCTTGCTCTCGTTCTCTGCCCCTCCCTCTCTCTCTCGCCCTGCTTTCCTAACACTCTCTACCAATCTTTCCATCTGTCTTGTTTTCTATCTCTCTATGTGTTCCTTTCTCCGTCTCTCTCTCTCTCTCTCTCTCTCTCTAATTCCAAATTCACACACAACCATACATGCAGTGAAATGCTTTCTATGACTGTAGAATGTACGTAGGCCAGAATTTACTTGTATACAAGTAGAAAAGGAAAAATAGAAAAATATAACAATATAAAATATAACATAAGGCCATTTATCTCTCCCTCTCTCTTTAGCGGTTCAGTGTGGTAACCCAGGCAGTCCAGCTAATGGCCGTGTCTCCCATGCGAACTCCATGTCTTTCTCTCATTCTGTTGTTTATTCCTGCTCTGATGGTTATCGTCTCTCCGGTATGGCCTCAAGGGTCTGCCTGCCCAACGCCACCTGGTCCGGCTCCGAACCCAACTGCACATGTAAGTGTGTGTGTGTGTGTGTGTGAGATAGAATTTTCCATTCACACCCATACATAATTTCCTGCACCGCAGCATCTGTCCATCCATGCAAGTTCACCAGCTAGCTAATGACAATGCACTGCAAAATATTGGCATGCGAAATAACTTTCTCAAATATTCATATCATAAAATTTCATTTTTTATGCTGTCTATCACTGATTCTTTGAACTATAAACAGTATTTATGGAAATACTTAAGTATATAAATGTTCTCCTTATGCTTGGAGGCCTTGCTGATGGACAACGTGTCCATATTGGGAGTGTAAATACTGTAAGACAATCCCTGTGTCTGAAATCACTCGCTCATTCACTACTCCCTACTCACTATCTCGGGAATTCTATATAGAGGACAATATAGTGAGCTCATTGGTAAAATGGACAAAAAAAAAAACTTTCGGATACGACTCCACCATGCCGTTATTTACGTCATTACTGTCGCACAGTTAAAACGTGCCAGATCAGTCGGCTGATGGGTTTTCAAAATGTTAAATGCACGCGTGTGTTTTTGTGATAAATCCATATTATACTGAGCGTAATTCCTACATTAATGAATACAAAGTACTTTGTGTCTGCTGCAACTTTCAGTTCTTTTAAATAAAGCTGAATACTTTCTTTCTTCCTTGCCTTTTATTCAATCAAATTTGTGGCTTTTGATTAATTCCTCACTCTGCACTCTAACGTTTATTCTGTTCTCTGCCATTTTTCTTTCAGCGTGACTGCAATGCATGATGATATTGCTTGGTTCGTGACCATCAGTTGTCCACTACTTTTCACAATGTATTGTGGAATACTATAATTTCACTCTGTATAGGGTGTAATAATTCTCACTATACATCCGGACAGCACTACAAAACGGCGACCTCACTAGGCTATATAGTCCACTATATAGTGAGTAGTGAGTGATTTTGGACACAGCGAATGTTTGATCAGTCATTTTAAGACTCTTATCTTGTAACACTCTCAGAAAATAAATATTTTTATTTTTTTCGCGGTCCGGTTTCCATCAAAGCTTGCGCTCTGATTGGCTGGCGAGCGGGTCCGTATCCTACGGTACGGACCCCAGTTACGTACCTCTGGAGACTCTCTCATTCACAACAACAACAAACATAGTAGCATTTTTTTGTCAACATTTATCTTTTTTTTTATAAGATTATCAAAAATCTTGTAAATTTTTGCCAGCATTTCTCAGGAGAATAGCATTAATTTTACAGCATGGATAGCGATAACGACAGTCTTCACAGTGAAAGCAGGTTTTACTACCCTGAGGAAGAAGAAATAAAAGAAAACATTTCAGGAGAAAGCTAAAAACCTGTAACTGTTGCTAACACTGAGCAAAAACATGACTGAATCCTGAATGACTCAATTTTGTATAAATAGGGGACTACATAGGCGGCAACATAGACATCCAAATACATAGACGGAGCATCCAATGTAAATTCTAAAAGCGCTGACGAGACGCGGGGCCGCCATCTTGGAGCGGTGATCCGCTGCACTCAGTGTAATTCTAAATACATTAGATATAAACAGCTTAACGTTTTTCTATCGGCTACAACCACCAATCTGTTGCAAATAAAATGCGGTTTTAACAATCTAAATCCATTATAATGATTCAAATGTGTGTATGTTTTCTTTAAATAGATTGTTAAGAACATATCAAAGGGGAAATTAATGATGTCAGTGAATTTATAAGAGATGGCGAAGTGTAATCTTGTAGCATTTCCTCTACTGTTATTTACAGGTTACTTTAACCGACAAACTTTTTTTTTTTGAAACCGTGAAAAATTTGACAGGTTAACGTAGGTTAACAGCCCTACCCCTGACACAATCTAGACTGTACATTTATACACTTTGGCGTTCACAATCATCATAATTTCTTCATCATTTATTTCGACTTTATCATATTTAATTTCATTCATGTCTATTATTGTCATACTCTTATGTATCAGACTAGTGCTACCTGATGACAATTTAAGTCTCTTAGCTCCTTCTCTTAGCTCCTTCTCAGCTCTGGTAATATACTATTTTAAAAAAACAACAAATAGTACAGTAATGTTAAATCTTACTTGTGAAAAGTAATCCCCCTGCTTCTGTTTGAAACGGTTCGCTCATTTGAGCAGGAGTACGCTGAGCACCAGCCTGGCATCTTGTCTCTTGTCTTCTTCTTCAGTCGTGCAGTAATAGACGGTACTTTTTTTTTATTATTTCCCAAAACATTCAAAATACAAACAAATAGAGCACCATATATATACAGATCCAAAAACATAAAAAGAGTAAAACACACACATAGCAATAAAGTAAAAAATATGAACAAGAAAGGGGTTACTTAACTATCTTTACATATGTTAATCGAGTAAATCAAAGTCATCCAAAAAAGATATAAAATAACCAACATCCTTATTTTCAACTAACTTTAGAGATTTGGCAAAAAGCTTGAGGTCATTCTTCCAGTGTGTAACATAAGGTTTAGTTTTAAAAAAACAACATTTGTGAATAAAGTGTTTACCTAAAAGTAGTAAATTATTAATACCATATTCAATTTTGTTATTATTTAAAAACACTCCAAATTTAATTTCTTTAATGGATAAAGGGGCAAACTGAATCCCCCTAGACTAATAGACGGTACCTTGATATCTCGCGCTTTCTCACCACTCCAAGATGGCGACCGTATTTCTCGCGTCAGAACAGCCAACTCTCCGTCTATGTATTAGGATGTCTATGGGCGGCAAAATGTAGGTTTTTTTTCCTGCCATGGAAGTGCACTTGTATACCGAGGAGGAAGCAATTTGCATTACAGCCGTGAATGAGGATTCAAAATGGCGGCTCGGCTCGGTTTTCCCTTTCGGGCGCTCTCGTTTTCTGTTAGAATTTGGTAAAGAAAAAAATAAATATATTATTTACCGGCGGCACGGTGGTGTAGTGGTTAGCGCTGTCGCCTCACAGCAAGAAGGTCCGGGTTCAAGCCCCGTGGCCGGCGAGGGCCTTTCTGTGCGGAGTTTGCATGGTGTCCACGTGGGTTTCCTCCGGGTGC
Organism: Neoarius graeffei; assembly: GCF_027579695.1. Classification (NCBI taxonomy): domain Eukaryota; kingdom Metazoa; phylum Chordata; class Actinopteri; order Siluriformes; family Ariidae; genus Neoarius; species Neoarius graeffei. The sequence goes on from NC_083587.1 coordinate 61,485,532, forward strand.
TCCGGAGCACCCGGAGGAAACCCATGCGGACACGGGGAGAACATGCAAACTCCACACAGAAAGGCCCTCGCTGGCCACGGGGCTTGAACCCGGACCTTCTTGCTGTGAGGCGACAGCGCTAACCACTACACCACGATGCCGCCCTAGCCTGGAAATCTCATCTCATCTCATTATCTCTAGCCGCTTTATCCTTCTACAGGGTCGCAGGCAAGCTGGAGCCTATCCCAGCTGACTACGGGCGAAAGGCGGGGTACACCCTGGACAAGTCGCCAGGTCATCACAGGGCTGACACATAGACACAGACAACCATTCACACTCACATTCACACCTACGGTCAATTTAGAGTCACCAGTTAACCTAACCTGCATGTCTTTGGACTGTGGGGGAAACCGGAGCACCCGGAGGAAACCCACACGGACACGGGGAGAACATGCAAACTCCACACAGAAAGGCCCTCGCCGGCCACGGGGCTCGAACCCAGGACCTTCTTGCTGTGAGGCGACAGTGCTAACCACTACACCACCGTGCCGCCCAGCCTGGAAATCAATAAATTAAATAAAATCAACTCACATCTGTACAGTAATGACGGATGTGAACCTGAAAGATAGCGTCATCAGGAATTGTCCAATCGCAGCCTCAGATACACCAGATTGCGCATAACACAAGCACGTAAGTGCAAGCTCTCCTGGAACCCATACAGATGGCACTGCAGTGTGTGCAGTTTAAAAAACTGCTTTAAAATGAGGGGCTATCAGTGCACTTTGGGTGACTTTAAACCAGACTGAAATCACCCCGGCGGCACGGTGGTGTAGTGGTTAGCGCTATCGCCTCACAGCAAGAAGGTCCGGGTTCGAGCCCCGTGGCCGGCGAGGGCCTTTCTGTGCGGAGTTTGCATGTTCTCCCCGTGTCCGCGTGGGTTTCCTCCGGGTGCTCCGGTTTCCCCCACAGTCCAAAGACATGCAGGTTAGGTTAACTGGTGACTCTAAATTGAGCGTAGGTGTGAATGTGAGTGTGAATGGTTGTCTGTGTCTATGTGTCAGCCCTGTGATGACCTGGCGACTTGTCCAGGGTGTACCCCGCCTTTCGCCCGTAGTCAGCTGGGATAGGCTCCAGCTTGCCTGCGACCCTGTAGAAGGATAAAGCGGCTAGAGATAATGAGATGAGATGAGATATTATTTACCAGCTTAAGGTCGGTCCGTATGGTGAAATACCGTGACCTCGGCCTCCCAGCTGGTAAATAACATATATATAATTTACCAGCTGGGAGGTCCATATCGTGAAATACTGTGACTGAGGTCTTGAAAATACTGACCAAGGCCCTCTGTGCCGAGGTCAGTATTTAAGGCCGAGGTCACGGTATTTCACGATATGGACCCGCCTTAAGCTGGTAAATAATATATTTATTTTTTTCTTTACCAAATTCTAACAGAAAACGAGAGTGCCTGAAAGGGAAACCATATTTAGAACAAACCTGCTACAAGCTTGTTTTCAACTTTCTCCTGAAATGTTTTCTTTTATTTCGTCTTCCTCAGGGTAGTAAAACTCGCTTTCACTGTGAACACTGTCGTTATCGCTATCCATGCTGTAAAATTAATGCTATTATACTGAGAAATGCGAAAATAAATGTTGACAAAAAATTGCTACTATGTTTGTTGTTGTTGTGAACGAGTGAGTCGCCAAAGGTCCGTAACCAGAGTCCAGATCGTAGGATTCTGGACCGCTCGCGAGCCAATCAGAGCGCAGGATTTGATAGAAACCGGACCACGAAAAAAATTAAGTATATTATTGTACACAGCAAAATCTCCAGTGTTGAATTAACACCCAGAGTGTTGATTTAACACCCTACTGTGTTTATATGTGTCCAATTGGACACAAATAAACTCTGAAAGTGTTAATTCAACACTGGGGAATTTGCTGTGTACCTTTAAGGCTACAATGGCTTGTCATTGGGTCAGTACCTTCTAAGGTACTTATTTGTACCCTTTATATATGGCGTAGGAATATATATGTACCTTTTTGGCCCTAAAAAGGTACACATACTTACCTTGAGGACCAGTAATAAGCCCTAAGGGGTACAGTAGTGTAGCTTGTACCATAGGGTGTAGAAATGGACTCCTCCTGTAAACCTATTTTTAACAGTCTACTATCAGGTCAAAAATGAAAGTAAATACAATTAATAATGGTTGTTTTCATGCTAATGTGAGAAAACACACCATTAAAGCACAAGTCACACACTCAGAAAAAAATCAGTTGTCTTTTTTGTTGATATTTTTTTCTAAATTTGAACACAATATAAAGGTTAAACGGTTAAACCACTTACAACTGGTTTGATCAGAACTAACGACTCTATGCAGAACTCGGGTAATTGTGTGCTGCTTATTTTGCATGAGCTCTCTTTAATGAAAAGCAATTTATTGCTTGCTTTGCCCTGAATAATAGCTGGATGGCCTGACATGCGCGCTCAATCTTTGACCGATGCATAATGTAAGATTGATGTTGGCGTAGAGACAAAATAATGAAGAGCTTGGCCATGGTGAATTTCAATAGGCCACTTCACTGGCATTAGGACACCTCCCATGATGCAATGCACTTTGTTAGTAGATGAAGTGGAGAGATTAATGTGGGACGTGAGCTGGGGAGCGATAAAGTACGCGCACGTGTTTGCTAATGGATGCAGTTTGGCTACAAAACGCTCCATTACGGAGTCGTAGAAAGGGACAGGGTGCCCTCTTGTGCCCAGGAGGTCAACGATACTAATTATTTATCAAGAAAAGAAGAAGCAAAAAGCAGTTTGAAGGAAAAAGGGCTTGAAAGAACCGTAAAGGTGGAGATCTGAGAGTTTACATGAATTCTAGATAGAAAGCGGAAGCTTTGGACGTCCCCAGTAGTAATTAGTGTAGGCATCATTCGACTATCAGGGACTGAGAACTTCCACCCAAATGAAGCTGTATTTTCGGGTATTAATTATCGATCAGCATGCGGCCGTTTAGCTCCGTGTACACAAGCGGAGTTGCTTGTGAAGTCAGGCTGTGAGTGGGTTCAGTGAACAGATGGGTTCGTTAATGGCATGCTAATGAAAGTTTCATCTTACAAATATGTGAATAATGTGATGAGCCGGCACACAGGACATGATTAATAAACGAGCAAGGAGAATACAATCAGGTCATTAGAGGGAGGGAGGGAGGGAGGTGAGGAGAGGAGAGGAGAGGAGAGGAGAGGAGAGGAGTGACAGACAGACAGGAAAGAAAAAGAGAAGGAGAGAGAGAGAGAGACAGAAAGAGGAAGACACAAGGGCCAAGACAGCGTCAGATATGTCTGTGTAGTTGAATTCTCATGAACTTATCTGACCTTCATGAGCACACGAAGCCAGTAACAGTGAAATAGGATGAAAAGAATATTATGAGGTTTCTGTAGCTGAAGTTTTAGAATGTAGAAGGTGATGTCGAATGGCAATAAAGCAAGATACTCTTCTTCTTCTTCTTCTTCTTTCAGCTGTTCTTGTTAGGGGTCACGACAGCAGATAATGTCCCTCCATCTCCTCCTGTCCTCTGTATCTTTTTTTTGTCGCACCAACCGTCCTCATGTCCTTCTTCGCCACATCCATAAATCTCATAATAATCTCATGATAATACAGATAGAAATTATATTTTTGCTGATTTCTTGCAAAATTTAAAGCTAGACGGCCTTTCCAGTTCATAAAATCGGTGAAATTTAGTTCCCTCTGAAATGTGGTCATTGTGATATATGTTTATTTCTGTAATATCTCACAAAATATCAGGCCATTCTGTGGCTGGGAAGTTATTTAATTTGAAGGGATTAAAGCAAATAATGTGGAAAATGCATATTCATTACATCTGCAATAAGGTATCGAGAAATATTGGACTCATAAATCATATCATATCTCAAAAATCATATCTTGCTTTCCGTTACTGTAGTCGGTCTCTCCTGTTTCAAAGTTGTATCCCACAATGCCTTGCGTGAACAGGGAAAGCGCATCACATGAAGCATGACGTAGTATCTTGTATTGGGTCATGGTGAAGCAGGAAAAAATAGCGGAGAATTTAGGGCCACGTGGCCCTAAATTCATTAACTGTTCTTTTTTTTTTTAATAATAATAAAATTGGAAGTCTCTGATTTGAATTCAGTAGCTTACGGTCCACTAAACAAAAATAATCGGGTGTCGGGGAAAATTCTTTTTATGACCTACACTTGAAAAATCTGAAAGGCAGTCTACCTTTAAATCTTTATCGTGTTCCAAGTATCTATTGCCGCTTTTCCACTACCAACGCGGCTGAGTCGGGCTGAGCCGTGCCGTGCTGAGTTGGGCTGAGTCGAGCTGAGTGGGGCTGTTGGAGTTGCATTTCGACTACAACCGCACTGAACCGTGCTGGCTGGAAGTGGGTGGACACATTGGGTGGAGTTAGTGAAAGTGGGTGGACGTCACGTGATGTCGTTAGGCGGCGCAAACAGTGACATCAGTGACCTTTTAAGCGGTAGTCTCACGACCCGGATAGTAAACAATAAACATGGAGGACATGGAGTCGTTAGTGTTGCTGGTCTTGGTGCTGTGGCTTGTTGTCGCCGACAACGCCAACAGATACTGGCAAGAGCGTATAGATGAGGAGAGGCGCATAAGGCTTCAGAAATTCTCGTAATTCGTAATTCTTCTTCTTCCGGGTTTACGGTGTTTACAGATCCCAGCGTGCTCGCGGGGTGTGTGTTGGCATGTGAGGACACTCCTCCTCACCAATCAGTGCACAGGGGAGTGTCTGCTCACGCCCCTAGCCCCACTCGGCTCGGTTTGGCTCGCTTCAGCCCCACTCCAAAACCGTGCGAGTTTTGGGTGCTGAGTAGGGCTGAAGCGAGCTGAGTCGTGCTGCTCTGAGGTAGTCGAAACGCGAGCCGTGTCGGGCTGAAGTGAGCTGAAAAAGGGTAGTGGAAAAGGCCATATATCTGTATCTCTGTTCTGATTTGAATACAAAGTGGGCATGGTGTCAACTAGAAGAGGTTTAAGTGGGCCTCAGAAACAACACGAGCAATAAATAAATAAATAAATAAATAAAGCCCAGATGAAGAAATGTCAGCATGGTGTATGAATTCTGTCTCTGGCTTTCAGTTCCTCAACCTCAGCTACATCGCTTGAGTTTATAATTGAGCTCAACTTTATTTTATTTCAAGATTTTGCCCAATGTTTCATTTGTCCCAGGCTTTTTCAAAAACATAAACAAACTATTCACCTACTAGCCACAACAACCCAAGCTACAAAAAAGCTAAAAAGCCAAAACAGGTACTTTTCACACTTCTAACATATAACTAATAAGTATATCATTCTGGAAAAATCCGTCTGCTTACATTTTTATGGCAGGCACAATTAAATATATGTTCTTGTTAAACACTAATCCACCAGGAGGAATCCAGCTATGCTAACGGTTTTCCCTGTTCAACAGTGATAAGCTGTGGTGATCCAGGCATCCCGGCCAATGGGCTGCGCTTCGGCGAGGCCTTCACCGTTGGCCAGAACGTCACCTACGCATGCCAGCCAGGGTTCCTGATGGAGAACTCCAGCATCAGCATCCAAACCTGCACCCATAATGGAACCTGGAGTGGCACCTTACCCACCTGCCAAGGTAGGCTCTTTAAACTGGTTCCATTTTAGATCTAATTTTATATATATATTTTTGGAAATGTATAAATAAATAAAGACTTCCTAATCACAAATAGTGCCATAATTCATTTAGTGGATTATAAATCTGTATTCTAACCGCAAATACAGTTAATGGACAAGCACTTTGAAATTAAATGACTTTCATTTATCGAAAAAAAGACAGGAAAATATGTTAATTTGATGCCCAAGGACTTTCGCATCGCTACATCTGAAATAAAGTGTACGTATAATACCTATATATAGTACGTATAATCTGACACATGTATATTTGTGGCAGCACGGTGGTGTAGTGGTTAGCACGGTCGCCTCACAGCAAGAAGGTTCCGGGTTCGAACCCAGCAGCTGGCGAGGGCCTTTCTGTGTGGAGTTTGCATGTTCTCCCCGTGTCTGTGTGGGTTTCCTCCGGGTGCTCCGGTTTCCCCCACAGTCCAAAGACATGCAGGTTAGGTTAACGTGGGGCGACCTTGGGCTGAAGTGCCCTTGAGCAAGGTACCGAACCCCTGACTGCTCCCCGGGTGCTCTGGGTGCGTGTGTTCACTGCTTCAGATGGGTTAAATGCAGAGGATGAATTTCACTGTGCTTGAAGTGTGCATGTGACAAATAAAGGTTTCTTCTTCATATTCCTGTATTCATTTAAAGGTGCCGACTGCAAAGTCATCTGAATTTTTTTTTTTTATTGTGCATGCCATTTTCCTCTGTCTCGCAAGAACAATATCATGTGGACGAACAAGATGTGATCATTTTGATGTCCTGAGGGTCGCTTTTCTCCGTTTTGGAACCGTTTTCCTCCCTCTTGAGGTAAACAGTACGGCCCTATGGAAACAGGAAACAGCTGAACGTGAGGAGCTTTAACTAATTAGCATAATTATGGAACTGCGTCACACCAAGATGGCGACGCGTGTGACTCTGCATCGACCTCTGAGAGTTTTCAGTCATTTCTGGTTGACATTTGCGAACAGATCCGTGAAACCAAAGCCGAGTATATCTCTTCTCTGTTCCTGTTTTTGTGTTCTCGTTTCTTTCTCTGTAAGATCAAAACATTAGGTGTTTAACTCCATCATCAACTCGCTACCATGGAGTCAAGCCCGTGCTTTCGAAGGCTAAGATAGCTAAGCGCTAGCTAGAATGATTTAGTTATCTATCCAGAAAAATGACACGTCATCGAACCTTGCTCTATCTTGCAGTTCCGCTCACTAGGCAGGCTTTCCTTTTCTTTCCTGTTGGCAGGAGAGCCGAGTCTGCTACGTTTGCCCATGCTGACTTGTTTTGGTTAAAAATAGGTCAGACACGCCCCATGGTGGTCACGTGATATTGTTGCTCGCTTTCTTTGGCGATCTCCGGAATCATAAAACGCGGGATGCTTTTTATCTCGGCAAAACATTTACACACAGGATACACAGTGTGTGTGTGCAACAGGAAACATCTCGAAACTCTAGCAGCAATAGAAATAGAACATTTTGCCCAGAATTCAACTTTGTAGTTTGTCTCTATGGTTAATTTAGAATATGTGGAAGGAGTCTCCAGTGTCAGAGGTTTATAAGTCAAAAATAAACCTGCAGCTTTGTTTTCATATGTAGGAAAGTCTGCTGGTGTTCTTTAATTCCCCTCAGCATGCCTCATGCCTTCTGGTGCATAGCACAGATTCCAGAATTTGGTCTCTTTCCATGTGTGTTTTTGGTTTCACAGTAGTTGTCAATGTAATTAGAAATGGATAAATAATACTGTCATTATTTAATTCATAAAAGTTAGCATTGGCAAATTGTTTTGGTATCCGAGTCATAAAACCCTTCAGCACATTGCTGTTACTGGAAATCATCCTTACTGATGTTCGAAGTTAGTCTGGCTAACGCGACTTCAAAGCTCTACGAGCTATTGGTCTGGCCAAGATATTCAGCCCAACCGTTTCCCAGAGCCCGTGGTTGACCCGCCTCCCTGAAATGCCTCAGTTTGCTACTGGTCGAGGCCAGAAAAGGCTGTGACGAAGCTTAAACCAATCACGTCACTCTTTCCGCTGACGTATGTGACGCGACGATAGGATTCTCGCTGAGCCCCATTGATTTGGCTACTAGCGGGGCTAACTGGTAGAGTAAACTCTTACCGAAGCCGGTCGGGAGCAAGGCGAAAACGTCCTTCCTTTCAATAAATACCTCCAGGGCTGCTCTTTGCTCCGTTTTCAATGAGAACTTCCCGTTGAATGCTTTCAATACAGCATGATTCTGTAAACAATCTATATCTTCCAGTTGCAGTTCTACTACGTCACTGCCTTGAACACGCCTCTACCCAGGACCGTTGGAGATGCTCAAAGTTGATTGGCTCCCGATTTTTCCAGAGCTTGGAAGAGCTGGAGATAGCTTGCCTGGCCAGACTAAGCTCGCAACAGGCCCTCGTGTTGCGTCACGCTTAGGATGGGCGGGCCCAGGCTAGTTCGAAGTAGTCAGTCAAAGTGATTGGACCTTTGTTAAAATCTGATCTGAGAGGCTTCCTGCGATGTTTTACCTTCGGAGAAGCAGTGAAAAGTTGTCTTCACTGAATAATACTCAACTCTACAGTGTCTTGTTTGCATGGCTGTGGTGCACTGGGTTTTCCAGAGTTGTGCTTCTGCTCTTTGCCTGCTCGGAATTGTGATTCTGAGGGATTTCAGTAACGCTGCGCGACCTGAAACCCGGACGCTTGCCACTCTGTAGAGCTGCCAAGACAGCTGGGATTGAAAAGCAGGTCATTGTTTCAGAGGAGAGAAGCTCAGAAAATCATCAAACAGCAAGACTTATTCGCGGCTTCTTTTTCAGACAGAGGAAGCTTCATGAATAAATAAAAGAAGCTCCACTGTCTGTCTTCTCCAAACCCTTGCATAGCGAAGTGACCACTGATTTCCCGTGGCCTTCAGTAACGGCACATATCCAAACACATCAGCCCTCGGAATCATCTGAGCCATTCACCTTTCACTCACTACATCTCTGGGATGCATCAAAAATTTGCTTCTTCACTCCTCCACACTAGTCCTTCATACAAAAAACTCTGACAAGCAACTTAACCCGTATTTTCTCAGGTCAGGCTATGAAACATACTCTTCTGCATTTCATTCATCATTAAATTTCTTATTTTTGTCCTCGTCTTTTTTAGCATTTTGTCTCTGTTTTGGATTGTGGGATGTTTGTCCCTTCAAATTGAAATCCTCGTCTCAGCATTTTGTGATTTGAAAGGTAATTTTCTCCATCATATGGAGGAAATAAGTGTTATAAATGGCCAGTCTCTGTAAACAGGAAACAAAAAAAATTTAATTTTATTCCCCATCACATTCCCTCCATCTTTTATTTACACTTCCATCTGTGCACACACACCTGCCAACAGAAGCAGCCCCAAGCACTGGAGTGTGTTTTGGGGCTTTATGACTGTAAATATTGTTTGACTAGATCAACTGAGATCAAGACCAAACGTATATTAAAGTTCTTGAGTGGTGCAGCTGCTAAAGACTTATTTCTACTCTTACCTAGCCTGGCTAACGTGACTTCAAAGCTCTCCGAGCATTTCGTCTGGCCAAGCTATTAAGCCAAACCGTTTCCCAGAGCCCGTGGTTGACCCGCCTCCCTGAAATGCCTCAGTTTGCTACTGGTCGAAGCCAGAAAAGGCTGTGACGAAGCTTAAACCAATCACATCACTCTTTCCTCTGACGTATGTGACGCGACGGGGCTAACTGGTAGATTAAACTCTTACCGAAGCCGGTCGGGAGCAAGGCGAAAACGTCCTTCCTTTCAATAAATACCTCCAGGGCTGCTCTTTGCTCCGTTTTCAATGAGAACTTCCCATTGAATGCTTTCAATACAGCATCTATGCGTAATAGATGCGGAAGCGTGAATGAAGCGCTTCCGGCATAGATTCTGTAAACAATCTATGGCTTCCGGTCGCAGTTCTACTACGTCACTGCCTTGAACACGCCTCTACCCAGGGCTGTTGGAGATGCTCAAAGTTGATTGGTTCCTGATTTTTCGGGAGCTTGGAAATGCTGTAGATAGCCTGCCTGGCCAGACTAAGCTCGGAACAGGCCCTCGTGTTGCATCACGCTTAGGATGGGCGGGCCCAGGCTAACTCTTACCCATGTTCAGGAGTCCAAATAATTCTCAGCACCAACAGTGAGTCAAAATCACATCAAGCAATCAAGAAGCTTGTCCACTTGCAAGCACATGAATGTTCCTGCTATCCAACAAAAGCTCGCATCCCACAGACACAGAATCTATCCATCCAGCCATCTAGTCCCTGCTCTCTGAGTAGAAAGAAGGCCTTTGTTTCTCTGTTAGTTAGCGTAAGCCACCCAATCCCACACCCATCCATTCATCCAACCATGCATCTATTTATCCCTCTATTCATCCATGAAACATCCTAGTATCCACCTGTCCATTCTGGGATCCACATATCCAAGCAATTTCATCTATCTGTCTATTTAAGCATCCTTCCTTCGATCCATCCATCCAACCAGTCCCTACTCTCTGATTCAAAATGAGTGCTTCGTTTCTCTTAGATCATGCATCCCACTCATTCATCCATCCAATCATGTGTACTCCATCCATCAACCCATTCATTCAAGCATCCTTCCATCCATATATTTCATGCTCTCTGACTAGGAAATTGGACTTTGTTTTTCTGTTGGTTGGTGTAACCCACACATCCATCCATCCATCCATCCATCCATCCATCCATCCATCCATTTCCTCCTCTCTACTGAAAATGGCAGCTTTTTTCTCTATTAGATAGTGTAACCCACTCATTCATCCATCCAATCATGTGTACACCATCCATCAGTCTATCTATTCAAGTATTCTTCCACCCATCCATCCAGTCCCTACTCTCTGATTCAAAAGGAGTGCTTTGTTTCTCTGTTAGATAGTGTGTCCCACTCATTCATCCATCCAATCATGTCTACTCCATCCATCAACCCATCCATTCATCCATCTACACTACCGTTCAAAAGTTTGGGGTCACTTTGAAATGTCCTTATTTTTGAAAGAAAAGCACTGTTCTTTTCAATGAAGCTCACTTTAAACTAATCAGAAATCCACTCTATACATTGCTAATGTGGTAAATGACTATTCTAGCTGCAAATGTCTGGTTTTTGGTGCAATATCTCCATAGGTGTATAGAGGCCCATTTCCAGCAACTCTCACTCCAGTGTTCTAATGGTACAATGTGTTTGCTCATTGCCTCAGAAGGCTAATGGATGATTAGAAAACCCTTGTACAATCATGTTAGCACAGCTGAAAACAGTTGAGCTCTTTAGAGAAGCTATAAAACTGACCTTCCTTTGAGCAGATTGAGTTTCTGGAGCATCACATTTGTGGGGTCGATTAAATGCTCAAAATGGCCAGAAAAATGTCTTGACTATATTTTCTATTCATTTTACAACTTATGGTGGTAAATAAAAGTGTGACTTTTCATGGAAAACACAAAATTGTCTGGGTGACCCCAAACTTTTGAATGGTAGTGTATATATTCCATGCTGTCTGAGTAGGAAATTGGACTTTGTTTTTCTGTTGGTCGGTGTAATCCACACGTCCATCCATCCATCCATCCATTCATCCATCCATCCATCCATCCATCCCCTACTCTCTACTGAAGAGGACAGCTTTTTTCTCTATTAGATAGTGCAGTCCACTCATTCAGCCATGCAATTATGTGTACATCATCCATCAATCTATTTGTTCAAGTATTCTTCCACCCATCCATCCATCTACCAGTTTACCCATCCATCTATCCCTCCAGTTCCTACTCTCTGATTCAAAAAGAGTGTTTTGTTTCTCTATTAGATAGTGTATCCCACTCATTCATCCATCCAATCATGTGTACTCCATCCAGCAACCCATCCATTCAAGCATCCTTCCATCCATCCATCCATCTATCTACCAATTTACCCATCCATCCATCCAGTTCCTACTCTCTGATTCAAAAGGAGTACCTTATTTCTCTATTAGATAGTGTAACCCACTCATTCATCCATCCAATCATGTCTACTCCATCCAGCAACCCATCCGTTCAAGCATCCTTCCACCCACCCACCCACCCATCCATCCATCCATCCATCCATCCATATATTCCCTGCTCTCTGACTAGGAAATTGGACTTTGTTCTCCTGTTGGTTGGTGTAACCCACACAGCTATCCATCAATCCATCCATCCATTCCCTACTCTCTATTGAAAAGGACAGCTTTTTTCTCTATTAGATAGTGTAATCCACTCATTCACTCATCCAATCATGTGTATGCTATCCATCAATCCATCTATTCAAGTTTTCTTCCATCCATCCATCCATCCATCCATCCATCCATCCATCCATCCATCCATCTATTCCCTGCTCTCTGACTCAGAAATTGGGCTTTGTTTTTCTGTTGGTTGGTGTAACCAACACATCCATCCATTTATGCATCCATTTATCATCCATTCATCTATCCACCCCCCCACATTTGAACATGTTCTCCTTTTGTCAGGCCATTATTTCAAAATTGAAAAATCAAAAGTTTACTTTCTGGATTTTTCTTGATGTGTTTGTTAAAATTAGACTAATTCTAGATCATAATCATAAATCATGTGCATGACTGGAGTCTTCCACAAGGCCAGGCTGATATATTGCAGACATTGCTAAAGCTTTCAAGCTAATTGACACCTGTGAGTATTAACAATAGCCATGTTTGTTGTTTACATTCATTATGATAATGTTGGGTGATGTGAATGAGACCCGAAGTAGTTAGATATAACGACACGTTACACTCCCTCCCTGAATGCTCTCCCTCATGTACTCATCCTCCAGCAGTAGTCAGGCAGTGCATGTTCATGTGTTTTGTAGGAGTGGTTTTGGAGGGAGGGCTGATGGGACAAGGTGGTACTTTTCTGTTGGATACTTTCAAAATCTACCTTACTCTTGTTGGTTTCTCCAAAATTACCTGCCATGCCTTTAAAATGATGTATAAATATGACTGAAGTATGTTGGAAAAACATCATTATACATTTCAAGATCTGAAGAACGAGTCAGTGGAATTTACAGTGCTTTATTCCATGCTCCAAAGTGGGTCTAGCAGAAGTGACTGCTTCTTCAGAAACTTCAGAAACCGTGCAGCAAAAAGAGATGCATTTTTTAGGATCGTGTTTGAAAAAATTTAGAGTACTTCATTCCAAACAGTCTCCACTTGTCTCTGACATGAGGCTTGATTGTCCATGAACCCACAAACCAACATTGTTTCATGCCTCGATCTGAAAAGTGGTCTTTTGAGAGGTGTGATACTGAAATAAACAGAATTGGTATGTTACGCATGACTCAACTCCCTCTGTCGTTTCCCTGCCTCAAATATTGAGAAGACTGTAATGGCTAATAAATTTGTCGGCTAAGAAAAGGGCAAGAATTTCCAGGGGAATGTAATTGACATCAGACTCGGCGGCAGCGAGAGCTCTGTTTGCTGCTTGTAAGATTGTATCGTCTTATTAATATGCGAATAAAGGCACGTTGTGAATAAACTCGGCTGCATATTTGAATGCAGGAGTATTTGTTTAGCCATTTATCAGCCCTGGTAATCATATTAGACACTAAAATGACCTGCACAGGCATAAAGACTGCTGATTTGTTTCAAAATGGCGTATTGTAATGTTTTCTTTCAGAGTCTGTTCAAAGTGAAAGTCGCACAAAGGTTGCATTCATAAATTGTTCTAATTGCTTGTAAGGCTTGTAGTTTGGTAACAATGCCTGGGATGCATTTTTATAAAATCTAACAATCTCTCAGAAACCTGCGTTTAAAATAAAGTGTCAGAACGACAAAATTATTGGCACCCCAGCCAGAAATATATTCAAAATTCGTTGTAACCATGTCATTCAAGGGCTTTCTCCATCTTTGAACTCCAGAGATCACCTGTGAGCTAATGTAAAGTGGGGGCTAACATGCAAGAATCTAAAAATATAAAGCAGCTTAAAATGTTTTGTATTAATGAGTGTTCATGATCCTCGTATATTATAGGAAGATGCTTGTTTCTCATATTTTCCTAGAGGGTCATTTTAATATCAGAGATTAATTGTAGGGGTGCCAATAATTCTGAAACCAGAAAAAAATACACTATTTTAAATATTGTTTTAAAACAGTGTACCGTGAGTTGGCCTAGTGGTTAGCGTGTCCGCCTTTCGACCGGGAGATTGCGGGTTCTACTTGCGGTCGGGTCATACCAAAGACCACCATAAAAATGGTACCTACTACTGTCTGGCAAGGCATGCTGCAATACAGATGTGAGTAGGGAAGTCAAACTCTCGCGGTTACCAAAGGCCTAGCCCCCACTGTAACCCTAGTTGTATAGGCGAGAGGCTGAGGGCTATCGAAACAGAGATCGGCGCCACACCCATACACCTTAAAGAGCTGGTTAGTACTGGGACAGGAGACTGCCTGGGAAGACCAGATTCTGGCATGAGAGGGAGTTTGACTTTAAAACAGTATATCTGTACAGTGTTGCTATACACATATTTTCAAGTAGTGTGCCAATATTTATGGAATTGACCAGGTGCCTTCGTGGACATGCAGTGACAGTCAATTCCACTGAAGACATTTGTTTCTAATTTGACGAACAGTACCAAAAAGACATCAAGAAATCAATTTTTGCACTTCTCTGGAGCTTTATAAGTAGCTTAATAAGGTGTTATACGAGTTTATAACCTAATGTCATGTTCAAGGTGACGGTCAAATTTATTTCTAATACCAAAGAGAAGAGGTGTGTCTTCAGGAGCATCTTAAAAGGTTCTAAAGCCTGAGCATTTCTTATTTGAAAAGATAGCTGCTCCAGAGATTAGCTGTAGCCACTGCAAAGGCTCAATCATGTCTATTTTTGTGTCTGGATCTCAGAACGTCCATCTGATTAGTTGACCTCAGTGCTCTAACTGGGGTATGAAGATGCAGGAGTTCAGCTAGATAAGGTGCCACCAGCCTATTTAGCACCTTAAAAACAAGCAATAACATACAATGCAAAGAAAACCAGGCCCAAAATGGAGCCCTGAGGAACCCCGTAAGTAAACAGAACTACAGTTGAGGAAAACTCACCAAAGTGAGCTGGGAAACTTCAATCTGATAGATATGACTCAAACCATTTGAGGACAGAATAGTCAAGTTTCCTGAATCAAGATCATTAAATCTCCCAAAAGCGTTAGGGGTCGTGGAGGTGTGGTGAGATAAGGATCCACAAGCAGAACACAGACAATAATCAAATAAATAGAAAGATTTAATCCAGGGAAAAGGGCATGGCACAAGGGTAAACAAACGGGACAAAAACAAATGGCAAAAATAATCCAGATAAGAGACAGAAAACTAGACAAAAACACAAAACAGGCAAGGACAAAAATGCTAGGGCAAAAAAACAAAAACAAGAGAAAAACCCCGAGTGCAAAAACCACGAAATAGAAAAATGAGCTTGAGCAAACAACCATGAAACATAACAGCGGCACAGAAACGGCTAGAAGCAAAGCGAGAAGTTCTGGCAAAGTTCCTGTCTGAGAACGGCGTTTTTATAACAGCAGAGAAAACCAGGAAGTGAATGCAGGCATGAAGGAATTCCCGTTCCGGATTCGGATTGGCACTGGCGTGAGAGATCCGTAACCTCCGGAGTGGACGTCCGGAGCGGAGCATGACAAAAAGAGCTGCTTTTAATGCTGTGACATGGTTTAAAGCCAGACTGAATCTTTTCATAAATGATCTAAAAATGTGTGCAATGGAATAAGAACTACTTTCTCCAAAACCTTAAACAGAAAAGGCGGCGTGGAAATTGACCTGGAGTTAAAGAGGACAAAAGGGTCCAGATCAAAATTGCATCCAGAATTACACTGAAATATCTTCTTCCAGTGAAAAACTGTATATTTCTCTAACAGTGTCGCAATTTCATCTCCCTTGCTTTGCTGTTTCTATGACAACACCGTGTTGTGTCCAAAACCACACCTTGCTCAGGATGTACACTCACTGGTCACTTTATTAGGAACACCCAGACACCTGCTGCAGCAGCAAAAATTCTCTAACAGTGACCGGATGTTTATGGGTTCAAATCCCAGGAGAAAGTGACTCAATTATTGGCAAGGAAACAAAGGACAGATTCTGCAACAGGCTAAAGTGTTGTGATAATATGCTACTGTTAGGGTTTTGCTGGGACTCGAACCTGGTTCGCTGGTGTGATAATCCAGCAAACCCCCACTAGGCCACCAGGGGGATGACTCAAATGCAGAGGCGTGAGGCGGAAGTAGAAAAAGTATCAAAAGGTTTATTTACAATATATATACAGTCCAAAAGAAATAATCCAAAAACGCTCAGAAGATGAAGGGAAAAATAAATATCCAAAAGTACAAAAGTCAAAACAAAAGCCAAAAAAACAGAAAAGAAAAGGCAAAAATACCAACGCTCAGAAGATCCAAAAAACCAGTAAATACTAGGTCCAAAAAGTCCAAACAAAGAAAAGCAAAGCGCAAAACCAAAAAGACAAAGGCAAGGAACACGGTACAGAGGAAACTGGAGCTAAACATAACAGCACAAAGACTCTGTGACAAGAGGCTTGAACTCAGGGGTATAAATACACAAACTAATTAAGGACAGGGCGGGGCAGGAAACAGGCAATAAGACAAAAACAAAACACAGAACACAGTGGTGACCTCTAGAGGCCAAAACAAACATGACCAGAAAAGGAAATAACAGCGGCCTCTAGAGGCCAAAACAGTCCCAGTCCTAACAGCTACAAGTAAAGAACTCTCACCAGCCACTTTATTAGGTACGCCCATCCATCCACCTGCAGTTGTATGCGGTTCTGTAATCAGCCGGTCCCTTGACGGCAGCACGATGCATCAAATCACGCAGATACAAATCAAGAGTTTCAGTTACTGTTCACGATGTTCAAACATCAGAATGGGAAAAATTGTGAGCTCAGAGTGAAGTGTGACTTTCTTTCACTGTTGGTTTGAGCCAGATGAGTATTTTTGGTTTGAGTATTTCAGAAACTGCTGATCTCCTCCTGGGCTTTTCACACACAACAGTCTGTAGAGTTTACACAGAATGGTGCGCAAACCAAAAAACATTGAATTGAGTGAGCAGTGACAGTTCTGCGGGGGGAAATAAACGCCTTGTTGCTAAGAAAGGTCGGAGGAAAATGGACCGATTGGTTTGAGTGTTTTTGCCAGGAAGGATATAGCGATTCATAGCAACTCTTTACAACCGTGGTGAGCAGAAAAGCATCTCAGCATGCAACAGCAGAACAGAAGAACACATCGGGTTCCGCGACTGCAGCCAAGAACAGGGATCTGAGAATCAAGAACAAGTTCCTATTAAAGTAGTTCACAGTTTTCCGAGTTTGTTCAACATCATAGTGAAGAAATTTTCAGTGCACTGTATCGTACAATCCCACAATACGGTGCAATAGGTTCCTGTCCCTTTGATCTTTTGCATGCACAGTTCATCTGTTTGTTTCGAGACAATTATCCACAGATATACAGATCCACAAATGTGGCCTTGATGGAAATCAAACCGAAAGACAACATTTGGCATCCAGCTCATCGCAGTACAGCTGGTCCAATTTCCCGGAATGATAGCGCAAAGCAAACTGCCGTAGCGTGGACTTGTGATGGTGTGTAATATTCGCAAGCTTCACAGGATTGTGTTGTGAAGTGAACAGCTTTCGTCTCCCACTCGCTTTAACCTCAAGCTGTAGAGTGATCCCGGGTTCAAGTTCAAGCAGTGCTTCATTGATGTTGATGAAAATCATTTAATTATATAAGACAATTGAATTAACTGTAATAAATAGCGAGGCTGTTTGTATATTGGATTGGATCATCATGAGAAACAGAGTTCAGTGATGTTAACTGACAGTCCTGCACTTCCTTTAGGGAATGAAGGCCAAGCCCTCTTTCGATTTCTCTTATTTACTGCTAGGAATTGAGGAATTCTTTATTCTGATTGGTTAAAAGGTATGGATTAATTGATAACGCTTGGAAACCTTTTTTTTTTTTCCTTCTTGTCTCGCTTTGTCTCAGTATTTGTTGTTTTTTTTTTTAATAGGCTCTCAGCTTGGCAGCACGGTGGTGTAGTGGTTAGCGCTGTCGCCTCACAGCAAGAAGGTCCGGGTTCGAGCCCCGTGGCCGGCGAGGGCCTTTCTGTGCGGAGTTTGCATGTTGTCCGCGTGGGTTTCTTCCGGGTGCTCCGGTTTCCCCCACAGTCCAAAGACATGCAGGTTAGGTTAACTGGTGACTCTAAATTGAGCGTAGGTGTGAATGTGAGTGTGAATGGTTGTCTGTGTCTATGTGTCAGCCCTGTGATGACCTGGCGACTTGTCCAGGGTGTACCCCGCCTTTCACCCGTAGTCAGCTGGGATAGGCTCCAGCTTGCCTGCGACCCTGTAGAACAGGATAAAGCGGCTACAGATAATGAGATGAGATGAGGCTCTCAGCTTTACTTCCTTTCAAGACAGACTGTTTATAGAGCCGTCATCCTTTTAGTTGTTCTGAGTAATGGCCTCTGTTTTTTTTTAATCTTTCCTTTAGAGAGAGCAATGCAAGAGAGCAAAGTTTCACAATGAACACTAGAGCAATGTTTACAAAATGTGTCTTCAGGGAACACCAGATAAAAATTCGAAGAAAACAAGGGTGGGAAAAAAAGAAGCTGATTCACGGATCAGCAGCTGCGAGTAAGTAAAAATATATAGACTTTAGTCTCAGAGAAAAGAAAACACACAACAGTTACAGATAGCGATTATAATTAAGGATCCTCATTCATTCATTCATTCATTTATTTTTTTAATATTCACTTTCTCACCACCTGAAAATGTCACAACCCAATCAATAATCTGATCCTGTAACTGTTTTATATTTTGTGCGATTTAGTTTATCTATTGATGGTTTTTAAATAAAACACAACACTAGAAAGCTTATTATACTGATAATAATTTCAAATTGTCACGAAATTCAAATTAAATCGAACGATTATACTAAAATCTCGTCTCATCTCATCTCATCATCTCTAGCCGCTTTATCCTGTTCTACAGGGTCGCAGGCAAGCTGGATCCTATCCCAGCTGACTACGGGCGAAAGGCGGGGTACACCCTGGACAAGTCGCCAGGTCATCACAGGGCTGACACATAGACACAGACAACCATTCACATTCACACCTACGCTCAATTTAGAGTCACCAGTTAACCTAACCTGCATGTCTTTGGACTGTGGGGGAAACCGGAGCACCCGGAGGAAACCCACACGGACACGGGGAGAACATGCAAACTCCGCACAGAAAGGCCCTCGCCGGCCACGGGGCTCGAACCCGGACCTTCTTGCTGTGAGGCGACAGCGCTAACCACTACACCACCGTGCCACCATTTTCATGTATTATTATTATTAATATCATCAGAGCTGCAAGGTGGTGTAGTGGTTAGCGCTGTCGCCTCACAGCAAGAAGGTCCTGGGTTCAAGCCCAGCGGCCGACAGGGGACTTTCTACGAGTATGTGGAGTTTGCATGTTGTCCGCGTGGGTTTCCTCCGGGTGCTCTGGTTTCCCCCACATTCCAAAGACATGCAGGTTAGGTTAACTGGTGACTCTAAATTGACCGTAGGTGTGAGTGTGAATGGTTGTCTGTGTCTACGTGTCAGCCCTGTGATGACCTGGCGACTTGTCCAGGGTGTACCCCACCTTTCGCCCGTAGTCAGCTGGGATAGGCTCCAGCTTGCCTGCGACCCTGTAGAACAGGATAAAGCGGCTAGAGATAATGGATTGCTGGATGGATTATTATTATCATCATTATTATTTAATTTTAAGGTGTTACTGATGTCATGGACACGCTGCTGTTTAAGAACTCTTTCAAACTGTTGAAAAAAATGTTATTCAAATAATTAAATATCCATAAAGCTATATAAAGCCATCTACATTGTATTGACTTGTATGTATCAGTGATGCTCAGCAGATCTGAACATGACTCATATTGTATGTCAGTGATATCAGTTTCGGTCCAGAAATCCAATATAGTGCATCCCTGCTGTTTATATTCCCTCTTTCTTCACAGCTTCCCCTTAAACCTGGTCTCACAAACAGCTCACCGTCAGAGAATTGGTAAAAATCTTAAAAATCATTTGAACTGTGTGAGATAAGAAATCTGATCGTTTGTATCACGAAATGTGAGACGAGGAACAGAGGAGCTTTCATTCCTGTGTGGCTCCTATTTAACACGTAGCCTCTGGGATTGAGCGTTAAGAGACATGCTACGTGTGACACATGCCAAACAGCTGCCATGTTTTAAACACACACACACACACACACATTTATTTAGCAAAGAAAGAATAGGCCACACTCTCATAGCTCCCAAGTGTGCAGCCTGATGCAGCCATATTGCACTTTCTCTCACTTCTTCAAATTAAATTATCCACCTGTGCCCTGACTTTACTTTTTCCTTTCCTTTTCTTTTTACATTATTTTGCATAAAATTTGGCTGCAGTGTTTCCTCATTAACTCTGTATGACCCAGGCTTTTTCTTTTACATTTTGCAGCCCTACAGTTATATTATTGTTATAATAACACCCAAAAGTCTCATCTCATCTCATTATCTCTAGCCACTTTATCCTGTTCCACAGGGTCGCAGGCAAGCTGGAGCCTATCCCAGCTGACTACGGGCGAAAGGCGGGGTACACCCTGGACAAGTCGCCAGGTCATCACAGGGCTGACACATAGACACAGACAACCATTCACACTCACATTCACACCTACGGTCAATTTAGAGTCACCAGTTAACCTAACCTGCATGTCTTTGGACTGTGGGGGAAACCGGAGCACCCGGAGGAAACCCACGCGGACACGGGGAGAACATGCAAACTCCGCACAGAAAGGCCCTCGCCGGCCACGGGGCTCGAACCCGGACCTTCTTGCTGTGAGGCGACAGCGCTAACCACTACACCACCGTGCCGCCCACACCCAAAAGTATTTTACCTTTAAGCTAGACTCCCTTTCGATTTCATAAAATCGGTGAAATTTAGTTCCCTCTGAAATGTGGTCATTGTGATATCTGTTTATTTCTGTAATATCGCACAAAATATCAGGCCATTCTGTTCTGTGGCTGGGAAGTTATTTAATTTGAGGGGATTCCTGAGCAAATAATGTGCATGAAATTGCTCGCTTCGCGCAGTCAAGCAGACAGAGGAAGTCCGTGTGTGTGCGCATGCGCAGATTTCCTTTTGAGCGTGCACTGGGAGTTCCATCATTCTGTCGCTAAACGAACAGCTGATCACACCGAGGTGCTCGCTGACCGCCGATATTTATTAGTTTGGTCCTGCGTTTCCTTTCCTTCGTATATAACATAAACGTCTTTTCTTCTCGCTTTCTTTCCGTTACTGTAGTCGTTCTTTCACGTTTCATTCGCACACTCACGTCCTCCATTTTTCTCTCCTGTTTCAAATTTGTATCCCACAATGCCTTGCGCGAACGGGGAAAGCCCACCACGTGATGCATGACATAGTATTTTGAATTGCGTCATGGTGAAGCAGGAAAAAAATAGCGGAGGATTTAGGGCCACGTGGCCTTAAATTCATTAATTGTTCCATTAAAAAAACCCTAATAAAATTGGAAGTCTGTGATCCGAATTGAGTAGCTTTCAGTCCACTCAACAAAAGCAATTGGGTGTCGGAGAAAATTCTTTTTATGACCTACACTTGAAAAATCTGAAAGGCAGCCTACCTTTAATCTTAAATATACAAGAAGTACGAGATGAAGCTGAAGATGTGACATGCTCTTTCTATGTTTTTTGGCCATATTTACAAATTACAATCATTTTTCATCGCACTCTGTCTTTATTAGCATCTGCTGTTGTCCCCGAGTCACCTCAAGGTTGTGTGTTCTGAGATGCTTTTCTTCTCACCACGGCTATAAAAAGTGATTATACTGTATTCCATAGCCTTGTACGCTCAAGCTCAAGAAAAGATACACATGAAGTCATTAAAAGTGACAAAATAAAAGTTAAACAGTGAAAGAGCGCCTCCTAAATGCTAAAACGCTGCTTTTCCAATAATGCAGCTCGGCCATTGCAGCGCATCAGTTACTGTAGACACCAATGAACTGTTTTTCCTTTTATAGGGTGCCATTATTTATGTGTTAATTGAAAGGTCAGTCTTATTTCTGCTCATTAATGGATTACTTCATGGGTAAGTATCAGGTTTTACTCGAAAAACACCACAGCTTCCTGAGAATATACTGATTTCCTCGTTTTCAAGTGTATGTTGTTTAATTCCAGCACATTAGGAGAATTTTAAGTTTAATAAGTCTTAATATTGCACCAGCAGGATATTGGGTCACAGTTAGTAGCCTCATTATCCTGCACCTAACGACCATGCCATGATATTCAGCTTCCGAGTCTTAAAAACATCTCTTTTTTTACTATTATTATGATTATTTTAGCATGTAATTGTGTTACTTTTATATTTATTTTAAGTTTTGTTGCTCTAATTATTATTTTAATGTCTTTTTATGTTTTTTAATGTTTGGTTTTGATTTTTTAAATTTTAATTAAGATGATTACAACCTGCTGAGCCTCTGCACTTTTTATCCCAAGCCTCACTGAACTTAATGATGATGTACAGTGTGTAGTCTCGGGGTAACGAAATTCAGCCTCGGTTCTGAATTTCAGCAAATGGAATGTTAATTAATGGTAATTATTGTTCGTTATTTGGCTTATGTGGGTTATTAATTACAGAAAAAAGCAGTCATACAAATTTTAGTTGCTTTCTTAATCCTAGTCATGCTGTATTAATGCTGATGTCCATGTTAGTCCATGTGTTAACAATAGAATTAAGCACTTAGGCCCTGTCCACACGGCAACGGATTCAGGTGACTCCGATACAATTGCTTATCGTTTCGGCCTGGCGTCCACACGGCACCGGCGTTTTGGGTGCCCAAAACGCAATCTTTTTGAGAACGGGTTCCAGAGTGGAAAGATCTGGCAACGTTGCCGTTGTGAAGTCGTCTGGATGAGTAGAACGGATTTGTTTACGATGACGTCACAACCACATGACTGTCAGTGCTTCACGCCGGGTAGAAGTGTAACGAACTCGATGCGAGTTGTCAACAAATCCTATAACTTGGTTCATGAAATGCATTTACAAAATATTTTCACTGTGAATATTTATTGTGTAATGGTGCAAAGTGAGAGAGAGAGAGAGAGAGAGAGAGAGAGAGACTCTGCCCTTAGGGCAGAGTCAATCCCGCCAGCAAAAATAGGGAAAAAAAGGAGCGATCTCACCTCTTCAGATGATGGTTTAAGTCCTACAATACATTCCTCAAAAAGGGCGTAGAAGAGCAAATTAATCCATCAACATGTAGCATTCAATTTATTTCGGACCATTAAAGACGCCACCTTCCGCGTAGAATCATACGTCATCCTCGCCGCCATATTGGATAGGTCAAAGCGGAGAATAAAGATTCATGTGCTGCGTTTAACTGTACCAACAGGTTTACCGTCCAAACGAGATCACATGGGATTACCTTTCACAGGTGAGAAACAACAAATTAATCCATCAACATGTAGCATTCAATTTATTCCGGACCATTAAAGACGCCGCCTTCCGCGTAGAATCATACGTCATCCTCGCCGCCATATTGGATAGGTCAAAGCGGAGAATAAAGATTAGCTGCGTTTAACTGTACCAACAGGTTTGCCGTCCAAACGAGATCACATGGGATTACCTTTCACAGGTGAGACTGGAAAAATACTTTTCATTGTATTTGGTCATTATAATGTAATTTTACGAACAGATTTTCCTGACTTTGTGGCTAATATGAAGTCTCGCGCATAATAGTTTATGCGCATGCGTCCTTACTTCTTCTATTGTTCTGGTGTCTCCGAAGGGACCGTCTTACAGCGCCCCTAGAGGTGTGGCATGTGTATTGCATCGTTTTCAGCAAGCGTTGCGTTGCCATATGGACCTGATATTTTACTGATCGTTGCCCATTTGGACGCGATATATTTTTAAATAACATCTCGTTGCCGTTGTCGTGTGGATGTAGCCTTAGTGTCATGCTTTTGTAGGAAAATAATCAACGACTGATGGGTGTCCTGAAGCAGAATCACTGTTACTACGACAAAGTTGATTTGTTTACAGTTTCCACATGTTCTTGAATCCTCTTCTTCTTCTTCCAAAGCATTTTGCTAATTATTACAATTTTTTGTTTATTACAGATCAATACGTTATTGACCATTTTTATCAATATTTTGTGACAATGTTGTGAAACACCCAATTTCCTCTTATTACTTACAACCCCAATTCCAAAAAAGTTGGGACGCTGTGTAAAACATAAATAAAAACACAATATGAAGATTTGCAAATCATGGAAACGCTACATTTCATTGAAAATAGTACAGTGACAACATATCAAATGTTGAAACTGAAAAAACTGTATTGTTTTTTGAAAAATATTTGCTCATTTTTAATTTGATGCCAGCAACATGTTTCAGAAAAGTTGGGACGGGGCAACAAAAGACTGAAAAAGTTGTGTAATGCTAAAAAACCGAACTAATTAGGTTAATTGGCAACAGGTCAGTAAGATGATTGGGTATAAAAAGAGCATCCCAGAGAGGCGGAGTCGCTCAGAAGTAAAGATGGGGCGGGGTTCACATCTCTGTGAAAGACTGCATGGACAAACAGTGCAACAATTTAAGAATAACGTAACATTCTCAATGTAAAATTGCAAAGAATTTGGGGATCACATCATTACATTACATCACCTTAAAGGAGAACTGAAGTCATTTTTAAACTTGCTTTATTTCTTAATTAGCGTGTTATTCAATTACGTTTTCGGTTTTAGTAACCTTATATCGTGACTCGTATTGGCAACTAATTGCAATTAAATATTATACTTATCGGCCTATTCGGTTTTTAGCCGTGTTGAATTTAGTTCGTTTGGTCCACGGCAGGCGTCGCTTATCCGCGTGATCTTCACGAGACTTGTGCGAGACTTCGAAACATGAAGTGTCAGCCAGGTGTCAGTGCCGCCATTTTGAAAACTGTTTTCCAAATGAAATATTGCACAAAAACGAGTTTAAATGACGATTACTGCCTACTTTTTTCAAACTTTCCTGATTGCTATCAAAACAAACAAAACTTCCGGCTTGATTACATCAGCATTCGAAAGAGGGCGCGCGCGTCTTTTGACAACGTTGGCAGATGTTGGTCACTTTGATTTCCGCTGTACGTTTTACTTCCGTCCTACAACGTCTCGCACAGGTCTCAACGAATCTCGTTTATGGCCATTGCTTTGACATATGGACTGATATACTACAGAGCATATTTCAAACACTCATAACTTGCTATAGCAGCGACAAAATGGCGATCAAAAATGTATTCTGATATTTAATAAAATGAGATAAATAGAATTTTGATAATCAAAAATTTGCCTTCAGTTCCCCTTTAATGGCATTTAGCAGACACTCTTATCCAGAACGATGTACAGCATACCCAGAGCAGCCTGGGGAGCAGTTGGGGGTTAGGTGCCTTGCTCAAGGGCACTTCAGCCATTCTTGCTGGTCCAAGGAATCAAACCAGAAACCTTTTGGTCCCTAAGCTGCTTCTCTAAATTTTAGGTTAGATATATACATGTTTCAGAGCAATATGCTGCCGTCCAGACAAAATCTTTTTCAGGGAAGGCCTTCCTTCTTTGGCCTAGTGGTCTGCCTCTTGACCAGGAGATCGCGAGTTCTACTCGCAGTCGGGTCATACCAAAGACCATTATAAAAATGGTACCTACTCCTGTCTGGCAAGGCACGCCAAAATACAGATGCAAGTAGGGAAGTCAAACTCTCACGGTTACCAGAGGACTTGTCCCCCACTGTAACCCTAGCTGTATAGGCAAGAGGTTGAGGGCTATCGAAACGGAGATTGACGCCCCACCCATATGCCTTAAAAGAGTTGGTTAGTACTGGGACAGGAGACTGCCTGTGAAGACCAGATTCTGGCGTGAGAAGGACTTTGACTTGACTTCCATCTTTCAGCAAGATAATGCCAAACCGCTTTCTGCACATATCACAACTGCATGGCTCTGTAGTAAAAGAGTCTGGGTGCTAAACTGACCTGCCTGCAGTCCAGACCTGTCTCCCATTTAAAACATTTGGCGCATCATGAAGTGCAAAATATGACAAAGGAGACCCCGAACTGTTGAGCAACTGAAACTGTATATCAGGTAAGAATGGGACAACATTTCTCTTTCAAAACTACAGCAACTGGTCTCCTTAGTTCCCAAACATTTACAGAATGTTGTTAAAAGTAGAGATGACGCAACACAGTGGGAAACACGCCCCTGTCCCAACTTTTCTGAAACATGTTGCTGACATCAAATTCAAAATGAGCATATATTTTTCAAAAAACAACATTTCTCAGTTTCAACATTTGATAAGTTGTCTTTGTACGATTTTCAGTGAAATATCGAGTTTCCATGATTTGCAAATTATCGTATTGTGTTATTATTTACAGTTTACACAGCATCCCAACTTTTTTTGGAATTGGGATTGTACATTACATTATTTCAGTGATAAACAATCATTTCCTCTCCAGACTGTTTTTTTTTTCTCTCAGAAAACTTTGTTATAGCTTTACCTCTGACACTGGAAACTCCGTCCTTACTTGATAAACAAACGTCTTCTCTTTGAAAATGTTGTCACGTGATTGATTTTCATACGATGGCGCACATTTTATTCTTTTTATCTGTGACAAACTATAACATATTAGAACGAGTGCATTAATATAAACCTTTGATTTGTAGCTGCAGCACTACAGTCAGAGCTGCTGTTAGAGAAATCGAATCAACACCTTCCGACCATTCAGCATCCAGGATTCAGATTCTGAGGAACGGTCATGATTCCATGGGCGTCGCCACCATTGAATGTGAAGGGGGCGTGTCCCCCTCACATTTCATAATTCTTCGTTTGGACCCGCCCACATTTAACATAAAATATGAGTTCACTCAGCGCCGTTTCTATTGCTTTGTGAAAGAATCCATTCCACTTGATCGATAAGAGAATACACAGACCACTGAAAATCCACTCCGGGTTTTCCGGGCAGTCCCTACAACAACTCACCGCGCACGAGTGAAGTGACTCTCAGGTGGGGTTTACATTAGACCGTATCAGCGGATCATCAGATTAACGTTTTTAAAACGATTAGCGTGCACACAGCAACACCAATACACGATTCGCGTGCACACAGCAACACCAATACACGGATACGCTCGGCTCCGCAGGCATCCTGCGCTCCAAATCACTCCACCCTGAACAGCGAGTGCCCTCTGGAGGGTGCGCACTCCGGCCCTGCGCAGCTCACAGAGCGCGCGAGTATAGTGCACGAGCAGTGATTCGGGACTGAGCCGCTGTGTGTGTGATCCCAGCGCACATCACTTACCACTTGCAAGTGGAAGGATGGCAAGCCTAAAGACAATCATAACTACACAATGGGCAGTATTTGCATCAGTATTTGCAGTATTTTCATACTTTTATACTCTTTAATGAAAGGTGATACAAGGCGGAAGTCCACGCCGTTTTTCAGCAGTCGCGTCACATGACCAACGCCAGCGAATCAGGAAGGTGGATGTCACAGTGACGTTGTCCAATGACGACACCAGCTAGAGCTCAGCACAGCGTATCCGCGTATTCTCAATGTTTACACAGCACCGGACCAGACACGATCTGGATTGAATACGTGGACCCTGGCGGATTCCCGTTTCCCGGCGTTTCCAGGCGGTTTAATGTAAACGGACAGTGCATCCGCGAAGAAAACGAGACAGATACGGTCTAATGTAAACTTGGCCTCAGCGAGAGCAGAGAAATGTTGGTGCAGCTGCTGGAAAGTGGAGGAGGTGACGTCATCCCCATTGCAACCTCACAATGTCTAGCTTTTGCTAAAACCTTATTCTTTTGTTATCTGCTCTCAAAATTAACCCTCGGCCACGTTAAATTAATGTTCAACTAAACAGTGAAATAAGCTTAGCCTAATGGGGTATTCTTGGTTGATGATGAATTGTTTGCAGTATTTGCTCCTCCCCAGACACAATGGACATAAGGACATTCTTTACAAAGAAGCGGAAAGTCAGTCAGAATTTCCCCACAGGACAGGGTTTTTCTGTCCCAATGGAAATGTTAGTGCAGTTAGCTGGCTAGTCAGTTAGGAGATGTATCAGCTAGCTTAACGTTAGCTATCATTTCATTCAAACCCAGTAGGCCTGCCTTACTGTAATGCCAAGAATGAGGTCAAGTCTGCTCTGATATTTATGGATTCCTTGTTTTGTCTGGTCTTTGCCAGTTTTCTGGAAAGTAAGATGGGAAATCAGTGTAT
The DNA here is from genome assembly GCF_027579695.1 of Neoarius graeffei. Classification (NCBI taxonomy): domain Eukaryota; kingdom Metazoa; phylum Chordata; class Actinopteri; order Siluriformes; family Ariidae; genus Neoarius; species Neoarius graeffei. The sequence continues at coordinate 61,513,521 of NC_083587.1, forward strand.
GGGGAAGGAATAGCAGAAAGGAAAGCGATGGAGAGAGATGGATGTTATTCCAGGTGGATTGTGAAGGAAAGGGGGATAAAAGTTATGAAGTGGTAGAAATTGTGGTGGCACCAATGTAAGGAGTTATATCTATAAATCTATTTGTTATACTAATCTGTAAATGCTACTGTAGCACCACCATTGCATGTAGGTTGACAAAACTGCACTTGTTCATTGTGTGAAGTTCTTTTATGTGTCGTTGCTTGACACAGTGTGATTGTGTGTTATGAAGTTTGCATGATGCCATGTCATGCCTGTTCATTGTGTGAAATTATGAATATTCTTATTTTTAAACAGACAGTTGAGTGTCACTATTGCTTGGCCCAGTGGCATGTTGTGTTACATCTAAAACTAAATAGAAAACACAAAATAGAAAGTAAAATGCACCCATAAAGTCATTGTTGGTGATAAATTGTGTCACATTCATCTCATTATCTTAGGCAGAGCGGTGGGTTTAAAAACAGGCTGATGAATATATGGACGAGTTGAATGAGGACTTATTGCTGAGTCTCTAACGCTACGTTCACACTGCAAGGCTTAATGCTCAATTCCGATTTTTTTGTGAAATCCGATTTTTTTGTGAGGTCGTTCACATTAGCAAATATATGCGACTTGTATGTGATCCTCAGTATGAACGAAAAGCGACCTAAAAGTGTTCCGCATGCGCATTGCAGGATACGACGACGTCACACGCAGTGAGCACGGCCAGTGTTTACGGAAGTAAAACTGCCCGGTTGCGGTATGACCCATCCAATCTAGCTTGAATAGCTGCATCCCCCCAAATGGAAATCAGCTCCCTAACCTCTGCGTCCTTCCATTGAGAAGATTCAGAACCTTCACAGCCCGAAGCGTCCCTCGCATTGATGTCATGCGCAGGGGCGCAGATACGTTTTTTGAACTGGGGGGGACAAAAAACTGGGGGGGACAAAGCTGCCAGCAAACCAACCCCAACCCCGATATGCCTGTCAAACTTGTTGTGGGTTACCATAGCAACCAAGCTCGAGCTCGCAACCTGTGCAGTCTGCGCAGCTCAACCAACCGAATATCAGTCTTTGTTTTGTTTTATGTGAGTTGTTGCAACTATGTATACACTGCCGTGCACCTCAATAAACCGAATGGTAATAAGTCTTTTGATTTTTCCGTGAGGTTTGCCTTATGCAAAGAAAGACAGCATAGAC